>NC_083630.1:11294538-11933705 GCF_963584025.1 Labrus mixtus
GAGTGGAAAAAATCTCTGTGCATTATCATTATGCAGTCAAAGTTCTGACTAATTACTAGTTTGATAGGGCAACCCATTTTAAATCTGTGATGCATAAATCTTTACTTAAACTAGGCTGTGGTGAACCTGTGAACAGCTGGTGCAGAGAGCTGTGAGGTTCTCTGCTGCAGCTTGGCTTTAAGTCTGTAACGTCCCTAAGGCAAATACTGCATCCATTAGGCTGCTTCTTTACAGTAAATGTAACCGTTCAGGGCCATCACCTCTGGCTTGGACACAAACACACACACACACACTCACACACACACACACACACACACACACACACACACACACACACACACACACACACACACACACACACACACACAAAAGCCAGCTCTTTCAGGGTGTAGTCTGTGAATGAGGCTGCTGGCTTTGGAAATGTGCTGACACAGCTTTAGAAAAGGCTGTGGTGGCCCAGTGTGGTTTCTAAAGAGCAGGCCCAGACTCCCAAACCAAACAGCATCTGTCTGCTGCTCCAACATGTCCACACCCAGACCCAAAACATACTGCTAGCAAAGATCTTTGAACTACACTGACTTAGATTATTAAGGATTTTAAAATAACATAAAACTCACTGTGCTACCAAACTCAGTAACACAAATGAAGTCCTGTTGATACAAAGAAATGTAAGTTCTTGTAAAAGCTTGACCAACCCATCTACTTGTGCACAAAAACGCCTAATTTCAAGAAACTTCATTGCATCTATCAATGTTTGGCTTGTTGTCCTAAACCAATGTTAGCCGAACGAAGACATCACTTACTGACACTGGAAAGCATTCTGTAATAATGCAACAATGTCGAGTACAAAAGTGTATGACGAGTTTAGTCCTTGTTTCAATTGTGTATTTTTTGTAAGATTTTTGAATTTCAATTGTATCTACAAAACTGAGTGATACTAAATGTCTTGCTGGTTTTCCCAGCTGTTTTAAAGTTCAGAGTTAGTCTCATTGTAATGTCATCAGCATAATGTAAATTATTATTATTATTATCAACACTGAATGGTTGAATAACTGAATAATGCACACGTAAACACTGAGCAGTACACCTGCCAGATTTGTAGTGTCCATATGTGTGTTAAAGGTGAGGTGAAAGGTAATTACATGGCTAACAAGATTGACGGAAAGGTCAGAGGTCACATGTGTCACAGTTGTCCTGATGTCAGCAGTGAGATTCTTCATTCTCTCACGTTTTTTGTAAAATGCAAAACATGACCCATTTCTACCGTAAGCTCTGTGAAATCTTCAATATATGAACACTATGACAAATGAATTGAATCAATTCATCTTTTTCTCAAATATTATACTACACATAATCAACAAAAGTTGCCTCATGATTCTTAACAAACAGAAGCAGATGTAGACCAAACTCATTGTAATGTTATTTACAGAAACCCCAGTTGCACCATAAGTCTCCTCTGGGATGTTGTACTCTGTAGCTCCGAGCTTCACAGGCCTCATGACTCTCACATGAGCATGAAGCAGCTCAGTCTAGTGCTTTAGGCCCAGAGCCGGTTACCACACTCTGCACCCGATACAGGTTCTTTTTAGCTTCCACACAGTCTTACTCTCCGTATACTCGCACATTGTGTTCCCCCTCTAACTATCATAAATGTTTTAAACTCCCTCTTGGCACAGAATGATAATAACACTCTTTGTAATAGTTCTGAGAGTCTTTTTGGTTTTTGCTGGAAATGAAATAAAGATTCCTCTGTGTATCAATTTATTCACAGAAAACAAACTGAAGACATTTGTATTAGATCTTCACAGTTAAGTTATCCGTGAAAGAAGGGGCTGATGATTGCATGTTTAAAGCTGAGGTGTTTTCTTATTCAGGGCTACAACAGGGCATCTGTTGTAGCATTTCAAAGCTGTTTTTCTTACTCAATTAGACATGAAAGTAATTTTCCTCTCTATTCACATCCCTCAATCATCTTTGAGGGATGCATTGAGACAAATTCAGGATATTGCACAGCAAGCCATTGACCACTTTTGGTTCTGAAATCATGTGGCTAAGTGTTTGATGTTTGCATTGTAGATATGTAAGGTTAAAGGAAAAAAATAAAAATGTAATTGTGTTTCTCGGACTTCATTTAGTTTACAGAGTTGATTATAATTACGAGGCAAAGACATTATCCACAATCACAAGAATGTTGTGATCCAAGCTTTATCAATCCAGTTGTTGGTTAGTGTTTTTTCTAAAGGCGTCACTACTACTATTAAAATAACTTTGATATTCACAGAGGTTAAACTGTTGATGTGTGTGTTAAGTGAACTAAACAGTTAAACGTCATCACCCTTCTAGTCGGTACTAGAATTACTAGTCAGTTAAACACATTGCTTATATTTTATATGTTGGCCCGATGCCAGTCAAATGTTATGCTCAAACTGCAACGCAGCTACTTTCACTTGCTGTAGCCATAAACTGGCTGAGGCTCCAGTTATTGGGCCTGCTACCAGGATTTAAACAAGCACAGTGAACAACTCGTAGGAGCAGCACGGTTTGGAAGTTTTTTAATCTATAACACTAAGATGAAAATGTTTGTGGACTGTGTCAGGTTAAACTAGCTTATTCACACTATGTGCGACTACATTTAAAACAGGAATATGGACGAACATGCAAGGTGGACCAGAGGCTGGCACTACTTGTATAAGCCACACTTTGCTAATTGGTATTGTTTACCCTCAGACACATTCAATTGTGCTCCATTTTGATTTTTTGATCTTTCTTCATGTCAAGGCAAATTTAAAGAAGCAGGGAGAGCAGTTTTGGCGTGTCAGTGTGACTGAGACTTGGCAGTGGATCGGTCACGTTCATGCTGCTGATTTATTGGAGCATTGACTGCCAACAGTAGCCACAGGGAAAGCATGATGTTGGCCTGTCGTCTCCATCACCATTCACATTTCACCAGATCTCCCCTGGGCAGTGAGCACACACAGTGCTGTGGTCCTCACTCGGGTTTACCTCCTAGCTAAAATAGAACTGGGTCAGGCCAGACTCTTGTGATATAAAGAGAAAGGAAACAACATCCAAAGCCAGGTCTGCAGAGTGTTTTAAGGTTGTTTGAAACCAAGCATTAACACTATATCTATCTGTGAAGCTGTGTTTTAACTTAAACTTGAAATCAGACTCTGCTTCATTAGCTGGCAAACTGCTGGTGCCAGCAGCAGCTCTTGCTTTTTTTAAGCTGCTTTCATTCTGACTGTGATAAAAAGCCTTTAATAAGCTTGTTTTCTACATAAAAGGACACCAGTTTACTGCCTTTGAGAATGTTCCAGAATTATGCAACTACAAAAGCCACTTTCTTTTTATTTAATTTTGTCCTCCTTTAGGACTTCTATGTAGCGTTGTGTACCCTTTAAGGTAGTGGAGTTACTGACGACAAAGACATTCAACACTATTTAGTGACTATGTCTCAGCTGCCACTTTTTAGAGCACACATGCTAACAACTCCACAGAGCATTGTTGAAAGGGGACTGTCTGACACGTTACCAGATCCCTTGGTATTTTCTGAAGTCATCATAACTAATAATTGAGAGAGATCATTTTTTGGTGTGTCTAATAATTGTGTTCACCTTTTATCTTTGTTAGCAGAGTTGCTCTACGTGTCAGAATACTTTATTAATCCCGGTGGTTATATTAGAGTAATATTGGAGGCAGTGTTTGGTGGTTGGTCTATCATTTTTGTCCAAACTGGAGTACCTCAATTGTTACATTGTTAAGCATGGTGTAATATAAAGGCATCCATGGTTGGTCCGTAGTGGGTAAATCTTGTTATCTTTTATGATCCCTTCACATATTTTCAAGTACCTATTTTCCAGGCATATACATGATGTCATCTCAATGAAAAGTACGAATTTAGGGGATTAAGATTACCTACAATTAGTTTTAAGCACTATCATGTGGTCAGAATTTAATTTGTCTACAAACTCTTTGCTTTTCTTTAGTGCTGATAAGCAAATTTCCATATGCTAGCTCACTAAGCTAAGAAGGTAAAAATGGTAAACACTACCTGGTAGGGCTGGTTAAAAAAATCGATTCATCAATGCATTGCAATTATTATTATCACATTTAAATATCGATTCAGGGAAATCATGAGATCGATTTTTTTCCCGTTGTATTGACACCCCTCTCCACTGGGGGGCACTGTGGGTGCTGTGCATTTTCATTGCAATAACACCCCTCTCCACTGGGGGCACTGTGTGTTGTGAATTCAGGTCAGGCACAATCGTGCACTTTACATTTACTTTTTTTTCAGTGCCATTACAGCACTGTTACGATTTAAGATTTAGCTTCAAATTCAGGTCAGGCACAAATGTGCCCTTTAGCTCATACTGTACTTTAAGGTTTTAATCTTTGTTTATTAAAGAATGATGCAATGATAAAATACATATCTGAGTCAGTTTGTTTGAAACAAATACAAACAATGCAAACATAATTATTTCACAAATATCAGAAGGTACTGTAAGTAGTTATCTGGGTATTTCTCTCATCTATGCGTAATATTGAATCGATATTGAAGCATGTTGATCAATATCGAATCAAATTGATATCTAATCGAGCTCCCACTGTTTCATTGGCGACGTGAATGTGTATGGGATTAGTTAATACTGATGGACACTTCACATCGCAGCCTTTGTGAATGCAAAGGCGTGACCTGCGGTGTAAAAGCGCTTCGAGAAGTCAGAAGACTAGAAAAGCGCTATACAAAATAGATATCATTGTTTTTGTGAGCATGCCAAAATGAGTCTTTCGCTCAATACAGACAGGTATCATTTGGGTAAACTTGAAAGTGTCTGAAGTCATCTTAACTCAAACATGGTCCTTGTATTAACGGAGCTGGTGTTCTTCTTGACTTCCAGGGGAAAGTTTGCTGTGGTCAGAAAGTGTGTGGAGAAATGCACAGGCAACGAGTACGCTGCAAAGTTCATGAGGAAGAGACGGAAAGGCCAAGACTGTCGGATGGAGATCATCCATGAGATCGCAGTGCTCGAGTTGGCCACAGCCAGCCCCCGGGTGGTCAACCTCCACCAGGTCTTTGAGATGGCTTCTGAGATGGTGCTGGTCCTGGAGTTGTGAGTATCCATCATAGCACATTTAGCATCGTAACAAAAAAAGCTAGATTCATGAAATGAATCTAATTGAGAACATTTGAATGTTTTTCCAGTCTTAAAAAGACTTGATAGTTCCAAATACTCACAAATCTGATTGTCAAAGGCCTCAGATAACCAGGGGTTGTCCTATCCAGCCATGAGTGTTTTCATGTGAAAGAGTTTTTCATCACAAGCATCATTGTGGAGCCATGTGTGCAGTACTTTGTTTGGTAGGAGATGAAATAAAACCGTCATACCGAAGAACTAAGGTTAAGAACTTCTGGATTATTTTACTAAGTGAAGTTAACAGTAGAGAGGGTATTTGCCTCTTTAACCCAAACTGGTAGGATCCAAAGGAGAGGGGCCTGATTGAAAAGTCTGCCTCGCATACTACTTTTGAAAATTGTACCACAAGCAGGTCTGCATTCTGCAAGCACAATGTTCTAGAAGGGTTATAGGATACTACGAGCTTTTCAATATACACTGGTGCGTGACATTTAAAACTCTGTACTTGAAGAGATGGATTTTAAACTGTATTTAGATATCATTGGGAGCTAAATGCTGAGAAGTTGACATTGGAGTAATATGATTTTTTTTCCTAGTCTCTTTCAGTAAACTTTCCATAGCATTTTAACCACCTAATGAGAATTTTAAGACGTATTTGAGCAGCATAATAATAAGGAGTTTGTTGGAGGGTTTGCATTGTTTTGGATGGGATGTGCCTGATTTCTGCAATGTTACGTAGGTTATAAATGGCTTTATGGTCTAATTGAAGAACTTACCCTGATCAAATAGAACTCCCAGATTCCAGTTATGCACTTTAAAATATAGGCCAGAAGTGTCACTGATGAGTAAAGAGGATCCGGTGTGCTTGATGAGCAAAGAAAAGCCCACAAGAAGTAAATAGTGTGATGTTCTCAACGAGTGAGAGAAAAGAAAAGGCAATATAGCTGGGGCTCTTAAGTCCTGCAGGGCTTCAGGCCACATTTGAATGCTCCAGCAAACACTAGCTATTCTAGCAATGAGCTTCTCCTGTGTCCCTTTGTATATGCACACACTCACTCATGCACAGGCTGTTTTTGCAGGATATGGACGGATTGAGTTTCCTGTGTCCCACGATTATAGAGTTGTAGAGGTGAAGGAGATGTCAGTCAGACTGACAGCAGTTCGTTGTTGTAAATCCACCAGTAACACCAAATAAAGACCAACTGCAGCAGTTTGACCCAGTATGTGGGATTAGTGCACACGTACAGAACTTGCCGTGCATGTACAGTATGGTGTTGACTCCGGTAGCGGCACCAGTTGTTGATGATCTCATCTCACTGGTCATTCCCCAGCCATGCTTGACCTGGTTCCCATGGTGTGTGTGTGTGTGTGTGTGTGTGTGTGTGTGTGTGTGTGTGTGTGTGTGTGTGTGTGTGTGTGTGTGTGTGTGTGTGTGTGTGTGTGTGTGTGTGTGTGTGTGTGTGTGTGTGTGTGTGTGTGTGTGTGTGTGTGTGTGTGTGTGTGTGTGTGTGTGTGTGTTCATGCGTTCATGCTTGTGTTAAGGCTCTCCTACTTTCCCTCCTCATGCCATATTGAATTTTGCCTGCATCCCTCACCATAGAGATACCCAGAACCCCCTACCATCTACACAAACACACACACACACAAACACAAGCATTCACACACACATACATTTTAGAATATGTGTTCACAGTTCACCAGTAGATTAGAAAGTATTGACACATTCTGACTCAGCTGTCATTTGTCTTTTATGACCTCTTCACAGCCTCTGACAGAGTGATTTAAATAATAATATCAATGTTTAAATTTGCAGAAACACACTAACACCGGTTTTAACACTGGTAAAAATTGTCTAAAAAGTCTTGTAAGCGAAAGGATAGAGCCACATAACTCTTTTATTTCATAGCAGCTGGATTATCCGCGGAGTAGGATGAAAAACATTATACAGCTGTTTTCATAGGCTGAGTAGGAGTTCCCTTGACCAATAAGAAAGAGTTTTGAAGTAGTTAAACAACAGTGAGAAAAATTACAAATAATATGAATAGTTAAACCATCCTGGGTTTTTTTCAAAGCTCTGGAAACAAAAGATTTATATCCCAAACAATCAATGTGTCAATGAGAATAGCACATTTACCACTTACATATATTATATACTTATAATCTACATTTTCTTTTGATGTCCCAAACTCATGGAACGGCCTCCAGCAAACTCTAAAGATTGGAGTCCTCTCTTGCAGAGTGTAGGATTTTCATTTCTAGCCACTTTGTTTCGAATTGTAAGTGTTTCAGTTGATCTCAATAGTTTTTGTAATTGATCATAAGTGTTTTTTTTGTTTTGTTTTTCTTGTTTTAAATGTGCATATAACCTCGGCGGCATTGGAAATGAACAAAACTTCAGTGTCCTTTCAAGAATATATAAGTGTTTGAATGCTACCTTGGATTTTTTTTTTAAACCTTTAGTCATTTAAAAAAAAAGAAATAGAGCAAACTAGAGCCCTACAGAGTAGTTGCAGCATTTTTATAGATAACTTGCTGTAGATTTGTGAAATGACATGGATTTTAGATATTTGAAGTTATTTATAAGTGTTCAACTTTTTTGTAAACATAGTTTCTAAATACTTATATCCCCATGATCCTTTGCTACCGTGTCTTGAGGGAGAAGTCAGTCAAGGGTGCATATCAGAGCTTCAGACCATTTGCAAAATGTTTTGTTTCAGTTGGAAAACAAGACACCAAAGTAGAGTGTCTGTAGTATCTACTGAATCAGAAGCTTGAAGCATATAAGCAGCATATTGTAAAAGCAGTTTTCAGCTTCAATGGGACAAAATAGTTGTAATATTCCATATTAAGAATAGAAGTTCTTCTAAATTTACCACACTTTGTCTGCAAACAAACGAAGTGACAGTTTTAATCAGGAGCCAGTGTCATCTCCACATTGCTTGTTAAAAGTAACAGAGCAGTGGTGTATTCACCGCATGTGACTCATAGGCTAAAGTTCAAATCCAAACCATGTCAATTTTTTATCATCAAACTTGTTTCCTGCTTTCACTGAGTGTTTCCATGGAGAGAGATAGAGCAGAGACGATGGCAGCATTGTTAGGCTTGTGTCTTTTATAGGATTATGTGCTGTCAGCAGCCATACAGTGCAATCTGTCTGTTAAGGAGATCCCATTAATGCCCCTTTAAATGCTCCAGTCAGCCCAGTCCTCCCCCACCTCAATCCATAATCCCGATCCCAGCCCTTTGTTGAGGAAAAAGGATAATCCCAGAATTAACTTCTGCCCTGAATGAAGATAGCTCCCCTTGTCACGGACACACCGTCAACTGGCACATACAAACTCAGACCAAACAGAGCATCCCATATTCTCATGATATTAAACGAAGAGTAATCAAAGGAATGTAAAAGTGATGGGAGAAATGTATGTCTAAATAAAAATTGCAAAAAAAAAAAGGTTTTTAATTGAATACTTGAATCAAACGCCATATTTTAAATATGGTGTGTGAATGTGAGTGTATAGTCTCCAGCCCCCTCGACCCCGATCGGGAAAAGCGGTATAGATATTGGATAGATAGATTACAGGTCTATCCACTTAGATATTCCAATAGAGTAGGTGTGCAGGCCTGTATGATCACAAGACCTGTTTCCACCAAGCGGTCAGGTTTGGTTCAGCATGGTTTAGTACGGTTTGTTAATGTAAATCCTGATGTAGCTCGCGTTTCCACAGCCAATCGTACCCTTACCCATCACTAAATCACAGCGGCACAAAATAGTGTAGACAGCCAAAGAAGGTGACACAGTAAACAAGAAGCAATGATTCCTAGGAAGGTCTGCATCTCTGAGGCAAAAAAAAAAACAGCCTTGAAATGACTCTCTCTAAATCCACAGGATATTTAAACGTTTTGTGTTTGTTCTTTATTACCGCTGCAGCATGGTAAGTGAAGATTCTTTTGACCAATCGACGGACTGCAGTGTATCTAGCTCCAGCCTTGGGTCGGATCGGTATCCTTGGCATCCCAATAGAGGGTTACTATAAAAGTGGAACAGTACGGATCAGTTATTTTGATTCCATTCCCAACTTTTGACAGTGGAAATGTCAATAAATGTGTACCGTACAAAACCAAACTGAACCAGGCCGCTTCGTGGAAACGGGGCTTTATTTCTATCCCTTAAAACATCTGTACTAAAGGTAATTTCTTCTCCAAAGCGCCATCATTTTTTATTAGAAAGGGTTTAACAAGGTGGCATTATTAAAGGAATCCAGTGGCTACTACAGCTCTAGCATAGAATGATAGCACTTTAAAAGTCTATTTGGTGATGTTTCTGCGTCAAGCACTCAGTATCCTCCAACCCTTCTCCAACCTCACAAAATCTGACAAAGGTGCTCTTTCATAATGACTCATGATGTGAAAGCAGTGAGGAATCCCAAAGTAGTATCAGTGCTTGTGACTTTGGTCACACGTCTTCATATCATAAGCTTGGTTGCACTGAATCATTTCTCCTGATAGACATGCCAACCAAACCAATAACAAAGATGTTGTAAAATAGCAAAGGATTATGGGAGTTAAAGTCTCAGGTTAAAATCTGTCCAATTCGTCAAACATTTTTTTCCCATTTATTCATGTAATGTTTTTTTTTATTTTAATAAAAACATTTTAAGGAATTTTATCAAAGGCCAACAGATTGCCGGTTTCCTTCCTCCCTCTGACATTTCATCAGGGGTTACTGTGTTTCCCAGAGAAAGTTAAAGGTATGACTGGTGTTTGCACAGCAGCTTACAAGTCTTACAACGACTTTAAATGTCTCAGCAAAAACTATGTCAGAGATGGAAAATTGTGCACACGGATCCTGTGGATATTATGAAGTCTTCAAAATGCTTAACTGAATTTTTACTCCACAGTTTGCGCCCCAGCCGTTTAATATACAAAATCAAAGGATGACTTTTCCATCTTTATTCAAACAGGGGGCTCCTTTCTTAAGTTATCAAGACAATTTAGTCCTGTTGTGATATGAATAAATACAGACATTTATTGCAAATAACTGCAGTCTGGTTTTGCATTAACCCCTTTTACACTTTATTCATCGGATGATGTAAGGATTATAAGAAGCTGTAATTTACTTTTAGGAACTCTACAGTATAAGACTTTGAACATATTGTCAGACATAAAGGACATAAAGTTTGACCTAAAAAGGACACAGCCCTAATTTCCATCAGATCTGTTTATCTGTATTGCATCTGATTTTTAAATGCACATAAATAACACATTTTTATAATGTATCTGTAAAGTGCTATATTTAACTAGTAAATCAGTGGCTTTAGATATTTTATGAATGAGGGAATGAGTCTACTAAGTGATAAATGTGTGAGTGCTCGAGGCCTTTCAACCCCACGTTTCTTCCTGCATTTTTGCTTTGAGCTGTTTTATATCGGAGGGAAATAGAGCAGAAGGCTGCACACTCTTTTATTTTCTCCTTTCTTTTTGTTTGGCCGACAGCTGAGAGATATTTCGGACAGTGGGGCAAATGGCGATGACGGAGGATTGAGGGATAGATGGAGGAGTAGATGGGGGGGGGGGTATATTTCTACAAATGAGGGTCAACTTGGCATAGAAAGCTATTTATGCTATGATGAAAGGGAGGGAGAGAGGGAGGGATTGGTGAAGGAGACAGACATGGGGACAAAGGCTGGAAGGGAGAGAAAGGAAGGCATAGATGAAGAGGGGGGGTGATAAAAAAGAGAGACAGAAACGAGATGGTGTATGTGTGTGTGTAAGGGGGGGGGGGGGGGGGGGGGCAGTTAAACAGAGTAATGAAGGTGTCCAGAGAGAGTGAAAGAGAGCAATAGAGCGATGTGTGGCCTCATTGCTGGCTTAGCTCCAGTCCAGAGTTCATTATGTCAGTTGAGCCGCTCGAGTGCACGTGACCAGCCAAAGCATGGCAGCCCGCCCAGAGTCAGAGTCGTACAGGGGGAAATAACCCAGTGGAAATAGCTTGATGTTTCTGATCGACTTGTTGATATTCACACCAGCAAACCAGACTGTAGCTGCAGAGATTGCTATTGAACCTACTGAACAGAACAAATAGAAAAACTCCCAAAGATTAGGCCTCAAATGCTTTGTCTTATTTTTATTTTCAACAATGTTTGATCATTTCTTCACGATTCTACTCAGAAAGGAAGAATACGTTGCATTTGTTTTGGAGCTACTTTCAGCTGCAAATCTAATTTGGGTACTCTGAGGAGTATTTGAGGTAGCACGACTCTATGCTGTCAGTCAATTCAGATTTGACAAGTCATTTTGAAGCTTTGACATCCATCCTGTTATACTTCACTCCTTCCGTGTTGTCCTTCATGATCCCAAGTGTTGGGGTTTTGCAGAACTAACACGCGGGCAACAATTACGTTGGGTTTTATCGAGTCAAATTGTGTTATTTAAATCAATATTAATAATTGCCCTTAATTAATTGTTAATATAAATTAACAATATTGTTGAACTGGGTTAATAAAAATGGGGCATCACCCTGAAATCAGGGAACAACAACCAAATATCACCAAAATCAGTCTTGGATTAATTAAATACTAATATTATTCATATTTAATAAATACCTGTATTTAAATAAATAGAAGGCGCGGATTCGTACACAAGCCCTCGCACCCAGCTTATATCACAAATGATACCAGTAATACACCAGTAATCACAGACAACTGCTCTTTAAATGATAACAGAATTTATTTAACAATGCAATATCAGCTGAAATCTCAATCAAACAAATAACAATTGTAAACTAAACTACAAGCAAACAAAGTGGCACACGTGAGTTTGTAAGTGGCGTGGAATATGGCACACGGAATGGTTCAGCACATGCGCGTACGTACGCACTTTTGATTTTTTCATTAAAGTCCCACACGCACGTGCACTGTGTCAGTACTACACGCAGCCTGACTTACAGCAGATGCCCTGCTCCGTGGAAATCCTCAAAACAGACAGCTGCTGCTTCAAACTTACGGTCGGCGGGCCATTACTTCTGTCCACACGTCTTGACTGATGTAAAAGTAAAGTTTGGCTGATAGTAACAACGCTTCCTTCCTGGAATGAGCCACAGAGAGCAGCTCGTCCGGATAAAAAAACCCACTCCTCTCCGTCATGTGTAACGGCCCGTCTCCTCACATCCAGACTAAGTGAAGGTTCAGGACACCGGCGTTGAGCCTTTGGCATCTCCCGACTTATTTTACCTCTGATTATTGTAAAATCAGTGATTTAAAATGAATATTAACTGATTTTATTTACAGAAGGTTCATAGATCATCCAGAGGTGAACGTGTTAGTGATCTTAAAAGTTTCAAGTAAATTCAAGTCTGTTGGTTTGGAAACATTTGATGCCTGGCAGTGAAATACCTGAAGATGACTTCAAAGACACTCTGTGAGTTTGAGACAACATGTTCATGTGAGCAGGTTTTATCTGTGATGAAGCTAAACACACACACACACACACACACACACACACACACATTCATCTAAAGAGTGCGAGAGCGTTGACAAGATGGCGACGTGACCACCATGTAGTCACTTCAAATGGAGGTAAGGAGGCAGAGAAAGAAAAAGCACCATGTGGTAACGTCACATGGGAAAAAATGGTGGACAGAGAACAAAGGGAGCCGTGTGGCTTGGCCCTCAGAGCAGCTTGAGCTCTCTGACCTAAGTTCAGTAACTATAACTTAAACACCAGAAAGCCAGTGGCCAGACTTTGATTCAATGGCAGGTACACAGATCTTTTCTGATAGAGAAAGTAAGCTAGCACAGCAGGGAATAAACACACAGATAGGTGAACACGGCGGTTCAGCAACAAAAACAAGGTTGGGTTGATCTTCAATCTATTGATGGCGACGGGAAAGGCAGCATGGAGTCTGATTCTTTTTCTTCTTCAGGTACCGATGGGTTGTCTTCAGTGCTCCTTAGGCCTGGGCGATATGAAAAAAATGTTGTCATGGTAAAAAAAATGTCATATCAGTTGATATCGATAATTATCACGATAATTGTCAATCATTATTTCTTTCAAATTTAAAAGCTGATTTTTGCTCCTCAGTGAAAGTTGAAGAAACTTGATGGTTTATTATGGTATAATTATACTTCATTGTCAGAACATGACGAATTATAATTAAACGGGAACATAAAGGAGGAAGGAAATAAAAGGAAATAAACTCTCTGTACTCGAACAACTAGTCACTAACTGCGCCAAAACCCTTAAACCAGGCCACGGAAGTATGAGAGAGTCTGACAGAGTGTGTGTCCTCTCATGCTTAAAGCATATGAAGAGGCAACAGCTTGTATAGACCCTACACTTAGGTGTGAAGTGTTGCAGAGCATGCTGGGATAGTGTTTCTGCAGGGCATGCTGGGAGTAAGAGTCCTTTAGCCCCCTTTATCTTGTTTGCCTCCCAATACTCAAATCGGGCTTTGGAACGGGGGTACAGGCCTGAGTCCTTTGTCTGTCTGGCTGGCCCCCCCAACACAAGTTTTACCTGCAAATCCATTGATTTCATGACACAGAGGCATATCGATATTTGGAAGAGAAAAAATCTTATACTGATAAATCGGCCAATATCTTTTTTTGATCTGTGTTCAATCTTTAGAGAAAGATATAGATGTACACATTCATTACGTTTGTCCTTGATATGCAGTGATCAAACACTTGTGAAAAGATATACAGTATAACGAAGACAATATTTCTCCTTTTTGCTCTGGGGCACCATGAAGGGTTAATTTAATCCTTATGGTAATGAATGGTGATGTCATATTTCAGGCATTCTGACAAACACAGTTTCATTATACTAAACTGTAAGTTGCTATATTGGTCTGTAGTAAATGGAGCCATTAACATGTGGGAAACTCCAGTTAGCTGGGCATGAATACATCATGAGTGCAGGATGAAGCGCCACTCAGAGGCATTCACTTGACCTCCCTCTGACTTTATTATGTCCCCTCCCTCGCTCTGTCACGCACATTTCTCTCTTTGTCTCTCTCTCTCTTTTTTGTTGAGTGGTTTCCTCTCCTCCACTGAAATGCATCTCTTCGAGCATCTCTTTATTCAATGTGATGGAATGACTGATTCAATCTATTTTCTCCACTAACACCCTGTGAACCTTCTGGGAGCAATATCCAGTACTATTTCTCAGTCTGTCTGATAACAAGGGAGTGTTCCCGGTCAAATCCTGTCCTGTCCTGTTTTTAGTGTGCTTGTAGGTCAGCTGACGTGCATGTTGTCCCCCCCCCCCCCCCCCCCCCCCAAGTAAACAATCTGAGGTTCAGCGTACGGGTGGCTGATCAAAGCTGAATCTATCCATTCCCACAGCATAGCAAAGAAAATCTTTTCATTAATTACATTAGGGACTTGCCAATCACACTGCAGTGCCCACTGTGCTGCTTGAACCTTCCCTCTCATTGAGCTTCAAAGCTGCTGTCAGGCCTCAGGACAACAACACACAGGCAGAAGGCCAATCTGATTTGTTTGGGATCATATATTTTCTGTGTTTTTCTCTGAATTAAGTGGATGACCCATTTAGTGAGGTTTCTTGGTCACTCGTTATTAAACAGACCGGTATAATGATGCTTCTAAATGAACAACAAAAGCAAGCTAGGTCATCAGGAATAAGTCGTTTTTTCAAAGCGTGTCACTTGCGTCACCAGGTCAGGGATCAACGAAGCATTCATGGCATGCTGCTGAAAGAGCTTGTGTTTCATTTTTCCTCTCCAAAAATTTCACAGTGATAGGTGATGTTTGCCAATTTAAAAAGGGGAGGGTTATGTTTATCTTAACAGACTACTAAACAAAGAGGACAGCATCAGCACAAAGACGTACTGCTTTGTACACAGGGGCCACTGAAATCAACATAAAGTGAATGATCATCACTGCTGTTTCAAGTGCATATATATGATATCAGGGCTCTACAGTTCTAGCTTTTCAATCACATTTGGCCCTTAAATGCTGAAATTTGTGAACAGAAAGTGTGCAGTGTATTATGCTTGTACATAGAATAGGCTACATCCAACCCAAGGCTACTTATTGTTTAAAAACTGCAAGTCCCTCATTCAAAAAACTATTTATTGATCACAACTAAGTTTTTTATAAGAATGCTGCTGATCTTAAATCGTAAATAACATAACAAAAGTAGTTTTACACTTGCAGATATATTTAAACCAAAAAGAGTTAAGTATACTAAGAACGGGTAAAGGTGATTATAAGTTTAATTCACAAATGCAGGGTTTAACTGATGTGGCAAACAATAACGTCAACATGAGGACTGGAAAAAATAAGCTGGCAGATATCAGTGCTCAAAAAGCTACCTTAAAGCCACATCATGCAGGAACTGTGTTTGGTGCACTTTGGCTTTCGGCTGCAACTGCACTGTCGTAAAACAAACAGTGCTGTTATGGCTCCCCATCACAGACAATGTGATTTTGTTGACAAGCAGAGTGGTGGTGTAACTAAAAACCCATGTCAACTGACAAGGTACAACGACATTACCGTATTTTATATATATAATAATATCTCTCTAGTGTCTACAGCCCGTACACTCTAGGGAGAGTACTATGAAAGAACACTGCTTCTTGCTTGCTATTTTTTTCTCTTCTTAGCTTCATCCATCACCGTCCTCGTCCTCTTAGTCTCAGCCATTTTATCAAACATTATCGAGACCGGCTAACGGGCTGGTACCATAAAGCTGGTCGATCTGTGGACATGGCAGATACGCTATTCCACCTGTTGAAAGCTGTTGTACTACTAAATCGACTTTGAGATTACAATTTTAAGATGGAATATTTCCATATTGTTGCCCCCTGTCACCTTAGTGTCTTAACAAGCTGACACACGCAGAGTGATATGATAAACTGTTAACACTCATCGTTCATGCATGTTTAAAATACAGCGTGTATCAAGTGGGGTCTTTGGGTACCTTCCATTAGAAAAAATGATTTCAAGAAACAACAAGAGGGAGTCAGCTGTCCTCACAGCAGGTTTCCCGCTCAACTAAAACTGTACAAGAAAAGAAGCAATTGGACCATATCCAGTTCGATCAAATGTTCAAAACACTTGATATCTAATCCAAGTGAAAACATTTTCTAGTAGATTCTTGTACATATAAAGCTCTAGTATTGGCACGCATCTAGTAAACCTCCTTTCGACCTTTTCAAGCTAAGCTGGCTAAACACAGGAAGTTGGAGTTGTTTTTGTTTGTGAAAGTGTATTAGTTTCCGTGTAATCCTCCAAAGAAATAATTGGCATTCCGACAGTTTAATGCGCATGTTAAGCCTGCAGGTGATTGTGTGTGTGTGTGTGTGTGTGTGTGTGTGTGTGTGTGTGTGTGTGTGTGTGTGTGTGTGTGTGTGTGTGTGTGTGTGTGTGTGTGTGTGTGTGTGTGTGTGTGTGTGTGTGTGTGTGTGTGTGTGTGTGCGTACAACACTTCCCACACACTATCCCTACTCTGACCTAATTAATAATAATAATTCTTTCTTCCTGTGCTCTCGGGTTTCTAGCACTTCCGCCATCCACACACTGATTATCCACTGAAGCAACAGGGTGAGATTTTTTGGCCTACACAACAAAGCCTGTGTGTATGAAATGACTGCTTAAGCCTGGTGTTTGACCAGCTTTACTCCAGTCATTCAGGCCTTTAAAAAAAAAAAAAAAAAAAAGCTCAATTTAGCAGGTCTTTATGAACCTGACCACAATATCCATCAAAGCATAACCTTCAAAGTAGACTAGCCTGGACCAGGTCTGCTACGTTTTCAGGAGTAGATTCACATCAGGTTGATGCGATAGAAATGGTAAAATATGAATGATTTGAATATACATTTTGGGATGGTAGCGATACCTTGCAATGAATCACACACATTGGTCCGCTTGTAAATGTCCATGTGAACACTGACCAAAGGTCATTTTGAAATAATGAAACCAGTTGGTCCTTTAGACGTGTGAGCCCTGCTAAGGGTGAATATGTTTTAAAACCCATGTTCTACTCAGTCTTAATATTATTCGAGGGATTTTAAAAGAGAATTATAACTTTTCGATCAAATCATTTCTAGTAGAATAAAAAATACAGAGCTGAGGTCGCAAGCTGGACTCGAAGAAGTACTTGGCTGTTTGGCGCTCATGGAAAGCCCTGATCAAGTCACGGTTATACACGGTTTTCACCTTGAAAACCAAAACACATGCCCTCACCCCTCTTCCTCCTCCTCCTCCTCCTCCGCAGCTTCCTATGAGATAGAAACCTAATTCAATAGCACCCTGAGGGGACGCCTTGTCTATTCCTGACTGCCCTCTCTCTTTTCTTTCCCATCATCCACCCAGCCTAATTGGGTTTATCCATCAGAGTTTATATTAGGTCAGAGGAAATTAAAGGTACTTTGTGGAGACTGTAGTCAGTATTTTCCGTTGATTCACTCAGTTTTTTTTAAGAAGCTGTTTGTTTTATAATCACAGACCTGTTTTCTCATGTGAGAGGTGCAGAGAAGCCTTCAGTAACCAGAACAAACAGCCTCATTCAAGTGAACTTCATAATTAGTTTGCAGTTTTTTTCTGCTATTTCTACCACCGCCTTAAGCAAGTACCACCACATTCTCACACACACACACACACACACACACACACACACACACACACACACACACACACACACACACACATACTCACGCCCACATTGGGGTTGGAATATGATTTACCGTGTTTCCAGGGAGTATCTCGGGATTCTCCATAAAAAGCCTGATGTAGGATGATGTAGGACAGGTCTCAATCATTTTGGTGAGTTTTTTGATAAAACTCGAGCACTGAGTGTATTTCATTTTCCTTTCATGTCCAAGACACAAACTTTAATTTCAGATACACGTGACTGTGTCAGTGTGAAATAGCTGACCTGCACCCTCACCTGACTGCACAAGTGAAGCAGAGAAAATGACGCGTGTGTTTCTGTGTGCAGTGCGGCAGGAGGTGAGATCTTCTACCAGTGTGTGGCAGACCGGGAGGACGAGGCCTTCAGCGAGGACGACGTGAAGAGGCTCATGAGGCAGATTCTGGAGGGAGTCTCCTTCCTCCACCAGAACAATGTAGTCCACCTGGACCTGAAGGTGAGCAGACACTCTTAATGGATTCTTTCTGGAGGACTCTTGAATCGTCAAATTTCTTCACTGTCATTTCTTTCTCTAGTCTAAAATTTGCTGTTTGTCTGCATGACATCTCTACTCTGAGTGCCCCCTGAATGTCTGAGCTCCTCACCTATCTCTAAGGAAGCTTGTTTCGGCCAGTTGTATCCGCGATCTTATTCTTCCTACCACATCACTACCCATCGCTCATTACTATTAGTGAGGGTTGGGACAATTATCCACCAACAGATGGAAAGCTTTGCCTTCAGGCTCAGCTCCCTCTTCGCCACAACGCCTGCATTACTGCTGATGCTGAGCCAATCTGTCTGTCAATCTCACGCTACCCTCACTGAACAAGACCCCGAGATACTCGAACTCCTTCATCTGGAGCAAGGACTCACTCCCCACCTGGAGAGAGCAGTCCACTGTTTTCAGTCAGAGAACCATGGCCTCGGACTTGGAGGTGCTAACCCTCATCCCAGCCGCTTCGCACTCGGCTGCAAACCGCCGGCTGCACCAGAGATCCTGTCAATGAAAATCACAAACTGATTCGGTGACAAGGGGCAACCCTGGCGAAGGCCAACACGTATCGGAAAAGATTTTACTTTGTGTACCCCCTCCCCCCGACATGATTTTTATGTAATGTATTTGAGTGTCTTCAAATGCTTCATGTCCCTAAAAAGAACCACGTTTATATATACGTATATCTATGTGTATTTTGATTTAAATGTAAGCACAGTGAGGTATAGCATACAATTAATATTACACAGCATTTTCTATTGACTATCGATACATAGCAGCTGATTGTGTGTAGCATGTTGAGTCTAATGGGACAAACAAAGTGTATTGTATGCTGGGCTTGTTAATGTGATGTTCAGAGTATGAAAACTTCACTTCTGAGCTACAGTTCAGCTTTAAGATTTACTTTTTAACCTTTCCATTTGCCAAGCTTGCAATCTGCTGCAAGGTGAAATAAAAGTCCATTCTTACAATTACTTGTCACACGTGATGGTTTTAGATTGCAAGAATGTGTCAGTGCCCAAAGAATAATGCATTATACACAGAAAGGACTATACTGACAGAAAGAAATCATGAATCCAGACAATACTCCTCCTGTTTGTAAAAACATGTACACAAGTATACCATGACATAAATGATTTCATTGAACACTAACATGCAAGTGATGTCCCATCAGCCTCAGAACATCCTGCTGACCAGCAGCTCTCCTCTGGGTGACATCAAGATCGTGGACTTTGGTCTGTCCAGGATGGTCAGCAGCCACCAGGAGCTCAGAGAGATCATGGGTACTCCGGAGTATGTCGGTGAGTTTGTGTTTGACAACACATCTACCACCTTTCACTTATGAATGCATTTAACTGTGAATGATAATAAGTGATTTGTGTTCATATTTTCAGCTCCTGAGATTCTTAATTATGAGCCCATAAGCACAGCGACAGATATGTGGTAAGAAAACTCTACTGTTCTCTGTAAACCTTCACTGTAAACTCACTCACTTTGTAGCTTTGTTCAGAGCTAAGGTTTATATGACACAATATGACAAATGTACAGTCTTACCCACTCATGGCACTCAGTTTCCTGCAGCATGTACATGATCTAACTTTAACACTGCAGAGACCAGTGAAATGTATGTCCTTTGGGGCCCTCTAGTGGTGGAATAAGATTAGACATTTGGAAAGGAATACAACATGAATGAGCTGAAGCCTACACATTAAGTGATTGTCTTTTGGTGATTATTTCAAATTAAATATAGTTTTATTTCTCATGTAGATTGACAACATCCCTGTACTTGACAGTTTATCACTATTTTCAATCGAAGTAATGTTTATTATCCAAGACAAACCCAACAGAACGATAGTCAGACTTTGAGTATTTTTAAAATGCCTTTGAAGATTCTTCTTTATCAACTTATATAATGTCTACATGTGGCTCTATAATAATAATTTTTATCTCTACTGTATTCTACGTTTGGTTGACAGCTATTTAAAGTGGTGCTAACAACTTTAGTGATTTATAATGGCATACCTTTTGTACTTTTATCCTTTATACTTAAATAACCAGCTTTTACTTTACATGAAGAATCTGCTGGAAGGAATTTTTTAACTTGTTATGAAACTGACTTCATTTAAAGGTTGCATATTATCCTCCTTTGACCATTTTAAATAAATCTCACCCCCAATCCCCACATACTCCTTGCGCGCCACAGTCTGTACACACATCACAGGAGAACTACAAGATCACGCGAGAATCAAAAGAAAAACATTCAAACAACATGTTGTTTATCTTTCTGAGGATGTTTTGTTGTTTGTTTGGTGCCTGTTTTGACATCATTTTGATTAATGAAGTAAATATCAAAATGTATCATTTCTATAATTTGAATAACAGTATGATTTTGATTCTAACTCAATTTATATGGTGGCGTCACAATAGTCAAAGTAACAAATGAAACGATAAACAGTTTTGTAAGGATTTAAAAAGAGGTGATTAAGAGAATTATGTTGCGAGAGACTTATAACTTGGAGCTACCGATGTGTTAAACAATGACCTTTTCTCTAGTCTGGAAGCCAGCTGTAGGCTAACGGAACTTCTCTCCGTGAAGAAGCTCGGCAATCCTCCTGAATACTCTCGACCCCAAGACAACCAGAACGCTCTTACTTTAAAGTAGGGCTCTGCCATTTCCTCCGGTCCACTCGTGTGCTCCGAGAAGTTTGCTGGAGATCGCTGCAGATGCAGTCTACTCAGAAATCGATGGATGCCCTCCAGCTGCTGAGACTCGTTTCCTTGATCGCGTCCAAGTTGATAAAAATATTAAAACTTGAGATAAACTTGTTGGCCAATTCAAGTTAGCTCGAGTCATATAAAAAAATGAGTTGCTTACGAAAGATGATGAATGAAATGTGACTTCGAAAAACTACACATGAAGTTTACGTGAGGCGAAAACGTGGAAAAAGGAAAAACACACAAAGGATGCTATATCATAAGAGGAGTGATCAGACCAGCAGATCGCTTGACTCTTGAGCATCAAAACACAACTTGATGGGACGGAAACACAAAGACAACTGATGAGAACTTGATTCTGCATCTGTGGCATAGAGAGGGGCTCATTCCACTCTAAGGGGGGAAACACTGCAACTTCTATGTACGAGTTGAATTACTTGATTTAACTTTAAAAAGAAAATCTGGAACATTTACGACTTCACCATAAATTACCTTAATTTAAGCATTCTGAGTTTCAACATCTGCAATAGATAAAAATGAGGAGAATACTCTTCTACAATCTGTAAGAAAAGAAACAATGTATTTCAGCAGTCACAAACTTATAAAGTCATAAAACATAACTATGAACTATAGAAATAATATCTCCTAACACATCTATTGTTATGACCAATAATATGATCATCACAGCGTCTATATATTGTATGATTAAAAGTCTTATGTGTCCATACAAATAATGACCATGGGATGGCAGTCATGTTCTTAAAATACTCAGTAGGAATCAATTTAAACAGCTTTTTCTAATTCACTCATTTAACGTCAGATTTATACCAGAATCAGGTTATTCACTCACACTTGATCTCAGACATATATCTGTGTTTGTTAAAAATAAAAAATAAAAACGATTATTTGATACAGAAAATAGGACTTGTTTGTTTAAGAAGCCCAAAAAGTCTCTGTCAGTTTTACGATTCTTTTGATGAATCCCCAGCATGGGGCTCTCTCTTCCTGTATCGCGAGGCATCTGTTCTGTTACCATTGCTGATTCGCAGAGGTCGCGTTAACCGAATATTCTCCATCTTAAATGGAATTTTTTTAACAATGACGGAAAAATCTGAAGGCTGTCTGTCATTTTGACGAATTAGAATCACCGGGTGTCCACCACTCCTTTCTAATTCTCACACAGCTCTGCCTTCATGTGACCTACAAAAGCCAAAAGACAATCAGCTTTGATTACATTTCTACCACCAAAAACCAAGAGATAAAATTTCATTAGACTGAATAAATTACAAATGATTCTGTCAGAGAATTGTTCTTCCTTGCAATATTTATGAAGACTTTTCCCTCCTGTCCTGTAAATAGGAGTATTGGTGTTCTGGCCTACGTGATGCTAACAGGAATCTCTCCCTTCCTGGGCGAGGACAAGCAGGAGACGTTTCTCAACATTTCTCAGCTCAATGTCAGCTACACGGAGGAGGAGCTGCAGCAGCTGGACCAGGCTGCCCTGCCCTTCATCCAGATGCTGCTCCGCAAACAGCCTCAGTATGTCCGCACCTCACTCATCAGATCCACCTGCATGTGAGATACACTGTTATAACATCCAGAAAAGGCAAAAAAAAGAGAAGGAGAATAAATTCTATGTTATAATATAGAATATATAGAAATTATATAATACTTACATTTTTTTTTTTATAGTTTATCTTTTTCATTTTAAGCATTTGTAGAAATTATTTTAATTCTCAAAATTTGAGATTATTTCTGACATTCCCTTTACCTTGTGATCAACTCTTTTGACCACTATTGGATACCTGGATCAGCCATGAGTTGGACTGATGTTGAGGCAGTTATGCAGTTAGTCCCGAACAACTGGGCTACTAAATTTACGGAACAAATGATAACCAGTGCAGAATGTAAGATGTTTTGATGTGTGTGTTCAGGGATCGGGCCACAGCAGAGCAGTGTCTCAAACACTCCTGGCTTAAACCCTCTCAGTGTCAGGGAACCAAGAAGGCGCTGGAGATCCTCCCACTCGAGGACCAGGAGGTGTCAAGCTCCACCAGCAGCCCCGAACCTCCCAGCAGCACCACCACCACAGCTGATGAGGAGGAGGAGGACGACGAAGGCCCTGTGACAGAGGAGCTGATCGTGGTGGCTGCCTACACCGTGGGTCAGTGCCGTCAGTCCTCCAACTCCTCCTCAGAGAAGGAGGCACTGGCTGCCGAGCAGAAGGCAATCTCCAAACGCTTCAAGTTTGAGGAGCCTTTCAGCTCCCTGCAGGAGGTCCCTGGAGAGTTCATCTTCTGAACCCCACCTGCCACATGACAGAGGAGGGAAGAGTTGGTGTTGTCGTGGTAACAAACTCAGACCATCTGATAAATAAGAGTTCCCCTCGGTGTATACTGTGTGTGTATAATCAGACACAGGTGTAGAGTAAACCTGACATTATTTAAGCATTCAGTCTTTAAGTGCATCTTTAAGCCCCACTCTCATTATTTCTTCGTAACGCATCATCGCTTTGATGCTCATCACATCTCCTCAAACAGCTACAACAGCTTCATGTATCATGTATTTTATCAGGTTGAGTTTGGAAACCTATCAACTGTTTGTGTTGAAGAGAGTGTTCCTTATTTTAGAGATGCCATTAAAGACAAGACTTACAGATCAAACACTACGACAACTACCGGAGAAGAAGACCGTTCCATGCCTTCAAATTAGCAAAGGGTGCTTGAAAAATGCTCCATGAAACATCTAAATAATAAAATCCTTACATTAAAGTTATTCTCTGAACTGAATACCAATTTTGTGAAATCTCATTTGTTGTGCTTCGTCAAGCCTGAATCAATAAATAAGTTGTAAGAAAAAGATAAGTACTTTTTTTAAGTCATTTTTCAACCTTGAAAACAGATTCTGATTAATGTGGCCATGTTGAGTAATTTCTCTCCTCTAGTCCTATTTCTTATAACAGCACTTTGAGCTTTTAGATCATTAATGACAACCATTGCATGTCACACACAGGGCAGGAGTTACTCTTGGAAACAAGACTCCGCTCACTGATGGAGAAACATATAAGTCGGGTCAGGTGGAAGTGACAAGCTTTTTCCTGCCAGATACTAGATGTAACATTCAACTTGTTTGTGTGGCCCTGTAGGATAACACAGAACCTTCTGCAGGGTAGAAGTCTTTCTGCAGGAAAAATCCACTGTGTAAATAGCACTCGTACTGCTCCAGTCGTCATAAATGTGCATGTGTACTGATGACCGGAGGGGGCGGAGATTTAATATTTGTTTAACTTATTTCTAAACATTTTGAACTTTTCCTGACGTTTGAATTCAGAAGCCAAATCTTTGTCCGTTTCTGTCCATTTCCTCGTCAAGGCTGCTTCCCTCTGAACAGAACCAGCTCCTTTAAGCTCAAACATGTTTGGTTTTATTTTAGTCTTATTTTGTATTTGGTGCCATGCTTGGAGAAAATATTTGATGATTTTAGCTCTTGCTGTTTTTTTATTTGACGATATTTCAGTGTAAAATTGCAGATATCTTTAAGGAAATATTTTGGAGTTTTCTAATTCTGTGTAAATAATTTTAAAAATATCTAGTTGTTTCAATAAGGTATATTTGACTGCTGTTTAAAGAGCCATCTCACGTCTTCCTCTTGCATTACTGAGTGATCATATGGTTCGGCTCTCTCTGAAGCAACAAAGACGACAGAGCACATCTGTACTTTCAGTGGACCTGTAATGTAAATTTATGTTTATGCAACATTAAGCTCTGTTACTATGGTAACCAATTTGTAAATGAATGTCTTCTACTGTAAATAAATATTTCAAAGGGTTTTGAGAGTTTGATGTTTTATTTCTTCGATTTTAAAAGTCTGGTTTGGTCACAAAACTGCGGTCGGCAATCTCTTCACAGTAACCATTTACACTTAAAGAAAATATTATCATGCAGATGTAATGGCGTTATTATATGACAGTTATTGGACGGCCCGTTAATGAGGGGTCAAGGCAAGATGGCCGACCTGTGCAGCAGCTTTCTATTGAGCTCTTACACATTCACAGAGTACCTGAATATTTGATTAGTTTTAGGTTTACATGGTCAACTTTAACTTGGGTTGATAATTTGTTATCTGCAAACCTACTTTTGTGATATTATCGGATGTTCACTTCATCTATTGAAAATTAGATTGATCATAAGAATTTTATTGTACTCTATATTTAGAGATTTCTACTTCAGAGGTTATTTCTCCGATAGTTTATATCTCAGAGCTTTATAAGTTTAAAGTTAATCTTATCTTATTTTTACAGACATCCAGTTCATGTATAATTATTTCTTATGACAGACTCCTACTTAGTTCATTACAAACAGTTTCTCTTAACGTTAGAGGTATCTGTGACGGTACTAAAAGGAATTCATTCTGACAAAAAAATGCAGGTTTAATTTTTCTTACTATTTCACATCACCATCAGTCAAGTGATTGAGTGAATTTTGGAAATCACAATGGGGTGACCAGTATTATTTTTTGTCATGCCACCCAACAGTCAGCAGGGGTTGACATCCTCCTTAACAAGTTTAAAGGAAACATTGTTGAGTCATGTATTTTAGATAAAGACAGATGGATAATACTGTTTTTTAATTGGGATAACACCTTTCTTGTAATTTGTAATTAATACAGCTATAATAACTCAGCCCAGGCACGAAATATGTTAACACAACTTTGTTCAAAGCTAAATGATGCTCTACAGTGAAGATGACTGCGCTGACAGGTTTCCTGCAAGAACAGAAGATTTAAAAGCACTGCAGATATCCATATTTATATCTATTTCTCCTGCCTGTGTACAATTTGTTTCAGAATCCTCATGTAACTATGCTCCACTTACTGATCACAAATTCATTTTAATACAAATAATTGTAATACATTTAGTGGGATTCAAACAACAAAAAAGTAATTGATGTGATTTCTGGAAGTTAGATAACAATTTACTAAATGACAATATTTTCTGTGACCTGGTGAAAGCTACTGCCAACGAGATATTTGATAATAATGAAGTGAGTCACATTCAGAAATGGGAGTATTTCATGTTAAAAATGAGAGAATTAGCATGTAGCGCCTGCAGAGTCACAATCCTCTTTCGACACACCTTCATTCATTGCTTCCTCCGTCATTCACCCACATTCATCTCACACTCCAATGGAAAACAGCCACAGTGCCGCGAAGTCTGAATCCGTCCTCCAGGAAGGACATCTCTATAGGTGCAAGTCACCGGTGATCGGAGCGGAGAGTCATTGAAAGAAAGTCAGTGAAGGAGAAGTGTTACCTCGGCATAGAGTGACATCTGTCAGGCCGATTCCCGGTTGGATTTGTTTATTTCCCTGTTCCTGGCGGATCAGCTGTTCCCTGGAGTCAGGAGATGCCGGTCGCAATGGAGCAAAGCCCAACTCTGACTCTGACTGCTGACTGACTTAAAAACGTCGGTACCGTGAGTACCTTGGTGTGTCTTTTGTTTGTTTGTGTTTTGATTGTCGCACCGCGAAGAGAGACGCTGGTTTTCTTTTGAGTTTGTTTCCTCATCTGTTTTCGAGGCCCGAGTTTTTGTTTTGTAGTTCGAACATTGAACTGAAATGGACTGAACTGTGGGTTGTGGGTATACCGGAGCGGTTTTTGATTTACAAACACAGACTGTGAAACGCGCACACACATTGCGCACATTCATTTTGTTTGCAGTGTGGTTGATACATGTGATAATATATATATTTTTTAAATCGCATTGCTGTTTTGTTTGATTGTTTTGTGGCTCTTGCTTATTTCATATTTTGTGCAGGTTGACTATTTTTTGTTTGCATTTAATTTTTATTTGTCAGACTTGACTCTGACTGGCACCCCAAATTAAAACCTTGTCAAACCCGCTACCAGGTCGCCCTGGAATCCTGGCTGCACTAGTTTCCTGTTAGGGGCTGGTGACAGCATAGGGTCAAGGGAAAAGTCAAATAACTTGCTTTTGTGTTGAGATAACAGTCTAAAGAAGATACAAATGACATATTTTAATGTTTGGTGTCTTCACTTAAAAAATGACAGACTTTGATTTACATACCTTTTGAATTTTTGTTTCAATTTTCAATTTCCGCCTAAACTACATGTGTGTTTAAGTGTGAAAAAACAAAAATTGAAACTGCTATTGATAAAAATTTGCTTAATTGTAACTAATATCTATCTGTGAACATCCTGTCCAAATTTGGTGAAATTCTGAAATGAAATTAAAAGGACAAATAGTGGCATAGTGGCTAAGACTGCTGCCTACTAGCCAGGAGGTTGAGTGTTCAAATCTTGATTGAGACCATCCGCAGTTGACCTTGGTGTCTCCCATTGTAAATAATTCTAAACTACACTAATGTCCTCAAATGACAAGGACAAACCCTTTACAGGCATCACAGATGTGCAGTGGTTAAGAGCTGTATCCCGCCCGAGAGGTTGAGTGATTGAATCTTTGTTGAGGCCATCCAGTGTTGGTCTTGGCTTCTCCCATTGAAAGTTATTTTAAACTACCCTAACTTCTTGAAATGAAAAGTACAAACCCTCTAAAGAGGCATGCATTGCCAGGCTGCACGGTGGAGTAGTGGATTAGACTGGCACCTCCCAACCTTCGAGGTTGTGTGATTGAATCTTGGTTGAGGCAGATCTGGAGTCACCTGGGTTTCTTCCAATGGAGCTGATTTTCAACAATTTTAATGTCCTGAAATGAAAAGTACAAACCATCTGGAAAGGCATTCTCTGAAACACGTAGGCATTGTGGACAAGGCTGCCGCCTCCCAACCAGTAGGATATGTGATTGAATCTTGGTTGAGGCAGAGCTGGGTGACCTGGGTTTCTTCCAATGGAATTGCTTTTGAACTATCGTTGAATTGTTAAGTGATGAAATCTTGGTTGGGGCAGAACGAGGCCATTTAGTGTTGATCTGGGTTTCTCCCTTTGGAGATGATTTTAAACTACCTTAATGTTCTGAAATGTAAATGACAACCCCCCCCCCCCCCAAAAAAAAAAACAACAACAAACTGACAGGCAGCAGAGTGGTGTAGTGATTAGTATTGCTGCCTTAGAGATTGGAGGTAGAGGGATTTTCTTACTTGTAATCAAAATATCTGTACTGAGAGTATTTGTACCCAGATTACTTGCACTCAGAGTAATCCGATTACTCTGAAAACCACACCCACCACACTCACACAGAACAGCCAGGGGAGAGAAACATGAGGGTTAGACAGAGGCCGTTTCCGAATAGCCACAGTTGAGTAGGCAGTACGTACTTTTCAGTGTGCTGAACTTTCATGGTCATTCAGTATGCATTTTTTGGGTCCACCTCAGTATACTGAACATTTCAGCATACTTAGGACGCGGTCACACTGGCCATCCATACCATGCTGTACCCAAGCACGATTGTCCCCCCCCCCCCCCGCAGCGCCACTCCCCGGCCCGCGGTCACACTACACAGGATTATCCGTGCCTAAGCACGATTACCTCTTAAAGGTCCCATATTATGCTTTTTCTGGTTTTATATGCTCTTTAGTGTGTTTTCCAAGTGTCCTGTGCATGTTTAGGCACATCTATGTGCAAAAATTCAAAGTCCGCGGAAACGCGGCTTCTCCTACGTCCTCCTGTTAGCTGTAGCATTAGCGTGTAATGCTCGGTTCTAGCCCCCCTCGATAAAAAATTGTCAGTGCGGCGTCATTGTCAGTGGGAGATCACTGATCTAAGTCCATTGGCTCGTTGTGGCAAGCCCAGCAGCTCATTTTGAAATTTCCGAGACGCGTGCTGAGCAACTGACCAATAGCGACAGAGCGGATCGACAGAGCGTAGCTGACAGACTCACAGCATAGAGGGAGCAAGGAGGAGCCGTACATGAAAACAGACACTTTTTTCAGACTTTAGCTATTGTGAACGTACAAAAGTAGGAACATAGATTAAATATACAAACCCCAAAAAGGGCATAATATGGGCTCTTCAATACAACACATGCATGCTTTATGTTATTATGAAGCGTGCTCAGTTTACAAACAGGCAGACGAGAGAGAGAGAGAGAGAGAGAGAGACGTGCAGTCGAGTCCGCGTCTGCACATCAGAGAAAACACAGAGAACATGACAGCTACTTTACTGACTTTACAGCTTATTTTAAGCCATTTTAATCAGACACAGCAATAAATAAATTAAAAAATAAAATAAACGCGCGGCCGAGCCCACGCATCGGAGAACAACAAAGAGACCATGACAGCTACTTTGTGTCTTATATTGTGTCATTTTAGTCAGATACAGACATGAAACTCTGGATTTCTCCTTAATGAAGGCTGTCAGCGTTGTTTACCCGCGTGCTTGTGCTCGTGCATGAAGTGTACTGTGCCAAAGCGCACCTCTCCGAAGTGTGCCAAAGCCAAGGAAGTGTACCGTGCCTGAGCACGATACGGAGCGGTCACACTGGTCAAACGAACTGGACTGGAGCGTTGAAGCGTGCTTGGGCACGGTACGGATGGCCAGTGTGACCGTGCCCTTAGAGCCCTTACTTAAAGTGATTAAGAAGATCCTGGAATCAAATGTTAACAAAAGAAAAAGCAAATACATTTAGAATAGAACCGGGATTAATTTTGTGAAGAAGAATCGTGCAGTAATGTGTTTCTCATTGGAGAAGACAGAATGAAAAGTGTCATGATTTGGTCTTATGTAGTTTGTGTTTTCAGTTTGTATTTCCTGTTTTAGTTGTTCTCGTTTCCTAGCTTAGTTTCTAGTGTTTTTATTTTGTATTTCCTATACCTGTGTTTCTTTTTCCTAGTGTGTATTGTTCTTGTCTTGAAATCGGTCTCAAACCCTAAATTTCTTGATCAAATATATTTTTATATTTCCTACTGGTAAGCTGACTATAATTAACACCCTGGTGATCGACAGTAGTATGTTTTAAAAAAGCTTTAGTTCATCATTGAGACGTGGAATTTGATCGAGATTAAGAGAGAGAGAGAGAGAGAGAGACCACCGATAGAAACAACTCTGGTTGCTAAATACAAAGCTAGTAACTTTACAAGCATGAAATAACTGTTTAGAGCCATATGGTTAAGACATTAAGAGTGAGAACAAACTGTGTGAAGCATGATAAACCGAGCAATTGGTTTGGGAATATGAATTAGCTGTTAGTAATGGCAAGCAGGCTAAGCTAATATATACATGCTAATTCCCGCTAATATGCTAGCATCGCAGCCTGTGTTATTTCGTCTCAGTCAATGTTAAAGGAGCATTTGAGTATGCAAGACTCAGTGTTGACATATGTGTTGTAAAAACAAGTTAAGATATATTGAATTAGTTCATAAGCATAATTCAGAGAGGTTAAAAACAGAAATAACAGATAAAAAGAGTAATAAGACAAAGTCATACAGTTCATGGCATTTGAGTTCATGCAGTGCTCACCTGTAATAAAAGAGTAATTTGACAATTTAATTTGACAATGTAGCCATAGCTATTGTTACTTACCCGTATGCCCTATATGGTTAATGTGTATTTGAGTAATTAGGGTATTTTGACTTGGTAACCTGTAAAATGAGGAGTGAGTATGGTACCATGGTTGACATGTCTATTTTCAGTGTATGTAATTTGTCATGTGTATTATAAGCTGAGTATGATTAACATCACTTGTTTATGAAGTATTAAAGTAATAGCAAGGTAGCAGTATACACAGGCTCATTGCAGAGGAGGCAGGGACCTATAGTGGGCCCCTTAATTGTCTATAGGCTATAGTCTGGCCTCCTTCATGCATGCCCGCAGATAGTTTTTAATGAACTTCAAGCGGCTGAAGCTGCGTTCCGCATTTGCACTGGTCACTGGGAGTGTTTTATAAATGTGATACGAACCAGTGATGTTGGGAAATGCCCTTTCCATATCATTGCAGATCGGTAGATAATCTTCTGTGTAGTTTAGCTGTATTTCCAATTCGCTACACAAACCACAGAAAGAAATTCATCCGACACCCACTGAGCTGTGGACACGTCACCAGTTCCCTAGATCCTGTTGGTTGCGTCCTGTGTGGCAAAGTTTTTGGGGTTGAGAATGAAGAAAAGTTTTGACATTTGGCAAAAATCTGTAAAGCGTTTCTCAATCTGCTGCACAATGATGTCCAAAATATGGAAATAAAATTCCACTTTGAAACACTTTTTGGGATCCTGGATCACGTCGTCTCCAGCCATGTGCTCACAGAAACGTTTTCGTTTCCGGCCTCTCCCCTCTGTATATGTCTTTGCATTCCAAAAGCACAGCATGAATTTAAAATCAAATGTGCTTAGCTTGTGAAGTAGACCATCCGCTTCAGATGCTGTCTTCTGTGACGAGAGGTTGTGTTATTTTATCCTCTCCAAGATAGCAGGTAGGCTTTGCATCACCGCTTCGGTGGCCTGCTTCCTGGATGCCCACCTAGTATCCAATAGATTTTTTAGTGTTAGTATTGTTCCTTCCAGCTGTATGTCGGCCTGTTCCTCCTCTAGTATCTTAAATTGTGGAAGGCTGGACGTAAGGAAACAATAGAGCGATTCCAGTGTCCCAAAAAATAGCTTTGCACTACACAATGAACATGCTGCATCCAGGAGGACGAGGTTTCGATTGTGCGCACAGCAGTGCACGTATTAGGCCTTCTGGGAGTTTGACCCTTGTCTGTAGCCCTGATAAATGGCCAGACATTGTCCTTGCCCCATCATATGCCTGTCCCCGGATAAGTTTAACATCCAGACCTAATGCATTGAATGCATTTACAAGCACATCCAAGCGCTCCACACTGTTGCCAGTTTCAGTGAAATACCTGAGGGACAGAGATAACTGATCTATCCTGGTAATGTCAATGGTGGAGTCAACAATTACAGAGTAAAACTTTGCTGCTTTAACTTCTGTTATGATGTGGCTCAGTGTCTCGCTTGCGAGGGCTGAAATGAACTCATCCTGCGAGTGATGGCTCAGGTAGGTCACACCCCACGGGGTTTCTCGTGTTCTTCTAGGAGAGCATGTTACTGGGCCAGCAACTTACATTGCTCCAAGAAGTTTCCCTCATTTGAGGACGGGGCATCCAGCCCAGCATATTCCCTGTGCCCCCGAAATGCCAACCCCTGTCGGGCTAAAAACAGGGTGCTGTCAATCACTCTGTGTAAAATCTTCCTGTTTCTCTCAATCTGCCCCTTCTCCGCTCTGATTAGCTCTGCGACCACTGTGCTGTCCTGTCGGATGCAAAACTTCGTCACACATTTTCTCTGCCTCTCGATGCGCAGCAGACTTCTCATGATGCCCTATCATTTCGATCCCCTTTTTAAACTTTGAGACGCCGAGTGTAGGGTCTGCCCACTGGCGTCCTGCGCGTTCGTTTTAGTTACCAAACATCCAGCAACAAAAGCAAAAGAGGCGATTGCATTTTTGCAAACACATCAACCATCGTCAGTCCACTGTGCATGACTGATCTATAGTGCGCTAATACCACAAAGGACTGAAGCGTCGTTTGTCTTCATCATATGGGAATGCATCATAGCCGTCTTTCAGCCCTGGCTTGCATGGGACGTGCTCTGATCAGCTCAGGTGTGTGAGATTTCTCTTGAAGGGATCTGTTGGGTACTGCTCTTCAGTATTAAGTTTGAAAGAAACGGATGTTGGTGGGTGACCATCTGTAGTAGTAGTGTCAGTGCCACCTGAGACCGATGCACACACATTGGAGGAAAGGGCGAGTGCCTCATCCCTCATTAGCTCAGCAGCACCATTTTCCATAGGCCTATCACCATCATCATCAACATTATCAATATCATCATCATCATCATCATCACAGTTTCCACTTCCATCACACTTCATTGATCTCATTCTCAACCCCACCATTGTCATCAGCACTGTTGCTTTCCTGCACGGAGCTAGCTGGGTGCTCCTCGCTAACATTTGTTTGGCTAGTAGCGTTTACATTAGTGGAGCTAGCAACAGGAGGAGAGGTGCCAGGTTGAGTTGTTGAGGGTTGAGTTTTCAATGAGAAAAAGTTAGTGAGCAGGACACATGAGGCCACAAGAGTCTTCTTTTGCTCTTGCTCCTTACGCTTTAGTGCGCCTGTCTTGTAAGATTTCACCATTATAGCCAACACAGACGGAATACAGCTAACTAGTTTATAGCTACACTACACAAAAGAGACAACAGCATGCACCTGCACTTCAAAGTTCTGTCAAACGAGTCACAGACACACACATGCACAGAGAGAGAGAGAGAGGTTGACAGACAGACAAACAGACAGAGAGAGATTTACATTGGTATTGAAGATTTCTTTAACTGATTTGAGACAGACTGATCTGGACTTTTTTATTTAGTTATTTACACTTTTAATGTTACGAAAAACAGCGAGGTAAACAGAAATAAAGCAGACAGACGACTATAGATTTTTAAAACTCCAGACAGCAGTGGGGGCCCAGCAAAGGTGTGCTAAGGGGTGGAATCAATGACATTACAAACAGGCCACAGTACCCCGCTGGTGCTGTTTGCTGCCGAAGTTGAGAACCCCCTTGGCAGTGGAGGGGGGCCCCCTCTCTGCTCCACAAAATACACTGTGTGTCTTGATTGCAGCAAAAGAAAAGAGAGACTTAGACCTAGTCAAACCAACTTTATTTCGAAAATTCAACTAAATAACAAAATGCATGACCCTTGACCCTTCCCAGGCAGCTATAATGATGCAAGGTAGGCTCATACACAGACAAGCGAAGCTGCCTCTGGGTCTCCTGAAAAGAGATTGGAACACACAGAGGAACATGTTTTGTCTGTGCATTTTTTTGCCTTTTGAGACATGTTGCCTTTTTTGCCTCACCAAAAAACTGTAACTCCACCATTTTAGTCAACACATTCTCTTGAAGAAATTCTTCATTAGCTGTCTAAGTACAGTACCGCAGTGAGCTGCACACTGTACTTTATGCTCATATCCCCAGGTTTTATTTTGAACATGTTTTGGTACAGAGAAACTTTGCCTTGTCTGGATGGAGGAAAAGGAGCCGGAGGTTGATAAATCCAATGGGAGAGATGTAGATGGTGGTAGACTAGGGTCCGCCAAGGCAGCAGCTGAAGTGGCTGTGATCAACCTTGGCAAGCCACAAGGTGTTTTTCCATGTCCAACCTTTTAATAACTGTTTTATGGCATAAAGGGCAATGAAAATGCCTTACAGCCCTACAGTTAAGATTGCATCTGCATATCTTTTTCTCTAAGAACAAATCAAGCAAAAACAACCAAAAAACTCAGTGACAAATAATTAGTAAGTGCACACACACAAAACAGTACATATATATTGTTTGTAGGAATCCACACACCCATACACATATTTGCTATCTATATACATGCAGACTTGCCTTTAAACAGAATGACATTTTTTGTGTGGATGTCTAGGTGAATCTGAATCTTGTATTCCTTAGAAGGTTTATATTTAGGGCACAGTGGGCAGTGATAAATGCTGCAGCAAGATGTGCAGTGTTCGACTTTGAGCTTTTCACCACCAGAAATAAATGAAATGATGCATCTGCGGAAGACAGAAAAAGTGTTAACACAACTGTGAACTGCCCACTTGATAGACAAACTTCAGATTAAAAATGATTTACTCATGCAGCACAGCAATGTATTTATGCAGATGAAATGTGAAAACTGCTAGTTTAAGCAAATATTTTCATTGAACGGCTTCAATGACAGTAAAACTTTTCGTCGTTGATGAAATTTGAACCCTTTTAGATCACAAATAACTAAACTGTTTAGCAAAACGTTTAATAAAGCCAAATACACAATACTCCGACAGAAAATAAGCTCGCTCTCCATTAAAATTAACAAAGCTAACACTAGCCACTTTTCACTTAACTACTTTTAAAACTACAAATACGTCACTCGTGTCACATTCGGTTACTTGTTTGATTTAAGTCTACAATTATTTAAAGTATTTAAAGGTTAACAAATGCAAGTTCCGTTGCATAAATACGTTTTTCTGCTGTTTTGGATAATAAGGAATAGTCACCTACCGTTGTTTTCTTGTCTATTCTTGTCTTGTGTATTTTGGTTGTATCGCTCTAAAATTAATTCACAATGATTTGTGCATTATTAAATTATACTTTTTATTATGAAGAAGTTACATGATACAAAAGATTTTAGCTGCCGTCCACATTCCAGGACAGACTCCAGCCTGAGGGGAAGCCCTTGTTAGCCAGGCACATCGTTGGAGGGGGGTAGTGCTGTGAGGGTGGCACGCACATCACCTACGAGACACCAATCAGCTTAGAGGACAGGGACCACACAGCTGTCACTCAAACACCACACCCTATAGGACACCTTTAGTGTCTGAGAGTTCATTTTCTTTTTTTAAGAGTTTCTGTCAGATGTTTCTTTCTGCTCACTCATTTACACATTGTTTCACTTCCCTTCAAGAAGCCTCTCATGCACATCAGCACACAGAGAGAAAGTCACACAGAATGATCGACATATATTTAAACTACATCTGAATAAAATCTAAACATTACAAACATGCCCCATCAAAATAATGAAAAAACATTGCAATGCATTTTTTAAAACTGTTTGTAGGAAAAACAAACTAAAACAGAGAATCAACTGAACAAAATCAAATGTTCTTCATGTGAATTCAAATCAGAAAAATGTCTAAATTAAACGCATGAAGAGATCAGAGATTGTGTACATTTTCAAACACCGTTCTTTATTCTTGTTTTGCTCGATTCATTCAAACGACTGAATCAGATAAATACCTAAAAGAGTTATCAGAAAATGAATGTTAGGAAAACATTTCAAAACACTTCTCTTTGTTAAATGTCAACCTGTTTATGTTTCAGTGCGAAAGAAATCAAACTGTCCTGAGTCAACCTTAACAGTAAAGCCGGACCGATTAAAAAAAAACGATAAGAGTTCATTAGAGTTAGAGTTTAACAATTACAAATATTAAAAAATAAACAGAGAGACAGCTGCTAAACACAAACACATGAAGATATTAGACATACATCTAAAATAACATCTTAAGAAATCTACTTTGTAGTTTTGTCTGTGTTTGAATTGCAGTAGCACTGATTTGATATCTCTCTATGCTGATGACTTCACGCTTTATTTAACAGATTTACAATATTTCTTTGAGCTAAAACACGTTCAATTAGAATTTTTCCTGTCTTTTCTTTTGATAAAGATAAACCACTACACATTTTAATGTACTGGTCATTAACATTTTCATTAAAGAAAGCTGAGTTGAGGATTTTCATTCAGTTGTTTCAGTCATTAAGGCATCCATATTGATTGTTAGAAAAACATTGTGAATAGAAAAGTATTTAGCTGCTGTCTTTGAGGTTGTACGCTTTAGTTTGAATAATTTTGCTGATATACTGGTTGGTTTGTGCCATTTGGCTTGTACCAGAACATCTTGCCGCCAGAGGATGAGCAGCCACCCATGCAACAGCAGCCAGATGAAGTGCTAGATCATCTGGACCAGCATCCACCACTGGAGCTGCCCACACGGGAAGTGGAGCAAGAGCTGCTGACATTAAGGACTATACTGGCTCAGAAGGATGCTGAAATTGAAGAATTAAAAAAAAATCAGATTCCAACTAGACTGACACCAGAACTCCTGCACCGCAGCAATATTGCAAACTATTTCCAATATTGCACTGGCTTTAGTTATGATCAGTTTAACAACTTGTGCTCTGTGTTTGCAGTGCCAAATACTGATACAGCTCCACAAACTTTGGTCCCACTAATATATTAGAGGGTTGATCGAAAAAATAAATGAAATGCCACTACGTCACCAACTTTTGCTACTTCATGAAGTTGCACCAAAATTTAGACTTAAAGGATCTGGCTTACAGATTTCAGATACCTGAACGAAGTGCAGGCACTCTTTTAAACTCATGGGTTGAATACATGTTTGGTGTACTTTTGGAACTTTCTGCATGACCACATAGAGACATCATAATCTCTCAAATGCCAGATAAATATAAGAACGACTTTGCAACAAGTCTGGCAATACTTGATTGCACAGAATTTAAGATTGAGAGGCCAAGTTCATTAGTACTGCAAAGTCAACCAACACTCTGCAATCACTGTTTGCATGTGATCCACGTGACACTATCATGTTTACATCTACTCTTTTTACTGGATCATTGTCTGACAAGGAAATTGTTCAGAAAAGCAACTTTCTACAGTTGATGAAAACACTCATGGCTCATAGCTACCTGAACAAGGGTGATGGTGTAATGGTTGACAAATGATTTCTCATTGAGAAAGACTTGGAAGAGATTGGACTGAGAGTAAATATCCCCCCTTTTGCTCAGTCAAACAAACAGATGTCTGCCACTGATGTCCACAAAACAAAAAAGATAGCTGCTCACATAGATCATGTGGAGAGAGCTATTGCCAAAGAAAAAAAAATCAAAATTGTATCGGGGAGAATACCAAATTTAAATTTTCAGCCTCACATATTATAGTTACCCTGTATTCCTCAATGTGTTGAGCAGGGGATTCAAAATGTCAAAAAGATGGCTCATCTGAAATAATTTTATTTCATGTATATATGTGTACAGATTTTTTGTGACTGGAATAGTTGTATTGATTGATAATCTGCTGTGATTAGCTGTAAGTGTTCCACATTTTGACCTCTGGGGGTCGCCCACACATCATTATGAGAAATGATGTAGAGGAATGCACATTGCTTGAATGTTTTCAAATGTAAATAAAAATGAATTGGTCAACTATTAGCTGTCATAGTCTACTTATGTTTGTATGAATATTTGAACCATCTTTCCTTCAGATACTGTGCAGTGTGCAGACTGTAAGTGTATTATTTACCTGGTAGCTCAAACCATGCTCAACCTTTCCCTGTACTGTCACCCTAGCAGCAATCTGATTGACCAGGTAACTTACTGGGGTCCTGGTCATGTTTTTTATGACATCATATACTTCTGCTCTCACACCTGACTCTTTCCTAAAAAAAAGGCAGCAAGGTTGTTTTAGCTAATGTATTGCAAAACATGAGCTTCATAGTCACCTCACAATGTTACAGTCACACTTGGATGCTGAACAGTACATGCAGCATCACAAAGCTGAAAACAGGCTGTTTCTCTGAGTTCATGAAGAGAAACATGGTTATAAAATGTCTATATGAAAGTAAAACACACTTAACTGAAGCTTTTCATCGACCTTCTCAACAATAAAATGATTAATATATCCCTCCATTGTGTAGTTTAGACCCTTTTGGTGACTTCTAGATGATATCTGATCTTTCTGTCTCCAAAAATCATCAATGGCCTCCTGCGAAATGTCTCCTACTGTGACACCTGCCATAGCGCCTGTCACTGAATGTTGATTGTTTGTCCGAGTGAGTGGGCGTGGCTTAGCCATAGGTCAATTGGTGCATGTGAACGAAAAGAAAATAACAAGGCATGCTCTTAAATTATTAAAACACTTGTCCTTCATTAGACTACTCAGGTTTACAACGTTTTGAAGGGAATCAAAGTTCAACTAAGAGTCATTGTTGGTGAAATTTTTTTTGACAAAAACCTGGTAAACAAACAAATCAGCAACTCTGGAATTAAAAACTGATTGCCTGTCTCCTATCTCTAGTAGGCAGGATGATGGACTAACACTCAGCACAAGTTTAAAAGCAGAGAACATATCAGCCAGGCAGGGTGAAAAAAGCCAACAAAGGGGAAGGGGAAAAAGTGTTTTGTCAATTAAAGCCAGACAGCCAGACATCAGCAAGAGATTGTGAAGTGATTGAGGCACTCTGCAGTAATTGAAGGAATACTAAGAATGCAAAAAAAAACTGTAATCACAGAAATAATAGAGATACAGAGGAAGAGCGAAAGATAGGGGAAAGAGATGGATTCACATTCCGGTGATATTTTTGGAGTCAGAAGAGAAATGGAGTCAATCTCCATTCTTAGTCTGCCTCTGCAGCAGCTGATTGGGCACAGGACCTTCCTATTGGATGGCAGCTTTTATCAGAATTTTAGATATCAGGTTACACTTTCCACTTTGAAAAGATCACACCAAATAAACCTTATCATTTTCATCATATCATTTTAATTCCCAGCAAACCACATTTACTTTGCATTGTATGTGTAGCTGTAAATGTGGCTAATGTTATTCCAATGATATTTTACAAAACTTTGCACACTGTTTTGTATTTATACACCCACACTCTTCACATCTGCTCACAGTCAACCACAAACCAACTCTATTGACCCCTGAGCAACTCATTTTAAGTATGTCAGGACTGGATGCCTCGCTTAGGGGCATTCAACTCTCCAAGGCTGAGGATAAGGAAAAACAAAACAAATCAAGTTCTTTATTGTGTAGAAAAAGAATTGTTGACGCTGTATTGTTGTCCGTTCTGGATTATGGCGATGTTATTTACAGATATGCTGCAGCTTCAACTGTAATGCCTCTTGACGCTGTCTATCTCTCCTTAGATTTATAACTGGTGATAGATCATTACTGAGAGCTGTATGAGAAGGTCGCTTGGCCTTCTCTTGAAGAGAGGCGCAACACGCATGGGTTTTTATATATTTGCAAGCCCTTATTGGAAAGCCACCTTACATCACAGACATGTTGGAATGGAATTCAGGCAACTACATGACTTGTAATTCTGATTGGCTTGTTCTTAAAGTCCCTCAAGCTTATACTGAACTTGGTAAAACTGCATTTCCCTTTGATGCCCCAATATCAGGGAACACCCTCCAGCATATTCAAGAATAAAAACAGACAAACCCTTGCAGAGTTTAGGAATTTGATTTCTAGCCACTTTGTTTCAAATTGATCTCAGTGGTCATTTGATTGTGAAGTGTTTGTTGTTGTTTTTGCTTGTTTTACTGAGCTTGTGATCTCGTCGGCATTGGAAAAGAGGGAAACAATGTCCTTTTGAGATTAAATAAAGGTTTGATTGATTGATTATGCAGAGCAATCCTGTTCATTTAAATAATGACTGTAACAATACACAGTTTTTGACACATATTCACATTGAAAATCACTTGACTAAACCAATAGCAAACTTTCCCATAAAACTCTACGTATGCAAATAGTGATATTCTAATTTAAAGAAAAGCACTGAATACAGATTTCCCTGACAATTTGACTCATCGAGTCACTACTTCTTCACAGTGGCACTTTTGACATGAATGAGGGTAACATGTACAGAAGTGATACAAGAAGAAGTGGAATAATGTCAGAAAGTGGGGGAAAGAAGTAAGTGTATGACACATGTTAAGAGGTGAAACTGCTACCCAATAAATACATTATTCCAGCACCTTTCTATGGGCATTTGCACCCCTATGTACAATAAAAAAAACTTAGGCACAGGCAACAAACACAATCAGATAGATGTGTACATGTACATAATGCAATACAAAATCCAGGCACTGACAAAGATGGTGGGGATAACAGAGAATAGAAAAACCAAATGAGATAGAGGGATATAAATCGGTGTTTTAGCCTTGTCTGGATGTCGGTGGGCTGTGTTTATGAATAATGGAAAAGCTCAAGTCAGTGGCCTTTAAGAACAGCATCCAGGTAAACAGATTCTCTGTATTTCTCTGCCTCTGTCTCCTCCGTCATCCTCACACTGTGGCTTTTCCTCCTAAAGCACACCAACTTCCCTATCTCACTCACTCACACACACACACACACACACACACAGACACAGACACACACACACACACACACACACACACACACAGAGTACAGTCAGTTCTGAAAAACTTGTTTCGCTGTGCTCTGTTTGATCCCGTCCATCTTACCTTACTCCCTCCATCTCTTCCTCCTCTTGTCTCTTCCCCTCACTTGTGGATGCTTTTTTATTCTCTCCCTTCCATTTATGCAGAATTATTCACCGTTTCAAACAAATCTCTGAGGGAACGCCTCAGACTTTCCCATTCTCCTGCTCCTAAAACATCACCATGAAAGTATGTTCCGTCACAGAAAAAAAAGACAATACTCAGTTTTTTGTAGGCAACCTGTGTGATATTTTTGAAAAGGGACTGATATTACAGACAGCTGCAGGGAGAGGGGATTCATGGCTGAAGGCAGGCCATAACTCTGTTTGCAAGTGTGTGATCATTTGTGTGTGCTTGGTGTAATACTGGATCCACGAAAAAGCCCAAATGGACAATGTCAAGTAACCCTGAACTTCAACCAGATACGTGCGCATTGGTCATCCGCTGCGGTCTGTTTCAGCTCCATGCACCCTCATCCGTCAACACCCAATGGCTGCGCCCTCCATCCGTCCTGCGTCGAGAGTACAGCTGTCAGCTGGAGTGCCGAGACGAAGGAATTTAAAGGGGTCATATTATGCTTTTTCTGGTTTTATATGCTCTTCAGTGTGTTTTCCAAGTGTCCTGTGCATGTTTAGGCACATCTATGTGCAAAAATTCAAAGTCTGCGGAAACGCTGCTTCTCCTACCTCCTCCTGTTAGCTGCAGCATTAGCTGTTTAAACGGAGTGTTTTATTCTGAAAATAAACCGGATGTTTTAATTTTGTTTCGGTGTCTGACTTCCCGTCCCGCTTGTTCTTTTCTGTGCTAAATTGATCCGGCAAAAATAGAAGCCCTGCGTATCTGCTGCGGAGGGCCCTGGCTGCCGTAGCTCGGACGCAGCAGAGCGGAGCCAATGGAAGCACACACACTGAATAAAGTGAAAACCGAAACTGAGAGAGACCGAAAGCACATCTGGTGGAAGTTGGCCGTAAGGGCGGTGAGTTACCAACTAAGCTCAGTTAGCCTTGCAGTGAGCGCTAGCTCCAGGCATCCCGGGGGCTTCCCCGACAGAACCCCAGTTCACTGTTGCTGCAAGTGTGACGCACACAAAAGGTGTTGTCTCATTGTCTGTATTTATTTGTGTGTTAATTTAGGAATTATGTAACTTTATAAAGGGCTCTGGAATATGAGCCATGTTGACCAGTTAATGCCGTCTTTGAAGAACACAAAGCTTCAATTTAAAACAAACTGCATATCTCAGATTTGCCAGCAGGAGGCAGTGTGGCGCTGTGCTTCTCTCATGGACTCTCTTTGCTAGCAGATTGTCGCTCGTCGCTCCTTCACTATGCCGAGCGAAGCTGCACTGAACAGAAGCACTGTTGACTCCCTCATCTTTTCTCCTGTTTACACAGGTTTGTGAAGCTTGAAAACATGTCTACATGTGTAGGAACATGGTTTAACACGAACAACAAGCTAAATCGACTTTGAAAGGTAGTTTAAGAATGTTTTTTGTAAAGAAGCAGGAACTTTGTTTTTTCTCTGTGTCAAGTGCAGGCCAAGATGGCGCTGCTGGACGTAATATCTTTTTGGTTACTACAAAATAAGAGTCTGGTTAAATTTCTCGCTCCAGTACATTTCACTCAGGATTAACTATTGTGTTTCTGGTAAAAAAGAAAGTGGTTTTCTGGTTTTAAAAGTTAATAATATTACGTCACAGTCTTAGCTAAACATTTTGAATAATATAAGTAAATAAAAAGGTGAAAGTTGACAGTCTTTAGCTCATGCACTTATTGTTTTCTACTAGCAATGTGCTAGTTTCTCTTTACAATGTGATTTAAACTTAAGAATAGAAAGGCTTGTGGTATCGATGGTGTCATCCAGAACCATGTACACCAGAAGTGAAAATCTTTGCTTGCTTGATTGATTTCAGGAAAGCGTCTGATTCAATTTGGCACAATGGTCTTCTCTATCAGCTGCTCCAAAATGGTGTTGGAGGACAAATTTCTGATTTAAATAAAATGTAAATACTCAGAAAATCAATGTGCTGTAAAAATTGGACAAAACAGAACTGACGTTGTTAAGCAATGTCGTGGGGTCCATCAGGGCTGTAATCTGTCGTCGGCACTAAACATTTACATCAAACATTTAGCAAAACTGCTGTCCAGCCTCAGGACTCCACTTACAGGGACAAGACGTGAAGTGTCTTTTGGAGTACACGTACCTGGGCCTAATTATCACTGCATCAGGACGTTCTGGTAAAACTGTGAGTTCATTGGCTGATAAATCTCATAGAGCTTATTATTACTGCATAAGAACAAACTAGTTCAAACTCAACTCATCTATAAGGATTTGGATCAAAATTTTAAAAAGTATTATTGAGCCAATCAGTCTATATGGAAGTGAAGCCTGAGCCTGATTAATCAAAGAGCAGCTCCGGGACTCAAACCCAGTGGAAAGAGTTCATCGCATGAGGGTCACAGACCAATGCTCAGCAAGAATCCATGGGCTCAGAAATAAACTGCTTAGGTATCAGTTGTAAACAAGTGAAAGCACATACTTTGTGGAGATGATGATGTTTTGTACTTTGTTATTGTAATTGCTACTGCTGTTACTGTTCTTTACAAAGAGCTTTCTTAGGTTTACTGACACTGAAAGTCTTGTTCACAGTGTCTGTACCGTCCGAGCAAACCGCACAGGTAATGCATTTTCACATGCACACTCCACACACACACACACACACACACACACTTGATTTTTGTTCTTCCGAGGGAGTCATTGCTGTGAAGTGGTACGACAGTAAGTGTGTCAACTTGCTTAGCAATGCATGTGGGGTAGAGCCGCTGTTTTCAGTGAAAAGATTCTCAAAGGATGCACGACAGAAGGTTGACGTGCCATGACCGTCCATTATCCTGGCCTACAATCAAGCCCTGGAGGGCATCGACCTCTCAGATATGCTGGTGCACCTCTACAAAACACCAGTGAAGTCAATGCGCTGGTACATTCCCTTGTTTGGGTACATCATTGATGTGAGCATTGCTAATGCATGGCTTATCTACAAGAGGGACTGCAACCTTCTCAAGGAGAAGCCAGTGCCTCTCAAGAAGTTTCGTCTCTCCATCGCAGCTGCACTCAAGAAAGCCAACAAGTTGCCAGCCAGGGCTGGCCGGCCACCAAGTGCACAGCACAAACCACCAGTCCGTCGCCCTAACCCCTGAGTTCTCCAGCCCACCAAGCAGGTCCGCTATGATGGCATCGGACACTGGCCAACATTTGGCAGTCAGAGAGGGAGGTGCAACTTCTGCAAAGGTGGAGTGTCGCAATGGCGGTGTTCCAGGTGTGGAGATGGCAAGTTGCTCCTTTGTTTGAACAACAAAAAGCAGTGCTTTGTTGCATACCACCAGAAGTAGGTACTCTGTGTTCCAGTTAGCAAGTTAAAAAGAAAATAATTACTGTTCACAGTGAATATGTTACTATTCTGCATTGTATTTAATTTCAATGAAATTACATTGTTGGTTTTATAAGTATTTACAGATAAATTAATAAATATATTTAATATATTAAATGTTATTTTAACAAATTCTACTCTGTGATGTTTTTATTTGAAAAAAACTAAAAATGTTGTTGCAGAAATGGAAGAAATCCATTCATGCCCAGAATAACCCTAAACGGGCATATCTGATATAAATATTCCATGTCTAGATATTTGAAACGGGGTTATTCATGTAGTGTACTGTGTGGGTTAGTGAGCAAAGTCAAAACCATGCAGACGTATGTGTGTAACATTGTACGCTGGAATGCTCAAACAGTGACACACACTGTACAAGATGATCAAATGGGAAAAATGCTGATTGTTTTAAATCTTCCTGAACAAAGATCAAAGACTGTGAAAATATAGATTGTATTGATTTTCCCGGTACTTGCAGTAAGTGTACACAATATTGATATAACTTAGTTAGAATGTGCACATGTGCCTGAGGTTTCAAAAGAGGGAGGAGCGTTGAGAACTTTGTTTGGCATATTCTTTGTAAAACTGGTGGGAGATGTAAAAGAAAATCAGAAACACATTTATTTATGTATTAATTCACCCCACTTCTCATGGTTTATGACCGCCTCTCCAAAAACAGGTACAATAATCCCACAATGTAGACATACATAATAATTGCTATCAATGAAATGAAGAGGATTACCACAACAAAACATGAACTGTGCAGAAGGTTTGGGAATATTCCAGGCTTTTCATTCTGAATATAGATTTCCCTGTGTATTTCACTCATCCAAATATAAATATGTTTTGAGAAAACTTGCATTCCTGTGGGTTAGGAATTAACCAGATCTATTGCATATATCAGTGCAAACAGCCCAAAAATCACCCAGCCAAGACTTAGTAGAACCTTCATGTTGGAGAGAGACTCTCAGTTTAATCCGTTGGTGTGTGAGTGTGTTTGAAGCAGGACCACACACAGATGAGGTTGCTGCGATCTCGAGGCATTAACAGGTCTGACATTACGGTTTCATGCTTGGTTGGGTTGTGTTTGTTTGTGTTGGTTTGTATGTGTGTGTGTGTGTGTGTGTGTGTGTGTGTGTGTGTGTGTTTATCTGTGTGTGCGTGTTTCCAGCAAGAGGTGTGAGCGGTGTTCCGGTCGGTTGAAGAAAGAGATACATGAGGGTTACTCCCTCCCTCCCTCTCCCCTCCTCGCTGTTTCCATTCACACCAACAAGATTCAGCAGGACAAACGAAAACCAATTGTATAACACACACACACCTCAAACACACACATCTGCTACAAAAACACGCATAGAGACAATGACTACGTTTACATGCACACCATATTCCTGTATTAATCGGAATAATGACAATATTCTGATTGCGTAGGAGTCATGTAAACACCTTATTCCAATTGTCATAACCCGATTAAGCACATTTTCCGATTATTAAAAACCTGAATAAGACCCCTGGCATATGCCTGTGTAACGGATGTGGTCAGGGGGGCGAAGAAAACCAGACTTTGACTGTTTTCCAGCTTTTATTTTCTGCAGAAGACAAAAGAACATTAAATTTGCCTTCTAGACATTTGTTTTCTGCACCTCTGCTCCCTCAGCAATGCAAAACGGCACTGTCTGAGCTCAAAACACATTTATATTACATAGAAATACATTACAATCACCATTTCAGTATTTTAACTACATGTAAATATTTATAACCAAGAGCTGCTACAAATGGCTGAAAAACTTTGGTTTTACAGTGTATATTAACAATAAATCTCATTAAAGAAACAGTATACCAAATGGTAAAACAGTGACACCTAGTGGACAAAATAAACGACAACATGCGGCTGTAAAACGAAACAGAAAGTATGAAAATACAAGGCAAAACATACCTGCAGAAGACAAAAGAACATTAAATTTGCCTTCTGGACACTTGTTTTCTGCACCTCTGCTCCTACACATGCAAAATAAATATTATTTCAACTGAGAATATCTGCGGTGCTACGTCAATCACGTGACACAGGCGCTGTATGATATTACACAATTCGCGCCAAAACTGCTACATTCAAACAGTCTCCAAAGTGATATAAAACTCTCAAAACCTAAACAAAATGACTGATTAACATTGTATTACTATCAGTTTATAAAATAAACCGAACATTACAACTTAAATCACTTATTTTCCACAGTAAATAAGGTAATGATGCAGCAACGTTTTTACATACAACTTACCCTCAGCAATGCAAAACGGCACTGTGAGGGACAGATGGAAGGAGCTACGGTAACCCAGGAGGTACAGAAGCTGCAAAGTGCCAAAAAGGTCATTCTCAAAGGAAACATAAATTTGATAAAATAACAGTAAATATACATAACTCGTTAAGATAAATACTTAACAGAAATAAATTATAAATGAATGAAATGAAATCTCAAATATAAATTGTAAACTGTACTCAAAAATAAAGTGCATTTTAACTCCGTTACACCTGTATCAACCCAAATATTGGGTCATGTAAATGCGTTAGTCGGAATATGCTCTTGAATATGCCACTTAAAGGATTTGTTTACTTCTGCGCATGTTCAAAATGGCGAGAAACACGCACAAGACATTACACTTTTGGGGCGAGGAGGAGACAAATTTATGTATTCAAATAATGAAAGAGTTGAATATCATGGAATACATAGATGGGCGAAAGCACCGCAATAGTGATATTTTTAAAAGAGTGTGCGACAAGCTTAAAGAAGCAGGTTTTCAGCTTACTACTGACCAGGTGAAACATAGGTGGAAAACCCTGTATGCTAAAGCTAAAAAACAAAACAATACCAGCGGCTCAAACCCAGCCAGTTTCAACTATTTCGCGGACATGGAGGAAATTCTTGGACAGAGACCGTTGGCGATGGCACCAGAGAACGGAGTTGATGTGGGCTTTCAACAACATGTACCTGTAGCCGAAGGTGACCCAAGCACATTTGATGCTGAGGACAACGATGTAGGTAAGTTGGATAGCTAGCTAAAGTGAATGTATCTGAACAAGTTCACAAGCAAAACCTGTTGTCCCCCAGCCCCTGTCGTCTGAGTTTTGTCTAACGTTATTTATTTAACTATAACGTTATAGAGAATGGAGTGGACCCAACACAGCCAACCACTCCTCTGTCTGAAGGTGAACCGAGCACAAGTGCTACAGGTAGCCATAGCAGCACACCATTTGAGGCTGACGACGATGATGGTAAGCAGTTATCTTACAGGTGGTAACATTAGCTGATGTTAGCTTGATTTAGTTTTATTTCACGTTAGCTAACTTTGTTTATTGTTAAAAAAAAGTAATGTTATGCTACTTATGTTAAAAGAAAAGGTTAAAGATGCTAAAATGTTTAATAGACATGATTTAGTTCATTCTTTATTGTTAAAAGTAAGATTTGTTGATGTGTATCTGTGATCTACTGACTTGTCTGAGTTAGATTATCTGGGAGCGATTGCTTTTGTCTCCGCCCACATACCAGGAGAAATCGCAGTGTTTTCCTCATTACACTAAACGTTCTTGATGAGGAAACACAACTGAATCACTCTAGTGATTATTTCTCTCCTTATTCAGGTATGTTTATGGTCATAAACACAGCTAACATGTCCGAAATAACTTACTAACAAGTAAAGAGTTTCATGACTAAGTAATTTCGATGTTTGAGTAAGTTTAAAGTTAAGTTTCAGAACAGTAAGTTTGCTAGCATACAAGCCCGAGCTCGGAGCCACAGCACAACCCGTAGCTGCGCCGCAGCGTGTTCTGTGTGTAGTCTTCTGTTTCACAGGAGTGAGGATGTGTTTAAGTTGTTTCATTGTCTTATGTGGTTGGACTCATGCACTTTTATTAGCTAAATATGAGTTTAAGACTTGTATATGTGATGCTTAAAAGAAATGTGTGAGGAAAAGATTTATTGCAGGAAAATACTGTTTGTTATTATTTGTAAAAGGAAAAAGGTGTATATCCTACCTCCACCTCTAGTCATTCTGAAATGTGAAAGATGTTGTAAATGTGTACTTTTGTACATTATGATTCTGTAAACATGTAATTCATTACACTAAACGCTCTTGATGAGGAAACACAACTGAATCACTCTCGTGATTATTTCTCTCCTTATTCAGGGGTGTAACACCAGCTGCTGTTTTTCTTGTCTAGGTATGCCAAGACTCAGAAGGCCTTGGGGCCGTGCTGGACTTGCTCAGCATCAAGACTTCCTAGAAAGGATGCAGCAGACACAAAACCAGTGGCTGGAGCAACAAAGAGAGCAGAGCCATGCCAGGGATGAGGCACTCATATCCGGACTACTTGCTGAAAGTACTTGCTCAACAGGAATTTTAGTCAACCAACTTCTCACAGGGTTAAGTAGCTTCCTGCCCCAGCCCACTGTACAGCCACATTCCCAGCCTATGTATCTTCCACCACCTGAGATGTATCCAAGGTACAACACTTACCCACCTGACAGCCACCCTGGGCATCAGCCTCCACCACATAACCCATTCCCAAAGACGCCTCAGTCTGAAGGTAATGCAGATGACCTTGTAGGTAGACAGTTGTTTTTGAGTCTTTCAGTTATTTCCTTCAGACATTTGTTAATGTGGGTTTAAATTTTTGTTTTATACATGATTACACGTTGCACTTTTATTTTTTAAAGAGGACAGTATATATTTAATTTGTATTTGAAAGAAGTATTGGCCTGTGTAGAAGTGTGTAAACAAGCTTTTTGTACATTGTTACAAGTTGCACTTTATTTCTGATAAAGGGGAGTCGCCTATTTTATATGAACAATTCACATTTTTGTATTTGACACAAGTGTTTGCCTTTGTAGTTGAAATAGGCCGCCAGTCAGAAGTACGAGTCAGCTGTTTAAAATTAAGCTGTGCCATTAACTGTGTGTGCACCTACTGTATCTAACTGGTGCTGGTGCTTATACATATATTCCAAAACCTCAATTGTGTCACAGGATTTTATTTTCCAAATTCCACAACACTTCAAATCCCATTGGAGGGCAACATATACATATTCACAGTATAAAAAAACACAACTGGCCCTTTCAGGAAAAAAAATGGTTTAAATCTTTTCTTCAACTCCACACCTCCTTTCCCTATGAGAAGGGCTGTGTATCCTCTTGTCTTTATTTCTGTCTGTTGTTACCATCAATTTAAAAGTGACAGTTTTCTAAAGATTGCATATCTCCTAACGGCGCCTACGGAGGGGGAAGCGTGCAGCCATGTAAGTGGTCAGTGCTCGTCTGACAGATGTGGCATCAGTATTGCAGGTAGTATTGGCATGTGCCACAGGCTGAGGAAACTGCCTCTCGAGTGCTGCTGCTTCCTCTACCCATCCGGGATGGACCTGCTCCTTTTCTTTCTCACAAAAGTTGCGCAGTGCACAACAAGTAGCGATCATGAATGAATAGTAGTGATAATAATAATAATAGTAATAATAATAGATAATAATAGTAGCAATCATGAATGAAGGTGAAATGGAAATCGCTGCGCTTTAGCAGGACTCGCCACCTGGACTTCAGCCTCCCAAAGGCCATCTCCACTGCTGTTCTGGCGGAGCTCAGATAGACGCTGAACGACTCCTCTTCTGGTGTGAGTCTGGGAGACTGTGGGTAGCCCTTCATGAGCCAGGGCATCAGTGGGTATGCAGGATCTCCGACTATGAAGAAATCCATGTCCTTCCCTTCTATATGCACAGGTCTCTAAAATGAGATATAAGAATATGAACGGGAACTTTATTTGAACTCTTGATTATAAGTCCTTCATAATAGTATCATAAATCTGGTCATAATCATTTTTGATATCCTTTATTAATCACTGAGGGAAATTATAACAATCATGTCATGGCGTGCATACAACACCTGTTATCTGACAACACTGATGAAACATGACACAGTAACATTTAAGTTACATGTTAGCACCTATGCCAGATATGATGGGGATGAAGTAAGTGTTACCACATGAACATGCTGTAGTACACAAAGTCTCTGCATACATACCTTTGGAAGGAGGTGGGCGTTCTGAAACAGTTCAGAATGCTTGAGGACATTAGCGTCATGGGCAGAACCTGGCATCCTGCAGCTGATACTCCAAAAGCTATAGCAATAGAAACAAAGTAGGCTTATAGATTCAATAGGTTTTACTATTATATCCCAGTTATAACTTACAGTTGTAATTAGAGTAAAAATCTTATGTCTAGGTTCCTCAAAAACTTACCAGTATTTGTCATCCACCACTCCTTGAAGCACATAAGAGGGCCATCCTTTTCTATTAACAAAGTCCCTGTATCCATCACTGGGGGGCAATACAGGTATGTGGGTGCCATCAACACAGCCTATGATTTGAGGAATGTAGTGGGCCTGTTCAAATCTCTGTGCAATTGTGCATGCTTCCTCAACAATGGGTGCTTTAATTAACTGACTGATAACGGAGTCTACCATGCCGTGGCAGAACATGTCGATTAATTTCTTCACTGTACACTTGTGGACACTGAACTGATTAGCAACTCCACGATACTCGGCACAACTTGCCAGCTTGTACAAAACGATAGCGATACACATGGGAAGTGGCACAGGGGCACGTACAGTATCTCCGGCAGGTGTCATAACCCGTTCCATCATTAGGCACAGTTGATTGAACGAGCCTCGCGTCATGCGGAAATTTTCCCTCCACTCTGCATCGGTGAACTCTAACATTACTACTTGCTCCCACCAGTCCTGGCTGCGAACTTTCACCCACAGTCTCCGCGGGGCTCTGGTTGGTATCCATGGCATAACGCGTAGAGCTCCGTTTACCATTTCCTTCATGAGAGCAAGTGTTCCAGTCACACTTTGATGGAGCAGTGATACAACTATAACACAGTATAGCGCAAAAGCAAGCATCTTGGACTATTTGGTGGAAATGCCAATACAGTAGGCCTACGTGCGAAAAGAACGCCCCGTCGATGACGTCTTGTCATGACGCTACTACTACGGTTTATTCAGAATATGCTGATTAACATATAAACGGGAATATTCCAGTAGCTCAGCACTCTGCAGAGCATGTAAACACCTTTTTCAGAATATTGTCTTAACCAGAATATGGACCTCAATCGGAATATGGTGTGCATGTAAACGCAGTCAATGAAACACAACCCTACCTGAGCCAGACACTAAATTGAATGCAGGTACAAATGATGTTCATTGTCCACGCACAAATGCACAAAATAAGCACACACAAACATCTCCATTCAGTAATAACCTTTATGGCGACAAAAGGGAAGAGACCTGACTCTGGGCATGATCGCAGCTTTACACACATACACACACACACACTCCCATTGTGAACTGTGACTGTGAGCATGACGCCATCGGCTGATAGTAATTGACCAGTTGAGGTTCTAAATTCTGCATTTGTGTCTGTGTGTGTGTGTGTGACAGTCTTCACTCCCACATTAATATTAACTGACACTTCAATTTGGACAGGAAATAGAGCATTTTGCCGCCAGTTTGCCTGAGTTTGTGGTGGCTGGGATGGCTGTGTGACCTTTGCCTGTGCTTGTGTGTGTGTGTCCCGCTCAGCATCCTCTCCGTTCTGCTTTTACCTCCAACATACTTCTTCTCATTCAGACCCTCTTCCAGTCTAGTCTCATTTACACGCCGCAGTATTTTTCTGTGTAACTACGGCAGCTTCCATTCAATCTAACTGCTTCATGATGAAAATGGATCATGCTCTCCCTGCCAGTAAAATACTTTCTCCAACACTTAATTAAAACAAAATGGTGTCCATCCATCCATTATCTATACCGCTATTTTCACATTCAGGGCTGGAGCCAATCCCAGCAATCACTGGACGAAAGGCGGGGTACACCCTGGAGCATGGGTGTATTATGGATAAGGCATTTTAGGCGGACCCCCATTCATTCCTATGAAAGCTGCTTAGTGGCGTATGAAGCAAAAAAAGTTCTAAGTGTAAAAGTACCTGGTCCCATAGAGCATGCGCACCTGCAGTCACAGTCCCCAAACAACAGGTCTGCTTTTAAGACAAGATCTTCAAATATCCAATTAGTTGTGTTGGGGATTTGCGTATGCAGATGAAACTGCGCATGCTTTTGGCACATCAGCATCACATTGTCTAAAGTATCAGGACTCTGAAAAGATACTGCAAGAAACTGGGGCTTTTCCAAACAAAGAACCTCACTGACTTAAATGTACGGCTTTATTCTCGTAAATTTATGACTTAATCTTGTAAATGTTTTACTTTAATCTCTTTAGAAAAAGGAATTTACCTGTTAAGAAACTCAATACCAGGCTCGGCCACCGTGTTGAATTGGCTTCATCAATCTGTGTACTTCATGTGGGCTTGCAGTGGACTAAGTGTGAGAGGCAGAAAGCCTTGGCATTCTGATGTGCTCCCTCCTGTTTTCATCACTAATGACTCTCATTACTGAGGTTTTAATAAATAAATTATGCCTCTCTCTTTCAGCTGTAGGAGGCTGTCCACCCATGCACTTCAGTGCTATATTGAGGCTGTCCTGAGACTTTATAATCCTCATTACGTTACGCAACGGCAGACAAGCCCAAAAAGACACACACACTCAAATCACCAAGCATTTAAGGGCCATCAACTTTACAGGATTCTGCCATAATCTTTATCTAAACCCTCAAAACATGCATGCTTCATTTTTCTTAATCTTTAAAAACACACCACTAGTAGTTTCCACAGGAACAATTCCAAGGACACATCAGACATGTTGCTCAGCTGGGGATCAAACCCTTGACCTTCTGGTTGAGAGGCAACAACTCTACCAACTGAGCCACAGCCGCCCAATTTTCTCAAAAAGGTGACTGACATCTCCACAGCTTAACTGCAGGAAAAGTGCTGTCAAAAAGAGCACAGACTGTGAAGAACTTTTGCAGGTTTCTCTTTTTATAAAACTGAATCTTAAAAGCCAACACGCTCCCCTGCAGTGAGACAGCACAATTTGTCAGCAGAACTTGCAGGATTTTAGGGGGAGGGCAATTATTTTGAATCTGTTAACGTGTAAGCGGAAGTTTTAATATGGGGACATCTCAGCAGGGTCTGATCTGCCTGTATCCAACAAAGTATCCCATCACTCTTGAGGGATTTTGCTCGTGATAGTGGCTGTAAACCTTTTTTAAATCTGCTGAAAAAAATGAACATTTTAATACAGCAGGTAATATGCATTTTCCTGAGCAGGTTAGGTGCGCATGGAAGTCAAATAATGTTTCCTCATAATCAGACACTATTGAACGTTCTCATTTCAGGGTCAAATAAACAAGACTGTATGTTTCTTAGACTGATTTGACAGATCACAGACTAAATAAGATATTACAATTTTAAACATTTCTTGCATCCAGGATGTGCACCAAATAACAACAATAGTTTCAGAGTTTAAAATTTGCATTACATCCATCTCCAAGTCTGTTAGCTGTAAATATGTTTTAACAGATGGTTATAATAAAAAGCCCTCAAAAAGATGTGACAAAGCATATGCTGCTACACCTACATACCATTTATATCAATGACCAAACACACATTCAAATACAGGATTACTTCTTTAGAGAGGCATATCCTTCTTAAACTAATTATCCTCGCCACAGGGGCTTAAAAAGTTAACGGATGCAGATGAATTTGTGTCATTTTAAATAAAAAAATGTGTTCTCAGGGTAGTGCTTTTCTTCATAACCCCAGCCACCTGCTGATGTTGATGTTCCTCCCCAGGAAATGATGGGAATGTAAATGACTCATTATCTCTGATCGAGTACAGAGGCTGAGAAACTTTACAAAAGACAACTTCTGAAAGAAGAGAACGGTCTCCTTAAGTCCGCTGAGGACAGTCAGTCAGTTTCTACATGTAAGTATAGAAACAAACACACACTATGAATAACTTTCAGACTTAGGGTTCTGTTACATTTCTTTCAATCTGTCAATCATTTATTCAACTGTTTGCAAGGCATGCCATTAAAAACACACACACAGCTACAGTGAATACAAATATATATTATTTTTATTAATCTATGTTCAATTTATTTGTTTGCAAGTTACTTGTTCGACAACTATATAAGGCACTAATTAGATAGAAGCCTTACATGCAGAGCACAAAGTTAACACTACTGACAGACTCCATCAACACCTCCAGAGAGGTTGCAGTGTCGAGTCCACCCTCTCTTCCTCTGCTAGTCAGTCTGCCGCTGTAGATGGAGTCCATGAGGTCAAACCACTTCCACGTCTTCCTTCCCACTGTTATGGTCTTTGACCTCACTGCGGAGCTCCTTGCAGTTTAATCACCATTGCTCTAATGTCCTCGCAGCCATATTTTGCGCAACAAGTTGGAACACTTTTTCGTTCCTAACAGCGTCATTCAGTTCCCTCTGCACCTCCTCTTCTCTGATGATACTGTGGAAGGTCTGCGCCTCCCCGGTTGACCATGGCGCAGTGCTACGTGCTGACATTTTTCTCCAAATAAAACAGCCTTGAAAGTAGTCTTCACTAAATCCATGGCATATCTAAACATGGCAGGTTTTGTGTTTTTCCTTTATAACCGCTGTCACACAGGAAGTGACGATTCTTTCAACCAATCAACGGTCTGCAGTGTGTCTAGCCCCACCTCTCAGGGTTGGCTCGGTACAGGTTGGGATTGGCACCCCAACAGAAGGGTAGCAAAAGAGTAGGATGGTACAGATCGGTTATTTTGGAACCATTCCAAACTTTTGTCTGTGGAAATGCCAAAAAATGTGTGCCGTACCGAACCAACCCGAACAACTTGGTGGAAGCGGGGCATCATAGTCATGAGTATTTTTTTTCTGTTAAGGTTCTGAATTCTAAGACTAAATTCACGTAAAAGGTCCAAAAAATTCAAAATTGTATTTTCATTATAAGAAACTTTTATTCCTGAGGGAGTGTTTGTCTTTCTCAATATCTCAACATTCAGTTTGCCTTCTTCACAGTAAAAGTGTTTAAACTGAACTGAACTTAAGAAAGATTATCTCTCCATCTGCACTCCATTCCACGTCAACACTGAAGACACAATTACTGTCATTAACCCAATGGAAACAAGCCACTCCATCTTCTCACCAGCACTCTTTCTGTTGAGTGTATTTGAGCTAACAAAAAAAAACCCAAAAAAACTAAACAGTCATTTACTACAGAGACAGATGTGATATGAATCCTGACGATAATGCAAGCCGAGCACAGGGACCGCGGAGGCAGTCGGAGGCGGTGACCTTGTAAGTTAACTAGCCTGTAAATCCCTCCCAGCAGGCTTGTAACCAGCTCTTCTTGTCACTCACTCTGCTGTGTGATAGATACATACGTTGGACAGGAGATAATGCACTGCCACATACAGCTCAACCTGTCATTTCCCTTCTTTTTAATCATTCCACTGTTGAGCTTGATGCAGAAAAGATGCATGCTCACGTTCCTCCAGAAAAGACACACAATGAAACTCCTTGCTAAGGGGTATATTCTATTCTATAGTGTGCCGGTATTGATGAGGTAAGTCGGGAGGATTATAGGTTGTCAGGTTGGGGCTTTGGCGCAGTCCAGCCTGCTCCCTGCACCTTGCCTTGAATTTGCACAACAACTGGGTTTCGTTCTCCTTGTTACTCTGTATTATAAATCTCTTATGTTTCCTGTGTTATACTATGCTTCTAAATGTATCTTTATCCTATTTATAGACTTTAAAAAATGTTCTTCAACTTTCTCTTACTACCTAAATATACTTCTAATAATCAATAAATACTTGCTAATAGTTTCAAAATTGAAATGTTCTCCACAAACCTATTCACTTTCTGAATTTATGCTTAAATGCAAAAGTTCAGGAAGTGTAGCCTTGACTGCTAACAGGAGATGTTCATGAGCTTTGTCTTTCAGAAACTGCGACTAATGATCCAGTCCCAATTTTTGTCTTGTACAGAAAGTTGCCTCCACTGATGGCTTTTATAGATCGGCTTGTTTGTGTCATTACACAGTAATTTAAGATTTTGTACGCAAGTAAACGAGTGCTTCATTCAGTACAAGTAAGTTGGTGACCTACTAGACCAGATGACTAAGATAAGCAGCTTCATCCCTCTTCTCAACATCACACCCTGCACCTGTAAATGAGTTTCTCTTTGATCAGTGTTACGCTCTTCTAGCTCGACTTTTCCCACAGGTGACGAAGGGGCCCAGAGGCCTGAGACTGCTGCATGTGTGCATTTGTGTGTACAGATGGGGACCTGGCTACAACACCTATTGGTGCAAAGCCACCTGGAAAGTGACACCCTCATGCATCTGCTTATCTCATAAACATTAAAAATACAGGAGTGTGGATAAACTTGCAGTGTGGTTACCATCACACAGTTAGAGATCCGAGATGTGCCATTTTTGCACTGTCATCATCCTGTCCCATGTGCGCTGCTGCCAGCAGCCAAACTGATCAAGTGACACATCCCAGTTTCTGACATCCACACCACAGCACAGCTTTCAGTGCTTTAAGCGGGGTACACACTACAAGATAACTGGGCCGATTATGGGCCAGATTCCCCCCTGCTTGGAAGACGATCGCGGTCGCCCCGATTTGAAATCGTAAATATTAAACGTGTTCAACATTTCCGATCAGAAATTCTGTTGTTAGGGGAGAACACTGAGGACGGCCCAGCACGGACTCTGTGAATTGTCACGTGGAACGGAACAATAGCCAATAGGGAGGCAAGCTGAGTGAAGCAGGAAGCACAACAAACATTACTATTGCGACAACAGAAATCTCTAAGCACAAAGTTAAATGGATGTCATGAATTCAGGACCAACTTGTTGATTTGTGGCAACAACACGAGTTATATTACAACGTGTCCTGTAAAACAAGGAGTTTGTCCAAAATGTTTACCGTAATGGATCTACCAGCTAACAGCTAGCCACATTTAGCTTGCCCGTCATGTTTGTTTACTCTTAAATCGCGTCTGAGCACGCGAGATTACACGTTGTGATAGTGGAGACTCTGGTTGTCGGCGAATTAAACGGTCAGTGTGTGGTGCGCTGAGTTGATCGTCTCGTTGCTCACCACACACTATGCGATCTGAACTGTTAATCGGTCAGGATTGTTGTCATGTGTGGGGTCTCTCACATTATCAAAATCGTTTAAGATTTTAAAAATCGTGTAGTGTGTACCAGGCATTAGAAGGCACCAAAAACCTCAAATTATTTTTCAAGTAAACTCAGCTAAAAGGGAGCCAATGACAATTTCAAGCGCCGTCATCATACCCTCAAAGTAAATCGTAGAAGTCCATCCAACAGAAACTGCCAGTGATCGATCATGCAGGTGAATGTTTGGATAATAATAATAATAATTTCATTGTTCCCTTTTTTCTAGATCCTTGCTTGTGTTGTACTTACTCTCTGATCTATGTCGCTTTGGATAAAAGCGTCTGCTAAGTGAATTGTAGAATTGTAGAATTCATGCAATCTGTACCTCAAGATTATTGTTCCAGATAGAAGCACAGGTATTGAATTTGAATCCAAAAAATAAGAGAAACAATCAGCCCAAGGATATGCAACAGTCCAAGAAGTGTCCAAAAATGAATTCATGTAAAATTGAATCCGTTGAGTCTAACAATGTCGTCCACACTTTGCTGATCTGGTCACAGTTTGGGATAGAATATTAAACCCAGAGTATCAATCTCCAAACACTGTTGAGGGTCAGAGATAATCACCAAGGCGACACAGAATCTCTTAGTTTAAGTTTAATATCTCTGTAGCGTAATTAAATTATTAAGATGTTATATCTTTATTTAACCTCGGTTTAAAAGAAGGGGCACCACTTCCACTTAAAGGAAGAAAATAACTTTAATGGTATACGTTAATTAATTAATCAATCAGTTTCATATCTTGAAAGAAGTAAGTTTTGGAAATGTTAAACAAGAAAACACACAGACAAAGTCCTGAATGTTATGTGTAAAATTTAATATAAAAAGGGGTAAACAATGAGGTATAGATGAAACAGATAAAGAATATGATTATTATGATTAGGATAATGCAATTATAATGTATGGTGACATTATATATTTAGTAATGAGATAAGACGCGGTATTGTTTGAATGACTTAATCAGAAAATGTTCAAAAAGAAAAAGTTGATAAAGGAATTTTTGGATTCTAATTGGATTTAAAGGAGGGGCTCTGAATAGACACGACTCAAGACTTAATCTTCCAACACCCCTTGCCCTTTTCAGGCCCAGAGAGGTCCACGGGCAAGATTAGATGCCTTAACAACTTGGTCGGAGTGTGCAGCTGGGATGGAGATTGTACGTCGGTTCAGTCGTCGTCTCAGAAGCTCTAAGAGGATCCAACAGGAAAAATATTAATGAAATTAATTTAAAAAAAAAGAGTCTTTTGATACGTCGATTTCCAATTCAGATTAACCAGATGGCCATCTCGATGAATCCGAACTAAGGAATTGGCGTTCAAAATTGAAGAGCAAAGACTTTAGAGAAGAAAGTTCAAAAACCTTGCTTGAGCCAGAAAGAATTGATGTTTCCAAAAATTGTGCGTTGAAAATTAAAGTTCGGCAGAGACTCGTCTCTACGGCACAAACTTAAAAGAAGTCCGATGAGAAGCGAGCAAGAGCTGAAGCTCTAAACTTCAACTAAAAAAAACCTAAAAACTGGAGATCTGAGCTCAGTGTGAACTCTTATCAGCTGGATGAGAGGAGGGAGGTCTGCAGGAGAAAAGGAGGACAATTGTTTAAAGTAAACCGAATTTACTCAATAAGATTAAGAATAAGAATCTAAACATATATACGTCACCATACATTCATTTCAATATTATTTCTATCAGATCCACGTTGATGTAGGTTCACGTCATATATTTAGACAAACATTTCTATCAGATTCATGTTGAGATGAAAATCACACTATCTGGGAACATCCTCAGTTAATCCCAGCCTGTAGGTGAACAAAACCATGTTATACAGTCAGCATTCTTAATAAGACATATTAAAAAAGTAGGAAAAGAAATTGGTGTCTTTAAATAACACCTTCTATAGCTAATATCAAAGAGTATGCTTTATAACACGTCTAAATGTATAATTATGAAGGTTATGTCTTCATGGATATTCTAACACTAGATGGCAATAGCGCTCCATGTCAAATTCCTATTAAACATAATATGACTCTTATTCCTATTCTGAAAATCAGATTTTGAGTTTAAAAAGATGATTATAATACATTCAATGTGACAATTACAAATATCTAGATGAAGAAAGACATAAATGTTCAATTGATGCAGAATTTAACGCTGTGGATTAATTCAGCTCTTCAGCAGTCCTTCAACAGATGGTCAATTTTACGACTTTGCAGAGACTGGTTTCGGTCATAGTTCATGTCTTAGGGGTCAATTCGTAGATAGCAGAGTGTTCTGTTTCTGCTCGATTGTTTATTCAAGGAGCTGTAAAAATTTTAGATATCCTGTCTTCCAGAGCCTGTCTGAGAGGGAGACTTAAATCATTGATCAGTTCCTTTGTTGCTTGGTAAAAGTAACCCAGATGTTAATCCACAGTCCTGAGTCCTGCAGGAAGAGAGGTTGTAAAACATGGCTGCTGATAACGGCTACATCTCGCTATGATGGTGGCAAACTCTCAAAGACAATTAGAGCTGAATATTGGAGAAGTGTCTTCAGTTTAGATTTAGCTTGCACTATAAAAACAATACAAATGGTTTTATAATTGGAATTTAAATCATATTACAGCTGCAACTTCCAGAAAACAAGGGCATTGTGAAGATCAACAGAAAACTGGCCTCTCTCTTAATACCTGCATGCACAATGTTAGACTTTGATGGGATTGAGCAGCAATATCTCCATTTCCTTTTCTTTAGGCACCAGGTAGTTTAAGCCCTGAAATCAGACAAGAAAATGTCATGGTGTGAAGCAAAAACAAGAAAACAGTTTGTTGCGGTCCTCAAATACAAAGGCATTACATCACAAGCTTCTATCTTATATGTGATTGCTGTGAAACAGATTGTGTTCAGGCTCCAAAATTAAGTGCAAATAAGTGTAGAAGGAATACAAGACAGGGAGAGCTGCAGGGAACTACATGTTTTCTGATGTCTCCTGTACAGCTCCAAATGTTGCTCGATCTCCTTGACCTTTACAGCTCTGGGTGAAACCTGACCCCTAGTCTTACATAAGTTTCCCTTCCTCCAAACTCACAGACCACCAGGGAGCTTACATAAACATTGACCTGAGAATATCGACTAAAGTCTGACCAGAGATTTTTCTCTTTGAAGTGCATCAACAGACCACAAAAATCAAGCTACCATTTAATGCCTATACACCAAAGGAAAAGGGACAATACATTTGCTTTGTTGGGTTTGGATTTCCACTGTAGTTTTAGAAAAATGTGAACTAAAAGACGACAGGGTTTTTATTCAGGATTTATTTTTACAATTACTTTGATGAACAAGATGCCTCTCCAAGGTCTGTTTTCTGAAACTGCTAACAAACACATCAAACACTCTTTCAGAAAAAAACTCATTATGTACCCAGCAGGACAAACAGGAAACAGAGAACTGCAACTCACACACATACTGCTGTTGTCATGAAAGTGCGAGTGGTTTGTTTTTGAGTTTGAATTCCCCTTAAGACGCTTTAGCCATTTCTCAACATGTGTTCTTGTCTGTACTTGTGTTCTTGCGTACCAGTGAAACGTCATCTTTAGCGGTCGGTGCTTAACTCTCCATCCACTACCTCTGCCATGCGTCCCTGAACATGTAAGACATGTTGTTTGTGTTTATTTATCTGCTGTATAAGACTTGAATCTGTTTGAGTTAACTATTAAATCAATAATGATAGTAATTGTTTGTTGGCTAGATTATATTACTAATTTGAAATATGTTTGTTGATACACAGAAAGCATGGCTTTGGATGGAAAATAAATCCTTCAAACTGCAACCTGACCTCTATTTAATTTGGGAGTCTTAGGCGGTCAGCCCATTCCTAAAAACCTTTTAACAAAAAAAAAAGATTTAATAATGTGGTTAAAAAACATAGACTGCAGTGTGCAAAGGCTTTTAACATGTTATTTCTGTTTATCACCGACCTTACCTCCATGACAGTGGATGTAGCTTGAAACTATCAAGTCATTCTCTTTCAAGTTGTTGGGATGTTGCACAATGCAGTCAGTCCATCGTTGACCGTTATTTTTCGAAAAGAAACTTACGATTTTACGAGAAATGAAAGTAGTACCAGCACCGGACTAGCTGGCTGAAACATGACGCGGAGTGCGTAAATTAACAATGAGTAAGGTGTTTTAACCTGCTTTATTGTAATATTAAATACAAAAAGTAAGGTGTTTTAAGCTTCTTTTTGTAAAGTGTTTTAAGATAAAATGTGTTATTTGTTGCTATGCAAATAGAAATTGATTGATGTGCGTATGCGCAGTGACACTGTACCTACGCGGTAAGTGAAACCGTTTACGGTATTCTGATATATGTTGGATGTATTGTATTAATGTATGTTCATATATAGCAGGGAAAATATTTAAAATGTACAGCTGTTCAAACTAAGAAATATTCCTGCTAAATTTACGACGAGTCTGTTGTTAGGAATGTTTGTTCATCTTGTTACAAAAATGATTTTTGTTATTTGTTGTTGTGTATTTACAGTATAAATGCAGAGATGTGCATCTCCGTCATGACTATATTTATCAATGAGCGGTTGGTGTTGGTGGGGAAGCGATGGATACCATGGTCCGCCAATGGAGGAGGGGTAGGGCAGCTGAACAAAGGCTGAAGCACAGAGAGAGGGAAGTGGAGAGGCTGTGCAAAGAGTTAAAAGATGCCAAAAACTAAGATTGAGCTTTTGGAGACATCAGTCGCTCTTTTGCAGGATGGTTTGTATATTTTGTTTGTCATTTGATAGTATTGAGGGGGAGGTCTACAAACTGAACTCAGCTGTTATTTAAGATGAAGTTTACAGTTTATATACAGAGCTCATTGTGACAACTTTAAAAAAATACAAAGTATGTAATCTTGTGCATTAAAATGTAATTTATATTAGTTCTATTCATACAAATTAATAAACTGACTTTTGCTAACATTTGTGTTGCTGCTGCTGTTTGTTGTTGTCAACTGCCATGATTGATTTCGTCTGCCTTAGGATTGCAAGTGTCCAGGGTCAGGAGACTTCTTGCTCCTCAGCCCTCAACTCCTCCACTGCTAGATGACGGCTCACTGAAGACCAACAACCAGTCGCTCTATCACGCTGTGGTAGAAGACATGCTCAGGTACAAGAACGGATGTCTTTGACCCTACAGCCAAGTTCTGAGACTTTGAAGCAGAAACACCCAATGTACACTTCAACAGTAGATGAGACAGGACTCGTTCATGTGAACATTTCAGATGAGGATGGAGTCTATCCTCCCCTGTATGATGTGGACAGATCTGGGGAACCTCAGCCTGGGGCTCCACCAAGAAAGAGAGTAAAGAACTGATATCAAAGTTTTATAAGTTAAGATTGGTAAATATTTGTAAGTATAATATCTTACATTATGAGTATAAGTTAATATTTAAAAAAAAAATTAAAGTATAAGTGATACTCCAGCTGCACCAACTGCCAGGGCCAAAAACTTTATGCTAACATCCTAAAAAAACTTGAACAGTCCTCCACTTTTACCATCTTCAAGAAAACTCCTGCCTCGACCAAAAATCCAACAACCTCTATCCTAAAAAAAAGAAATCCCATATCCGATCTCGAAACTTTGCCAGTACATTTACCACCAAGGTGCTGCACATGGAAAAAAAGCATCTGTCAACCAAGTCTCTGCATGAAACCATCAGCGTCTGACTCCACCTACTTGTTATAAAGACAGCAGCTTCGAGCTCAGTCCTCTTCCACCTAACTGCAGCTGCCTCCACCTGCTGTTTGTAGCTAATAGCTCAAATCAATGCCTCTACCTTTTGCCAAAAATAAATAGCCACCACCTTCAGGTGGGTAGGTTCATATACCAGGTGCTTTAGCACTGCCATCTCCACACAGTCCTGTCAAAAATCATTCTACAACTAGACCTGCACAAGACTGCAGCCTCAAACTCAAGCCTCTGCCAGAAATCATCAGCCTGTAGGCTGGAGGTGCCCACCAGCTGAAATTTCTAGCTGGCCTCACCTTCAGGTAAGCAGATAAATGACAGCCTTGTGCTTTCTTTATTGACAGTAACTCTTGTTTTTGTGTTTAAGAGATGTCATTGACACTATCACTGCTTCTCTCAACAGGCTGACCTGCAAGAGGAAGGTCATCTCCATCATGAAGAAGAGAACTATCTCTGCAATCTGAGAGTCCCCACGTCCCGGCGCCTGGACGAGACAAAGGCCAGGATCACATCTGTGTTTGGGGACATCTTGAAGATGGACTCCACCAAGAAGGCAAACTTTAAATATTAAATGCATCCAATGGAAATGTTGACATGCCCTGTGTGATGTGATATGAATGTTTGTGGGAGGCGATGGACACCATGTGAGAGATCTGGAGGATCCAGCGCCGCCATCACCTCCTTTGCATCCTGGACCTCAGAAATAATGTTGACCCAATGGCTTTGACATATGTGCGTCGATATGCCCTCACAAATAACTGGTAAAAAGCCAACCACCATCATGACTCCATTGGGTGTTAAATTCTCCTAGATGGGGCACAACACTTGTATGTCATCATTCGTATGTCAAATTAGCATTTTTAAGAAGAAAAGTTTGTTTACAGACACAAATTCCGAGCATTGTGTTTTACAAGACACGAGTCATATTATATTTTACTCGTCACGTATGCCCCTGCATTAGTGGATTTTGTGTGTAACAGCGCCGTAGAAGAGTCTCAAAAGAATCCACACAAGTACATGGAGATTCACAAACGTTTTTCAATTTAAACAGGCTAAGATGACATGCAAATTTTGATGTACAAGTTGCAAATTAAAGATACAGATTTACAGATAAAAATCCCTCTGCATTTGTTCGCGCTTTGTGTTCAAGACACAAGTCATGTGACATTTTACTTGTCACGTATGCCCCTGCATTTGTGGATTTTGTGTGAAACAGCGCCGTAGAAGAGTCTCAAAAGAATCCACACAAGTACATGGAGATTCACTAATGTGTTTTTGTTTAAAAATGGTAAATTGACACCCAAATTATACAAGTTTGAATTAGAAGCCCCAGATACAGATTTACAGATGTACATATCACTCTGCATTTATTTGTGCATTGTATTTTACGAGTTACGAAACTTGACACTTGTGTTTGAATAGTAATGAGTAATTTGATTCCCATACATGATCTTTGTGGGAATCCATGTCACCTCCTGGGCTCTGTATATTGTAGTCTGTTCTTCAAATAACTAGGGAGTTTCGGTTTATGTAACTGCGTGTATTTTAATTATTGCAATTGTAGATGTTAGTTAATTGAGAAGAAAATTGAGCTTGTGAAACACTTAAAATGCATGGGGATTCATTTTGATTTTCAGTGCTTTTACAATTCACAGTTTGAGTCATGGCTAGCTGAGTAGAAAAGTGATATAATTTTTGTTCAAACAATAATTAAGCAGCTACATTCATTACAATGTGACAACTCATTTCAATTTTTTAAATGTACCAGCATTATTTTGTATTTTGTGACCTTTAATAAAATACTATTTTTTAAGTTGTATATTTTGTCATCGAAGTTTTCACAAAAATACTTATGCAGTGGCAGTATTTGATTAGTAATGGGTTCGTCCGCTGTTCCAAGTGCCGACAAAGTTTAGAGCGATGTGTTGTAAATGCAATTCTTCAGTTTCATCAGTGAAGTGAATTAAACTCAACCGTTATGTCCGGTCATCTTTTTTTGGAAGTTACAATTAAGTTCCCACAAGTCCACCTCATTGCCACAACAATGCAGTAAACACATGAATCAAGTCAGAAGCTGTGGTGATCGTCTAACGCTGAGGATGAATCAGATAGTGAGGTTATCAGCCCGGTCTTAAATCGCCTGCACCTGAGAGACAAGAAGTTAGACACCCGGTTAATTTTCAGAATAAAACACTCCATCTCAACGGTTCAGAACAACAATGACCTTACGTGTGTTTTTATGATTCTTTTATTAAGGGTTTTAAATGTTGTTGTTGTTTAGGCCTACATTGTATTATCTCACACTGTTTCAAGTGATTCTGTAATTATTGCATGCACTCCAGCTGTGTGGCGATGCTGCTCCGTGCTGCATTCTGTGGGTGTTGGCAGATTTGGCAATATACAAATTGAAAGGTCTCTGATATATAAAGCTAAATTAGCCTGTTTGTCTCAGCTTAGCAAGCTCAACAGTAAACTCAGCTTAGCATTGGGACAGGGCAAAGAGCTTTAGTTACTCTTTCCAGAGTGAATGACAACTGCTTAGCAGTGCTTATAAAATATAAAGTATATATTCAGGTATATATTTTTTGTCTTATCTGTACCAGTGCTTTTACCGTGATACAAAACGATACAGTATGGTACAATTGGACACAATACAATGAGATCCAGGCAAGATATTTTGCCCGTTCTACCAGTGGTTATAGGCTGGGCAAACCTATTAACTATACTGTTCAACATATACGTATATCACATCCATCTTGGTTAAAGCAAATAAATAGGGGTTTGGGAAAATGTCAGTCTTTGAATTGATAATAAAGTGCATAATAGCTGAAAAGGATAAAGCCTGTAGCCTACCTGAAAAAGACTCACAGCTGGCAGATGGTTGGACCACAGGAAAAAAATGCGTTCTCCCCAATAAGAAAACCTGTCCAAAGAATGAATTGGCTGTTTTTCTCTCCACAGTGCAAGGTCATAATGTAAGTGTAATGAAAACCTCTTGCCAATTCCTTTTTAATTATCTATTTGCAGAACATTATGGTTGGTCTCTTGGTTTTGGCTGTCTCTCTTGTGCTACTAATTACCTCCCTTATTTGGCACGTCAGGACCAGGAGGGCTGTTGCCAGATTCTCTGGTGTGAGACATTAAAATCAATGCTGGTTGTTAAGTCTAAAATCATTCCATCTTAAATTTCCTCCTGCTCATACAAGAGCGACTATAGGAAGAACTATCTTTGTGGATGTTTTGATTTCATTTTTCTCTTCAAGGTCATATGTCAGTGAAGTGACTGTGTTTTTATTTGGTTCAATGTAATACCTGCTATCAGTGGAAACACAGGTCACATTATTAGCCCGCTCACCCCTAGCAGAATACACCTGTTACTGTGACAGATGATAAAACAAGAAAAGGAGGACACACTAACTGAAATGCAAATTCAAGTCTCTCTCTCCCTCTGATATACTCTCTCTACCTTTAATACTCCCTATCATTACCCTAACTCCTTTCTGTCATTTCTCTTTCACCTGTTTTTTTTATTCCTTTTTATCTGTCTTGCCTTATTCTTCTCCTTTCTCCCCTTTATGTCTCCTCCATTTTATTCAGCTTTACTTCTCCTCATTTTGCCTCTGTTTTAAAAGGCTGCTCATAAAAAGTCAGGTCAGGTTACTCAGGGGATATTACAGCCATGTTTGGTTTGGGGTCAAATAATCGCAGTTGCACAGTGTATGTGCAGATGAATTTGGGTTAAGTATAGCCCTTTTTTCATCTGCCAATAATGATGACCCATTTTAGTTACATATAAAAAAAAACACTAGGACATATTTTTTTCACTTGTTTCTGAGGTTAATTCTCATGCCATGGTCATGTACACTGAAAACACAGATTTGGACCTAGTGTCATATATTAATTTAGTTTGTTTTAATTAATTTAAATGTGGAATTAAATCCTACTTATCTTTTTTGAATAAATTCAAAATGTACTGTCCCGGTTTCAAATGAATTGATTTTAACATAAATAAACTGTGTACAATCAAAGTCTACATACTGCCCTGTCTGCGCATGTGCAAGAAGATGCCGCCATTTGCATTTTAACATCTTCGGGCAGGGATTTTCTCCTTGGCAAGGAATTGAATTTTCAGCGCCAGTGTTCTCTCACTTCTCGGTAAGTAAGCAATTTATAATTATTGGTGGTTACGGTTATATCGCTAAGTGAAACGAGTTTCTGTAAAAAGTAATTCCTTAACACAATTACATGTTTTTTTTTTTTAATTAACTTTGCCAAGGTTACCGCAGCTAGCTTTAGCTGTACAAGGCCGCATGTTAGCAACTCATTTCTAAGCTAACATAGGGCAAAGCTCAATATTAGTTTAATATCAGTACCAACTTTATGGTTCACTAGAGTTGGTGTTCGTCTTGTTTTTTTTTTAAAAAGATTTTTATTTTTGGGCTTTTATTGGAGAGATAGGACAGTGGATAGAGTCGGAAATCAGTGAGAGAGTGGGGAATGAAATGAGTCCCGAATGAGGCGGGAAAGGAGCCACAGGTCGGACTTGAACCTGGGCCACCCGCTTGCAAGACTACAGCTTCCATACATGGGGCGCGCGCACCAACCACTGCACCACCAGTGCCCAATTTGTCTTGTTTTAATTTTGTTTCATTTATTGGACGCTAAATACGATTGTAGGCCTACCAATAAAGTTTCTCACTGGTTATTGTGTTACTTCTGACTGTTTAGCAATATTAAAGTTATGCTGCATACTGGTATATGTCTAGAAACAAAACTTTATTAAATGATTTCTTTAAGGAGGTTAATTTGCTCCCTCTCCCTTTACAGCCAGTGTGTCGGTTTAATGCGTGAATTTCTGCTAAATTAATCCGTAGGTGTCCTAGTTACAGTGGTCATTGAAAACTGAAAGAGTCCCCGGGACTGCCTCTGTGTTTAGCTTTCTATTTACTATACTGTATATCTAAATAACTCCCGAGTCTAAAGTAAAAAGTTTCTACGGGAAGCCACTGCCGATTCAGCGGATGAAAGAAGGATGCAGTGTGTTAAATTTGAGCCTGGTGTGTTGACAGAAGTGTTGACATCAAGGTTCACACAAGACTGCCTTGAAAATACCTTCAGTTGTGTGCGGTATAAAAATCCTGTCCCAACTCTAGTGGAATTCCATCATGCACTTGTATGATGCACAATTGTATCTGTTGGGCAGTTCCTCACCACCATCAGTTCTGGGAGCTACCAGGAAGATGACAGTAGCTTTTTGGCAGACTTCCTGGACAAAGTTGAGCAAAATATTACTCCGTCAGTCAGAGTGGATGACCTGATGGCTGTAAACAGGCCAGCACCTGACCTCACAAGAACTGAGAAATTTATTATTTTCCATCTCGCAGGCTACATTGTCCACAAGTCATCAAGTTTGCCAGCATCTGTGAAAAATGCAAAATTGTAACGAAAGCCCCGCAGGATCAGAATCTTAGAGCCAATCAGAATCAGAATCTTAGAGCCAATCAGAATCTTAGAGTCAATCCTTATCAGCATCTTAGTGAATTTAAAAGACTTCAACGAAGGTGCTCTTTGTCATCCCTCCCAAGAAGCCTATGATTTCATTAAACAAATAGAGGAGCTATTTAGGACCAAGACTAGTTCCTCCCTCATGGACCTCCCCAATGCAGTACAAGAAAAAATCTATAAAAGATTCATACGGCTGAGGTTGAGAATTGAGGCAAAGAAAATGTCAACATCACTGCTCCTCTACCTGTCACCACCAAGCCAGCATCACTGCTCCTCTACCTGTCACCACCAAGCCAGCATCACTGCTTCTCCTCTTACCAGCACCAAGCCAACATCACTAGTCACAAGCGGGGAACAGGCGTCTGGACGTTCCACTCATTCTGAACGTAGTTGTGTGTGTCACATGTTTTTGCAGAATAAAGCCACTTTGAATACTCCATCCTGACTCCTGTGAATCGTGTAGAAATACGACTTTTGGATGGAAAAACTGTAAGTAAACGCAGAAATAGTTTGATAAATAGGTGCATAAAGGTACTCTGAAGACAAGGGTCAAAAGAAATCTTCAAACTTAAAGTGTTTTTAAAGACAGAAGTCTGAAAAACAACTTCAAGCTAAAGTTAGCTAACCAACTGAAAATTTGGATTTGTTTGAAATGCCTGGATCAGCTCAACTCTGCCTCAGAGATCCCAACTGAACTAAGCTTACTAACTGTAATCTGGAGACTGAAAAACAAAAGACTGGTAAGCCATCCATCCCTGTTATCAGCAGAGACCCTCTCTGTAAAAAGAAAGACTTTACTTTGTATACTTATCTGAAAGAAAATAACTTAAAACTAAACTTAAAAGCCAAAGTAAAGAGCTTGTCATGATTTGGTCTTATGTAGTTTGTATTTTCAGTTCATATTTCCTCTTTTAGTAGTTCTCGTTTCGTAGCTTAGTTTCTAGTGTTTTTATTTTGGTATTTCTTATCCCAGTGTTCTAGGTTCTAGTGTTTATCTACGTTGAGTTCCCTGAGTGTCTTAAGTGTTTCATGATTTATTTTGAAAAAAATGATGAGAGGAAGAGAACACCACAGCATGACAAGTGTTCAGGATCAAGCCCCTCATGGATGACATCCTCAGTGCCTGCCGGACTCATTACAACCCAAGGAAGGAATTGGCTGTTGATGAGAGAATGGTGGCCACCAAGGCAAAAACTGGCATTAGGTACATGAAGGACAAACCCACGAGGTGGGGGGATCAAGCTGTTTGTGCTGGCCAACTCCAGCAACGGCTACACAATGAATTTCAATGTTTACATGGGCAAAACACACACACACACACACACACACACACACACACACACACACACAGTGCATGAGCTCCCATAGGATGCCATGATGAACTTGATTCAGCCATCCTACCTTGGTACTGGCTACCATATGAACATGGACAATTTTTACACGTTTGTGCCTCTACTTGGCCAGCATGAGGTTTGGAGCCTGTGGCACATACAGGGACAACAGGAAAGGGTGTCCAAGTGGGAGAGACAATCACCTCACCAAAAAATCAGAGAGGGGCACGGTGAGATGCATTAGGGAGGACCCCCTGGTCTTTGTCAAATGGATGGACACACAGGAGGTGTCTGTGTACTCCACAATCCATCCAGCAGTTTCTGTGGAGTTGGTCAAGAGGAGGGTGAAGGAGAATGATAGACACTGGGCAGTGAAGAACATCTCCTGCCCCACCCCAATCATCGCTTACAACAAGTACATGGGTGGGGTTGACCTGTCTGACCAGCTGCTCCAGTACTATTCTGCCCACCGTAGAACTGCACGCTGGCACAGCACCCTGTTTTTACACCTTGTGGACATTGCCACCATGAATGCTTACATTCTGTACACTGACATCAGCGTCTCAAATCAGGTGAAGCCCATGTCCCACAAGGACTTCCAGACTGAACTGGTATCCCAGCTGTTTGGGGTGGACAGCACAGGCGTGCCCACCAATGCAACAGATGCCAGCCTGAAAGCCACACAAGGCTGCAGGATTTGCCAACGCTGGCGCAACCACTAAACTGGTTAGGAACCCACACAAAAGCGTGCAGGTGGCCGGTGTTGAAAAGTCAGCAGCATAAAAAATTGGTTTCGACACTTTATCGTTGAAGGAAATGAGAAGAAGGCTAAAGCATGGCATTTGTAATGTTACGTTAAATTAACGGAGCCCTCTGTTGAGGATAAGAGAAAGGTAGGCACACAAAAAAAATCGCACAATTCTGTTGTTAAACTGTTCGTACGGACGTTTGACTCTCAAATCTGAGATTCATCAATATACTGTTTTTACTTAAATTTATTCTTAATCTGCGAACAAAGTTAGAACTTCCTCAGACCATTCGTACGCACAAATGATGAAGGACCTGCTCTCTCAGAAAATGTTAACATACACTCTTTTAACTAAATGCACGACATATCAATACTAAAATCTGTAAAAAGAACAAAAAAACATATGAAAACGCATACCGTAAAATCCGGTGTACAAGACGCACTTTTAATACCTATTTGTTTGTCTTAAAAGATGGCTGCGTCTTATACACCGGTACGACCAATATAAAATACTGAAACACGCGCTGTCATTACATTGGGTGCTGCAGCCCCTATCACTGTGACCTGATGAGATTAAAAACCCATCCCCATTCATTGTGTATTGAAAGCTGAGTGCACGCTATGCTGGGAAAGACGGCGACACAGACCAGTCTGGCTGCGCGACTTTTTCCACATCTTTTCTTCCTCACGAGGTCATAATCATGCATTTACAGAAAACAGTGGTATATTGTTCCGTAAATAAACCTTGTCGAGTGGTCTTTTGATTTAAAGAGTACTACATTAAAGTTAAAGAGTCAGGCAGCGCAGCCCGACTTATTCACTTTCCCTGCAGCAGGCTGAGAGCTCAACTACCGTACTGTAGCTAGTAGGAGCGCAAACTCCCGAACGTGAAAAAAGACGGGACATTAAGAGCGACACAGCTGCAAAGAAACTGCACATTGTAGACATCGCTGAACACAATATAAATCGTCACACAGGAAAACAGAGACCTTCAAAACAGGGTGCGTCTTATATACCGGTGCGATTTATATTCCGGATTTTACGGTAATAGACAACAATAATTACAACTGGGAATTTACAAATGCATTGACTAAATGTATTAAATTACCATAAAATGTATGCCTTTTTCGTCCTTATAACCCTTATATTGTTTCTTCTGGACTTGCTGAAAGGAATGGCAGCCGGTGCCTTCAGAAGAGAGCGCAACAAACCGTCAAAACATGTTGCACGACATATCAATACTGGGATAAATGACTCATCAGCTGATTCCGACTGCCATTTCATGTACAGAATTGCTGCAACTATGTGATTCCCTGCAACGGCATCTAAGCCCCCAAACACACCGCTCTATTTTTGCTTTTTGGGCATATCTCTTACAACTTCTACTTGTCTCCACCTCATCGCTCTCGTACCGATACACCAATTGGATGTCTTTGTATGGAGAGATCGCACCTGTCAATCTTAAAATGATTCTGATTCACTAACATACATAAGGTGGTGAGAACAAAATTGGCTAGTACGTACGTCATGAATCCGACGGTGAGTTTGCGTAGGCACTTATTTCATGTGCAGAGTAAGAACATTTCTACGCATATATTTGTGAATGATGCCCATTGTCATAATTTGGTCTGGCTTAGTTTTGTATTTTGTGTATTTCAGAGATTAGATGTATTTTTCTTGTTTCAGTTCTCATTCGTTCCTGGTGTTGCTTTGTATGTTTTTAATCTTAATGTTTCTTATTTTAGCCTTTGGTGTTTCCTGTTTTTATTTTGTAAAATTCTTGAGTTCTCTGTGTCTTCAGTGTTTCCTAATTTAATTTGTAGTTCTTGTGCCCAGTGTTTCTGGTCTTGTATTTCTTCCTGCCTCGTGTGTGTGTTTCCCTCCATTTCTGATTGCCCTCGTTGTCTTCACCTGTGTCATTGTCTCACCGGTTTTATTACTCCTGTGTATTTAGTCTCAGTCTGTGTCTGAAATCCCTCACTCATTCCCTACTCCATACTCACTATATAGTGAGTTTAATGCGGTGGACTATATAGTGCACTCACTCGCTGGCTGTGGATAATGATGTAATCACTGTCGCACAACTAAGATGCGCTCATTGACGGCTGGGGACTTACAGGATCAACACTGCAAAACGGTTTGGCTTATATCCTTAGCGAATTGTCCCACAATAATCAAATAAATAAATGTATTATATGTAATTTTTAATAAAGAAATACCAACCATATATTCACGCCACAACTTATTGGAGTGTCTCTTGCCTGGCATTGTCTTTAATGTTTGTTTAAGAAATCATGCTTTTTCCATGTATGCTATTTTAGCTAAATTAATATCTTCAAACAATCAAAAATATTTTTTATTATTATGATTTCAGACCCAAGACAGCCTTCTAGTGTGTGGCTCACCAAGCCCATGTGCCCCTCCATCTCCCTCCCCCCTTTTCTACCATCTCAGAAGAGGAGCCGACTAACTTGCTCCCTGCAGCCTTCCCATTACTTGTGTCTGTTTCATCGTCCCTTCATCCTTCTGCTTCTTCACTCACCTCCACCCATGCCAAGCCAACTGCTGCTCCGCTCACCTCAGGAAACAGGCAGGTAGCGTCACTGCAGACTCCTCACACCCCGGACACAGATCAACGCCAAAACAACCCGTCATAAGAACAGTTTCTTCCTCCAGGCTGTCACTCTAATGAACGCTAAACAGTCACAGTGTCAGACCTGTTACTGTAAAAATATCGGAAACCCTTAAACCATCACCCACTGTGAATGTACATAAGACTATTTTAAAAAATAGTCAATTAAACCTATTCCCGCTTTTAAAGCCACTCCCTCGTTACAACATTAACTTCCCTTAATTTTTCAACTTAAATTAAAGAATGTGAATGTTTATTGTTTCAAATGTATTATGTTTTGTTATTGTACATGTAGGTCTATGTATTGCCTGTCTAATGCTAAGAGAACAAAAGATTCAGACATTAGTTATTACACTGTACAATCAAATACAAATTCAGAGGAAAAATAATAACATAATAAAATGATATCGACTCTTATACTCGTAATGGTATAAACCAAACAGAATAAATAATGGCGTGGAACCAGAACCGCCCACGTGGCTCCGCTACCCCCGTGAACGTATCTGGGGGTAGCGGAGAGAGACAGGACGTTGCTTGGGACCACATGCACGATGCGGACTCGCTACCGGCCATAAGGACCGCCAGCGGACCCACATGTACCTGTGGGGAACCAGCGCGCTCCAGTTTCCCTCGATCCGGAGCTACTAGACAATTAACACGAGAACGGACTCCCAGAGCAACTAGACAACACACAATATGATCCAAGATGATCACTGGTTAGGGTTAGGACCCAGGTAAGGGAGAGGCTTAACCAAAAGAAACGTACGCCATAACCGGCCAACAGTGGTAAAGGGAGACTGGGGAGCCAGCCAGTCTCACTCGATCCGGGGCTACTAGGCTTCAGAGATGTGATCCTTCACTTGGAACTAATGATTTTAAAGAAAGATTTAACTAAATCTATAGTAAAGAGCAAGGCTCTCTTGCTTAAAAGCTTGGCGAAGCTGATCTTCTGTGACTTGCTAAGGCCCAGGGCGCCCAGTAGTGAGCCGTTGGGTCCGTGCCATTTCCCTCATGACCCGATGGGGAAACCCTGCACACGAACCCGCTTTAAGATCGGGTAAAGACCCCTAACTACTTTGGCAAAAGGCCTGTATTTGTGATACTTGCAGTTGGCAAGATCACTGAGGGTCTCGTCCGAGCCCTCAAAGCCGATTGCTACGTCGGCAATGATAGCTAGGGGCCCTTTCCTCATAAGGAGGTCAGGGACCCCAACTGTCCCGGCCGGGGTGGTCATCCTCCTCTCCCTGTCTACAGACCAACCTCGAAGGTTCTGAGCCGTTGGCCGGCCTCTGGTGCCAGACACCAACATGGGCATGACATTGGAACGCAGCTTGAGAGCAGTGATGGTCTCGGACTCGAACCGGAGGCGTTCGGCCGAACTGCATAACCAGGCGTTGCTGATGCGGTCTTGTCGGAAGACCGAGACGCCGACTCCCTGGGAACTTAGCTTATTCCATCTGTCGAACTCAGCATGCCGCGGAAGACACTGGGGGAGGATTCACGGTGGACGAATCACTCCCTGAGCCGCCGTCAACCCCAGCAGAAGACCCAACCGTTAGCCTCACCAATGCCAGCAGCTTGGGCGGGAGAGTGGCAGCGGAGACCACCCTCGTGTACTCGTCCCCGGAGGTCAGCACCTCGAGTACAACAAACCGTCCGCGGTCGATTGCTCCAGATGGAGCCAGGCCTTCACCTTTGAACGAATGTCCCTGTCACATATGTCCAGTTGAGCCTGACTCACATCACCCAGGTCAGCGATATATGTCATCCGGGGGAGACCATATATTTTGAGGAGATCAACCCGCTGTGTCGGCTTCAGTTTAGCCTCGGAGATCCTCCGCAGGATCGACAGCACCTTGCTCCGCAAATCCGGCCTAGCAACTCCTTTAAGCGGATTAATCTGGATCCCCAGATAAGTCACAGTTTCACCCACCCCCACCATATGGATGGGGGCGTCAGCAATGCACCAGGGTGGGCAATTGTTGACCAAGATCTTCGACCTGCCTTTCTTGTCAATGAAAAATCCATGGCTCTTTGCCGGGTTGACTCGAAGCCCAGACAATTGGCAAAACTTTTTCAGAATTGCCAGGTTCCTGGACATGCCGTCCCAGGAATCGCTTAGGAGGACTAAGTCGTCGGCAAAGGCCAAGGATGACACCGTCAAGTCCTTTACAGTTACTCCCACCCCCTTCTCCTCCAGCAGGCGGATAAGAGGGTCGATTGCCAAGTTGAAAAGCAAGGGAGACATGGGGTCCCCCTGCTTCACCCCTCTGTGCAACCTGATCTTCCTAGTGAGGCCATCCTCCGACTTGATCCTAGTAAAGCACCGTTTATGGGAGTCAGTAATGAAATTCCTGAGCGCCTCATCAACCCCCCTCTTGTCCAGCACCTCCGCCAGGTGTGCATGGCACACCGAGTCAAAGGCCTTTGAGAGGTCGATGAAGACGCATGCCAGTGAACCGCCATTCTTCTTACACAGGTTGATGAGGCCATCCACTACCACAACATTCTCAGAGCAACTAGGGGCTGGTATGAAGCCCCTTTGGCGGGGGTGCAGGGCGCACGCTTCAGTCAACCGACTGGTCAAGACGCTGGACAGAGTCCTTAGGATCACAGAACCGATGGTAATGGGCCGCCATTTGTTTATATCACTCTGTAAAGAGCCACCCGTGGACTTAGGGATTAGGGTAGTGCGACTACCCCTAAAACAGGCAGGGAGATGGCCGCTAAGGACAACCGCATTAAACAGATCTGCCAGTTTGACTCCCTTCGGATCCCACCTCAACAAATCCATCTTCCGGATGCGATCAGGCCCGGGGGCCGAGCCATTGTTCATTTTCTTCAGCGCCCTTAACACCTCCGCAGGTGAGTGGTGTATTGTCGGCTGCAGGGAGGGCCCCGAATTGACCCAAGCCGCGAAAAAGACTGTCCCTGCCCCACACCTTCTTGTACGCGTCCACAATGACTCCCTTATCGATGCAACAAGCGACCTCCTCCACGCCGTCTAGTATCCACCTAGCCGCTGCGGACCTGTCCGCGAGCAACCGTTCCTGGGTGGTCTTATAGAGAGGACAAGCCCTGCCTTTCTTCCTGCCCTTCACTGCTCTCCTCTTAGCTCTCAGTGTTTGACGTTGATCAGCCATGGAGGCCATCCCGAAGCTCCGCCGCCGGAGCATTCTCTGGACGGCCTCGACATAGCTATTGATGGTGCGGACGTCAGTTGAAAAGAAGCCCCGCCTGGTGGTAGCAGACTGACCAGCCTGCGCTAGAACCGGAGCCAAGACAGAAACCGCTGGGACTGCAGGTGTAGGAGCTTCGAGGTCTAGAAGCTCGGCGTCTAAGGTGTTGGGGGGGACCGGGGCGACAGACACCTAAGACTTGCTAAGCGTCCTCCACCTGGCTCTAATAATCTGGGGGCGAGTCCGGCCTACTAGGTGGGAGACAGCCTCATCCAGGGCCGCTGCTGTCTCCCCTCTTACCGTTGCCAACTGAGTAAGATATGTGTCCTCGGTGTCACTCCACGTCAGCTCGGAAACCCGTTTACTGCTCGTTGCCATCTGGGAATCCCGGTGGTATGCCACCGTATGCTGAGACCTTCTATGGTTAGAAAGCCCTGCCTTAGTGGAGAACGACCGAGAACAGTGATCGCACCCAAAAGCGCCCTCCGAAACAGTCCGAGGTTTCCCTCGGCCACAGCCCGAGAAGTGGCATGTGGCCCCGGAGAGGGTGTCAAAGGTCATGGCACATTTACGACAAGCGAAGCGGACTGTGCTGGCTCTGTGGACCTGTCTGAAGTGGCTGGCCACCCGCGAGGCCGAGCCCAAATCAGATTTGCATAGCAAGCAATCCCTGGTCTCCCAGGGAACTACCAAGCAAACAGAGACAAAGGAAGGAAGGGCTTTGGAGCTAGTCCAAGTCCTCCTCCAATCCCCCACGATGGAAAGAAACCGCACCCTGGTGGGCTTCTTATCGATAGGGAACAATGTTCTCTTTGCCGAGGACAGAGGCACAGCACGTTTCGGGGTGCATCATGGCCCGACGGGGCTATCACCCGTAGCTCTCCGAGGAAAGATCCGTCTCCCTGGCAACACCACGCTGGCAGCTCCAGCACTGAGACTCAGGAGATGTCGTCTCAGTCTAATGCTGTCAGTGGTCTCCCCAGGCCGGGTGGGGGTAGGCATGAAGCCTGGAGAAAAACTGTAGCGGCAGCTACAATTTCTTCCGCTCTGAGATGTAGGTGAGAAATTGCTTGGAACACACAGAAGCGGGAGGTTGGTGGATTTTGCACCCTAACCCAACCTGAGACTCGGCCAACGACGAAGAAGACTCTATTATCGCTGACCCATTCATGCCTTAAATCCTTAGATGTTTCACCGGCGTTGCCATACCTGTTGAATTTCTTCACTTTGACATTCAAAGTACTGGGCAGAGTTGGAGTTTCGGACCTAACCGGGAGTGAAAGTGTTTGGGTTTTTTTAACAGCCTCACTTTGAACTATCTTCTCAGAGAGTAACATAAGAAAGACGAGTTGCAGAGCGAACGAGCTGCTCCTGCGTTACGTTAATCAGCAAACATGCAGAACAGAAAGAGAGAGGTGACACAGAATGTAGGTTTTCAAGAGAGATGAATTAGGGGTATTTCTTAGTTTTATTTGCTCACAAGTTACCAGAATATGATCAGAGCTACAGGACTTAGCTACTGGAGCACAGCTGCACTGCACGCTCATCCTGGTGGTCTTCAGTTCTGTCCACACTTCTTACCAGTTTCTCCTGCCTTCACTGAAGAAATTGATAACCGTTAACAATATGCAGACTTACATGAAATCAATTTGATGGAGGCTATATCACTATAATATGTCTAAATGGGGCAAATATGGAGACAGTAATCAGACTTTGAACATGCTGTGAGGGGTTCGAATATATAGTATCTGTAGTTAAAAGTTTAGAAGAGTCATGCACCCTACATGCAAATAGGACAGTGAGTTTTGCTACAAGACATTAATGTGAATATTTTATTTTAAGGCGACAGATGAGCTGCTTACTTGTTGATGATATGCGGAAAATTGAATTTAAACCAAGCAGTGTATCATCATCATCGCAAAGAACATTGCACCACAGTATTCCCTGTCATTTTTTTACACAATGGATGACTGGACAACAACTGTAGGTGCAGGTTACCAATCTCTTCTTGGTCAGGTTAAAACATGTATAGAACAACAGAAACAACACCCTTCATGAAAGGAAAATTGAAGGATGCAAATGAAGCTAACCCAAAGCGAGGGCATGACACCTACGGCTGCACTCAGTGGCAGCCTGAGCTTCCACCTGATGAGACAGAAGAAACCCTGGAAAATAAGAGACAAATGCTGGTGGAACTCTTCTCACATGAAGTGACAAGTGTTGAGGCTTATGGAAAGCAACTTACTGCTTGTAATGCCAGATGATAAATGCTAATCCAGCACTTGAGGTGAAGCAGCAGTGGCCATATTTGTTTTTTTTTTTACAAAGACCATGTGTGCTCATTTTGGACTGCTGACTGATGTTCCAATTGTCACAAAGATTGGGGCTTTTCTTGAGGAGCATAGAAAGAAACATCATAGACTTCTCCAAACGAAACCCAACAAATGATGGCGCCAAGACTGTCCTCTACTGATGTAAGATGGTTTTACATCAGGTTTTGTTTGGTTTTGTCTTTTCAGCAATGTGTTGTCAAAATTGAAGGACAAGCAATAGTGGATGAAAATAATTAAAAAATGATTGTATAATTTTATATTTTACTGGTTCATATGTATTTTGTGGTTCATATTGAATCGGTTATAATTTCTAAGTACTTACTGTCTGTCTAGTTTAGTATTGCTCACTAGGGGGCAGCACCCTATAGGTTTGGTGTAATGAGCTCACTCGAGCCAGGTGTGAAGGCAGGCTGCTCTGACTTAATTGGGAGGCAGAAGATGTCATTTGTGTGTGTGAGTAACTGTGGAGGTGAGAGTAGGAAACTCCACAGGCTCAAATCAATGTAGAGAAGAACACAGAGACTCAATTGGTAAGAATTTATTCCTTTTTCATTGTAGTTGTTGAGCATAATCCTTTGTTAGATGATACATGTTAAAATAAGTGGAAAGCTCTACTGTTCCTCATGGAGCGGTGCACAGTCTTAATTGTTTGTTTAAGATTCAATTGACAGCGCAGCTCGCTACTTTGTATGTGTTTGTTTAGACCATTTAAAACGGTGTGATAGTTAAATGCAATGGTTTAACACTAGAACGATCGGCATTCTATCACTACTAGAAAGGCCATAGTGGTCATTTTAACTGTTAACGAATTATTTGCATATCATTTCACTAATCAATATCAAATATAAGAATAAATGGATCTGTAATGTTGTGAAAGGTATAATAAACTTCAGGACACCATCATTTAAATTCTAATGAATTTTAATTGTTTATCGACAACCACGGAAACTGCCGTTTTATTTACAGATACAAACTCGGATTAGATAAATATTCTTTTCTTTGTACAATAAAAAAAAAAATCTTCTTTGGATATTAGGGTACAATAACTTATAAAACGGCATCAATTTGAATAAAAAAAATGTAAACATGAAAACGCATTGAAAAGCTATACCTCAAATGCCCAAAACGACTGTCTATGAAAACCGTTTGAAAAATCACGAAACTGCAGGAAAACAAACTTAAGAAAACTTTTTTTGTGAGAACAGATGTCATGCTTTAAATTATAGGAAACATATTGGGCTGAAAAATCACAAGGGAGTAGCCTATTCTCCAGCTCACTTAGGCAGAGAGGGGTTATTTGGGGGGATAAACACGCAGCTGCTAAACAATTAGCTCCTTGCAGTCAACACAGGTTACCTCTACCTTCCATGTGCAGCTCCCACACACTACCGTTTGACATTTGTTACAAGTGTCCCTTGTTTTATTTTTCTTGCAGTTTTTTCCGAATTTGGCACTGCCGTCTCCTCTCCATTTGTTGCAGCTCCTGCCTGACCCCTGGCTCTTGTCGCACCGTCTGTTGTGTGCCTTTTGCTCTCATGTGGTCGGAACGAAGTTCATTTGCGAGCCACATGATAAAATTCCTCCGTGACATCCTCTCAGTCGTGCACTGCTTGAACAGGATGGAAGCATTTATAGCAGCCAGGTCAAGAATATTGTAAAAGACAGCCACTGGCCATCGGCGTGTGCCTGCTTTCACGGAGTATTTCCTCGCCAGCACTTCTACTCCCACCTTGGTTTTGTTGTAGTACATGATTATCTCCGGTTTAGCCTTTTGGCCACTTGTGATGGCAACAGCTGTGTGGACAGTGCTGAGAATGCATACGTTTTTTCTTGCTTTGCTTTGATAAATTGTGAACGTTGCGTTGTCACGTTTCAGCACCTCTGTTGTGAACAGTGCCCTTTGCTCCTTTGCGCATGGGGGCAGCTCTCGTCTGCTCTTATTCACCATGCTGACCAGACTGGTTTTCTTGGCCTGTAGTGCCTTGGCCAGGTCGAGGGAAGTAAAAAAAGTTATCGGCTACCTGGGACATGAGCAGATGGACTGACAGTAGATGCAGAGTCGGAAGTGTCCAGCCGGCGTTTTTTGCGAATGGAAACGATCTCTGTATCATTCTCAGAGCGAGTGTCAGATGAAGTTTCGAGAGACCAGGAGACACCACTTTCCGTATCCGAACCTGCGCCACCATCAGATTCTGCCTCATCAAGGCTCTGGAGCATGGCTAAAGCCTCTGTGGCAGTCATCCTCCTCCTCGCTGACATTTTATTCTATTCTGTTCTAAATCAGATCCTAATTTACTCTATTCTGCCTTTTCAGTGTTAATTAATTCAAATGTATGTCTTCTATTCTTTCTATATGGTTTTAGGCGGTTAAGCTTGCTTTCCTCCTTGGCTCGAGCGTTATAAACAATAGTTGCTAGGCAATGGCGATGCGCACCTTCAAGAGCGGGAAAAAGTAGCGAATACTGAAATGATACACTGGCTATAATGCATGCAGTCAATATGACCGCTATGGACTTTCAAGGTAGAAATACTCAAAACTCTTCTGTGTTTTTGGGTTTAGGAAAAGTCATGGTCCTGTAGTTACATAGGTTTTATTTTAAGTAAGTTATTACATTGCAAAATTAAAAAACGGTCAAAATGACTGCCTTGGTCGTTCTAGTTTTAAGGAGCTGTTCGCATTGTCAATGCTCTTTTGTTATTTACATTTATGTCCTGTTTGTGAGAGGTTAATTTTATAACATTTGGGTAAGTTAACAATTTCCCCGCCAGAGTATTCTATGGTTACCAGCCAGCGCCAGCATTTTTGATCATATTCACCAATCTTTGAAGACCCTTTCTTTTGAATACATCAACATCAAAAGAAAGAGCAGAGCTTCTGTTTTCATATACAAAAAAAGATTTTTATTCTAGCTGCATTCATTCTTTCTTTTTATCAGCACTTGAATATTGGCAATTTTCATAAAAAAAAACAACATTCCGGACAAAAAGCTGAGAAAACAGCACTTTTGTAAAAGACACTTATTTTCAAGCAGTAAAAGTGACTTTATGTTTACAATTTGCGCTGGCAGCGTTCTAGTTGTTATCTGTGAGAAATGAGACAAATTTACAGCTCATGACAATACGATCCCACATGCAACTACCATGCTCTCCATTGACACTCTGGTTAAAACATTCTGATCCGATCAGCTACAGAATAAATTCATTGTCAAAATAAGTATATATCCAATATTCTTTTTATCTGGAAACACTATCATCTTTTCTCAATAAAACGTTCACTTATGTCATGTCTCAATATAGTAACAACATATTCATCCCCTTTAACTCTATTTCTGTGCAAAGGTTTTAATATACTGTAACATTCTGAAACTTCAATAGAAAGTTGATTATATCAGATAGGAAATGCTTCTTTTGCTCTACATGAAGACTGGAAAGTGGACAAACTGAGTTGGACAATGTATTGCAGGATTCTTTGATGACAACTTTTCTAATGACTTTTATGAAGTGAAACCAGCAGCGGCTAATGAAGACAAAGTATGTTAAATAGCTGCTGATGAATTATCAGACTGTGGTTGATGAAGTGACTCTCTGCTGTCTCCTCTCACCTCATGTTACCATGTCTCTGTCTCTCTTCTATCACTCAAGGAAGATGAAGTGTAGGGAGGAAAGAAAAGGAGAAGAGAGCTTAGAAAGGATAGAGGGACGGATTTGAGGAAAGAGGCCTGACACGGGTGAGAGGACAGAATATTGAAGAAGTGAAGAAGAGAGGAAAGTCATGCAAAGGTGAGGAGGAGGAGGAGGAGGAGGAGCATGGGGCATTTGGAGGGCAGAGGGAGAGGAGAGGAGTTGAGGCTAATGTGTTTTTAGTTGTTTGTGATCTCTTTGATGCCTCAGAGGATCGACCTCTGACCCTCCATCATAACCCCAGGGATAGAGTAGAAAGAGGTATGTGTGTATCAGCATTGGGTGTTTACAGCAAGTAATGGTGACTTTTAATACGTTCTGACATTAATACTCTGCAAGATGGCATCTCAACACTTTTTTTTGTCAGACCAACAGTAGACAACCATTTTTTTCCATGACGGAAAAAATGAAGGAAAGTAAAATCAACCCATGCAGTCACAACAGATGGCTGATCACCACTCAGTCTGGTTCTGCAGCTTTCCCTTTGCACTGTTGCCATTTGTTTGCTTATTGGGAGATTAAAGGTCTCTGTATATATAATTAAAATAATATTGTGTTTAAATGAAGTCATTAGATGACTTTGTTATGACTTCCTCCTCCATTTTTTTAGGTAGAAATGTATTAATTATGAAATCACTTCTAGTTGATTGTTAGTGAAGCTATTAACCAATGAAATAAAGTAAGATTATTTTAGTTTCACTTTGCTACTTTCAAGTGTCTATTTTTGTTCTATTAATGCGTAAAAACGTGTTTATAAGGGTTATGTTTGCTGATGTGTGAGTATGTGTCAGTGTGCACCAGTGGCTATGCAATTCTGTGTGTGTGTGTGTGTGTGCGCATGTATGTATCTCCTGGTTTAGTGTGATAAGCGCTGCCTTTTGACAGTGGCTGAACTCCTCTCCTCCTCGCCTCACATCCCATCACCAGGGGCAACGGCAGACAGCAGCCCAGCACATAGACACACACATACTCACACATATGGGCACACATGGACCACCTACTGATTTTGTCTTTGTGATAAGGGTTGAACTTTGAACACTGTTCATTTCTCTACAGGAGGAACAGCCTGTTAGTGAACAGGGCTAATTGAGGCAGGTGAAATAATTAAGTAATCATTTACCATCATTTTACATCAAAGAAGAAACGAGCCCCGATAGTTGTAGAACTCATTTGTAAAACCACTTACTTATTACTAAAGGATGTTTGATGACTGCAGCATGTAAAGATACTACAATTATAGGATTAGAAAAATATTTAGCATCTATATATATACTGTACATTCTATATATTTTTATTATACTAGTCTTTATTATATAACATTTCATTATATTGCACTATATTATACTACATTATATTATATAACTGCACTCTGCATTACTGTGGTACAATACTGCCTCTCTTCTCTGCTGTTTACATTATGTGCTGCTATTTATCATACCAAGTCACTTTAATCACTTGTCACTTTATCTTGTCATTCTCTGCAAATACTGTCTCAATTCCCCCCAGTTAACTTCATCATTCATTTTGTACTTGTATATACCCCCTGTTTTTGTTTTTGTTTTTGTTTTTATTTATCTTATCTATTCTGTTGAATGTGTATTTTCGAGCTTTCTTGTCTGTGCTGCTGTAACACCCAAATTTCCCCTCTGGGGATCAATAAAGTACTATCCTATCCTATCCTATTTTAACAATGAGAAGAAGAGGCAGTAATGCTAGAAACACAAACACTTGCTTAGGATATTTTGTGTATTCCAAAAATAAATTGTAAATTGACACATTTTATTTTATTTATTATGCATTTTATGTTTTTGCAATATATCTTGCACCCAAGATAGGTGAAGACAGATCATAGTAGCAACAAACTCAACTATGTACAATACACACTCACTGGATAAAAAAATAAAAAAGTTTTCCTCATCTGACAAACAGCACCTGCACTCCTCGTGGTTAACAGTATGGACGTTGGTTACAAGAAAACATTATTTTTTAAACTGGTTCACTTTAATATGGAATTTACAAACACATCAATAGCACCAAAAGTCACTTGCTGGGATGTGTATTTGAAATATATGGAATTAAACTTTAAGGGCTTTGAGCAAGGGAGTAAAACGAAGGTTGACAAAGACGAAGTAAAAAGAAAAAGGACACAAGGAAATAGAGTGAGAGCCTGCAGGCGAGTCATGCTTCAGATTGAAGGAGGGGGAATGTTTGGGGAAAAAAAGAGCGAGAGCTTGGAGAGTGAGAGAGGTTCTATGCTTTTAGGAGGAAAGAGGAACTAAAAACGTGGGGGTTGACAAACTGTGTTGGAGAGGGAACAGCATTAGACGAATAAACACGGAAGCCAAATCATAAACCTCTGATTGCTCCTGTGCCAGATCCACAGATGCAGCTGATTGGCTCGGCTCTGTGGCACATTAAACGTCCCATACTGAAATGTTTAGCCAACAAATGTTGCAGAAACCGATCCAGCAAATCGATGTCTTCACTAACCTACTGAGACACCACGAATATTAAACTTTTTATGACACAGATTTCTTGACCCATGTTCAACTAAAATATGACATGAACAGCCATCTGCTGCAGCAAACAGGTGAAGAGCAGCCTCAGCAAACAGATTAATCACGCGTTACCGGCTGTGTGAGATCAAACCGTTTGACCCTTAGGTTAAAAAAATAAGGAGCACACAAAAACTAGAAAGTATGTAAACTCTGTCAACGACTCCAAATGCTGAAAAAAATCTCCCCCTATTATCACTAGAATGGAGTGTGTTAGATCTACTCTGAGGATGCCTGTCGCCTCTGTTACTGAGTCACTTACAGTTTTTTTACGATGACCATTTTTTCAGTACTTTTAACAATTTTCCTAAACTCTTAACACAGTTCGCAAAACATCTGTGTAGGCTATACAATTAACATATTTCTTGTTGCTTTGACACAAAATGCAGACATTAAACACAAATTTAAAATAATTTAACTCATTTTACTCAAAGTGCTTTTTACTGCCAATTTTACAAATGCTTTCACACGGTATGTCAGAACAGATAACATCATCTTCTAAACCTGACTTATAGACTAACGTCTAAGTGAATAGCTGTTCGTATTGTAGAGTGAAACACAAATATATCCCCTATATTTTTTTTCATAGCTACTGAGAAACAGCTGATTGAAGTTATGCAAAAAGATAAATCACAACTGATTCCCATTTAGGAAACACACTCAGGTGTATACAGTAAAAAATGACCTCCTTGGGCTGATCCTGTGTGGAAAAGGAACAATACAGAGCAACACAAAGAAAGTAAGAAAAATGCCTGTACGAGGGAGAGCCAGACGAGTACCAGGACAAGGGAGAGGAGTGGGGCAAGGGAGAGGAACGCCTGGACTGCCTCCTTTAGCAGCCTGCTCCTTGAGGACCAGGCTTCCTTTCTGGGTTTAGGTTGGTTAGCGGTGGCCGATGGGGACAGTTTCTTTCCTGATAGCAACGCACCGGTCAGCGGGGGGAAGTCGTTTAGGTCCTCCGTGTTGTAGCCTTCTGCCGGCGGTTCGGGGAGAGCAGCCGAAGAGCGGTCAGCGGGAGCCCAATGCACCGGGGTCATGAGTTTAGTTAAAAAAAATATTGACACGTGTTCTGCCCTCAGGTCTCTAGTAAACTGTTCCACAGACGGGTGCCATAGTAATAAAAATATGCCTCAATGAAGGATTTAGTTTTGGAGCTGGGAACAACTAAAGACCACTTAGACGAGACCTGAAGGCTCTAGTAGGCTCTTAGGTTAAAAGTAAATCAGATATAGGTGGGAGCAAGGCCATGAAAGGGATACATCACCCGTTGAAACATTAATCTGTATTGACATTGGGTCATATATGTAGTAGAAATATGAAATACATTTTGAAGTTGGTGCATTTTGAAGTTGGACACCAAATCCCAGAATGCACAGCACTGCAGGCCACTCCCACTAAGGTCTGAATCAGAATCAGAAATACTTTATTAATCCCAGAGGGAAATTCGTGCTCATATACATGAGCTTCATACTCAGCCAGGTTTCAGTTGGATCATTTTGGCTTGATTTAGAAGGGGCCTGTAATCAAATGTGTCTTGCTGAAAATCTGCATCCAGTCCAAATGGCTGTTTACCTGATACTGCCGACTCTGTCTAAAAAAATACATTTTTAATGATGCAGTATACGTGGATGCAGATGTAGCTTCAATTAAAAATGAAACACATAGTGTCAGAAAAGGACCTTAAGAGCCAAAAGGACATCTTTGTACCTGAAGTTTGTTGTTGTCATTGAGAAACAAGATGATTTAGATGCAAACAATGAACAGCTTGTTTGTGAAGATGAAGAAAGACAAATGAATGCATTTAATCAGGGAACCACATATTGTAGTTAGTTCATGGTTCAGCAAACAAGTCGCTCATTAAATAACTGTGTGCATCTCTGCTACAGTCACTCAAACAGACTCTTTGAAAATGTATTACTGCTGCACTTTCATAACTCCAGAAACAAACTCAAACTCAGTCATTGGAACAGAAGCTGTCTGTCCATAGACACAATCCCAAATCAACTCATATTTTAAATCAAAACTTTCTCTGCATGGCACAGCTCTACTCAGTTTGGTTGGCAACACTTCTAAACTATTAATCATTCTGAAAGATTAAAGTTTTTAATAGAATCTTGTACCTGGTACTTTTCTGGATGTTCCAGCCACGGCAGGACTTGTATAATTTATTTTGGTTGACAATGTAAAGACATTAATGTTGACATTGATTTCTAAAGCACTTTTTGAATAATTAAAAAGGGAGATCATATTTATCTCACAGCATTGATGAAAAATGAATGTAGAAAAATGAGGATGCAACCCAACATGATATCAAAACAAACAGATTCTTTCACATGATAATCGTAATCGAATATAAATTGTGACACCAGTAAAGATACACAGCCCCAATCATCAGATTATGCCAGCCAGATGAGCATTTATGTCATTTCTGTGATGCATGGCATCCTTCCCAACCTATTACACCACGCATTAACTGAAAACATGTTTTATAACATAACTAAATGTGAGTACAGTTCAATGAGTAAACTACATTACTGTAGTCAAAGTTTTTGCTTATGGTTGTGATGTGTTGAAGGAACAATCAATGCTCAAGTATATCCCCCTGCCTCAAGCTAAGCAGTGACTTTATCTGCAAGGGAAAACGAAGGATAAATTGCATCTCTTGACGGTCTATCAAACTTGATATGCATTGCCATCTTTTACCCAAGAAGTGTTCAATCATTATAATATTGGGATGATGAAAGATTAAAAGACAGAATTGTTGCTCTTCCCTGCCTCAACATATCAAGAATATATTTGTAATATACAATTATTAAGGGGAAACGTGCAAATTTGACAGATGGTGAAAGATTTCACTCGCATATCGGAAAATTGGCCCCATAAAGCATATGTGGCATATTGAGATTGCTCAGCAGATAACAGGTAGCAGATCTGCATTCATCAGATATAAAAAGAGAGAGGTGAGAGACAGTTATGATGAAAAGTAAGCAGGTAGGGGGGAAACCTAGATGACAAGTAGGCCTACTGATATGGTGATGATCGGCCGATTGCGGATGTGTGATCCTGGGGATAATGATATCGTCTGACTCCCAAGGAATGCACCTGGTTCACCCTGGTAACCAATCAGGGCACAGGAAAGCTCTACTGCCAGTCAAAATGAAAAATCACATCCTGGAGAACAGCATATATGTGAACCACTGCTCTCCCTCAGTGCAAAAGAAAATGATTTTTGTTTCAGCAGAAGAAATATTACCTTCTGCACAAAAATAGAAAGAGGGATGAATAGATATATTGTAATAACATTTCATGGACCATTTCTTTTGCCTTCTTTGATCTCCTTTTTTAGTGACATTTCTGACCACAGTCCTCCAGTGAGCCTCTATGAGGAGGATTTGTTTTCTATATATTTAATGACATTTTGCATTCAGAATCTCAGTAGACCTTGAGGCAGGGTTGGTCATATTTTCTCCAGATACACTTTTTAAAATTTTGGTTGAACACATTCAAAACTTGTGTGCTCTGAAAAAGGAACAAAGAAAACCAGTCATCTGTAGCAGTTGTAAGCCTGTAAAAACTTTGACCAATGTCTGTCACGAGGTCCCAATTTGATGAACCAATCATGCCTCCCTGTCTACCTGCTCTTCTCTAATCCTTGCATGTACTAGCCCACACTCACAGCATGAGCTGAGGTCTGCTTCTGGACCAGTGGTGCTTTTGCATGTAAGTGAGGGGCATGGCTTTTGAGGGAACACAGAGGGGAGGGGGTGGGTGCAGACAGAGCACTGAATAATGCCTTGCAAAAGCTGTTATTGTTAACTACCTTGGCTACAGCATGTTGTTTAAACAATAGCTTGTTTAGCTCCAAGCCAAACAAGCCACTCCACTTGTTTATTCCACACTGCTCAACATTAGCAGTGGTGGACTTTATCTTTAGGCATAGGTAGGCAATTGCCTGGGGCCCCTGAACTGCAAGGGCTGTTCAGCTCCATACTTTCTCATCTGTCAACACCAAGCAGCAGCCTCCGGGGTTGAAAAATGAAGCCATGTGCAAGTGCAAAATCCTGCAGTTCGTCGAGGGTCCACTTGAGGCTGGCTGCAGGAGCCCCAGAAGTCACTTACAAATTGCCAGTTTTTCCAGCAGAAATTAGCATGTTAACTGCCTTGTTCAAAAAACTGCCTCCGATGAGCCTCAGGACCTCCCTGCTGTAACAGATGGATGACGTCACTCGGGCTTCGGCTCATTAATATTTACGGTCACATCCATAGGCTGCGTTTACAGAGCATGGAGCAGCACCGCCGGTCAGCAAACAACATGATTCATGGGAACACAGATAATTCCTAAAGGAACTTTATGAAAAGTTTTACATAATTGTCTGTTACCAGCAGGTGGCGTTACTACAAAGACTGAATATGGACATGCAGAAGTGCCAAGAAAAGGGTCGTGATTGAACACAAAATAAATTGGGATAACGTTAAGGCATATAATGTAAATGCTTAATTATTTGTAAACTAATGTCACATCAGACTGGATCTTTTTTTCCCCAGGGGAATTGGATTAACGTGTAGATGCAGGGTGTTTTGGCTGAGTTAAGTTTTGATTTGACATTAAAGTTACAGCAGTACACAGTTGTGTATCAGGACCCTGTAAAGATACCAAAAGACACTGGGCCTTTCCTGTGGGCCCTAGTAGTATGGGATCTAATAGTGAAGATTTAATGGAGTCACATTCAGAATTGAGATATAACCTGTTTGCATTTGTGTACGCCATGGCACCACCAATTTGTAAGTGCTTCATGCATAAGGTTACAAATTGTGTACATTTTACACAGTAAAAGTGCTCATGAAATGAATTATTGTGCATATAAAGGACAATGGTCATGAATGTTGAGTGTTTGCTTTTATTTGCAAACCAGAAGGAATATGCACACATGCACAAGAATTATCAATTAAAAACACTTAAATTAAAAGAAAGCAATCGTAACCGGGGCCAAAGTCGAAAAAACTGAATTAAAAAGAAAATAGAACAAAAAAGAAAGAAGTCCAAAAAATCAGTCTGTAGTCACTGTCAGATCTTTTTAGCAGTGGTTGAGCTGCAGGGTGTCCATGGTGTTTTGCAGGTCTATGGATTAACAATATAAACATAAAATAGTATATTATAGCAATAGTATATTCTAGTTAATATCAAGACTTGTTTGGTTAACAGTGAGTGTGAATACTTCTTAGATGTTGATATAGTACCTTCTGTATCCATGGAAGTAGCTTGCAGGACTGGGATGCCTTCATCCTCTGAGGTTTTTGCCTTCTGACAATGTGTAATACACAACAGAATATTGGTTAGGTATAGTAGTGGTTATAATTGTATATGAAAATATTATCGTTTGGTAATAGTCTATGTGCAGGGCAATGTATTGTAGAACTTAAAATACTGTGTAAGTAAGTATAAAGTGTGTGGTGATATTTGTTTTTAATTGTATATAAGGAAAACGTGGTCTAGTGGTCAAGGTATGTTGACATTTCTTGAAATTGAACGAGAGAAAACACTTACTTCCTTCGACAGCTGCACGGATCTGCCTGTTGCCTTCCTCGGTCACCATTCTTGCTTCTACTAGTCGTTTTGACTCTTCATCGAGTCGTTTCATTTCTTTTTTTTGACAAAAAATTTCAGGTTTTTATCTAATTAAACATCAACACAGTGCATGGAACTATTATAAAAGAATGCAATAAAACAGTGATCCTGCCAATAATTGACTTAAGTCTGAAAGGAAGTGTCTGCTCAACAATATGGAGGCTGTCATACACCCTGACGTTAAAACCCTTTCGTTCTATTTCATCCTTCCTGACCACCAGAGGCGGTGCTTTAAGCACTGGATGACTCATACCAACATAGTCACGAGGAATCCACACATACCAACCTCATTGCATTGAAGCTGATGAATCTCGTAACAGGACCACACCCAGTGGATGGGGGTCGGGGATGTTCACTCTGTAGAACCTCGTGAAGAAAAAATAAACTTATTATTTCTGTTTGTACTTAAGCTTACAAGTGATTTAAATTGCTATGCTGTGGGGCATTCAATGACAGTAGGACAATATGGCATCAGTCACAGACAGCTTCTTACAGAACAGAAAAACAGACATCGAAACATTTGCATACCCCTTTATGTCTTAAGCATATGTTCCACAACCTTCAAGATTCATTTGCATTGATTTCCCCTCTTTTTGTGCCATACAGTACAAAAAAGTGATTCAAAAAACTACAGAGGACGAGATACGTTTTTGAGCGCATTAAATCAAACATGCATCTGCATTTATTTACATGAACCAAAAGACTGAAGCAGAATGAAATCAGACAGAGGCTGAGAAGTAAAAAATCCTGTCTAGGACTCAGTCAAGCAGTCATTATCATTTAGTGAGCTGAAACTATGGAGAGAAAAGCAAACTGTGCTCAGCATTCTGATTCTGGACCTGCCTTTAAAATTTGGCTCACTATCTCTTTCTGTCACACTCAGACTCTACAACTTTTAACTTCTTGTGGCTTACACTTAGGCAATTGTTCTTTGATTGTTTGACTCCTTTTTTCAAGCAATAAGCATAAATAAATACATAAAATCTGGTCCCTTATGCATTTGGAACAATATAGGGTCACCCTCCCAAAGACACTAATCCCCTGAATCTCTCTCCTTGTCCCTCGCTGCCTTTGTCTGTCCGCTGCTGAGACAGCATGTAGCCCTCCACTGGGAAGCAGCAGGGTATTAAAACGTATTAAGGAAGAGTCAGAGTGGGAATTGGAAGCGATAAGAAATGAAAGTTTACATACAGCTATCTTTAGAGCTTTTAATGAAAGGGAGAAGTGAGAGAAGGAAGACATGGATCAGACGTTTTATGTCAAGAAAAGTTAATAAAATAATCAGAACTATTTCATGTGTTTGCAGCATGTTTGTCCTTTTGGCACCGTCGATAAAATCTATCTGTAGTAAATAAACCAATATATATAAAATATTTTTGACTTTCCTGCCAGATTTTCACAACATGATGCAAAGTGGAAGTTTAATTAAGAGGTGCAATATAAGCCCACAATCATCTCAAAACAGTTGAGACAGAATGTGCAGCAGCTACAAAGGTCATAAACTACAATGAGGAGCAAACAGATATGCCATACCATTTCAAACAAACCCATATGCACATAGATTACTTCAACACACATTTATCATCAGCAGAATATTTTGCAGCTTCCTCTGTAGTAATGAATTCTAAGTGTTTCTAATCAAGGTGATAACACGACCGAGCCGTGATTAGGACCTGCTGAACCGCCGGGCAGCAGCAGCCTCCTCCCAGTGTTGACCACAGACTCTTATCACCTGTTTGCTGTGTTTACAAGGGCACAATCAGATGCATTTGTTCATTTACATGCTGTCCACACCTTTAACTTTTGCATATATATGAGGCCATTTCCTTTTTCCTCAGCCCTCAATAAGTGCTCTTAGGCAGAGTTATGACTCGCCTCAGTGAGAGGCGTTTGGCACACCTAATATCTAAAAGCAGGGGTGTGGTGGAAGCGGTGCATGAAGAAGTTTAATGGGGAAAAAAGCAGAGAAAGGAGGGATCACACTTGTTGGTCAATAAATGCAAGTGTTTTTGTAATTTAATGAAAACAAGATTTGATTTATCTTTTTTTATTGATTTAATTAAATTTATAAAATGCAGCAGTTCTTCACCTTTAAAGTAGTGATTATAAAAACAACTCACAGTCTTTAATGACAGCAGAGATGTTTAATAATTTGTCTTCTCATCATGATGTGTCATCAGTTCATTCATCTTCCTTTTGGTTGTTGCCCTGATTCCAACCTTGATCAGCCCGCTCACTTGTTTTTATGTTTCTTCAAGCTGCTTTTTGCAGCAACGTGACATGAAAAAGTAACAAAAATGTAATGAATGGTGATTATCTGATCCCTTGATTACTTCTTTTATTTTCATTTCAAATGCATTTGTATTGCCTATTATTTGAAATCACACATTTTTAATCCTTAATATTTCTATTCACATGCACATTCATCAACTTTCACCTCCACTTTTATCATCACTTCTTGTTACTTCTATCCTTGAGGCTTCATTCCTGAAATGATGAAAACATTTGTGATGTGAATGATAAGTGATGAATGAATGACAATAATTAGGGTTTCCAATGAAATCACATAATAATTTATCACTTCATTTTTTTATTCACAGGCATTTCCCTCACCTTCACTTTTAACATTTAATTTGTGTTTCACCCTTCATAGAAAAGAGATGCTGGTCCATGTGTGCACATAATCAAGTGGATAGAATGCATGAAAGGAGCATGGCACAAGAGTGGGTATGCTTGGTTCTATTAGTTAGTCTAATTTTTGGTGCAAGGCATTATTGGCTTTTGAGTGCATGTGTACTTTAAGCATAGACTCTTTTTAAAAGAGACCCTGAAGTCAGTCAGCGAAATGATGATAACAAAAAATTGGAAACATATTATGACACCATATAGGACTTTGAAATATGATCATCTTGTCCATGCCTTATATGTACTCACGTAGTTTGAGAAGGTTTTGACCAGCGCTTGCAGTGTGCCCAAGAAAGGAGAACTTAAACTGAACCGTAAAAGAAGCAATGTTCGTTCAAGACAACAGTGCAATCTGCACAAGGAGCTTCACTCATTGTGTCCTGTTTGTATTCTTTTTGATTTCATTTGGTGCAAGCAATGCATTGATGCTGTACACAAAGGGGTTATGAAAGTTTTCAGCATTCTACAATTCACTTATCAGACGCTTGACATATTCCTCACTTCCAAAAAGTTCTGCCTCTTCAAACATTTCTGTTTAGAAATAAATCTGGCAGAGACAGATGCATCATAAGCTTTGAACAGGGATCAGACGCTAATCATTGAAAAAGCAATTACAAACATTGTTGCACTTTAAATCCTGACTTAAATTCACTCTTTCAAGACTCCATCACCTTCTGGTACCACACTAAAGGAAATACATTCAAATGCTTTATGTTGAAAAGAATGCTTTTTAAATATTTTTCCTGTTTTCACCAATTGATAAAGTTATCATAGTAATGGTTTAACAAGAAACGGAAACACAAGTAATTTCATTATCGCCTGTAAAGATTGTAATTTAATTTTCCTCGTTCTCTCTGGAGATCCTTTATGAAAAAAGTGGGTCACTGGTATTTTATTAGCAAAAATGTCCTTAAATTTCCTTTTTACAAAATCCCATGTGGCTCTGCCTCAACCTCTACACAGCAGCTCAAGCACCTTTAAGTAAGCTCTCTCCTTTTTCTGCTGCAAATCCTAGTCTTTGCAGGACCTGTGCATCCTCAGTAATAACACCCTCGACCCCAGTCCAGCACTGCCGCGGATCGCCGACCTTTTAAACCTCCCTTTGCCACAACGCGATTCCAAAGATATAGAATATCGGTCAGATCCAGACTTTTCTCACCAGGGACTCAGCTCATCTTCTTGACCAGACCTCCTGTCAGCTCAGCTCCCCCTCCATGTGCTCTCCTTTCTGCTCCATGCAATTGACACATTAACACCTCGGCCTGCCTTTCTAAATTCTGTCAGTCATCTCAGGATTGACAACCATATGAAGGATCGGACAGGAAGTGGACCCCCTGCCTCCAGGCGATGGTTCAACCTTATATTCCAGCTTTACACTCTGTAGTTAAAATGTGCTCAGCATTCTCCTCCCTGCAGCTACCTGGCATCACCACAATCTTCAGGCTTCCCTGTACTTTACCTCTACTTTGCTTTAAAGCTAATGGCGAGCACTGAACTGATAAATCACCTTTTAAACTATGTGAACAGCCTGTAACCTTACTTTACCCCCCATGTTAACTGACATTGAGGTTAAGTATCCTCGTGTTGTTTCTCATACCTCAGAAGTATAAGACAGGTAAATTAACAGCAGACATCCATCCAAAACTGTACCAACTGCAGATGACAGGCAACAGGCTGACACCGTCCTCCCCTTAAATTTAATATAAGATATAATGTATTCCTATTACTTCTGAGTTAGTGCCTTTTTTCTGCTGTTACACACACTCATCTGTCTCCCCATCACCGCCCATCATCATCCATGGATTTAAAAGTTTTCTTTAAAACAAGACATCAACCTGTTTTATAACAACAAAAGAAAAATGTGAACAGATAAAACAACGTAACACATACAGTGTAAAGCTCTGTTCTGTTGTTTGGAAAACTTTTACAAATTAAGATTTATATCGGAAAAAGAGAAGAGGCAGTTTGGTTAAATATGTGAGATAACCGATAAACTTGCCCGAATTACCAAAAAGTGATTGCTCTCATCACCTCTGTAAGATATACATTTTTTAACATGCTCAAAGGGGAAATGATGATGATGAAAAAAGATCACACTGCAAAAACTTGTTTTACAAATAAATGTGCCACCACCACCCAATGGCCAACTATCAGCCTGACGTGTTAACGCTCTGCTGTGCCATCAGTCAAACTGACAGCCTGTACTTTCAAAATGTTTGAATCCTTTATTTGTTCAGGATTGGGCCATTTATCACAATTCTCAAAGGCCACAAAAAATTGAGAGAAAAATATGGAAAAATAACAAAAGAAATGCATGAGACAATCTGCCTTTACTTTTTGTAGTTTTAATGTTGAACAGAAAAATCTGTAAACCCATGGGGGCTTAATAGAAGCATAATGGGCTTATATTTTAAAATCAATTCCTTTGACAGCACATATTAATGTTCTCTACTTGTAGAGTCACAGTGTGGATGCAGAATGAAAATGACCCTTCTCAGTAATGTGTCAGATTTGAATTCTTACCTCCCAGCAATTGTTTTTCTTCCCTTTTTATAAAGCTGCTGAATGGAGAAAAGCTCTATAATCAAATCACCCCCTGTCGTAATGCCCTGCACACACACACACACACACGTTGGTGCTGGATTTCGTCTCCAGGTAGTGATAATTTATGCAAGCAGAGCGTGTAGGTTAACAGAGAGAGGTAGAAATGAATTCCTTAAAATAGAGCTTATGGAGACATTAGGCAAAGTCATTAACTAAAGAGGACAAGAGGCATGGGGAGGGCATCCAACTCACTCAGGAATCGTGGCAGGGGTACACAAGGGATGGTGTGAATGCAACAGTGTGTTAATGTCTGTTTGTGCATGCATACACAGCCGTTTCTGTATGCATGTTTGTGCATTACAAGGAAATAGAGGATGACTTTAACCTTGCATCTGTGTGTTTGCAAGTGATGCTTTCAGTTTTAAGATCCTCTGATTGATTTGGCTTGAATGGCATGATTTTTCAGTGTGCAGTGTTATATATATGCTCACAACAAATACAGCACACTGACAGAGCTTCAACATTCAGTCTCTCAGAATAAAAGTAGAGATTGTTTAATATCTGAAAATGTCAACATATGCCAAAAGACATTTGCATTTATATTCAATCGGGTTCCCCCATAATTTAAAACTGAAGGAGAAAAACATCTGAATAAACATCTTGCAGAGTGCAACATGGAGATCTATGTCCTTGTGTTCCCTGTAACCTCTGTTTGATGCATGTTTTCCATCACATCCACATGGTTACGTGTGCAGTGATTTGCAGTATCATTGATCATTTATATCTATAAGGGTGGAATAAAAACACCCAGTGGTGCCATCTTTCCAAACTTGTTTTCACTTTCCATCTCTCTTCTGCATCCTATTTTAATATTTTAAGCTTGAGTTGGTTTTACTCTGAGAGAGCAGAATGAGTGGTGAGGAAAATGTCTCCTTATGTCTGTGTGAACGGTGTGTGTGTGTGTGTGTGTGTGTGTGTGTCGTGAGAAGCATTCATCATGATTAGTCTTTCATCAGTGGACCAGTAGAGGACTTTAATGTCATTGACAGTCCTTCCCTGCTTTTTCCATCTTGTTTTTTTTATCCCACCATTCCCTGATTCACTCAGTGCTGCTTTCCAGAGGCTTTATTTATTTATTTATTTTTTTAGCAAAGAAGCTCGATAAACAACTGCCAACCCCCTCATCTCCATCCATCTCCTTGGGCCTGTAAGAGCACTCATTAGCTTGACCTTGCTTCCTTTTTTGTGTAGGGGTGAGGGGTTGTCATATCATGCTCCTAAACTCAGCTAAGCATGCGACATGTTACAATGACTGATGCAGAACTCCTCGCTGTCAAGCGCCGTAGTGGGAAAACCAGACACTAAGGTCTTTGCAGAATGGAGAAAAAAAAACAGTTTTTGCCTTGTTTCCTCTAAATCACTGTAAAATCTAACACAATAATGTACCTTATAATAACAACTTGTTGATTACAGCAATATTGTTTTTTATCACCTATGCATTTTATCTTATGTAGGACTTAAATACAAGGACAGAAACAACGTCAGATCTGTTACTCTTGAAGGGGATGCGTGTTTTCTGCATTTTCATCAATGCATTTCAGACAAAAATGTATTCTCATAAACCCCCAGCTCAACTTTAATTAAAGCAAGATGTTGTCTAGAAGTTGTTGACTCACCACAAATCCAGATAATATTGAAGTCTGGAACCAGCAAATGCTTGTCATTGTGCCAATGTTAATCATAAATCTTTTTTTGCCTAATATGGTCATGTCACTTTTTGCTTTTGTTACTTATGTTGATGGAAAAAAAATAAGTGAGTAAGAGTGTCTTGGGTCGGAATTTTTATGAGAAATCTTGGCTGTACATGAAATATTTGGTCAGCAAAAAAAAGAACACAAGATATTGTTTCATCATATAAAATACAAGTGGTTAGGTAGTGGTTACTATAAGTTATCAGAAAAAGCACTTTAAGAAGTTCTCCAATTTAGTGGACATGACAAGCCCACGTTCTTTTTATCAGCTCAGCAGTAGAAATCCAGTTGAAGTGTCAGGACAGAGCCTCACAAAGAGTTACTCTGTGTTCTCTCAATGTAGAGTTCTCAGTAACAGCAGTAGTACCAGCACTGAGCCCCCTTAGGGGTCTCTTAACTACACAGTATCTGTCTACTTTAGTTTTGATCTCCAGCGAGTCAAAGGGATGGCAGAGAAATGCTACACAGTCTTTTTTTTTTCTACCTTACTTGTAGGGCTGAGAAAATCAAGTGCAGTGTTAAATCTGCTCCCATCAGAGCTGCTGACTGCTGGAGGGGACTCTGTAAGAGGCTTTATTTCTGTGTGGATCTGTCTTTAAACACTGAAGGAAAGACAGAGACAGTATTTGGGAGAATTCTATAATTTTATCTGGCGGAGGAAATAAACCCCATAAATTCTTTTTTGATTTTACTTTTTGTTGTTTGGATTATGGCAACCAAAGACAGAGAATACCTGGTGCATAAAGTATATGGACCACCCAAATACATTCATAACACATATACACAAATAACACACTCAATAACATCCACACATATGGTGTGTTTATTGTCATCTTTCTTTTTCTATCCTTGAAAAACCCTTTTGACCAGCTTTACTTTGTTTGTCACTTCTTTTTCTGTGAATAATTCTGAGTAGTAATCCCTGCCAGATGTTGATTGAGAAATCACAATTTTGATGTTTTCTAGGCCCGTCTGTGTGTATCATACATGCTGTTCATTTTTTTTTTTTTAACATTCATTTTGCCCTATGAAAGGCAACATAATTTTTTGCCCTGACCTCTGCATAAGCAGCCTTTAAATCCTACTCTCACCAGCAAAGAGCGGAAATTATCATTGACGCCCCCGCTGCTCAGATGTGGCTGGGTGTGATCACAGAAGAGTTTAAAACCCTTTTCACACATACGGAAATCTCCTGAAAAACTCCGGAGATTAGGCTACCCGGATGGGCTTTAGGCTATGTGTGAACGCAAACAGCCAAATTTTTCGCGCAGACCCCTAGTATTTTTTCCGCAGAAAGTCAGAGCATATAGAAAGAGAATGACGTTTATATAAAGTGACTGCCTAAAGTGTCTGCAGGCGACCACTACGATCTCCGTGCACGTAATTAAACGGCTGCATTATGTTTTCTGTTGGTCAGTATGTTGTTCTCCGCTCTTTTGTGGATGCTGTCATTCCATTGGATTACACATAGCATTGATATAAAGGCAAATATTCTCATTATAACGTCGTGTAGCGGACTCTGTTGCTTCGGCCGCTGCCTCCGCGTTGTTTATTTCATTTTCATACAACGACCAGCCAACTTATCCAACCACCAGCAGTTCAGCTAATTCTTCTATTAAACACTAATTAGAAACCTTCTTGTCTCTTGCTTATTTGTTCATGTGACAAAATTGTTTTCTATATTATTTTGACATGAATTCCCTTACAATTAAAAAAATTATGTGTTTTCCAGCAGGCCTTTGTGAGTGTGCGCCCTGCACTAATTGGGCTTGATTAGCCTCGCCTGTCCCTGATTAGCTTCATCTTTCTAGTGCATGGTTAGCCTTTGTCTTCTCGTGTTTCTATCCAATTTCAACTGTTTTCTTCTACTTGTCTGCTGAGTTTTTGTGAGCCTTTCTGGTGTTCAGCCTTGTGCCATTGCCTTTTTTTGTGCTTCTAGTCACTTGAATACTTAATAGCTTTGCCTCTTGTATGAGCAAATTTCCTCGATAATGTTCCGTTAGCGGCTGTTTGGTTGAATTTTTGTCCATGACAGGAAGTTATTTGTAACATCCAAACTAGCTCCCTTCTTACCTGCGCCCACACACACAGCACAGTCTCCTTTATAGAAGGTTATTGTTCTCCACTCTATCACAAGCTAGTGGCATGCTAACAACTTCAACCGCAGCTAACTCAATCTAGTAATAATGCTGCGACGCTAGCTTAACCCACCAGACAACAGCCAAAAATAGAACCCCAGTTACCCCACCCTCTGTTCAATTCGACACAGGGTGGGGGGACTCATCGTGTCTATCTAAACCCAACCTAACCTACTAAGAAAATGAAATATGTCTGGCTAACTAGCATAGCCCTCTGTTTGGTGGAGGCTTTGTGGTGTGTGTGTGCGTGTGTGTGTATGTGTGTGTGTGTGTGTGTGTAAAATAACAGGCTGGGCAACAGATTATCCAGACAATTGCTTTTAACAAGCTGGAGGGAAAGTAGGGCAGAAATACTAATGTCTCGCTTCAGCGAACCATTCCACCTCAATACATATTTTCGTTTGCTCTGTATAATTTATTACAGAATGCTTCCAGTAAACTTCCACACAACACATCTCTCTCTCACACACACACACACACACACACACACACACACACACACACATCTAAACAGACTGTTGTAAATGTAAGATTATAGCAGCTAACGCAGTTTTAAAGATTGTGACTTCTTTATCTTCTTTATATTGGTTTAGAAAATGGCAAGAACACAAGCGAGATAGAACAAGATTTAGAAATGATGCTTTTGGGAATGTATTGAAAGTGATTCTGCCCATCAAACTGTGTGCCATTAAATATGCTTTTAAACCTTAGGCCAATGTGACTGGACTACCTACGCTTAGCAGAGTTTCATGAGGGCAGTATAATGTTAGTTAGTGTTGGACAACTCATCAATTAAAACATTGGAGAGAGCTGTCTCCCCCTGCCCCCTCTTCAATAAAGTCGATGTGCACTCATGTTGCCATGTCGGCTCTGCATCAGTCTTTAAACCATTCTGTGTTCTAACCTCTCAACATTTTCAGCATCTCCAATAACGATCCTATTTTCACCACATATCTGCTGGTGGAGCTTATATGAAAAATGACGAGGCTCTTAAGGTCAGGTAGAATCAGTTTTATCTGAACCATTTCGCTTGTCCGCTTTTATCGCTACAACACCTGTTGGTTTTCTGCCAGGTAAACTGAGTGGTGAGAGGCAAAATGGCCATGCCATGTGAGGGTGCGGCCAAACTTTCTCTGGTCAGAACAAAAGCAAACCGTTCTGCACCGGAATTGGAACTTAGAAGGAGGACATACTGACTGCTTTGTTGTTGTCAGAGAAGCCAGCACTTCAACACAGCATGTGTCCTTATAGTCTGATGATATAGTACGGTCAATTTATGATTTACTTCAGGAGGTATCATACAGATTGGACCTTTAATTCTGGCAAGGGGAGAGTTGCAAAAATCAAGTCTGGAGAAGATAAAGGTCTGATGGAGAGTTTTGACCAAAGAAAGGTTTGTTTGTAAAGCTCTCCGGTTGCTTGATTTCTTTTCAAAAGCTTTTTATTCTCATAAAATGTGCTGGTGGGCTACAAAACATTCAGTCTGAAACACCTTATATTGATGAATAGGAGAGTAAAGTTCAATTGAATTGTGCAGTCACTCTTATTTTTCTGAGCTCTCCATTTTCCCACCGCCAGATCAGTGTTGAAAAGGCTGCTGATGAACACAGTACCGTAATAAGGGCAGAACATTGGCTTCAGCAGGGGCCTTTTCTCTGACTGTCAGAAAGAAAAAGTTAAATGCTTTTATTAAAGTGTCAATAAAAACTGAAACGCTTGGAGGAGCTCATTTGGAGCTTTATTGAAAGACATATTTTGACCCTTAATTACCCTTTGTCGCTCTCTGCAGAGCACTTGACAATTTGCACACAGACCTTGTTCACTGTGAAAGCAATTATCAAGAGACCAAGATGATGATGAAAATGTTTTTCTTGGTTTGTTTTGGTGCAGAGAGAGAGAGCAATATAATCTGCTGCTGCTAGTAGGAAAGGGGAAAGCAGCAGCCAAATACCAAAGTCACAAATTTTTACCGCTGATTAATAGACATGTAAAATGTTATCTTTGTGCTGTCCTGCATGGGCTCATTTTTCAGTCTCTGGAGTTGTGCTATTGACTGTCTGGCTTCCAGCAATAAAATTTGACCAGGAAATGTTGGATATGGAGAAATTGAATGTGGAAAGTTACAAGAACAATCTGTTGATAGATAGAAATAGAGAAGCCCACCAAAAAAAGTGTCCACGGATTCAGAAGAAAAAAGTCACATCTACTTTTGCAGTCAGGAGATAGGTGGAGTTTTCCATTTAAAAAATGCCATGTGTGCCATCCAGCGTGATCCTACTCATGCACAATCTGAGAAAGGAGCCGCTGGGATGTTGTGATAAATTAGAATATCTATTTAAAAAAAAAAAAAAGTATGTTTACTTACCTTCCATATTCTCAACATCTCTACTTTTTTCATTGTCTGCCTCTGCAATCCTCCTCTCTCGCCCACTTGCTCTTTCTCTCTGCCCTCAGTGTGTTCTATTTCCGCTGAGGCAGAGTGTCAATTCATGCATAAATGATTAGAGACATTTGTTCAGAAAGATTATTATTTCTAGCCCTCCTGCACAAGTACCTTTGATGGTGTCACGTACAGCGACTCTGACACCGAGTCCACACCCACACTGTGTAGCTGCACAGAGCAGGGTGTGCACCTGCATTCATTTACATGTCTCTGCTTTGGTGTCAACACGAGAAGTACATGATCAGGAATATAAGTGTGTGCGTGTGTACATGTGTGAAAGGATCAAAAGGTACTTGTGCAAAAGGGATGGAAATGATAATAATTCAGTAACAAACTATCTAATCCTTTATGCATGGATTAAAACTGTTCCTCTTATGTTGCATCGTACAAACAGAGAGCCAGAACCCTGACATTATTGATAATATAATTTGGATTAATTTTAAGCAGAGTGGCTTCAACAGCTTGAAACTCTGCAGAGATGATAACTAACTTCAAAGACCTTAGAATATCACAAATAACAGCATGGTTTCTGTTTAAAGTAGAAATTCAACATCAAACTGCTTCCAGATGTCCCCCTAATTAGTTAGAACAGGGTAGACTGTTATGGAGCTTTGATTTATTTATTTTAAGCAAATGCAATGTGGTGGGAGAATTTTAATTCAAAGAACTTTATTATAGGAGCGTAAAAGAACTCATGATCATTTAAGCAATTTGAGCAAACACAAAGAATCTTGTTTTTACATTGTCACTCGGAAAGTAAACTTAAAATGAAATAAAGCTCTTTGTTTCTCTTTTAAACAAGATTAACATTTCCATACTTATTGCAAATAAATCTTTGCAATATCACATTTTCTGCACTCAAACTAACTGGAAAGGCAGCAGTATTTTTGAAATGCAACAGTGATTTCCTCTAACCTGATTTCAGCTGATCTATAATGGGAGACAATATCATTCAATATGCACGCCTCCAAACATTGAACCAGTCAGGAGTCATTAGAGTCAGTGTAAGTCAGCAGTGTGTCTGTGCATGTTTACTGCTCTGAAACTGAGAGATCAGTCTATCTGACATCACTTTGAACTGCTAAATGTGAACAGTTTGAAATTCACATCCCTGCTCATAACTATCCGTTCACATTAGTGTCAAATGGAATAATCTCTAAAGAGCTTTATTTTTAACGCAGATGAGAGGTTTACCACAGCGACGGCTGCAAATTCCAACTGTTTTGCTTACTTTTCATTTGACAGAAAATACCTTTTACAATTACACCATGGAGCACTTTGGTTAATGCCATTCTAATCGGGGGAAGGGTAACATAATGAGACCAAAAAAGGTGCAATCAAGGCCGTTGCTCAAAAAAAGGCTAACCAGTTTGTCTGAAGAAGCAGAGGATTTTCTTGCACAATTTCACCAACAAAGTGCACAACGAGTGAAAGGCTTGAAGAGGTCAAAAAGCTCCAGCAACACTTGTAGTATGAAGATCAACTTAATTAACAAATTAGACCAAAAAAAGGCTAACCAGTTTGACTGGAATCCTCAGCAGCAATATTTGAATTTCAATGCTAGCCTTTTTGTTACCATGAATTGTACCATACCTGCAAACACTTTAAATATCAACCAGAAATACATCATTATAGATACAAAGATGAATTACAAGACATTACTCTGTTCTTGGCTGTTGTTACTGTTTTCTCGTTCAGTGTGTACTGCTTGTAACCCAATCAAATGTATCTGTATGAGTATGTCTCAGTTTACATCATTTGTGCAAACGTGATGAGTCTGTTTTGTAAAGAGTGCATGGAATTATCCAGTGTGTCAGTAATAAAAACAAGAGCTAACAGCAGTGGTGTCATAGTAGTATCTGTTTTTTTCCCTTTTCAAGACATGGTTTTCATCTGTTTGGTCAGATTAAATAAATAAAAAAATACTGGTGACTGAATCACGAGTTAGATCATGACAATAATGCAAGTTTAATACATCTTCTGGTGATGTTCGGGTTCTGAGGTTGGTCAGGATTTTATTTAGGTTCTTTTACTGTTGTTATTTTTTATTTGGGTTCTTATATTTTGTTGTTATGTTTGCTTCTGCACGTGTCAAAGTACTTTGTAAACATATATACCAATACAAATAAAATAATAATAATTATTCTCTATTTTACATGGGTTCAATTAATCAATCTTTATTTGTATAGCGTCAACTCATAACAAGTGTTATCTCGAGACACTTCACAAAAGAGCAGGTAAAAAGACCTTACTCATATCTATGTCACAAAAAGCAGGTAAAATACCTGACTTATTGCTATATTACAAAGACCCGGCTTAATCCATCATGAGCACTTTAGCAAAGCAGCAATTGTTGCATTGTTTGGCCCATTAATGACCCCATCACGGCCTAAACTGAACTTTCTCAGTGTTTTTATGACTTTACCCGGATAGTTTATCATGTTAAACTGCAGCAGATGAGTAACATATCAGTTGTTTAAAATCATATGCATCTCTGCTAAAATGTGTGACTTGGTACAAACAGGAAGTACAATTAGACTGCTGGGGATGTTACATCTGCAGATATTTGATATCAACTACAGTGTCTGATGAAAAAAAAATGCTTTGATTTTTGTGTTGAAGGAATTCAAATTGTTAATACTATTTTTGACGGAGACAGGAATGTAAATGAAATGTCATGGCAATCCAACCTAAAACTGTCAAGGCTTTCAATCAAAATAACCAATAACGCCTCATGATGGCAGAAGTGGGAAAGTCAGGGGATCACTAAAGTCATTATGGATTTGTTATCATTAGGATTCCTTGTTCAGGAGCCATTCAGATCACTACAACATTCAGCACCCGTAAATCAACTTTATGAAGAGTCATTTTATCGGCTGACTGACAAAACTGACATTTTGACGGGGCTAGGGGACAAGTCAAAGATTCAGCAAAGTCATGTGTCTCTATCATTGGGGAACCAAGATTACTGGACCATGTTTAATCCCAATCCATCCAACAGTTGTTGAGATAGTTTCCGTCTGGGCAAAAGGGGCGAACCAGCCGACCAATTACCAATCAAGCTACCAAATGTTGTAATCATTCAAGATGATTATCCTCAGTAGAGGATAATTTATACCTCAATGTTCCTTTGCTCTCTGTACCTGAAGAAGAGGTGTAGGGAAGGGGAACATTATTAAAGTAATAAAGAAAATAAGAAGAGCACTAGAGCTGGAACAAGAGATTGAATTTGAATATTAAGAGGCAAAAGTTCAGAGTGGGGAATGGGGTGCACAGGGGAACGACGTGTGTAAAGATGATAAAAGAGTAACTAGGGGGAAGAAATGAAGTGCTGACTTCAGCTGTTTGACTTAACAGCAAAAAGTGTTCAGTCCCAAGCTCTGACACGTACAGTATACTACTACACACCTGGAGAACATACACACACACAGTTGTTTATGCCCTAGCATTCTTGCATACCAAAACGTTATGTATCACACAAAGTATGCAAATGTAGCAAATAACTAAAACAGTGATTTTTTTTCATAATTAACCTTTTGCTCTCAATATTGAGTCATTACAATACAACCCTTTTTAAAATACATCAGTGTGGGTCACTCCTTCATTGCCTCTCATTCTTTACCAACTATTAGTTAAATGTTTGATTTAGGGTTTATGATATGTGCTCTTCAGCTAAAACGAGGACACTTTACACTACAGCAGATTACAAAATTAGCTTCATTAAGTAAGTTATCATTTGAGTTCATTTGTGTTGTTTACATTTATGTTCCACTTCCTGGTTGAGATAGGTGCTCTCATGAACATGTGCACCTGAATGCCTCTTGTACCACCAGATGTTGGCAATGTGGACTGTACCAAGTAGGACTTTGGTACAGGGGAGGACATAATATTTTATCTTCGTCTATGTAGTTTCTAACCAGCTGTAGTAAAATGAACCCTAGTTCTAGGTCTATGTTGAAGTGTTACTGTACATTAAAATGCAGAAATGGAAAGATTGATGTTACTTAGATCTGTAATCTTGCAATGCTGATAATGCTCAACTTTACCCTTACAAATAGCAATATGGTTTGACCAGGCAGTTTTTAAACTGACTGTTTTAACCATGAGGCCATTTTGACTGTTTGCTGGGGATCCCCTATTTTTGTGAGTGTCTTTTTGTTTGTATTTATGCCGTATTTATGATGTATGCTTATGCTAACAGTAAAGCTGAACCAAGTTGCCGAACTGTTGTGACTATTTTGGTTTTCCAAACCTCCTACAACTTCTGGTTTACACCCTGTTTAACATTGTTTAAGATCTTTAACCTAAAAACACGTTGTCATTGGTTATTGACCCATAGAATCACCCATTTCTCATTTGCAGAAAGCAAAATCTGATTTTGATACACTCTCACACAATGCTAACTCAATAACTGCACTGTTTAACAGCATATACTATATAAAGCCAGATGCTTAGATATTTGACCAAATCACCTGTGCTTTGCCTACAAGGAGCCAAAAATGTCAACTTTGAAAAAAAGGCTGAATGTGGAGTCGGCAGAAATAAGCCCAGTGCAAAAATGAACAACTAAACTTTGAACCTTTGAGTCAAAATTGACCCACAAATATTACCTGGCTGTCTCTGGTAGCATTTCTCTCATGTCCTTGGCCATTCTTAAGGGCATTGAGAGCATCTCTTTCTGTCTTTTTTAGAAGAATATGCAGCATAATGTGTGCTAATTCTGCAGCATGCATGTGTGCCAGATCAGTTTAGAGGAGCATTTTGAATCCTCTTCAGTCATATATCCATTCACATTGATAAGATGCTGTGGCAAAATGAGCTTGGCTATGTAATGACAAGGTTGAGCCAATGGTGATTGGAAAATGATCGAAGAACAGGATCAGAACTCCAGCAGCTGCAAGTCAGAGAAGGACAGATCTTCCTGTGAGGCTTCATGAGGGTTTTTGTGGAGAATAGTCAACATTCGGCAGAACACACCTGAATATGTCCGTGAAGAAGTTCAAAGTGAGAGGCTGGAAGGTGGTTTGGTTTTGGTTGATGGAATGCTTATTTTAGCCATATCATGACAGATTTTTGTACAAATTCAACCCATCCTTTCAGTGTCCACATAGTTGATGTCTGAATCAACGTTATCGGAGCATTGTTTGTATTTGCTTTTCACGGCTTTTTTTACTTAATCCTATAAGTGCTAGCTTCACAAACGTTTGCCCTCGGACTGGATTGGATTAATGTTGTCACAATATAGTTTTGGCTCTTCGTTTCTAGACGATAATTTTGGGGCTATAAAAACAATTTATGTAGATGTTCATTTGGGCAATACTTTCTGGGGCCCTATTGAATTTTAATTGCCTTTTGGAACCAGCCTCAGGAGGCCACATGAGAAACTGCATTTTTAAACTGTTCAACATTGGCTGCATTTTCTCAGCCCTGAAAGTTGCCCCTTTGCAGAAAGGTAAAAAAAAAAGAAGCTTTGATTGTAGTTGGAAGCTTCCAATAAGGTCTCTGCCTGGGCCGGACACTCTTTTATTTTAAATCAAACTATAATTTGAAAACATGAGGAGGTGTTTAGGATACGCAATAGGACAATTTATTGTAAGCTTAGACAGTACGGGAGTTTAAATATAAAATAACTTTCTATATTCCTTCATGGCTTGTTTTTTTCCTTGTATGCCAAACAGAGATCTTTGTTATTTGGAAAGTTGCAAACCAAACTTTTAACACAGATTTCATCACTGTTTCAGAGACTAATCTTTTGTACACTTCCGCCTTTATTTTAATAGCATCCTTCATCATTTAAATGTAACATCTGTACATAGTGGAACAATGATATCCCTCTTGTGCATGTGTGTTTGCACTCTTGATGAGCAGATCTGCACAAGTCTCCTAAACACATTTCTCACCAGTTGGAGAGAAAAATAAAGGATGTCAAACACAATGAAAACACAATAGAACCATCCGTCGCTTTCTCTCTCTTTCACCGTTGTAAGGAAAGTGCAAGTGAATTCATTTTGTAGCATTGCCTTGCTGACTTGAATGAGCGGATAAGCTATTCAAATCCACTAAATTTGCTTCATTTACCGTATATAAAAAGCCTCAGGAAAGTTAATTTAGAGGAAGACTGCAGGTAAGATGAGAGCTTCAAGGGCAAATCAAGGATAAAGGATTTCTCATCTAAGTCCTGCAGCACTCATTTCCTCTTTGTCAGTTTTAAAGTTCTTAAAGTTTCACCACCATCATCTGTCCATCCCTCCTGGTTTGTGCTGACTTGCTAACAGCTTAATTTCCTTTTGAATAAATAACTGAATGAATCAATCTGTGCCTTTAAAAAAAACAGAAATTAAAGCAAAACCACAGTATGCAATTAAATGCTGCTATTTTGTGGATTTTATGCAGTTGATCTTCTATGTTGCATTGAATAAGTGTTTCACAATTTATCCATGATTCTAAAGGCTTCTTGTTTGACGATCTGTTTGTATATACTTGTGATTCAAGTGCTTCAGTGGCAGTGTTTGCATTTGTAGTTTCCTTGAGCCAGCAGCATTGGTTGGCAGCTCCGCTGGCTGCCGTAACCGGCTCATTAGCTCATCAGATCATTATACTCAGCCGCTGGCGTCTGGAACGGTTAAGCCAACTAAGTGAGTTACAGTGCAGCAATGCGTTTTATTCATAGACTTTTGGCTTAATACTAGAAGATTTGAGAGTATGTCAGTGTGTTAAATGGAGGCTCTTGTTAAAGAATATTTATCTTTCTCGAATTTCTCTGCCAGATCTTCACCTATTGGATCCTTGGCCTTTTCCCCTCGTGATTTAACCGTGTGTTACGAGGGCTTCACAACCCCATGGCTAAATGCTATCCTTGCGCCTAACGCTAAGGCCAGTGAGCCCGTAACTTAATGCCTCTCCTTACGTGTTGCGTAAACGTGAATGTGTATCCTGCCTTACCTGAATGTGTGTGCAACCGTCCTGTCTGTTTGAGGGGTGCGTGTTGGTGACTCACCTCAAAGAACCTCGTACGTGACCAGCTCACTCAGACAGCCCGATCCACGGAGCCACTTTGGGTACGATCTCCTCCGCCAGCCCTCTCTTTCATATCAGATTAGTTCATGTGTAAAAAAGCACCCGTGAAGTGTTGAAGCAAAAACAAACGTTACTTCAGGTTCGGTCTCTCGGGTGTCTGCGTCCTCGCGTCTTCCTCGCGGCGTCTCTTCGACTCGAAACCAATTCCCACCGGCTCCCCCGCAGGTGCTGCTAATGAAGATTACAGAGACAGAGACACCATACACCTCAGGTGTGTCATCAGTACTGACCCTGCGTCTCCTCCTACCAACCACACCTACCGCTAAAGACACTGAGGTGAATCTTCATAACGCATTATCATAACACCGTGCATTGAAGTTCTGGCAATGGATCAAGTCGTTCAATACAATTGTCTACCTGTCTCTGTGTGTGTGCCTGTCTCTCCATGTCTTTGTGTTGGTTGTGTCTCACTACACACATCTGCCTCCGGGTAATGCAGCGTGTGTGCGTGTGCTCGTGTCTGTGTGTGTCTCAACGCGTGCTCCCTCCTGACAGGGTACTCAGTCGTCTGTAACTGCTGATGTTGTATTTGCTAATGGAGCCTTTTTGGGACAAGCAGGCTCAGACGGAAACAGATCTCTCTGACCCAAGATAAAACCTGTTGTTTATCTCTTCTCATTCATGCACCTATTTCATCAGACATTTGGGCCATGCTATTTATGTTCTTTAAAAGTTGCATAGCTTCCCAATCTATAGGGTATAGCCCAGATAGGGTGATGTTTAAATTCAGAAGCTAAGAATAAACTAAACGAAGAATAAAGACTTATAAACAAAAATAAATATTCTTAGCTAAGAAGCTAAGAATAAACAGAAGCTTTCAGAGAGTGTCAGTCTACATCTAAATCATCAACCTGTGTTATAGACCCAGTTCTTCCAACTAAACTGCTTTAGGAAGCCTTTCCCTTATTTGGCACTTATTTAGTAGATATAATCAATATTTTGACAGTCTTTACCACAGTCATTTAATGTGTCTGAACAATGAATGTATTGAAAAAACCCTAGAGAAAGTGTTATGTAATCCATTATGTGAATTCTTCCATAACAACAGTTTATTTGAGGACTTTCAGTCAGGATTTAGAGTTCACCATAGCACTGAGACAGAACTGGTGAAAGTTACAAATGATCTACTTACAGCTTCAGACACTGGAGCTCTCTCTATACTTGTCGTGTTAGATATTAGTGCTGCATATGACATGGTTGACTATTACATCCTATAACACAGACTAGAAAAAAGAATTGGCTATACAAGAACCGCTTTAAGTTCGTTTGAAGCATATTTATTTGATCGATCTCAGTTCTTTTTGATGTTATTGACAGGTCCTCTATCCACACACAAAAGTTCCTCTTTAAGGCTCTGTGCTTGGACTGACAGACTTCTAATTTCGACTGTCACATCACATAATAAAATATGTTGGTGAAAATGTCTCTAAACTAAGGACTACACTATTGTATTTCTCTTATCAGGCTGCGCTGGTTAGCATCTAAAGACTCTTAAGCTGTGCCAAAATGCTGGGGAAAGTGTATTTACTAGAACTCCTAACAGGGACCACATTACTCCTGTATTGACTTCTCTGCATTGGCTCCCTATAAAATCTAGAATAGAAGCGTTACCCCTTTAGAACATTACGTGCCTAGAGTGGCTCCTGCTTGGATCAGCTGGGACCTGGCACACTGCTCTATCTCTCGATCTCACTCTCTCTGTATGCATTTATGTCATAATACTGCATGTCACAGACCTAAAAATTCATGTACATATACTTTTATTACCAAATATCTTCCCGGGAGTTCCTGAGCTCCCTTGTCTCGTATAGGTTCCTCTGGATTGTTGCTGCAGGCAGCCTGCTGCTGTGGAGCTGCTTGATTTCGACCGCCACAATTATTGATTTCAGTTTTTCTTTCTCTTCTGTTATAAGGATCCCCATTAGCACCAGCATACACATCAGATATTCTTCCTACGGTCTAACACACATACAGTCATACACACTCTGACGTCAATTTAATCTATTATCATTATTATACATGTAGATGTGTATCTAAGAGCTCCTCGACTTCAACTACTATAATTAACACCATCAGTCCTCTCCATTTTTCATCAATATAGTATTATTGTTGATTTGAGACTGATCAGTTGATTTTTTTCCATCTCTGTGTCCTTCTGTCTCTTGCTCATGATGGATTAATGTTCGGATAATATGACAAAGAGCATGGTGTCTTAAAGATGTAAGTGATGAAACTTTTTTTTCCTAGGTTGGAAAAAAGTCTAAATTTGGTTCACTCTGAAATACTTCAGTGTACACAAATAATAAAGAAGCATCATTAGTTCAGCGCAGTTTCCATGAAAACCCTCACTACCTGCCATTAAGTTACTGAGGCAAGTGCCATCTGCTTGTACATCTGGAGTTGAGAAGCTGTTTGGTAGTAGCATTACGCACCACTGAGTTACCATCTTCATGGCGTCCAATTGGGGAAAATTAGGAAGTGGCCCTGAATTTAGAACATCAGCATTTAAAAAAAAAGCAGCACCATGCAAAGTGAATGATGGGACTGTGTAGAAACTAAACAAAATTATGTTCATTCTCATGAAATACTGGTTTCCCTAGATTATTAGGCAGCACAGCTATTCATTCATGAAACATTTTTTGAAGATGCTCAAAAGAGGAATGAAGAAATGTTTTAATTGGCCTTTACAAATAAAAATGCTAGAAACACGCTTAACAAAAGATTTTCTATAACAGACATCTAATTACAGAAGAAAATTACTTCTTAATGACATTTGATTCGATGGTAACTATTTCATCTTCAACAGGATTGATCAAAAATACATGTAAAATAGTAAGCACATATATAGAGACATGCTTCTGCAGCCAGATATAATCCCCACAGTTGTATCCCTTAGTTGCAAAGGCCCCAGGCATTTTCAAAAAAGGTAAAAGAGTGAAATCATCCAGTTCCTCCCACCTTCACTTTCTCATTAGCTTCACACTCTGCACTGAAATGAGTCATGACTTCCCAATCTGTATTATCTGGGACAAAATAATACCACCACTGGTGGAAATATTACATTGTCATAGTTATTAAAAAAATGGAGCCCAGTTAGGGTGGTGGGGAGTTCATGAAATAATGAGGATGTTTGGTGAATTAATATTTTTGGAGAAGACGGTTTCAATACATGGACGTAGAGGTCCCGTTTATAAATGTCTATCAACCGAATCTGTGTCTATTTTAAAATGGGATGGGTTGGCTTATTCTTTGAGGAAACTATAGCTTTTAATAAACAGCACAATCAGGTGTACATTACACTTTTTATGTTACTGAGTAATTGATATTTTATGAAACAGAATTGATAAAGTGACATCGTCTCAAATGTTTCAAGTTTAAGCTGAAGAGATTGTATTTTGAAAATGATACTGCAAAAATCTACTGGCAGCTTGAGATCACGTTGTTGCAGCTTCTACAACTTGGGATCTTGGTTCTATTATTGTATATTGCAGTATCTTAAAGAAAATACATCGACACTTGTTGACCCAAAAGAACTTTGGACCAGACACAAACATGATAAATTATTCAATCGCGCATTCATGCTGTATTTTGAAATTGCCTGCAGTGTGAAAAAGTGGAACAATACTGTTACAGTAGTTTTATTATGTATTCTAATGTGTCTGTGTGTGCCTGGAGGAGGTGTTACTGTGGTATAGAGGGAATGTAACACGGGTATATGGATACTATAAAGGATATATTAAGGACTGCAGGAGCAAAAGTGCAGCTGTCCAAATTTGAAGTCAGCCAGCTGCTAGCCAATCATCATTGCATTAAGAGGCACCAAGGCCTTCAGCCTCGAAGGAGAAGTAAAAAATCCTGGAAGAAATAGTCCATATGTTTGCACATACAGTGACTCACCCTCTGACACACATCAGTTGCGATTAAGGACTAGCTTGTAAAGAAAGCCTTAGATTTGCTACTTTAAATCCAGTTTATGGACACATGTCCGCCACAAACATACAAAATGCCTCTCCCTCAAAATCAGAAACTCTGCTGAGGGCTAGAAAGAGACGTTGAGTATATTTTAGACTTTCCGGGAGAAGGTGATACAGACTGAGAGTGATGACAAAAGAGGGAAGGTATTTGAAGGAGAATAATTTAAAAAGCCTGGCATGCATTATGGAGTCCAGACGTTTGTTCTGTTTACTTTATTTGGGGCAATACAGCCTGGAAACATGACATGCCTTCTTAACATGTTTGTAATCAACTTATTTCCATGCAAAGGGATGTAATACCCTACAGATATTTAAAGAAGAGTCCACAAAAATTCTGTAGTTTTAGCAACACCATTCTTCAAGGGACAGAAGTGAACTAGGCTATACCATATTTGATTTTAATTAAGACAGTAGTTGTTGAAAAACCATGTATGTAAACCTCACAGTGGTGATAAAGTAAAAGTCAGATTATCTCTTATGGGACCTTGCAGTCACTCAAGAGGTTGGTAAAAAAATGTACATTGCAATCTGTAGAACTCTGAATGAGATAAAGCAAAATCCCACTAATACAAAAGCAAAGTTGTAATGAGAAACAATAGATTATATGTTTTGTTTATTTAATAATTACTTTTGCACTACAAACACAACTGATTACACAAAGTGACTTAAACTGGACTGTTGGCAAGAACACAATAACATTTTTTAACACTTCTGCAGCCTTGTTGATAGTGTCAAACTACCCTGTTGGCTGGGATGCCTTGAATGATTCTTGGATACAAGCCTAATCTTACCAGACTAAGCCTGTTCTCATTTGTATCTGCGTTAACCAGAAAACATGAGGTGGAGTGATATGCATTGTTGGAAGTCCCAGTGCAGTTGTGCCATTTATCCAAAGTCATGAATGCCTCTTGTCCAATCCAGTCTAAACCCAAGGATAGGACAAACTGACAAAGTAACATGTCAACTCATAGAACTATTCCACCTCTTTTAACGTTTTGCCTTTTCAAGTCTTCTAAAGTGAACTTCCTTTGCTCAGTTAAAGACAACACTTCAAATGAGGGACACGTTCATTCAGATCTGCTAATTCTTTTTTTGATGAGCCATCTCCGTGCCTTGGCCACACCTGCTCGGACACGCACCACTGCCCCGCCCCCTCATTAAGCGGAGAGCTCTCTGTCATTAATGAGTCGCACAGTAACCACGGTGACCTGGAAACACATTCCCAAAACATTCCATCAGTCAGCAGACACGTGTCTAAAATGCTCATTAATTACGAGGCGTTGGGATTGAATGGGTTTGAGGTTGCTGTGGCACTTGAGATGATAAAGGATGTAACTAATGTGATCAGTCATTAGCATTTAATAGTAAGCAGCCAAGGTAAAACATACATTATAATACTCTCTTCAAAAATTATGGTGAAGTAAGTGAAACAAGGTGACACAAATATTCTTTTTTAGGGGTGCAAAGTGTTTTTAGAGAAAAAAGGAAGGAGATGGAGAGAACATTGTTGAAATCAAAAACCCCAAAAAAGTAATAAAAAAATGGATAATCAAATGAAGGGAAGTACATATAGGGACAAGGGGAAGGGGGAAACATTAATGAGCTCAATAGCTTTTTATAATTCAATCTCCTTAGCACACTTTAATGTTAATTTTAGCTTGAGCCAGCGTCCTCCTTTTTTTTAATCACCTACTGAAAATGCAATTAGTGTTTTCAATTTCACAGGCTCTTCTTCTCTACTCAGACATAAAGAGAGTCCAGGTAATGTCTTAATATATAGCTTCATGAACATAATCGGATGACTACTATCACATAGTATTGTTTTTCACATTTATCATAATGAGAACAAATTATGTTCAATCAAACATTTCTGGAACACAGAACACAAACTTATAAAACCACTGAATTAATTCAATCATCATTGCTATTCAAGGAAGAAATGTAATTGTCTGACTCACTCCAGGTAATCACAAGGCAATCAGTAAGTCTCTATTTGACGTGTTGCAAAAGCAGCCCGTAAGGATCTGTTGAGAAACGTCTTCATTCTATTTGTTTTAAGACTGATTCCAAGAGCTCCTTCCTACATATCGCTTTAAAAAGAATAATGAATGGATTAAACTTTTATTGCCCCTAAGAGAACTTGCCTTGCACCAAGAGCATAACAACTCAAAAGACAAGACATCAACAAACATAAGTCAGCACATAATAAAAATATCTTTAGTTTTTGTGTCTGTATAATGTATTTGTTCAGTTGATTCATAAGTGGCACCTTGGGGAAATGTGTCCTGGACTCTGTGTGCTGCTCACATTCAGTTGCCTCCTCAGTCACAATCTAGGTTCAAGGAAATCTGTGTGACATTTTGAGTTCACACAGCAAAATGTGCTAAACTACGATTTTTTTTTTAAAGTAGCGTAAGGTGGAAGTGATTCATGAGATGCAGGACAACCTTTAGGCTATGATCCTCTGTATTGTTGCCTCTTCCTGCCGTGTGTTGTGTTTCTTCCCCTAGAATCTGTGGTTGGCCTCTGTGTGCCTTCAATTGAATTGGTTTCCCCTGTAAAGCAAAAATATCAAGCTCACATACTTGTTGACAATCCCTCTTCTTTTACCACCTATCAAATGGGAAGTTTAAAAGCAGCTGCTGGGGTAAAGGAAAGTCATCCTCTTTTGCACATCCACCATCACCCTTGTTCTTAATGTCGGTCATTTTTTAAAGATAGAAAATCAGTAGGAAAGTACTTCCCACTACTGATCCATACAATATGAGGACACATTTGTATACACTATATGATTTTAACACATATGCTTCACTCATGCAAATGTGTAGATCATACAGCTCTTTGGATATGCAATCTTTAATGGAGTTAAATAAAAACTGATAATGAATAGTAACTGTCAGTTCAGTTCAGTTTCCCATTAAGAAGGCTTAAATACAGATGTTTTTCTTCCTTAGCAACTCTATTGTTTCATTGCTTATCTTTTTGTGCCACACTCCTGCCATCGAAATAATATGCATCGTATGGCCTCCAGCCATTTGCTCACCTTGTCAAGTGTATTAACGTGAACATTAGAAGCATCTGCCTAAGGAAGGAACTTTTAAGATATTAGCATGGAAAATTAAAACACAATATCGCTGGTGGACAAAATACATAGCAAAAATACAAAGAATTAGCCCAACATGCATCATATTGATTAATTTAATCTAAACTTTTAGTGAAAGTAGTCATTTAGTGTTACCAAGACAACACAATAGCTTTCAGCAATGCTTGCGCGTGAATAAAACTTTTTGAGGAAACAGCGCAATGTTTAAAAACAATTAAAAACACAGGTAAGTGTCAGATGACAAAAGGTGTACAGCAGGTAGTCTCTGGTTAAAACCAAATGAGAGGCACATAAATCTGTGATTTAACTCATGGCAGAGGGCAGGTATTTAAAAAAAATACACTCAGTTCAATCAGTTCTGCAGCATATATTTGTTGGCATCAAACTTGGGATGTGTACATTGTGTGTACAGTGTTAATCTTTAGCAGAGAAACTTAAATCTAAGTTTAGGAATTGGTGCATTATTTTTCAGATCATTTGTATTGTGGATTCTGATTTCACTCTGAAAAGAGTCGGTTTCACTGTGATTTACATGTTGAAATAAATAACTGCTAATTTTCACTTACCACTACTGCTTTACAATCTGCAGACAGCAACAGTGGGTTCCCAAAGACAGCACCTCCACATCCTATAGACTGACTGAGCTCTTCTAATAAGCTAGGAACACGATTTGCGGCAAGACACTTTGATGACAAAATAAATGTACTTGTTTTAAAAAGACAAGATGGTGAAAATGTGCTGCCCTTTTCATAAAACCACCAATTGACATTTAGGTTCTCGTGCATAATGGGCTTGTTGATCTGTCATTGCAGAGTGTGTGTGAAACAAATTAAGTTATAATGGATTTTAAAAGTAAAGGAAAAAACAAAGCAATATATTTAGTCTCGTCTACATATTTTAATTGCTCTGGAAATGTGTGTTTTGCGTAGAAATGACATGAGAAGTAACAAGTGTTTGAAGTAAAAGTTGCCTCTGATACGGTCCTCAAGCAGGGTATTCATGAAACACTGATGATGTCATAATATATGGCTAATCATACAATATGAAAACCAGCAGTGGTAACCTCTAACAAATACATGGTGTCATAAAGGGGAATTGTTTGGGAGGTATTTTGAACTAAATCTCTTAAAACTCATAAATAACCCAATGTCTGCCTGCTCTGGAGTCTAAGAGGCATTATGATTAACTATTTAAATGTGAATGTGTGAGCCTTCCCTGACCTGTAGCTGGGATATTTCTCCTCAGGAGTTTTTATTGTTCGACTTGATTACGCACTATTCCCTGTGATTTAAACAGTTTTCCGTGTTATGTCAGCAAATGCAACTGCAATGATCACTACGACAAAGCATTTCCCCCTTCAGAAAGTAGAGCGTCATGTCATGCCCTATTTTGTGTCGGTAGGATTTTCTCCAAAATTTGAAATGCCTTAAATAAATTAAACTTGTATAACACATAAAGCAGGTGTGTGTGTGTTATCCTGTATCTGTTCATACGTTTGCAACAACTCTATACATTAAGGATGAGGATAATGTAGAAATCATGAGGAAATTAAAGAGAGACCAGGTCTGGCTTTTTTCTCCTTTTTCCCGAATCACAAAGAGCAGTCTTGAAATCCTCCCTCTGGTCACAATTTAGTGACATCATCCTGTAACACCTAGTTTCTTTTGGGAATTTAAACTCAAAACATTCTCTTCACCTGAAACCAAATTGATTAACCTCATTTTTTTTTTGGGATAAAGGTCAAATGTTTTAACCTCCATTTATTTTATTGCGCAGAGTCAGGATCTGTTTATTCCCTGAAATATCTTTCATTAATCTGCCCACAGATATTGTTTAACCCTCTTTTTTTTTTGTGGACGAGGGGGAGGGTCCATCTCCAGAGAGTTTTGTTAAAATAACTTCTCAAAAGAGCAACATGTTTCCTCGTATTGTTTGAGCTAGATTAGAGCTGCACTCTTCTAATGAATCCCACAAACACTACATGACACAGCCTTGTTCTCTCTGTACTGTGTGTAACAGCAGGGAAGCAGCCTGGACAGAAGCTGACTGTGAAAATCACTACTTTCTCACACAATTTTTACTTAACTAAACAGCCGTCCTCTGGAGGTTCATCACTGCTGTCGTCAACTTATTTGTTCAAAATCTGTGGGCCATCAGTCGTCACAGTTGGGTATTTTTTAACAAGATGATTGCTGTAGATTACCATGCATGATTTACTGACAAACCCATTTGCAGTCCTTTTTGAGAAAGAGCCCTGCCATACATGGATGGAGTTATCGACAGGCAGCGAAGGAGATAAAGGGGGAACGTAGAAATAAACATCATAAAAATACTGTAACAGGGAAAATATATAAAGCAGGACGTCAATTTGTCTGAAGCTACTTTACCAAAGGGATTTATTTCAATATCTGATGAGGGTGATCTGATGCAAACAAGAGAATAACCTGGAATATCCTCACACGCCTACCACTGTGACATCATGGTTTTATGTGTGTATGTATTTGTGGATTGACTCCCAGTGGGAGTTGGTAATAATTGGATTATTAGAGTTTGAGGAAACACACTGGTCTGGCTTAGATTATTAGGTCATCTAATGTGTTGTTTGGTTTTGTCTGATCCCTGCCTGTGCACATTATTGTATTGTTAGACGCGTGTGTGCATCCGCATTTATAATGTATCATTTATTGCGTCAAGTAAATCAGAACAAGGTCTTGTTGTTAATTGCACTTCCATTTTTCTCTCCCGCCTCATCTTCCTCTCTTCAAACTGCTCCCTTATGCCTGCTTGCTTTTTCTTAATCTATTGCTTCTTTGCTTTACCTCTTTAATCAATGAATCTTGCTCGACATCCTTCACTTATTCTCCTCCAACTCTGGCTCTTTCTGCCTGTTTTTCTGCCTCCAATGAAATAACTTTCTTGCCTTGCTGGTGATTCTTCTTTCTCCCTTTTTTCTCTCATCAGTTGTTTCTGTTTTTTCCCCGTCCTGTCTCCTGCCCTTTTTCTTGACCACTTATTCCTTCTTTCCCTACTCTGCTCATGTCAGCTTCTGAAGTGATGCTTCTGCAGGGCTGTCTATGTTTCATTATGGGAGCGCGACCGCTGTGACACATATCTGCACTGGCAAGTCATGCAGCGTTATTCCCTTTACATTGCCAGTAATGTAACATGCAAACACTCTCCCACACACACAAGCCCACATCACACAGCTCACAAATGAGCTCTTATACTCCTCCGTCCTCCTCATATAGGAGTTCACATGAATGAATTGATAACTGAACCCATTATTTCCACTGTATTACAGGTGCATAATTGGGTAATTCTGCATCTACAGATACAGATGTGTGCGGGTGTGTGTGAATTATAGGATCTGAAAGTTATTCTAGTGGAATGTGTTCTCATTAGGACCCGTCAGAATCTGTCCACCTCGTTAGACAAGTGACTCTCAGATGGAGAGCGGGCTGGCATGATAGGAGGAGGAGGACGAGAGAGGAGCAATTAGAGAAGGAAGCAGTGTTTATCACAGCAGATAGACGGAGGAGGAGAGACAGCTCGAGGGAAGACGGTCAGGAGGCGAGAGATCCTCTCTGACACTTTGCCATTCAATATTACGTCGTTATTAAACTGAAGCTGCAGCCGCTGTGTATGTCAGAGAATGGAACATGCTGTCATCTGAGACTGCACTTTCCTTTGGTAGTACCTGGCTTTTGTACAACTGGATTGATCACATCACAGCCTGCATAATTGTTTTTTTCAGTTGATGTGAATATGCATTTCAAATTCCCTTACTGTCATAATGGATGTTGGAAATCTAGCTGGTAGCTAGCTCATGTGGAAGAGTGCTGTGGAAAAGGGCATTGTGCCACAGCTGAGACAAATGTTGTTATTACTCACAGCTTTTGCGTTCAATTTGTTTTTGAAGCTGCTTGAATACCCCATTTACAGCCCAAGATTAAGTGAATTAATCTTCGGAGTACTTCCATTGAAGAAACCCTCCTGCTTTTTCTCTTTAGACTCTGAGGAGAAGCAGCGAGGCAGAATGGGAACATACTGTAACTAGCCAGTCACTGAGAAAACATGACCAATTGTCATGTATTTGAATGACATGCATGTGTCTCAGAAAATAAATGTCAGTGTGAAAAATATGTGTGTAGTTGCATGTATTGTGTGCTCCTGTTATTGTGGAGAATGTGGGTGGGTGGACTGGCTCTGTCTGGAGCAGACAGTGGTTAAAGTGCACAGTAATTGGGATGTCAGACAGGCCTGCTCTCTACATTTGGAATGACAAAGTGTGCGTGTCTGTGTTTTATTTTATGTTTTAGAATCGAAAGTTCTAGTTTGAGCCTTTTAGACATTGGAAATCTGCAAATGCAGGGCCTGATCCTATTGACAAGCCATTTGTAGGCGTTGGCAAATTACCATCAAACCGTTATTTTCATCCATGTTTTGACATCCAGCAGTGGAACCTTAAAAGGCTGAGATGATCAATCAGTCAAGTTAATTACAGATTTGATTTGGTCAGCTTTTTACTAATATATACACTCAAAACACTTGCACAGCAGTTGAATAATGGGTAACCTTTGGTTGTATTTCTGTGCAATAATATTATGTCAATGCAAAATGAACTACAGTACTGGGATCATTGGGAGAGTGCAATGAAAGATGTCCCTAGTTACATATAAACTGTACTTATAATAGAAGTAGCCACCAATGATGTCGCCCATTGGTAACTCGACTGTGTAAATGGAGCCTTGAGTTTGCAAACTGGTCGCCACTGTGCTGGTTTTCTGGAGCCAGAATTGACCATATTTGGAGACGAGGGTGTTGCTGGAGAGAAGCGAGGGGTTGGCAAACTGCAAGTTATTAAAGTGAAATGGTCAACACCCGTGTTGAATTCATTAGCTGGTGAATGAGTTTAATCTCGTGTTTCCCATAGAGATGATTACACTTCTGCTGTTAAGACATTGTAGCAAAGGGGCGAATATTGAGCTTTTGGCTTTTTGAGGCAGCCTCAATTGGACACTTAGGGAAATGTAGTTTTTTTCTGCAATTCTACATTTATTTTGTTCTTCAACACTGGAAGTTGCTGCTTGCTTGTATACTACAGCTCATATGTGCATGTGTAGAAACTCAGAGTTATGTATATGTCTGTAGTCAAAACACATGTACAGAGCTTTGACACATTGTTAGTGTGTGTGTGAATTTGGGTGGGAGGCAAATAGTCCCTTCAGGAATACCACAAACTTATTTTTGTCGGTGTGTATCTGTGTATAGCAGAGGTTATGTGTGTGTAAAGGGTTTGGATTTAGTGATGAAAATAAGTCTGTGTGCACAAAAAGCAGAAAACAAGACGGTTGAGGTTAGATGTGGACGTGGTCCATTAGCTCTGGTTCAAGGTTCTGTTACAGTGTGAGCTGAGATTATAGTCAGACAGGGGTCACTGCTACTTCTTTTATTTCTCTTTCACCTGCCGTCTTTCTCCTGCCTTCTATATTTTTCGTCACTGTAGCTTTCCTTTCTCCCGCCTCTGATCCTGATCTGTCTTCGTCTACGCGCTTGTCTCGCTCCTTCCCTCATATCTCACATCAGACGGTTTTATCCACTCATGTTGACTCTTACATCACTTTTACACAACCCCCATTTTTTCTCTGTTAGATGCCACTTTGTTTCTGTCACTTCTCACGTCACTTTCTCAATAATATCAACATCATCTGACTTTGTTTAACCATTTTGTCTCTTCCTATCTTAGTGTCTATCATTGAGATACTAAAAGGCAATGACAGTCTAGAGAGGCTTATCTAGTGTGACACCTTTCATACACCAAGGCATTGAAATGATTCACATAATGGATTAAACAAAACAAAAAAGTATAAAATTCTAATGTTCTGAACAACAGTAAATACTGTAGTTCCAGCAATTGTTTTTAAGAGTTAAAACAACTATATGGAGCTTTTCCAACTTAAAATGTCAGTTCTAATGTCGACCTAATAGCAAAATTGCTTTTAACAGGGAGAATCATCAATCTATTTCAACAGAGGTCACCTTTTAACACTATATGACTTTGGCAGCATGCCACGGTTCTCTTGAGAGAAGTGCATATGCTTTACAACACTAGTTCACACATTAACCTTCAGTTAAACAGAAGCTAGTTAGCATGTCTCGGTACACTTTGATACAGTGACTTTGGCTAAGAGACGGAAGACGATAGTAACGGATGAAGCTGAAAAGAGAAAAAGAGAGAGTGACTGATCAATAAGCTGGACTAGAGTACATAATGGACCTTGTCAGTCGACATTGTTCTTTGGCTTCTCACAACATCTTTGTCTGTGTTCAACAATAGCAGAGGCTATCTGTATTCTGGAACCTGACACTGTGTGCTAATATGCTCTCCAGAAATAATTCCAGTTAATCCTGCCTTTGTTAGAAGAGATCAAATTACAAATTGATTTATGCTGTGTTAGTTTATTCACAATTAAAGAGTCTAAAAGACAATGTTAAAGATATGAACAGACTGAGGTAGGTCAATTATTTAGCAGTTTGGTTGATTATTAACATATTATGAATAAAAAATGTATTTGTATTTATAGATTTGACTATTCAGCCGGCAGCCTACCTTGCTCATGTATTTCTGACGCCTGGTTGATGGGTAGAATATCTTGCATACAGGAATACTTTTATTCCTGTGTGCAAACACACTGAACTTTAGCCTCACACATTTGCATCAGGAGTCTTCCTCTCTTTTGAGTAGGGAGGAGGTATCCATTCGACTGTGAGAACGGAGGAGAAGCGGGTGAAGACAGCTCTCTTCAATGTTTTGATTTTGGACTGCAGTTCCCATTTTAAATTCTAGGTGTCATGGTTATAAGTTGCTCCATTAAAGGCAGAATGTGTGATTTTTTTTTTTTGATCAATTTATTTATGCGGAAAATGTTGCACATTCTGCCTTTAATGACAATACATCATCAATAACGCAGAGCCATATATTGTGTATTGTAAAAAGCTCATCCTCAAAATAAAAAATCTACTACCATGACATTCAGGATTTTATAATCACAGTGTGTTAGCTTACTCAGTTAAAGTACATATTAATAGCGGATAATTTAAAAGTATGAAACTGTAATCACAGAATATATTATATAAAAGCATAATATGAAGATGCCAGAGTGGGCCGGAGGATAGTTTTGAAGTGCACTTCCCTTTTCTGAAACATCTCACATTTAAATACATGAATATTTGAATTCTATCAATCAAACTTTATTCATACAGCAACTTTCAGACGTATTAAATTGCAGCTCAATGTGAAAAAAGTGAAAAGATGAGGAGCCTTTACTGCTGATTGATGTGCTGAACTGATCATGCTGATGTTGGACTTAATTTCACTTTCAGGTCCTGAGCTAAAACTATTTTTCTTTACATTACAAAACAGATTGTGTTTATGATATCAAAGCCAATATTGCTAATGAATGATGGAAATCTGAATGATTGCACATGTGTGCTCCTCCTTACAGACCATGTATTTTCCATCTTTTTTTTCCTCCATATTCCATGTTTGAAGTCATATTATTTCTTTGATTCCTGTTATCTCATGTCTGTATGCTTAACTTAAATCAAATTTCCATTTTTACATCAGTCACTGTCACTCGGAGTCGTAAGCCCAAAAATATTCTTACAACTTCAAACAGCGACTGCATCTGTGAACCCTTAAAGGCCTGTCTAAACCCTGGGATTATCACTTTCTCTTCATGTCTGTCTTTCCACTGTTCTCCCCTTTCTTCAGAACTGCTCTTATCACTTTCTTTAAAAACATCCCCCCCCCCCCCTCTGTCAGATTGGTTTTCAATGTAACAAACCAGTGTGCATTTGTTTACTTGCATACCTATCTAACAGGGGGACTTCCATGTCGTTACACATTCATTTTAGGCCCCCTCTTGGACATTAAATCCCCCTGAAAACATGTCAAAACCACTCTGGTGAAGTTGAACAATTTTGGCCTCTCTACAGTGCCTCTAGTGGCTGGAGCAGATGTTTTAAATTTTAAAGACCCATTCACACATGTCGCTTTTGACACTCCTCTATTGTTTGAATGGCTTACAGCTCAAACACTCTTTCAAACTATAGAGAGGCCACACGAAGAAAAAGTTTATTGGATGTCTTATATTCCGAACTCAACACTGGATTTAAAGTAACTACTAACAAGAAAGCAGCATTTTACCATTTATTATATTAAAAATGTGAAGATTTAGATTTATATATTTTCTGTTTTAATTAATCCTTGAATGCTAATTTAGTGCTTTTTAAGTTGCATAATTAAAACATTGAAAAAACAGTTTGTAAAAAGGCACACAACAAAAGAATCAAATCAAAGTCAAGTTTATTGACAGACGTAAGGGGAACACAGTAACTTTTCTCAGTAGTTTTGGTAAATTACAATCAATATAATGTGTATATGAAGTACAGATGTTGTGAACATTAAACTGAGGCTCTGTTGATGCGAGCTGCCAGTATTAATGCACTAATCACTGATACTCCATAATGCGAGCTCACTGTAGGATTTGAAATGGGCATTCTAGATGTTCCCAGTATTAATGGCTATAGTGCTGTTGACTCAAGCACAATTACTCATTATATTTACAACATCTGCATCACAAGCATTAATCAAAACGGGTATTACGAGGCTTAGTTTTAGTTTGTTATCTGATGCTATATTAGTAGGTATAAATATGAATATACAATGTCAGTGGATAGATCGGGAAATCATGGACAGACCACAGCCTCCGTACATGGGGCCCCGCCAACCACTGGCCCCCCCTGCTGTGTACTTTGCCAACATGAGTGGGTCCTGTCAGTTTCATCTGTCAGTTAAATGTGTGTTCAGGTAACTGCTGTCTGTGACTGTTGTTGAAGACTAGTCATTAGATGAGAGAAAAGCTGATGGAGGAGACGTTGCAAAAGCTCCTCTGAATACATTTAACAGCGAACCTCCTCAGCGTAGTTCTGAGTCACTAATTAAAAAGAGCCGGAACATCGTCATGTCTTATAGGCTGATAATATTCCTGACATTTTAGTCCTTTTTACCTCACCACGTCCTGATGCAACAAAGGGATGGTTTCAGCAACAGCTGATCACTTCCCAGAGAGTCTGCACTGAGGTTCAAAAGGATGTTGTGCTTTTGAAGCTATGAGACACTTGTTTGTTCTGAATCCAGTCTCCAGTTTGGCATCACTTATTTCCAACAAACGTTCATAGGATTATCATTTGATATTTGGCGATGTGTACTATTTAGGGGTGGTTATGATTTTACATCTGGCAGGGTACAGGGCAGATTTCTTTTAACTTTTATTCATGAAGGAAAATAAATAGGTCTATCTCATGAGGATCACATAAGGTTAAAAATGAAATCGGCATGATAGTGAGCGTGTTCAGAAAGCGCTTCCCTCCTCTTGCACAAAGTGCTGACATGGCACATGGGAGCATTTGAGAGAGACAGAGCAAAAAAAAAAAAAACCCAAAGCCAGGTTTTAAAAGGTATTAAAATCAAAGAATAAAATGTATGAATCAGAGTACTTAAAATCAATAAAAAAAAAACCTCTAGCACACTTCTTCCCCCATAGAATATGATGCCAGCAGCCAAAAAGTGCAGAGAATGACTTGACACACACAAACATTTTCCCTCTCTTACAACAGTGTGCTCCCTCCTTGGAAGTCTTGCTCATTTGAAGTAATCAGAATCCAACATTGCCTTTTCCTCTAGTGTGTTGACAAAGTGGGCCAGTAATTCATGGCACCAATGATGAGCATTTATTTTTTACCATTAACAAACAAAGGGTGCCAGTACAGAGACGCCAACACAGACGGTTGTTTAAACAATTCTTTGTAGATTAAAAAAAACATCTCGTGATTACCTGGAATACATCGCTAATGGATACGACAGGAAGTCTTGAAGAACAATCAGGATTGCTCATTTGCATGGTTGCAGTGTGAATTTAACTTCATTCATGTATAATATAGTTGGTTCCAAGTTGATGAACATTCAGTATTACTAAGGGGCTCAGCATGTAAATGTCAGATTATGTACGCCTCCTCCTGGCATTAGATTACCAATTTCATAACACTATTTGCATGTGGATGTGTTTACAGTCTCTTTCTCTCTTTCCATTATGCCATGTCTTTCCCTCCCCTCTTCCTCCCTCTGGCTCTCTCCATCCTTTTACCTTCCCTATTACAGCACTATTATTTCCCCTTCTTCCCACTCTCCGTCTCCATCACTCGTAAGTGAGTCCACATCACCTGAGTCAGCAGACTCTGCTCCCTCTGAGTGGAACTCTGCTGCTCTCATGTTGATGTACCTCATGCTGTTGGGTCTGTTACAGGAAGTGAGTCATGCTCCTTGATAAGTTCTCCTGAGTTCTCATGTTTCAGATGATTGTTGTACAGACTAACACTGACTGTGTGTGTGTAAGTACTGCATTGTTTGCATTTTAAATTCTTTAATATGTAACAACTCCACCCGTAGTCACAAAAGCTGATTTAATTGCGCGCACTTGTGGAGGAAAATGTCAACACGCACGCAAACAAAAACTCATAAGCCCAGGTTTCTATGAGCCCTGTTGAGAACACAGGTGCCTCTGCTGCTGTCCAACTGTGTGTTGCAATATTCTCCTGTTTCTCTTCACTAGACAGAATCCTGATCAAGTCATTTCAGACACTGAAACACGTCACGTTAACAGCAGTGATCTAGAGCACATTCACTTTCAAATACTGCTTTTGGTGCCTCTAAAACATGAATATATTGTGCTAAAACTGTTAATATGATTCATGGATATATTTCAAAATGATAAAATGTGATGCACAATGTACTTGTCTGCATTTATATCATTCACAAGAGGAACTATTTGAAATAATAAATAGTATTACGATGGTGTTATTTGACAGAGTGAAGCATTACTGCAGTGAAATCCACTCTATAAACTTTATTTTGCACATAAAAGGTGAAAACAATTATTTGAGTTTATTTCCTTGTGTTTCATGCAGAACCTGATTCTTTCAGTTGCTTTAAAGGCAACACAAGGCCATCTGAATCATTTTCTTTGATTTCTTGTGCGAATGACTGGTACCAAATCGGCGGTATAAAAGCGTGTAGCAGAGACAAAAAGGGACATAGGCAGAAAAAATTAAATGTTTCTCGTGCACACCAGAAACTAACCGGTGCTCACGTGAAAGTTTTGCGTGCGTACGAGAAAGTTTCTGGTGCTCACAAGAACGGTTTCTCGTGGGCACCAGAAACTTTCTTGTGCGCACCAGATATCAGGTGCACAATGGAAACCAGCCAATCTTAGCCTTCTGTGTTCTTGTGATAAAAATGACAGTACAGGACTTATTTGAGCTATATTTTAACCTTGGACTTAATTACAAGGACATAACTGCTTTGCTTGTGCACCGTCACCGTTATATTGTCTCAGAAAGACATTTAAAACGGATGTTAAAGTCTGGTCATCTGTTTTGGCGCAAGGGATACACTTAGAAATATATTCACAGATTTGGCTTTCCCGGATCAATAACTCATCGGCGGAACATTGCTCTTACAAAAGTTATTGATCCGGGAAAGCCAAATCTGTGAGCAGTTATGTCCTTGTAATTAAGTCCAAGGTTAAAATATAGCTCAAATAAGTCCTGTACTGTCATTTTTATCACAAGAACACAGAAGGCTAAGACTGGCTGGTTTCCGTTGTGCACCTGATATCTGGTGCGCACGCAAAACTTTCACGTGAGCACCGGTTAGTTTCTGGTGCGCACGAGAAACATATATTTTTATTTTTTCTGCCTATGTCCCTTTAGGGGCTCCGTAAAGAAATTAATACAAAGACTCTTTAACAAACCTGAGTGTGAAGTGTCTTTGCACCTTTTGTCCTTCCTCTCTCTTTATCAGAGATGGCTGCTAAATGTGATCATTATCACATAATAACCTTCATTTTTTCTACTTGCTCTCTGCTTTCTCTTTTGTCTCCGTTGAGTGGACAGACCTGTTCACATGAAAAGGAGGTCAGAAGGTTGTGAAGGGAATTTTAAAAGGAGAACACCCTTTACTGTACGTCTAGTGCCTGACTGTGCTTCAACAACCAGTATCATGTCTGAGCTGATGCTGTGGAACCATTTCACACTTACACACACACTTTTGCACATGCACTCATATGCACATTTTTGTAAAGCCTGTATGAAAATGAAGATCAGACCTGTGTGCTTAAGAGTCATTATAATGAGGAGATATTCCCGTGTGTGTGTGTGTGTGTGTGTGTGTGTGTGTGTGTGGTTTTACTCCTTTGTGTGTGTGCACAAAGTCCTATTATCGATGCACCCGCGGAATGTTTAATTGGTCAGTGTGAGAGTATAAATGACCTGTTTGACCCGAGTAGAGCGGGCGCTGCACAGTGTCAGAGCTTAGAGTTCAACTGTCTGGACCATTAGCTTTGAACCTCAGAGGCTGCTGTGCAAAAGGTCAAAGGGTCTCAACCTCAAGAAGGCAGACGGGAAAACATTAATTCAGGGCTGAAATTTAAAAAAGGAGGTGAATTTGGAGAGCAAATATAAAAAAAATTTGCGGTGGTTGTAGGGAGCAAAAAGCTGAACTGATCACTGAAGAGGCTGGGGAGTGAGCACTGTCTCTGCTATTAGCTCATTATCTGACAGTTTGATACTAAGAGCTTTGCAGCATTATACATCCTCTTTTAATATGTATTCAGCATGTTTAATTTACTGTGTGTGCATTTATTTTACATTTTCTATTTTAATGGACAATTAATAGATGCATGCAATTCTTACTGAATGTCAACCAATTGAATAATCCGACCCGCTCTTTCACTGTGGTACTGCATAGAAGTGTTACCTTTCTTCACCGTACACTGTAAATGACTGGGATGGATCCAAGATGATTCAATAATAAAAAGGACTGTTTGTTGATTGTATTCATGTTGTTATAACCCTTAGCAGTTGCATGGACAACCCACACACATTAAAGGCAGGGTTGGTTATTTTCTCAAGATACACTTTGTTAAGATTTTTGGTTGAAATTGTCTTAAGGTCCTGACAGACATAAATAATTCATGTGCTTTGATAAAGGAACGAATAAAATCTGCCATCTGTAGCAGTTGTAAGCATGTAAAAACGTCAACCAATGGCTGCACGAGGTGCCATTTTTATGAACCAATCATGCCTCCCTGTCTGTCCTGCTCGTTCTCTACCCCATGCATGCACTAGCCCACACTCAAAGCATGAGCTGAGCGCCGCTTCTGGACCAATGGAGCTTGTGCATGTAAGTGAGGGGCGTGGCTTTTGAGGGAGCAAAGAGGGGAGGGGATTGGTGCAGATGGAGCACAGAGGGAATGCTACTTTTAAAATCATGCTAATTTTCGCAAATGACCAACCCTGCCTTTAATTATTAGCCTTAGCTTTTCTTAAGTCAGTCCAAACCAATTCTGCTGCTGAGAGTCAAGCCATTGATACAGCTTGAGGATAATATAGAAACATACAGTAAAGCCCAATTCACACATACTCTGTGCGTGCCGCAGTCTGTAAACGCTGCGCACTATGTTGTACTTAGCTTCCTCTCTAGTCAGTCATTATGCTCACATACGGCGCACTGCGGTCCGTCTCCGGCTCGTGCCACCGACGGCATTTTCGCCGGAGGACGTTGCAGGAACGCGTCAAGCTGGACAGAATATGACAGCCCGGACAGGAAGTCAGACAAGGAAACGCACAGAGCATCCGGTCAATTTCAAAATAAAACACAATATACAGACTCGCGATCATATTTTTCATCACTTTATCAACATTAAGTCAAAACAGGAATTAACAACAATTCATCCTCAGAAAGACAAAGCAACATGTTGTTTGCATGTTTTTCTCTTTATTCCCGCGGGATCTTGTAGTTCTCCTGTGATGTCATGGGTGCACTCCGCTGCGCTGACGTCCCAGAAACGGATCCAGTGTGAATGGGTGCGAATTAGCTCTGATCCTCATCTGTAAACACATCAGCTCTGAGATTCTCTTTGAACTGAGATGGTCTCAGTGCACATTGCTGCTGTCACTGAACATCTTGTGGGCTTGGTTCATCTGTATTTTTGCTTGTACGCTCATGCACAGGGTAGAATATTTTCATTGTGAACACACTTCGATTGTTGGCACGATTGTATTAGATGTTATGCAGATGACATCTTATTGTCCATGAAAGAACACACACACACACACACACACAAATGCATTGCTGCAGTCATTAAAAAAGGTTGACATAGTTTTCTTGGTGCATTCATGTTGCTGTATCTGCTAGCAGAGCTGTTGTGAAAGTCTAAATGTCAGTGGCTACACATTTTTCCTTCATTTATTATATCACTTATTTGATTGTCTTGCTGTCATAGTCTTTGTTCTCCTTAGAGCACATGCAGAAGCAGGCTTATCGTTAAAATAATGGGAGAAGAGAAGTATACACCAGAAGGGTAGAGAAGAATCTAACTTGGAAAACCCCAAAGGCCTGCTGAAGGCAAATAGGTAACATTTTAGAGAACAACATGGAGAACAGCATTAATGATTTCCACAAAAATCTGGACTTGCAGCATTATGGCAATATCCTCGTTTACAGCAGATTGTCTGTGGGAAGCAAGAGTGATGGAGAAATGCTTCAGGTGATAATTGCTGGATATGACTGCCCACTGATGATGCATAAAAAAGTCTCCTACATCGACTATCTTGGCGGTAAAACACAGAAATGACAAACAGTAGTATTAGAGACTAAGATGTAGAAGAACTCCTCAGGAAAAATATGAAAGATGTGATGAGTGACCAACTGACCAGTTCATTAGGATTAAATGAGCTACACATTTCCTCTGACCTAAAGGATCATATGTGTAGCATTGTTTTGCAGGAGCCCTGTTTGTATGAAGCTTAAATCTGAATCTGTTGACTTTCTGCCTCTGCTCTCTTTGGAACCTGGTTTAGAAAAAGCTAAGCTGCGTGGATGTCAAGCAGATCAACACATTTCAATGCTTTCTGCAATGACACTGACACAGAGACAAAGACAGCTAGACATTGAAATAGAGGAAATACAGAGACAGTGTGTGGGTGTTCAGAGAGAGAGAATAGACAGACAAAGTGAGATAAAACACAGCAGCAAACAGATAACAAAGCAATGGGATTGGGGAAGAGCAAAATATATATGAAGAAACACATCGCATGAATCCACCCCTAACCTGGAGGTGTTTATGTGGGTATGATTTAGATCTTGGCTTAGAGGAAGATAGCTTTGTCAACAAGAACTACTACAGTCATCTCATATCTCCTCTTGCTCTCTGTTCTGGATTTTCTTTTTCTACCTCTGTTTCTTTCCCTCTCTGGCTCTTTCATTCATATGCGTTCCCTGTCTTATCCTCCACACTGCTGTCTCTCCCATCTCTTACTTTGCTGTGCTTGTACCTGAAAGGCAAACTGTTTGTGTATGTATACTTAAAATGCGACCTTCGCTTAATGTTTTCATGCATTTCTGTGCATATCTTTTTACTCTTCTCTCAATAAACAGCATATGTTTTTCTACTACATTTTAGCTTATTTTACATTGTCTTAATGTTTAGTTTTCATGTTCTATTGTTCTTGGAGATTTGTGGCATTCTAATATTACAATATCAGCTGCATAACAAATATTATTTGAGGTGCTTCAGTGGACGTCAATGACGATAGGCATGACACTTCTATTTGTCTATATGTATGCATACTTGTTTGTGAGTGAGTTTTTTGTGAGGTTTTGCATTTCACAAGACCTAAGGAAAAGAAATAGACATAATGATGACTTGGCCGTGTATTGATCTCTATGAAGGACAGGATTTTTAACAAAAAAATAAACCTAGAAAAGTTGGTTGTCATTCTCAGACACTGGACAAAGATAGACTGTGGTAGAATTTGCTGTTTTAAAGGAGACATTTGATGAAAAAGCCACTTTTCAGTGTTTTTGAACATAGATTGGGTAACCTGCGTGTCTACCGACCCACAAAATGTAAAATATACCCATCCAGTCCTTTGTAGTCCACAGTACAAGATGCATCACATTCTGTGCGTGAAAACTTATCAGACATCCAAAGATAGATGGTTTGCAGCCCGGCCCTTACCATCTTGTCCAGAGCTGAGGGTCAATGAGAAAAAAAAAACTTCAAAACTAAAATAAAGCCATTCAGAAATCACGACAAGCATATTTCTCCAAACTTACAAACACCAACATCCACAAGCCCAGACTGTTTTTCAGTACCATTGATTCACTTTTAAATCCCATAGTTAACCACAGTGCTCAGCTTCCAGGTTCTAAATGTGAAGAGTTTGCTGGCTATTTCAGGGAGAAAATAATCAATATTATGTCTGGTATCTGCCAGCTAAACATGCACACTGCACTTTTTCCTGTATCCCATGTACAATGTGATGGTGGGTATGACTGTTTTTACCTAGTTGATGCTAACACACTGAACAAAGTAGTAAGAGAACTGAAACCCTCCACATGCTACCTTGAGCCCATTCCAACCTGCCTTTTTGAAATGTATTTTTAATTCTGTATCCGAAGGCATACTCGCCATTGTAAATGACTCAATGCAGCTTGGTGTCTTCCCCACTGATTTTAAAACCGCTTTGGTTAAACCTCTTTTAAAGGAAAGGAACTAGGAGATTTTATCACCCAGCAATTATAGACCAATTTAATTTCTTAAGTAAAATTTTATGCAATGTTTAATTCAGTTAAGTACCTTTTTTAAACTCAAACACAAAACTAGAAATGTTTCAATCTGGTTTTAGAACACATTACATCACAGAGACAGCCCTGCTTAAAGTAGTGAATGACATTAGAACAAACCTTGACAACAATAAACCTACGGTTCTGGTGCTACTTGACCTCAGTGCTGCTTTTGATACTGTTGATCACCAAATTATTTTAGATAGAATAAATAAACACAATGGCATGTCTGGAAATGTTTTAAACTGGTTTTCCTCTTATCTTCGTGACAGAAAGTTTTTAGTAACCATGAATAAGCAGTTCTCCAAACATTATGAGGTAACGTGGGGTACCACAAGGATCAATTTTAGGACCATTATTTTTTAATTTGTATATCCTACCCCTAGCTAGTCTCATCAGGAAGCACGGCATCTCTTTCCACAGCTACGCTGATGACACTCAGCTCTATATGGCCGTGTCTCCTGATGACACTGGGCCAATTGACTCACTTTTTAACTTTATTTTAGATATTAAAGCTTGGATGTCTCACAAAACCTTTTACAGCTCAACCAGGACAAAACAGAAGCTCAGAGAGAGAAACTGGCCTCTACACTTAATGCACTTGCACTTAACCCAAGTCAAGCAGCAAGAAATCTAGGTCTTCTATTTGATTCTGATTTTAATTTTAAGCCACATGTACGTTCCATCACAAGTACAGCATTTTATCATTTAAAAAACATTTCAAAAGTGAGGCCATTTCTCTCTCTGAGCAACACAGAGAGACTAATACACACTTTTATTACTAGCAGGCTAGACTACTGTAATGCTCTCCTTTCTGGTCTACCAAAGAATACAATTAATCAGCTGCAGTTAATTCAAAATGCAGCAGCATAAGTGCTAACAAAGACCAGAAAGAGAGCACACATTACACCAATTTAAAAATCTTTACACTGGATTCCTGTGAGTTTTCGTATTGATTTTAAAAGTCTTTTAACTGTCTATAAGGCACTACATGGCCTTGCACCGGGCTACATCTCAGAGATGCTTTTAGTTTATGAACCAGGACCGCCACTCAGATCCTCAGTCTCTTCTCTTTTAGTTGTTCCACAAAGTAAGACAAAAGCATTTGGTGACACTGCTTTCACCCACTACGCTCCAAGGCACTGGAACACTCTGCCGGAGGATCTGAAAGGAGCTGAAAATAAAACATAAACTGAAGACATACCTATTCACTCTGGCTTTTATGTAGGGATTTTATATATAATTATATATATATATTTATCCTTTATTGTTTTAACTACCCATTTTGTATTTCCTATTGTTGTGCATTAGTCTCTACTTCTCTACTTCTAAATCGACTTTTATTTCTACCCTGTTCTGTCACTATTTTATGTGTCTTCTTGTTTTTTTAGTCCCTGTAAAGCACTTTGAATAACATTTGAATTGTATGAAAAGTGCTATATAAATAAAGCTTGATTGATTGATTGAAAATGATGCCTGTAATTGCTGAACAGTTCTTGTACTGTTATCACGGTCACTCACACCATTTCCTCCGCTCTACTTTTCCTTTTAGTACAGTATGTGCATACATAAAGAGGCCACAGCTGTTGGTTGAATATGGTCTGCAATCCAATTCTAATTCAAGGAAATTAGAATAATTGTGTTCATTTTCTTTTCTTCTTTTGTGTAGGTGTTCTTTTGTATTTTAGGAAAAAGCAAGGACAATGATTTTAGAGGGTCTTATTAGTATGACTCATAGCCTCTTCTCAAACCATTTTCACACACAAGCCTGTGAGGGAGCCTGCGCACACACACATTCACGCTCAATTCTCATGGGCTGATTGTCAAAGTAGCAGAAATAGGCGAGCCATTCAAATGGAGGGCGCTGCTGACTCAGCATAAACTTGGTACACTGTGCATTTGGAAATTGGCAGAGCGTGTATGGGTGCGTGCATGATAAAGAAACGAGGCTGTGAAGAGAAACAACTCAAGGAAGCACAACACAAAAAGGAGAGAAGGAGAAAAGTTAGAAAATATTGGGAAGCAGCTTCGTAAAGCTGGATGAAGATGCAATGTCTTTCTTACTTTAATGAAGTAAAATGGGACTGTCACATGAAGAGTCTTGAACTGTCACTCACAGCAACTTCTGTGTTCCTGTTGCTGATGCATCAACATGTCCAAAAAGAATCATTTTTTTCCCCCAAAAAATTAGTGAAAAAAGGATAATTTGCTTTAGATCTTTTTCTAGCTTTTACAAGTGTAATATTTTTTTGTCTAGAAGTCTCATTTCCCGAAGGGACTCCCTATTTCCTCACCTCCTCCCCTCTTTCATCTTTTCAATTTTTTTTCTGCCGCTTTCGTTTATTTTTTCCCCCTATAGCATTGCATTTTATACTTTCAGACTTTATTTGTGTGCAGTGCTTTTCTCAGTGCTCAGGCATCACTATGAATCTGTGTGTTCTCTGTATAAGTGTGGTTGGCTGTGTGTGCATTCATTAGGTCCAAGCTAAATGTCAGCATCTGAAAGAGCAGCTGCTGAGTTAAATGCTAATTTGAGCAAATGTTTGACATGTGTTTGATGAAAGCAGAAGCACAACACATAACGATGTTTGTTAGTGTAGGTGTGAAATGTACTGTACATACTCATTGTTAGTACGAATTTTCATGAAATTCATTCATCTTGGTAACTTTGTGAAATGTATTATTCAAGTCTGTCTACCACCTGTTAACACTCCTACTTTTGGATGTCTGAAGCTGTAACCTTATATGGGTGAAGCACCTAAATAGAAGCAGATCTTTATTTGGATAGGAGCCAACTATATGTTGTCAGCAACTGTTTACTAGACAGAGAGTCTACATCTGATACGTATACAAATCAGTGTCATGTCATCTTTATTGTTTATAGTGATGCACCCAAATAGAAAGGAATTTGTGGGTTGCACCTTTTAACAGAATATAAGCAGCACTGTGCACACTGTTACTTTGTCAGTCAGTGATTTGTAAGCATGTGTGTTTGGTGAAGTTGTCTGACCTCGGCCGATTAAATGGTGTTATAATCTACAGTCTGTTTCACGATTTCTTCATTGGATTTATACAGCAGAAACAACCCCCACCTAACACTCATACATTTAAGATCATTCTTTATAGAAAAGCTTGAACTCTGCTTTCATTTCAACTGCTCCGTGACTGAATTCCAGTTTTTATTATCTGGTTGTTTGGACTCTCTTTTACTTTAGTCTGAATCAGTTTAGCAAGCTTTGTGAAGCCTTTAAGTTCGAGACGAGAGAGAGAGCCAAAGGAGAAAGACATAAATGAACACAAATTTACTTAAATATGTCAGAGATGTTCAGGAGAATCAGAAGCTTATCTTTATAGAATTTTGTAAACTTCTTGTCACATTGCTTTCTTGGAATAATCAGGATTTTGTTGGTCTCTGTAAACTTGGTGCTGCTAAGGAGTCTGGCGCTGATCTTGTGTCTGTGAACTTTAATGCCTCTGGTTTCTTTTGAGGTGCAATTAAAAATGACGAGAAGCCTTTAAGAGACACGATCCACTAAAATAGTTTGCTGCTGGCAGGTAGATGGCAGCTGTGTGTTTTTAGACGGATACAGGGAAGTTAGAAGCTCACTCATGCATCCCAAATGACTTTAACCTCAATGTAATTGCCATAACTGAACTGATGTGGCAGTGGTAGTAGTAATAGTTTGAATTGGGAGCAAGATACTTGCTGTTCTCAATGTTGAGCATGGATAACTGTTCTTAGGTATGTATGTGTATATGACATGTGTTCATAAGAGAGAGCAAGCAGGGGGATGTTTCGTCTCCCGGCTGAACACATGAAAACAGTGTTGGGGAAAAGAAGGAGCAGATTGAAATCTGCTGCATTCTATTGGCAGTCACCTGACCATTTAGATGTTATTAATCTTAACTAACGTATACATGCACACAAGTAAGTTCAATGCCACAGGGTTAGACAGTTTTAAAATGTGTATAAAGTTAACTAGTAAGAACAAATTCACAAAATTGCTTCAGGGAAACAGAAGATTTCTCAATCACTTTCAAGGAGTAAAATCTGTGAAGGGTCCACTCCACAGTTGTGTATCCCAGCATGAGTTCAGCCAAATTCAGTAAATAACTGTCATCAGCTGCTCCAATTTAAGCTCTGATGAAGGAGTCAGCAGGGAAGAATCCCCAGTGAGAGAGAGAGAGAGGGAGAGAGAGAGAGAGAGAGGATGAGGAGTAGAGAGGGGAGACGCATCATGCTGCACGATGGAGTGTCCATTTAAAGAGAGGGAACAAATAGAGCCAAGGAGAAAGAAACAGGCAGAGAGAGCAATTTGGAGAGAACAGGGGTGTGTGTAGGTGGGTCTGTGATGAAAGGCCGTGTAGAAGTGGAGAATTGTGTTTGATGGTTGACAAAGTGAGAGAGAGAAAGATGCTCAGAGGAGAGGGAGGCTTACAGTCCGCTCTTTGAGAACTTGAGGGTGCGTTTACCTTTGGTCATCAGGATTTCCTTCTGTTTGCTTTGTGTGTGTGTGTGTGTGTGTGTGGGGGGGGGTTTAGAGGTTACTTTTAGAGTGTGTTTTCATTGCTGCCTGATACTCTTTCTCCTACTGTTCATGATGTGCTGAATGCCAAGGCAATGTAAACAACGTTTGTTGAAAGAAGGCTATTTTCTGAATATGTTTTATTATCATTATTATTATTATTATTGTTATTATTATGGAAAAACACACTGAAAGTCTGCTGATTTACTTCTATTTCAAAGTCCATGTTCAGTAAATGCCAAAGAACAGGAAAATCTATTTTGGTTCCAAATAAAAAATAAAGAGGGTGTAGTGTTTCGTTACCCATCGAATTGTATTGTTCCATTTGTTATTGTATTAAATTTTATCACACCATATTGTTACGTGTAGTATCATTTCACATGACATCATATTAGTATCGCATCAGAAAATAAAACTAACTAAAGTGCTTGAACTTATAAGTTCTTCTAAGCTCCTATAAGAGTGCAGCTTGCTTGTTTGTCCTAGTCAAGACTGAATCATATATTTTTTTAGAATATTCAAATTAATCTTTCTAAAGAAAAAACATGCTTCTACAACCTGCTTGGCGAAAACGGAGAACATCATCTCAGAGATAAATGCTGCTCTGGCTTACATGTGGCTGACTGCTGCTAACACACACACTGTTACACTTCTCCCTTTGCACTGCCTCCAAATGTTCATCAGTTCCAGACTGATCGGAATTTTTGGAAAAGGCAAGAACTCACACACAGACACTGAGTGAGTGGCTTTCCCCCGTGTGATAAGCAGCCTGTCCCTGAGAACAATATTTACACTATGAGGATGATGGATGTAGCTGTGGTTTACGAGGGCTGACAGGTTATATATATATACATACATACCAATGAAGTGTGTTTTTGTACTCTGCAGTGATTTAATTGAATGAGATAAAGAACAGAGCTTTCCAAACAAGCATTTGCAACAGTTTTCTTATCTTCCAACCCCCAATGAAAGCTGTCTTTTATTTTGATTTATGGATCCAAAAAGAATTAATGTTGAAGATAATAATAAATAGAATCACATCCGTCCACTGTGTCATTGTGAGAGAATTCACTTCAACTAGCATTATGAAACCTGTTCAACACTAAACAGTCATCAGAGCTTCAAAATAAAAACCAAACGGAGGTTTCAGTAACAGGTTGTGCACTTCTTATCAGTCCCTCAGTAATTAGAGTGGAGGTGCTGGAGAAGCAGAGGCAGTAATTAACACTATTCCACCGAGGCAATTACTGAGACTACATTATCCTACTTTGCCTTTTTGAACCACACTATAGTTTAAATTAAGACCAGTCCTGTATCGTTCTGCTTGTTTTGTATTAAAAAGTCTTACTGGATTATGAGTTCAGCATTTTTCTCACACTATCATAAAGCCCTCTTCTCTTTTCCCATCATCAAACTCCACTCACACTGTGGACCTCATGGCTTTTATCAGGGGGGGGGGGGGGGGGGGGCAAAGGTGATTGGCAGCTTTTATCACTCAACCAAAGGCTAATAGCTGTTTGTGCAAAATGTGGCTGTGTTGTTTGGAGGAATAAACTCTTCGAAAAGTTTGCCCTTCTTATCTAAGTTGGAATAGATAAAGGTTACGAGAGGGAAATTATATTTGTAATTGCTAGAGTTCCCAGTAGAATAGCCAGAGGTCAAAAAGGTCTTGGCTGAGGTCCTGAAAGTCCTAAAGAGAGTAAAAGAAGTGCACTTTTTGATTTGATATCTGAATAAAATGTGACTCTGAATCTCTCCCCTCAAAGAACATTTTATTGTACAATCATTTTCGTAAAATTGAGCCATGAATGTCATTGTTTAATGAAAAGCATTTGATGACTGGCTGCATGGATAAGATGTACTTCTAATGGTTAATTTCCCAACTAGACGTGGCTGCGTGTGAAATAGAGAGAGGGTAGAGAGAGGGAGATGAAGTTGAGGTCAGGAGAATGGTGGGAAGATGTGTGAAAACTGAATGCCTTTTGATTGGTTGGTTGTTTGTTTTACTGGAACAAGATCACGGTGAGTGAAATGAGCAGGCAGTATGCTATATATTGTAATATAATTTATTCAAAGACACAGAATTTCCTCTTTTCAAGGCTACAGTTAGACCTCCTACACATCTGCTTCATGAGATAGTTGGATGTGTAAACGCCTGTACAAGGCTAATTACAGCTGAAACCTGCCAATCATGTATCGTCTGATATTCATAAAACTTATCAAATGTTATGTTTAAGCATTGTTTTTTTTTTTTTTATATATCCAGGGTTGTTTTCATGGCGCACCAGTCTGTGCACAATCTGTTCACCATGTCCCAAAGTGGAGATTTCACAGAGAGCTTGCAGAATTAAACGTCTAGACTTGCACACCTGTCATGGCATGCCCTCTTTTCATGGAACACGATGAAGCCTGATTGAGTTTGGGGCGCTGGGAGTTCAGCAGCATACTGGAATAATACCACAGTGAAGTTAGAGACTGATCGCTTTTCAAAGCAATTAAATGTAAAAGTCTTCACTTTTTCAACAATGGGAAAGACGTTTCCATATGGAGAGTCTGCTTCTCGTATGTGTTTTAACATGCAAAACGTTGGGCTCATGGTAAGTTAATTTGTGATGTGAGAAAACACTGTTTAATACTGCTATGGCAAAAATACAAGCAGTATAAAAATGTGTCTCGTAGCTATAAATGTACAGTTCTTATGTCTTCCTGCTGCTCAGCTAGTTTTGCACAATACCAGGGTTTGTTGCAAGTTATTTCTATGAATCGTACGTGATTATGAAGAGCAGACCTTCTTTAGTTAACAGTTTTCATCTACTTTATATTTCTTGCTCGTCTCTCTTTTTTCCAGCGACCTTGTTAGCTAACTTTTCAGTTGCCATAGGGTAGAGGGTTGCAAGAAGCTAGCTGGGGCTGAAGGTGTGTGATGTGTGGTTCTGGTATCCAGGTCTCTTATCTGATGCTGTGCCAGTTTAGGTAAATGCATGCAGCCCTTGTGTGTCAAACAGTTTTTCTTTGTCTTTTTTAATACAGGCAGTTCTTTGTGTTTGATAATGCGTGCGTGCTCATTTTCAGGTGACAATGAAATTGCATTTTATTTTGCAGCCTGAGTGCAGTGTGGCACCTGTTTTTTCCTCTTTTTTTTTTCTCATTATCTTTTGTCTTTCTTCTGTTAAACCATTTCACATCAAGCCTAAAATCATTTTTTTCCTCATTTTGTGTTGCTTTTATTCCTAGCAGCACCTCAGCTCCACCTGCCCCAGCGAGGAGTCTTGATGACTCCCTGCTGGGTCACACTCGGGCGCCCTCCTACAGAGCGCTGTGTCACGATCTGCTTCAGAGTTAGACCGTGTATCAAACATGAATTTGATCATGTATCTCCTCTGATTATACAAAGTCTCTTCTCATTGAGCTCCCTTTGTCTCCCCTTCCTTTACGTCCCCTTTTATCTTTATCTTTAAGCATCTGAGAGGCAGCTAACACCAATCAATACAGTCTTCATTGTGCCTAGATTGATTCATAGTTATGGGACCTTTTACATTGAGGGACTTATCTTGTTATCTGTGAAAGGTCATGGTTTCTTGCATTGTGTCCAGTGTGTTGCTACAGGATTGGCAAGCTCACAATCAATCAGTTATTCTCAGAGGGAGAGTGTGTGCACTGTGTGTGTGGGTCAGTTTTTGACACATTTTTCTGGGTTGCTGTCAAAGGTATATTGAAGAAGTTCTGTAAACCTGTAATGCTGAACAAATAAAAAAAAAACACTCTGATGTCAGTCCTATTAGTACGACACATCATTTTGTTCTAACACGTTCAACCTCCAGAAACGTCAGATGGTTTGAAAATATTATCCTCATGGATATTATGAGTGAATAAGCATAAAGAAATATGTCTATGATGTTCATTTGATGCTGTTGACTTCTGTGATTGTAAAGCAACATGCAAAAGAAAAGAGGCATGCAGGAGCCAAAGAGATCCACAACAAGAGAGTAAAATGGCCAGAGGTGTACGGATAGAAAACATATTCATGAACATTAACATCAAATACTGTTTGAACCACCCATTTATATTTTCTCATCCAGCTCAAATACTTTTTCTTCAAGGTCACAAATTAGATTCAGTCTCTACATAAAAATCTGACAAACTTTGAAGTTTTAATTTAAGTAGACAATTTCAAGGGATTTGAAATGTCTTTAAGCATCCTAAACTTTTTCCAATATTGAAATCTAAATCATGATGAGGCTAATGCATTCAGGTTCATGAGCACTTTAATAAAAGCAAACTTTTTTTTAATTTAACTTACTGCCAACTAAGTATATTACCTATAAAGTGAATGTTTACAAAGGATATGATATCCCTTATTGAAATCCCTTTTTGTTTTTAGTTTTGTAGTTTTAGACTATAATATGCTGTATGTATACCATTTTATGATCTTTCCTCTTATGTCCCGTATATCTAAAAATGTTAACTGACTGCAACACAACCAGTATCATGGTATTGATTCTACACCCATGATAATAATGTACATTATAATCCACCTGTGACATAAAGCATCTGCTCGCAGTTCGCAGCATCTTCCTGATGCTGGATTGACCTGTAATATCCCCACTGACTCATGTTCACTGAAGATCAGTAATATTACAGTATCCATGGACTTGTTCTGCTGTCCTCCTCTCTGGATATTGTGCCTGTGTGCACCATCCTGACAAGACAGGCAGTATAACCTTTGTTGTATAAATGTAACAGTGAGGCCACCTGTTTCCAAGAGAGTGAGAGTGGGAGGCCCCAAAGGAATCCTGCATTTCTATGTTTGATTTCAGCCCCAGGCGAAACACACAGACGTAAGAGATGACGTATGCAATCACAAAAATAAACTTAAAGGAAGAATTTTCACACTTAAATGTAGCAGAAATCAAGTATATCCTCTGAAAATCACTCTGAGTCATGACTGTCTACAATGAGTGTGACACCCGAGTCCCGCTGTTGGTGATGCTTTCCGAGCCGTATCTATAGCAGGCAGGCTTATCCCCTCGCCTATAAAAGTTGTTTAATTGAGGGACTAGAGAAAAGAAGAATGACATACTGTACTCACTGCTTATGTGAAAGTCACGTAAGCGTTTCTAGATCACGGTCATTTCGTGTAAATTTACATGCAGTGTGAAGATACGAGCATAATAAAGATCGCTAGCATTAGCATGCTAACACAACAATGCAGCGCGAGTTGTTTTGGTTTCATGCTGGTGCTCAAGGGGCGACATCTGCTGGATCAAAAAAATCACATATTCTTCCTTTTAAAGAGATTATTTGTGCATCGTTCTGTGTGCAGATACACAGCTCTGTCAAGTTTGTGTGCATTCCTTCCATCTGCCTCACAGAAGATTTCTATGTGCATAGTGTTAAATGCCAAACTCTAACCTGTGTCTGGAATTACAGCGGAATTTAAAACGACAGCCTTTGACACAACGCTGGATTTCCTCTCCCCAGCACGCTCTATCTTAAGTTAAATCTCATGATTGTGCTCAAGTACTCGTACATTTATTTGTGTTAATGTGATTTATATCTCGTTTTGTGTTGAGACCGTAAATGAGGACAGATAAGTGTGAGTGGTTTGCCTTATTGAACACAATGTAGTACAGTGAACTGGAATCTAAGCTTGGTCTAGTTTCTTTGAATGTACAACTGTGTTTATGTAAATACGTCTACTGTCTGTTTTCAGAGTCTGCCAGCTTTACCTAAAGCCTTTCCAACACCAAGGTCACTGAATGCCAAAGCTTTGTCGTCTCTCTTGACATCTCATACAGACATATAAGCTAGCCTGAGCAGCTGTAGATCCACAGGGCTCAGAGAAAGTCAGGTGTCAGAACTGGTGACATATAATACAAATCTGTACAAGGAAGAGGTCGGGGGTTGATGAATAAGTTAAAAGGAACATAGAATGGATGTGCTGTGTGAAACGGGGAGTCATCCATGATCTTTTCCTGAAAAGGAGTTAGCTGAATACAGAAACAAACACAATATCTCTTTACAGATTTTGCATCAACACGTGAGCCTATTAGAAGTGTTGAGGTGTCCATTTGAAGTAAGAGTAGTTCCGCCTGTAGAATTTTAGCTGGGGCATTTTTGGTTCTGAGGAACACAGCAGTCATGTGGAGAGCAGAAGGTGCACAACATAATGGTTGCAATGCAATCCTGGACACCATCAGCAGTCATATAAGGATGATTTAGATTAAGATCTCTTAACAGACATCTGATTGCCAGTAAATCTAACAATCCAATGTTACTCCTGTTTCATAACATCATCTCTATTATCTTCTTCTGAGTTGCTGGTCAGACTTTAAAAATTTGACAAAAAAAGCACCAAATAGGACGTCTTTTCCAGACGATCATTATTGCTGGCTGTACCTTGTGTCTGTATGCGACATAGAGAGACATAAAAAGCATCAGTGCTGGGCGGCTTGGGAAAAAGAACGGGTTGGCAGTACTCCACAGTGTTACCCCGAGGGATCGTCCTGTCTTCCCCATTAGTCCACCCAATTTCACACTGGCACCATGTCGTGTCGGGAACAACAAACCACTTCTCCATCGCAGCAGGACCAGCTCATGATTAATGAGCTTGATTTGTTAAATGTTGTGCTCTTTGCCTGATTACGCCTCGTATAGTTTGGAGGCTTGAAAACCAGGCGAGAGAAAGTGTAAGATGTGTTGAAAGATCAGGTTTTAGATTGAAAGAAAACCCAGATAGTGGAGCTGTTCAGGTCATGTTTCAAACCGCCTCAGGCACCGATGTAAATACATTCACTGTAAAACCTTTGGTCTTCAGATATACGCGCAGTTTAATATTAATGATGAAAAAGAGTTCAAAGGGTGTAATGTGAGTCGCATCACCATGTTTGGTTGCAAATAGTGGAAAATAAATATAGAAATACAAACTAGAAACTTGGCTTGGAGCTCGGTGTGCAGTTGAAGAAGTGAGGTGTAAGTGGACTTCACTCCTAACTCTGCTCATTTGTCCCCCTCGGTAAAAAATAGAAACAGTGTGAAACATGTACTGTATATAATTATGCCATTTTTTTTCAGCTTTCTTAAGAATGCAGACACACCAAAACACCACACAATCCAACATCTCTAACCAGGTGATGTAATGTCTATGCAATAAATCATTTTTGTAAAACTAAAAGAGTAGTACATGTACTGAAACATTGCTTGCATCGGCCAACAGTTGCATTAACTGTTTCAAGCTGTAGCCGGACTACTCTGCTCCATTTGTTTCACCTGGTTTATGTGCTGCGTCAGCGCAGGAGGAAAGCTAGGCTTAATCGGGAGTGATGAGGGACAGACAGTGGATGGGTACGGTGGAGGGAACAACCCATGCCCAAAGATCATTAGTAAACTTTATGATAATAAAGATCGGTTAGAATGTCATCTGAATCCAATCAAAGTTATTTTATAGGATCTTTATTTTATGCCTGTGTATTTACATTTAAGTCTAATCGTAATCCTCCTTTAGACAAATAACTCTTTCTCCTAATCTCCTCCCATAAAAATGGATGAGCAAACATTTAAAAGAGATGCTTTGTGTACATTTCCAACAACAGTGTTTCCAACATGCTGTCTTTTCAAAAAGGAATCAAGGAGAGAGGATGCCTTTATGCTCCTTTCAGCCCTGTGTGTGCTCTCTGATGAGCACTAACACTACACCTCCCACAGAGTCCTCCGTATTTGTTGAAGGTTTTTCAGAGAAAAACTGACTTTTATTTCAAAGCAGAAGCCACAGGCACGAGTTAAGTACTACACTCCCTTCAAGGTGCAGGGTAAACACGTGTGGCTTGGCTTAGAAATGTGTTGTTTTTCAGAAGAAAGGCAAACATTTCATTTCATTCCTCAGAGATCAAACTTTAAATCGAAAGACTCTTGAAGACATGTCATGAACACTGTCCTTGTCTTTCTGTTTTCAATGTCTAACACTATTATTTCCACTCCCAAACAAATTACACCTGCAGTCAAATTGAATTAATGGAATTCAGAGCACAAATGACATCTATAATGATTTGTGGCAGGATTAAATTAAGCATGTGATCAGGAAAGTGTCTACAACCCGTGGAGCCATCATGGATGAAAAATGAGATAATAGCTTTATGCTAATGTTTATTGGATTACATTGTTATCTTGTTTAATTGACTCTCAGATGAAGCCATTATTTGAAATAAGAGTCTTACTGGATCTTTCCGTTATTGGTTGATTGAATGTATTTAGAGGGGGAGTTGTGAAATGAAGGTCACCTGAGGTCAAGAAACACACAAGCACGTTATCACAGTAAATTGGTCCCACATTTTAAATGAAGTCTAGAAAACTGCACTTACAGCTGTGAAAGTACACACACACACACACACACACACTGTATATAATGTGTGTGCCCATGAGTCTGAATCAATGCATGTGTGTCATTTGCGCCACCTGTCCTCATTAAAGGTGAACCAGGCCCAGCCGAGTGTCGGCTCAGTAATTGATGTGCGCGGCTCAGTGGGATACAAAGTTTAATTCCTCAACGTTAACAAACAGTAAATCACACACTCACACACATCCATCCTCACACAAACTCACTGCAACGGAGACATAAATCACAGACTAAGGGCCTGTCGCTGCCGCCTTTCTGCAATGACAATATCATAGCACCTCTCGCTCCTTATGTTTCTCTTCCTTTCAATCCTCGTTAATCCCTCTCTGCCTCAAACTGCAGTGACACTGCGGCTCCCATATCTCCTCCTCTCTTTCCATTTCCACTTTGACTATGATTATAATATCACAGCGACGCTCGCTCTCTGACATCTCTGCCTGACTAGACCCCCTCTCCCCCTTTTAAGCCCCCTCTCTGATCAACAGATGGTCACCACGTCTCTCCAACAGATAGAAATACAGTGATAGAGAAAAAGGCTGATGGGGGGCGGGGGGAAGAAGATGAGTAGAAAATGGAGCAACCAACAGAACATGCTCTGGCTCTGGGAAAGAAATCAAGAAGAGGCAGGCAGAAGAGAGCATGCTGTTGTCTTCATCAGCCATATCCATAAAAACAGAAAACACAAACCAGAGCCTGGCGGGGTTATTGAAATGAGATCCCAAAAACACAGACACACAAACAAATAAACACAATAGGCGCACAAATAGGCGCTGCAGAATCTTCTGGCACAGATCGTATCCCCATTTCACCCGATGGCGCCGGGTCAGACAATTACTCTAAGCATCATTTACACATGAAAAGTGATGAGAGACTCGAGTCTGAGATGAAGGGCAGAGGGGAGGCTGAGAAAGACAAAGAGAAAAATATGAGTGAGAGGCATAGTGTCAGGTTGAAGTGCAGCGTAGTGTAGGATGAGATAGAGGTGGTGAAAGGTGAATTGAAGCGGCACTGGAGAGGGGGGATCCAGGCCAAGTTTCTGTCGCTCTCGATTTTTCCCTGGCTATAGCTGGGCCGCTCCTCCACCCCTCTGTTCCCCAGCATCTCTCCTCTCAAATTGGTATCCGCAGTCTATTTGTGGTCAGTGCATAATCGAGTCGCTACCAGTGTTACAGAATGTTGAGAGGCGAGGAAAAGGGGGAGAAGAAGCCTATCGTTGTGCTTATAGGCACAACATACAGGGAGTTTTTTTAATGACCCATTGTGGCTGATAATGCAAACTTTATCTCTGAAGCAGATTCTTCAGTAATACAAATATTTTTAAAGTAAATTCATCCATTCATTCACATTTACACGCCGCTGACGAAGCAGCGTTAGCAACTAGTGGATAAGTGTCTTGCCCAAGGACACATCAGACATGTGGCTGCAGGAGCTGGGGATCAAACCTCCAACCTCCCAGTTGAGAAACAACCGACTCTACCACTGAGCCACAGATGAGCCCTCAGCAGAATAATACGAGGTATCAGATGGAGAAGTTTTTTTTTTCAAATTTCTGACTGCCACTTTAAGTTAAAGATGTTGATATTCTGTTTGAATGTAACCTATACGGAGCTATAGCAGCTGCTGCCAGCAAGAGAATGTTCAACTCAAGCTAGCTGCTAGTGTAGGAATACTGCTAATGCTAAGTAGCTGATCTCACACCCTCTGTTTCATTTGGTTTTAGTGACTTATTATAAGGTAATTGTTAATACTACAACATTTGGGGATGTAAAAGAGAACAGAGCACTCTGCAAGAGTGACTCCTGACATGGCTCAGTAGTGTGTTTTTCTGTGTTTTTCTTGTATGTCCTCTCATCTTTAAGTCCTCTTTTAATGCACTGCACTTTCTGTTTTTAATGTAAGTTGTGTCTATTGTTCGAGCCTTGTCAAAGGAGAATTTCTGTCTCCGTTGGGACAGACAATAAAGTCTATCTATCTACCTATCTAGTACAATTTTAAGAAAACATTTCCCCCCTCTGTCAAGCTATCACTTCAAACAGTGTTCCTCATTCTTGAAAGTTGTCTCAGCAACAGCTCTTTCAGACGTGTTCAGTACTGACAGCCAACACAAAGATACAGTTAAACAGAGTTATGACTGACTTTTGTTAGATGACTTATCTAAAATATGTTACTTCAGGAAAAAAAACACCAAGACATTGTTTTCTTTAAATTTCCACACCAGGGAATAAATGATTGTTTATCATACTTTTTTTTCATGATCAAACTTTTCGAAATAAATCCGATCCAAACACTTCTTCAAGACATCCGTATTGTTCAGGTCGTGACAATCTTTTGGACTGACACACAAACAGCTGCAGGGAGTTTAATATTTTAAACCTTTTCCAGCGTGACTGTCATCTTTTATTTTTCCTGGGGACCTTTTGGTAGGAGGAAAATTCATTTTCAGCTATCGTTATGATGAACACTGGAAGATTAATTTGTTCTGCCTAAAGCGTAGACACAGTGATTGGTAGAGAGGACTCAGTATTCACAGGAGAGGCTGAGCTGTCATCTTCTCTTATCTGCAACAAGCTTTATTAACACAGAATGATGATACATACAAGATCCTGCAAAGTAAGAAGAAGAAGTACCTAATATGTTTTCTTGTATTAAAATACTGCTCCTGGATCCAGATGGGTCTATAGTACATTATTATTGAACAAGGGGCAATGCAATGAATCGCTAAATAGCAAAAGAAACAAACCTGCAGGCTCTCTCTTAAAGGGGCGGTACAATTGAATGCATCTTTGGCACTTTTATGGAACATAGATCTTATGGAGCTTGTGCATTTTCCTGCGAGAGCTCAGATTGTTGCTGTATTGATTGTCCGTGGCTGCTGCTTGTGTTTTACGTCTGAGTGGGGTTATTCGATTACAGCTCATCCATTCAAGTATGAGATTAAAGAGAAGGTCAGTGGAAACATCAGTCTGTTTTTCAAACTCAGTCTGCTGTTTGCCAAAGTAACACGCATATGTTGAGCAGCTTTTTTGTAAACCCAGCTCAGTTTATGCACACTTGTGACTCCCAGCTTATTAGTGTGTATATAAAGATATTTCATTCTTGATAATAATCTTTGAAGCAGGTTGTCAAATTCCTTTTAGTCCTATTTTATTAGTTGTTATATAGAACAATTTATTGCGCTATATTGGCTAGGTTTATATGAATGGGTGATGCGTGTTAATTCTGAGATTGAGCACAGGAGTGTACAACACAAATTTATAGAACAAGTCTCCTTTGTTTCTTTTATCTTCTTTGTTGTTTCACTGCCTCATGTGTTCACCTGTGTTCTTTTGGTGCGCTGGCAGTACCCACCTCACCAACCTCAATTATTTCAGAGTGCTTCTCACCAACGTGTACTGTTGTTTATTCCTGTAAGCTGTCTTCTGCTTCCCTTGGAACTTATCATTAATTTCATAAAGAAGAGGTAAAAACTAATTAAATGAGATGTGCTTTGGCGTAAGAAACAGCTGTAGACCTGGAAACTGTTTCCTAATAAAAAAGAGTCTGGGATCAGATCAGCTTCTCTGGATTGTGTTGATTAAGTTGATACCAGAGGTCTCACCTCTTCTAGAGCTTGATTTGCGAGTGAGGGAGAAGTGACATTGATGAGTTAGGTGGTGTTCCAAAATATAAACAATTTTCAACTTGGTGCTGCGACGAAAAAAAAAAAAAAAAGAAAAGCTGACAGGACATTTTTGCGCTTGGGATGCAGAGCCAAAAACATTGAAGTGAAAGAGTTTTGTGTAGAAGCTGTAAAAAAAAATGCTACTGTTGGACATAGGCCATAAAAGACTGAAAGGTCTGACCAATGTCATGAATTAAGAAATCTTAATTTATGTTGAACATGCAGATTGTTCAGAAAGCTGTAAGTATTTTAATTATAGTAAATAATTTAAGGTAATAATCTCTGATTACATATAAACATAGTTATGTTAAAAACCTGCTTGTATACGCTCTCCCATTTTGGTTCTATTGTTTTATATATAGCAGGTTAAAGTCTTATCTATATCTGCTTAGAGTTCTTACACAGAACTCCAGCTGATGCTGGTTGTTATTCTAGGATGCATTTTTTATTAACTCATCCAGCATGAGTCAAGGGGAACTTTTCATATTTTGCTGAGACATTTTCTGGCAGACATCCTGCACAGATTAAAAACAAAACCAAAAAAAAACCCAGAGAGCAACAGAAATACTTCTAGAAACCTAACCTTGTATTTCACTCCCTTGGAACTGCAACATTGCACTGTATTTGTTTAGGAGCTCTGCCACTGAACATTTATAAACCACTCTGTCTAATGTGGCTCACAACAGCAGACGTTTGATCAGCAGAAATGACTTTATTGCTGATGCCAGTTTTTGAGTAATTGCCCCCTGAATGTTTTCAATAAAGAATCTATAGGGACTAATTACATGCAGCTAAGATTGGGTATTGATAATCTGCAGCTAATGATGTGTAAGAAATGAGAGGTGTGGGAGCCAGTTTTCTAGTTCCTTAGATGTGACATCATGCATGTGGGTGTGTCTGAGTCTTTAAATGGCTGAAACGTTCTAAATCCATCCTTCATGATGGACAGTTGGCAGTGAAAAAGGCCAGTTTTAATTTACTGCATGGATACCCTCCCCAGCTCTCCCAGGGTCGCTCTGCTTACTGCTGCTCCTAAACCACCGCACACGCACACACACACACAGAAACCTGTTACACATTAGCTCCAGACAGATGCATGCACACATTTCTTCAAACACACACCAGCAAGCATGTGTGTCTTTTACACACACTCCCAGATGAGTGGAGGGCGCTCAGTAGGTGCCCTATTTAGATGAAATGAGTCACAGAGATGGCACTCCTGTCTAGGCTCTTCATCACTGTTAGGTTGATGTGCTCTGCTTTAGATGGAACAGGAGAAAATTGAGCATGAAAGTGAAAACAGATGAGGATCTGAAACAGGTGCAAAGTACAAGAGGATAAGACAGGGAGAGGAAAGAGAAGGTTTGAAAAAAAAAAGACATGAGATGAAGAAGAGGGGAAGCTTTGTCACTGACAGTCATGTGTCATCATGTCTGATTTTATTCTTAAGGTCTTCATATTTCTTTCATAAACACCGAGGCAGTGACATCATCATGACCTTCATGTCTGGAGTTGTAACACAGATTCTATTATAAAATATATTTTGCACCCACTGAAGAATCAATCGGCTCAAATGAAGGTCACAGAAATGAGTCCAGTCATTCACTGTAAATTAAGTAAAATATAAAATATTTGTCACAGAGTAAAGTTCTCCAAAAGGACCAGGAGCAAATACACGATTATCTTAAACGAGGGCTCCTAGATAAAACAGGATTACATTCAAATGTTATTTCACTGTGACAAATTTACAACTTTTTCCCTCTGTGGATAAATCAAACAATCTATCAAAAAGAGTAGCAACAAATGAGATCATTTTTGGTGGCGCCAGTTTAACTCAGTGGCGTATGTGCCCCATCAGAGCCTAATAGCCTCATTTCAGCGGCTGTGGGTTTAAATGTTTGCATGTCACCCCCCACAATCTCTCTTCAGCTGTCTTGTCCATTGAAAGCAAAAAAATGCCCAAAATTAGAACTTAAAAAAGTCAAAACTTTTGAAAATAATCTGTTCATTTCGCTCTGCAACTGACAGTATTGTCGTTTGTTACCAACATATATGTTTTTTTTTTGTTTTGTTTTTTGTCAAATTCAGATTTACAATCATCATCAATGCCAATTATTTTTTCCCAGTCAGTTTCCTGGTAGTTTTATCAATGAAACAATTGTTGATACTGTCACCACTACAGCCATCAATGCTTTCAGCAGCAATTCTTTATTTTATTAACCACTAATGCAACTGACTAAACAAGTAACACTGATTTATTGCTATAACTTTGCTACCCTAAGTATTGCTCCATATTTATTTTTGAACAATTGCAAATTACAATCAGAGAACTTTCAGGACCACGGACAGTTCCAGTTCCAGCTGCATGAGTCATTTGTGAGTCAGGCACCATGGAGAGCTCCTTCATTGTTCATTTAAGACTCATTCAGCCTCTTATCTCACCTGTGTCACATGTTACCCTCACAATTACCTTCTCACACCTCCTCTTCCCTCTCCATTCATTTTTCTCTATAGATTTAAGTCCTGACTACTTCCAAAAGGGGTTCCAAGTGGTTGTTCAGCATTCAAAAACAGACACAGATTATTGGTGGTGCCTTATTAAAATGCACAGCAGCGTAGATATAGAGCATGACCAGCATCAAAGATCATTTTTGGTTTGTGCTGTGAGCTTCTTTAGTTAGATGGAGGTGTGTAATGCAGCGGAATGCCAAAATAGCTGCTGTGATTTAAAACATTTACACTGCATCACAGCATACAGGAAGTTAATAATACACCTTTCTTGAAGAGGACAGCTGAAAGGGAAGGTATTCAGAGCATTGATACAGGAGCCATGTTCATTATTCATATGCACTGTGATGGCTGCTGCTTTCACTTTGTATTCAAAAACAATAAAACGTAGATATTGATAGAGGTGTTCCTTTGAGTGCTGCACATACTGCCCCCCCTCTCTCTGCATATGTGTATGGATGAGTAACTTTAAGCAGAGGGGGATTATTGTAGGAGCTTTTTGGAGTGGGAAAAAAAAATCATCAAGAATCTAGGAGACGAAGAAAACATTCATCCTAAGTGATGCACACAAACACACACACACAAATACACAAAGCACTTTGAGTCCAGGAGATGCAGATTGAACAGGGAAATAGCAGAGAGCATTTAATTGGTTTAGGGAAGAAAACAGATGTCAGGATTGAAACACCGAGATGGGGAAGGACACAAGAAAAGATGAAAAGAAGAGATGTTCATGTGTAGATGAGGAGAGAGATGGAGAGAAAGACCTTCAGAGTGAAGGAAGATGGAGACAAAGATGGCGGAAAGTAATTAGTTCAGAGGGAAGCCCTTCGAAGGGAACCTTAAACATGCTGACGTTAAGGGCATTTTCACCCTTCATCCTCCTTGCCTTCTTCACATTCTGGTTATTCTGACAGTTTTAGACTCTTTCAAACCTTTCCCCAAACTTCCATTGTGCTCTGCCATTTCTTTGCGTGTGTGCATGTACCTCTGCCGGCACTGCTCCTTCCCCAGAAGGACTCATGGGATTCTTAGTGTGAGTTTGCAGGCGACTTGCGTCATGCCTCGGCTCCTTTAACCCACAGTCTTTTGCAGAATCACATTCACAGCAGGGGGATGCTTTGGTGAACACCGACTGGCCTTAAGATTCACCACTGGAAGGAATTGGCACGCTAAGACTTGAAAGCTCATTGGTAGATTGATCTGAGGGTTAGCTTAGCAAGTCAAGTCTTTTTTTTTGGGACTGATTTGGATGGTTGTAATGTGGCAAGATTTTTATGTCCACAGGGCAAGTTTGGTCTAAAAGACGAGGTCACAAGTGAGGTTAGGAAGCTTATACTGGATGTGGAAATGCTTTTCTGATTTTTATCTTTCAAAAATCCCTCTGGACTCATGGTTGCTGTGTAAACTTTGGTTCTGCGGACAACTCTTTCCTATGTATGTGTAAAAAAAACAACTGAAAAAGAAGTAACACTCTACAGAGTTGCTGCACTAATCTCAAACCTCTTTCCAACAAGAACTCCCTTATTATAATAACTTGTTGTTTTTTTTGTCCCCCTTTGTAAGGAGGCCAGAGCGCAGAGGCTGCCATAGAATAATAATATCTGCCTTGAGGTAGGCCTTCCTTTCCATTCTGAATATATCGACACTGATTCATTCCAAGCCTTTTTTCGTATGTTTTTCTGTTTATGTCAATGCAACATCCATGCTTCACTTCTCAATCCCATGAGATATGAATCCTTAAATACAAAAAGAGTCATTGTATTGTCGGAGTTCAGGATAGGTAAAACTGTAAATATACCCGGTTTTGCACACCTCTAAAACACTGTTAAAAAGTATTTACGTGATCTGTATGAGATGTGCTCTGGTTTTGGTTTGTTACACATTTGCAGTCTGAGTAGTAGTGACCACTCGTGTATCAGCAAGCTTTGTTGTACGCACAATACCTCCAGACTAGTGAAGTTAACCATCCACCTTAGATAAAACATTTAAAGTAGAGTGAACAATCTGCTTGACGCTGTGATGTGAAAGCCAACTGAACCCTGCTTGTCTATCTCCTCCCGTCTGACTTCTTCCTCCTAACCCCTCCACAGCTCGATCTCTCTCTCTCTCTCTCTCTCTCTCTCTCTCTCTCTCCCCGTCTCTCTCTCTCTGGCCTTTTGGTCTCAGAGTTACTCTGTGGGTGTGCATGCATTATATATAATCCTTCCGGGCAACGATAGCAATACATGGTGAGAGAGAGAGAGAGAAGGAAAGGAGCTATTTTCCCTGCCGATAAATTACTATTCATTGTGTCCCTTTTCTTGGCTGCTCTCTGCTGTTGTGCCGCTTCCCCCGCAACCGCAGTGACCCGCATACACAAAATGAAAGGGGCGACGGATGAGTAAGAGCAAGAACATGAACAACAGGCTGAGAACAGGAGTTAATGGAGGCAAATTCAAGGCGCAGAAATCGAGGAATATTTGTTGCAGATAATGACGTGACGATAGAAATCTACACCGAGGGAAGAGGACAAAAGAGACTAAAGAATAGATACAAAGAGAAGGGAGTGAATGATGACAGCATGCACAAAGCTTGTCATATCTGATTTGCCTGGAGAGACGACAAAACATCACGATGGACACTGACATGGGCTGAATCCACTGAATGTTGAGCATGAGCTACTTATTTTTGTTCTCTGAGGTTAGACCCTATTAGCGCTCAATTACCAGGGAAACCATTCATCCACATTATGTGGGCAGGAAGCCATGCAAATACTCAGCAGTTTACCCAGCCGCTGAGCACCACAGACGGCCAGTGTTTATAGTGGTTCAGTGTTTAAATCTTTTGGGATTGAACAGGTTTGGTAATTAAGCCAGAGTATATATAGACTGTCCAACGGCGAAACCGTAGAAAGCCTTAAAGGAACAGTTATAATGGGAAATGTGCTTCTTCACTTCGTTATTAGAGTAAGATAATAAGAATTAAAGCAGCTGGATAGCTTAGCTTAGTTAAGCTTAGTTAAGCTTTGCTTGGTGAAGCCTGGAAACGGCTCACCTAATTCTGTCCATGATTGACAAAATCCAACTTCAAGCACCTATGAAGCAGAATAATGAACGTTGAGTAACGTCCCAAAGTTTGGCATCAACATCACGTCGTCAAAAGAAAAGAAAAAGTCCTCCCTAAAACTTCTCTGGCACCATCAACTAACACCTTTACACAGTTGTTTGGTGATTTACACATATATACAGCTTTTAAGCTAAAGTCAATGGATGCTGGCTGCCACTGCATGTTTATCTCACAGACACCTGCTTCTGTTTCTATTCTCGGTTTGACTTTTGGCAAGTAGGGGAAAAGGCAAACTGCTAACATGTCCATGAGTTACGTTATCTCCTGCAAGACAGAAACTTTTTTGCAACATGTGGTTTTTACTACTTCTCAGAGAGAGAGGTTAACATTGTATTTGGAGATAAAAAGTTTTAAAAACAGACTGAAACTTCTATTTCTTAGAACTTACTTCTAATCTTAGAAGTTGTAAATGGTAAATGGACATGAGCTTGTATAGTATTACACCGCAGGTCACACCTAACCATTCACACATTGATGGCAGAGGCTGCTATGTAAAGTGACCATCAGAAGTAACTAATCCCATTCACATGACTTCATACGCTGCTGACGAAGCAGCGGGAGCAATTCGGTGTCTTGCACAAGGACACATCGGGCATGTTGCTGAAGGAGCTGGGGATGGAACCCTTGACCTGCCACAGCTGCCGTTTTCTCATTCCTCTAGCATCATAGATAATAGTGATGTGTAGTTCGTGAACGATTCGTTCAAAACGTACGAATCATCTGGGTGAACGAACTGAACTGAATCACTTACTGAAAAGAGTCGTTCATTTCTCAACTTCAGTTGCGCTCTCCTCTCTCCCGTCTCGTGTCTCTCTCTCGTGCGACCGTAAGAGTCGCTCAAAGCCCGCCCTCCCTCTCCCTTTCATGTCAGTGATACGTACTGACTGAACCAACAGGACGGAGTCGGTCGGGAGCTCTGTGTCGCTAAAGCCCGCCCCTACTTCTCCCTCTCATGTCTCCAAAATTAAATATATTATTTAACATTTAGGTGTCGCGAAAATGTATGTGCTTTTTATAACTGCTGTCAGTTTGTAAACGGCTTTTAGATCCAACTTAATTTCACTCAGCTGTTTTAACACCCACTAACGATCGTGTTTCAGTCAGTACTGTGTGTGTGTGTGTGTGTGTGTGTGTGTGTGTGACTGAGGCTGGTGACTCGCAGTCTCGCTCGTTCACGTTCAGTCAGTGTTTCGTTCACTGAACGTACTGAGAGGAAGAGAGTGACTTAGAGGTGGAGCTCTCGTTCAGTTGAACGAGAGCTCCACCTCTAAGTCACTCTCTTCCTCTTCTTGTACTGAACGTACTGAACAGAACGGTCGGGAGAAATAAATGTGATTGTTTTAGCAGCTTTCAGTTTGCAAACTGTAACTATTATTCACCACCGGCTCTTCTCAGTACGATCGCGAGCAGAACTAAACGTTTGGCCGTGTTTCAGCTTATTAAATTGTGATTCACAGACAGAGCTGCGGAGAAGTGCTGAACGATACAGTGAACAAATCTTTTGAACGAATCACTTTACTGAACTGATTCTACTGATTCAGTACACTGAAAAGAACTGCTTGTCCCATCACTAATACATAATGTGATTTTGTTGCTTAAAGGGTTCGTGACAAATACTTTTCCATTTTCCATCCATGAAAAACTCAAATTATCTGCCCCTTACTTACAGCATTAAACTGTGTCAATGTTTTAACCTTTACAGCACAGTGAGCTCCAGAGCCCAGGTGTGTAGGGAGCTTAAACAAAGGAGTTCCATTGAATGAAACATTATATGAAGAGATCAGCCTCTTCACCTGTATTGATAGGAGGTAGATATGAACAAGTCTCAATTTATAACCAACACCTCTGTTAAGCACACAATAACCCTTTTCACACTCCTGAAAAACTCTGGAAATTTGGCTACCCGGAGGTTCTTTAGGCTATGTGTGAACGCAAACAGCCGCATTTTTCGTGCAGACTTTACCCGGAGTTTCTCCAGCCAGACCCCTAGTATTTTATCCGCAGAATATCTGAGTGAGCTGATGTGAGAACGCGGCAGCATATACTCCGGAGATTTCAATTCGAGCAAATGGGGCCCGAGTGACGTTTATATACAGTGACTGCCTGAAGTGTCTGCACGCAACCACTACGATCTCATTATGCATTATGTTTTCTGCTCGTCAGTATGTTGTTCTCCGCTCTTTTGTGGATGTTGTCATTCCATTGGATTACACACAGCATTGATATTAAGGCAAATATTCTCATTATAACGTCGTGCAGCAGACTCTGTTGCTTCGGCCACTACTTCCGCTTTGTTTATTTTCGTCACGTCTTACCTCAGGAAATCCCCCGATCCCCCCTCCCCTCTGACAGGGAAAGTCCCCCGCTGTGAGGAGCATATGTGAACGGCTAGGTCGGGAGAATCTCCGGAGCGCTCCTCCTGCAAATATATAGATATTATCCGGAGTGCATATGTGAAAACGGCTAATGAAAGATCAATGGGAGGGGGAATAGCCACATACTCTGATGCTCATTACGTATTGTGTTATTTATAAAAAAAATGCCAGAAAAGTAACTTTTCTGCTAAAGTTCTAACTTTAAAGCTATTATGGATTTTGGTGTGGTGTTAGGTTGTGTTTTATTGAAACATTTGATCTAACTATAAAGCCCCTATCATGTACAGGAAAGTAAGAAATAAACCTGTCAAAATGTTGACACCATCTCTCAATACAGTGTGATCAACAGCATTGCCAACAACAACGTCTATAATGAAGTTATTAAATTTGACCTCCAGACAATCCAACTGAATAATATCAAATTTGTAAAGGCTAAATGAATATCCAAGTTGTTAGATCACATTAGATTGTACAAGTGTCAGTAAGTTGAACGTAAGAGTGTACCGCACATGCAGGTGGTAGCGTGCAAACACACACACACACACATTGAGCATGCATGGAAACAGTTACTCTGCCAAGAAGGGGCAGGGTTATAGGATTATAAAGGAAAGGATGGATCAAAGAGCTTTGGTGCAGGGTGTGAAGAATCTAAACGTTAGTCACATGCGTGAATCACCGAGCCTCAACAAATCCTTCAATGCCCTGTCGTCCTTGAACCACGTTTCTTTAGACAAACCATTTAACTTGCTTTGAGAACCTTTTTTTCCCAAAGCCCACTCAGAGGATAGGCTGATTTTCCTGTTAGCACTAAATATACAGCAGGCGATGAATATGTCCTTGTTTGGGCACTCCAGAATGCGCTTAATCTAAAGTCTTACATGCAGATATGTCCAAGTGAGGAGAGATCCAAGTACATTCAGACATTCTGTATGTACAGGCATGTTGGTAAAGCTGGTGTCAGGTTGGGTGTTCATTAGCCCAGTTTGATGTCAGGGAATTACATAATAGAGGTGGAGGTAACAGAGTAAACCCCCTTTTATCTCCTCATAGAATATTCATCATGGCTGACTGAATGAAGAGTGCATGCCTTTGTGAATAATGTTTCCTTAAAGAATGTACATGCTTATGGTGTTTTTTTTGCATTTACATGCACGTTTATGTGTGCATGTGGGGGATGTTTCTGCTCGAATCCCTTGGCCTGCCGTGCTCGCGCCGCTGCTCCCTCTTTTCCAGATGAAAGCCACCGTGCTAGTCCTCTGGTGCTGACTCTTCCACACAGCATAAAAAAACAGTTTGAACCACCAGCATCGCACATTCACACTTCTCTCACTTTGCCTCTGCTGCTCTTTGCTATCTGCTGTCAGCTGAATCTGTAAGCGAACAGGAGGTCTAAGATACTGTGGCTTCACGCTGACTACAGACATCAGTGGCTGGGAAAAAGCAAGAAGGCATTGCACTTCCCTATGAAAATTATTTGTCTTGTTTTTGACTCTGCAGGAGGAAGGTTATACACAAATTGCATCGGTAATTAAAAGACAGCAGCTGGAAAAAAATATTTTTTATGGTCTAAGACTAAATGTTTAAGTATACAGAACCAGATGCAAGATTTCTTTCCAAAGAAAAATTCAACTCCTGTTTTGTCGTGGGTACAAGCATCCAGCCAGTGATGGATCACAGTTCCCTTTTTCTAACAGGAGGCTAAAATAACATTTCATTACTTTCAGAGGTAAAAGTGGTAAGATTGTTCGAGAAGCGGTCGAAGGACTCACTCACTCGTTGTGTATAAGTGCTGCTGTGAGCGTGCAAGTGATGGTTAAAAGAGTTCAGTGTTTCTACAGAGCACAAGAGATGTAAGACGGGAACAGACAAATGCTCTGGCAAACAAGAAATACAACCGAATAAGTGCTCTTGAGGAAGGCAGCAAAGGAGAAATCATTTCTACGCAAATTATAGTTGATTATTAATTAAGAATTATGATGTTGGTTTTTTCATCTATACAGTTTAAGTGTCTTAACTGGATTTTTACACCTTTTCTGCTGCTGTCAACCCAAATGTCTTTTTAATTTTTGTGCCTTTATTGGAGAAATAGGAGAGCAGAGAGAGAGAGAGAGGCTTTGAGGACTATAGCCTCCGTAAATTGGGCATGCGCACTAACCAAACCACAACCAGCGATACCCCCCCCCCCCCCCCCCCCCCCCCCCAAAAAAAAAGACCCAAAACGAAACAAAAAAAAACAACAACATTTGAGTGGAACTTCTGGCATTCCTCATCTTCTCTTTCTGCAGTAACTGTAACTCAGGTATCAATAAATCTCTGCTGTAGTAGCATACTGCTAGCAGAGTACAAAACATTGCTTAACCAGTATATGATTGACCAAGGAATAGGGAAGGCAGAGTGAGACTAAATGCGAGCAAAGTAGAGAGAAAGTTAAAGTCATGAATCCCGAAACAGTCTTCATTAGTCTGTGGTATTAGTGCGTTTTAGCCTCTGGATGTGACTGACATCGATGTAGCCAGTAGTTAGCGGTAAAGGACTTCAAGCCATGACTCCCATTTCTATGTGTTGTCTTTGTTTCAACTCCAACTAGCAGTGTAACAGGTAAAAATGGATTTGGTGAATAGAAACAACCACTGAGAGATTTTTTATTCGATCTCTTTAAAGATATTAATTGATCTTAAATCATAGAAGCCTGCCACTGGGCTCTGGGATTCCTTTTTATCCCCTGTTGCTTTTCCCATAGACTGTTTTCCTGCATGCGGCCAATGTTTGCTAAGATGCTAGAAGACAATACACCTGGTACCTCAAACAGGAACAAGAACACGTCCAATACTAAATCTGGTGCTGGACTTTACGGAATCTGTATTTTTATACAGAATCTGTAAATAGAGATGAATCTGGCACTAGGGGTTCTTCTGACATTCATGGGGCCACACTTAAATTTCAAACCTGAGGCAACAAAAAGGTAGAATGTACTAGAAAGCAAAGAGACAAACTAACACAGGGAGGTCATAACCTTCATGTAACATTTAACTGCAGCAATCTGAACCTCCATTTGCACTCATTGATTTTCTCCACTAAAGGAAGGAGCTGAGAATAAATTCAGCTGCAATTACATGAAGCCCCTGTGTTATTGCTCTTCTATTGTCCCATTGCTTGAGTGTGTGTGTGCTGTGTGTATTGTGTGTTTCAATATAAACCTATGAATCAAACCGATATACAGTATTTGGTGCTTAAGCGACTCTCCATATGATCAAAGTGTCTTTTGATCAAACCGTACAACCAAGATCAGCAACTCATGCTCCAAAGTGTGTGCTGTAGGCTTCAATTTCTCTCACACACACACATGCTGGGATTTCTTTCAACTTAACTATCTTAATATCAGACATTACACATGTGCTCATTTTGCTCTCATGGTGATGCATAGGGCCTCATCTTCAAACAGAAGTGATTTGTTTCTCTCCCCCATGTGGACTTTGCTGTCTGAGGATTGGAAAACAAACTCTCTCTGCCCCCTTCCCCCTTCTCCCTCTATCATTACTGGATCCTGCCTCTGGACTGCCCGGGGTCTTTTTCTCTTCCATAGTTCCTGTGTTTGTTAACGTGCATACATTCAAGCTAGTCAAACAATGTACACATGCACACTAGTCGACAAGTGTTTGTTTGTGTGTAGCCGTTCATGCTGTGAGAAGAGAATCTGCGATACTTTGAGGGAAAATTACGCTTAGCTTCACTAAGTTAGCCTCTGTGCCGTTGATAATGAATCCCCTTTACTGCATGAATATCACAGATTGATCTTTGTGCCCAATTGACTTTGTGTTGGATCATGACTGTGCATAGATTAGTGTGAAAAAGTTTAAAGAAACGTCCTCTATCTCTTGGATTACAGTTTGACATTTCATCTCACGGATTTCAGTTTTAAAGATAGACACAGGAGACATAAGCCGTCACTTTGATTCATAGAACAGGACGAGCTTTGATAACGATATGACTAAAGTCTGAGAGAGATCTTGTGTAAAGTATTAAGATATAAAACCTTATGCACCTCCAGAAACAATAGACATTCACTTTCAAACACTTCAGCCAATAAAAGAAGGAAGTAATTTGACAATTTGTCACAACTCGGCTCATATGATGTATCATCAGAAGTGTACGAATGCAAAAGAGAACAAAAATGAACAGTCTTTGTCAGGTGGTGGATTCTCCAAACCAAACAACCAGACCAAGAGTCAGAATTAGAAAACCAAGGGCCAGTGAATCAGAGTGTCAGATAGCCAGAGAGCCAATACAGGAAACCAGCAGGGGTGTATTCGAATTGTCCCTCCTATCTCCTTTCACTATCCACTTTACCTTAACCCCGGGGAAACGTCATGAGGTTAAGGAAAGATGTTAGGAGAATTCATAAAGGACATAGGGAAAGGCGATCTCGTTGCTCTTACAATCCGACCACATTTCCACTAGGCCACGTCATTAAATGCGACGGGCCGGCGGAGGTTAATGACGTGAGTTCGCCGTGTTGAAACTACAATGTTCAGAAAATGGACTACAGAAAACGCATCTAAAAAAACTTTCCCCTGTGCCTTCTTACCGGTGAAATAATCCTAATTACCACAAGGTTGGGATTGATATAAAAGCAATATAGACTACCAGGCTAAAAGTAACAAAAGTGAAACCATCAGCTTCCTGTCCACTCAGAAATCAACATCAAAATAAATATGATTGTATGAAATGAATTGTTACATTTATGTAAGATATAACCTACACATAATGTTTTGAAGCATACAAATGTACAACTGCACAAAGCATTCTTAAGTGAATGAAATATGTTGAATAAAACATCATCTGGATAAAAATGTCTCTTATCTTTTTATCCCTTGATCTGTGTCACTTTACGATCATCGTTCATTTCCGTGAACGGTCAGATGCGCGACTCGCTTTAAATGTTGCGGCCGCAAGGAATTGTGGGGCGGCATATCTCATCTCCTTTCGTAAAGGATGGTCCAGTGTATCCTATGCTAAAGGAGGTTATGAAGGAAGCACTGACCCACCTTTCCTTAACTTTTTCGAATTCGAACGGCTCTTATCACGGCCGCCACTTAAATGCTTCCACTCTCCACCTTCCAAGGTGAAGTGGAGAGTGAAAGGAGATAGGAGGGACAATTCGAACGCACCCCAAGACTCCCAGTGGGTCATTTTCTTTAGCAGTCCAAGAAAAGGTCATCAGATGAAGATGTCCTGCAAACACTACTTCTGAGGCTGACTGAGAGGAGACCCAGGGGTAGACTGAGGGGATTCCAGAGGGACTACATTTCTCAGCATAGAGGAAAACTCCAGCTAGTCCTGTGTCTGCTCATGAGCTGGAGAAAGGATTCACAGTTAGTTTGAGTTTTCTCACTCTGAGAGCAGGAAACACATCTTCTCCAGCGTAATTGAAACATGTGAGTCACTTTCGCCTCGTATACTTGAAGTGAAATGAGAGGCTGATAAATATGAAAGAAACTTGATTGTTCAAGATGGCTGGTGTAAATTGTGAAGCTCAACTTAGATGTGGTTATCAGACACGTCGTTTCATCGGTGTTGATGGAATTGTCACACTTAAAGTTTGCAGAATAAACTTCTCTGAAAGGTCGTGAGAAGTTGTTCCAGAGAAACATAATTAAAAGTGACCTGCCAGAACATAGACACACGTGGAGAATCACACTTTCATTCTCAGCATGCCTCGTGTGTTATGTGTTAATAGTCTTTGTGAACATTTAATTAAAATGTCAGTCTGCCTGAAGGGTGGTGACACAGTGTCATAACAGACACCGACAGAGAAAGGAACTCTCCTCTGACCTTTTTATGATTCCCATTCTTCCTCTCAACACCTGCTTCTACCTTCTTCAGATGAGGTGGCCGAGAGAGGATACACACACGTGTAAGATTGGAAAAAAAACACTGCTTTGACCTTTTAAATAACAGTTAGTTAATGAAAATGTTTACTAGTACAAATCCACTGAACTTTGGTGCCATGTTTTTCTTTTCTCAACACAGAGAAATATGATTGTATTATTTATTTTTTATCATTTATGTCACACCTTTGCTTATTACAACTCCTTACGGAATCTAAGATCAGTAACATAACAGAATCCACTGAGTGAAGACTTGATCTCAGGTTTAGTTTTAAGGACATCACCCACACTGCCCTGTTGTCAACATGCTGGTCTTCCTTCCGTGCGAGAAAAGAAGAGAGAGGAAATATCTGTGATGTCAGTGAACGCTGCTGGGGCTAGTTTGTCTTATTAATGCAGGAGAGGAGACCCTGTTAATACCAAGACTCTATTGATCCTACTAGACCTTCTGGCTGGAGATGAATAGCGCGTAACGTATTATCACTGCTTCAAAATGGGCCATCGCATATCTTTGACATTTCCACCACAGCCGGCTATAATTTCCACTGGAGCACGCTCCATCCCTCGCTTGCTTTCCTTTTCACCCACTTACACTATTTTTTTTCTTGCACTCACTCAACCTACTTCTTTCTCTTCGCACCCTTGGCCTTTTCTGAGTTTCCGCACTTGGTGAATTTATATTATCAGTCCATCCATCTTCTTTCCTTCTGTTTTTTTTTCTCCACATTTTCACCACCTTTTGCCATTTTGCTCTTTTCCTGTGATTCATCATTTCCCTCCTGTCTTTCCATTTCTATTTCTGTTTCTCCATCCCCATGCTAAGTGCTTTGTCTCTCAACCTTTCCATCTCCTTTTATGCGGGCTTGAACTTGACAGACACCACTTCCTCTTATTTGGGTCTGCTTTACTCCTCTTATTTTAGTCTCACTGTATCTATGTCTTCTCCTGCTCTCTCTCTCTCTCTCTCTCTTTGTAAGTCCCTCTGCACCTCTGTGTTGTTTGCCCCCAGCAGACAATGCTGCTGACAAAGATGAGCCAGAGCATATTTAAAATGTCACCAGCAACATGACAAAAGGTCAAATGGAAAGTAAGAGACTCCCAGCCCAGTTTGTACTGACTGCTAAAAGGGCTCTTGTACTGTTGCGTGTGTGTGCAGGCTTGCTTTTTTAAAGCGTTACAGACACATATGCATGTCTGCTGTTGCCCAGGGGTGTGTATGTATTTTTGTGTTTCTATGAGCGAGAGAAAGTAAGATGAAACGCATTGAAGGTTCTGTGTACATTTTGCTCTCTCTCTCATGCATGCTCGTGTTTTTCCACACACAGTTGTGTGTCTGTGGTTACATGTAAGGCATATAGAATCATTCTAGATGTTGCCATTTTTAAAAATTTTTTATTTTTTAGCTTATTATGCCTTTAATAGAGAGACAGGACAGTAGATAGAGTCAGAAATCGGGAGGAGAGATTGGGGAATCACACGGGGAAAAGGAGCCACTCTTCAGATTCTAACCCCAGTTTGTGGTGGTCAAACTAACGACTCGGCCATGTGTTATGCTGTTGACATCCTAACCTGAACGCATCCTTATTTCTGATGGGAGGCTTTGAGCTGCTGCTTCTAAAATATGTTTCCAGTCTGGCTGACTACTTTAGGAGGGCGAGTATGTCTGCATTTACCTAAGATAGGCTGGTTTAAATCCTGATGGAGTGGTCCAAAACCCTCCTTATGTGTATAATTTTTGCAAAAAAGTGAAAATTCAGGAGGAAGTTTAGCACAAACAATACACTCTGCTTGTAGGCAAATCCCCCACCTCTTATTTTGCAAGTCAACATTGTTATTTTCTAATGAAGTGCATAATGAGGGAGCTACCACAGCTGTCTTGTTGCACTCGTGCAGCTAATTAAAAGCAACATGTAGATGTAAATGATATTAGGAACTGCTGAGTGTATGTGGCGAGTATCTCAACTTTAATGAAAGGGTTTTATTGGGAGGTTGCTTTCGGAAAGAATTAAGGAGGTGACAGCTGTGCCTTTTTGTTTTTGTAGTTCAGCTTTTGTTAAAATTATTTAACTCCCCTTTACACATTCACACAATGTGTAAATATGTAGAAATCATTTTTAATGTCAAGCAATCATTGTTTAAAGCACGGGCAGGTTTGCAGAAAATCCAAATGAGGATGATAATAGAGGATTTTAGAAGATAATGGTAGAGAGCTCTCTTGTTTTCTCTTATTGGAAACTTATTTCACAATCCTCTTGTATTTGAAGCACTTTATACAGCACTTAAAGTTCTCTTTTGGAGTGTGTGTGTGTGTGTTCTCATTTGCAGTTTGAAGCACAGACTTCCTTCATTCTCTTGGTGCATGTATATACATCCATCTGTCGCTCTGTGACTGCCCCCCCCCCCCCCCCCCCCCCCTTGTCTACCTCCCATTTCCTTTAGTTCTCAGAGTGATAATCCATCTCTAGAGGGAGACGGGCAGATCCATAATGTATATGTGCATGGGTTATGTGTGTGTGTGTGTGTGTGTGTGTGGTCTCTGATTCTGACTCCTTTCCATCGACTCTCCTAAATGTCTCTGTCAGATGGTGAAGATTTACTCCTCCTTTCTCACCACCTACTGCTATCTTCTCACTCCTTTCCCAACAGATTCTTTCTTCTATTTCATGTCAGTCTCCTTTCAAATAATGCAATTTTCCACATAATTGAAAGTATAGACAGATAGATGAGAAGCTAAACAGACGGATGTCATGGATGGATGTAAGGACATAGGGGGATATGTTGTTGTTTGGGGTGTCAGCAGTGTGTGAGCGGTTCTGATGAGTTGGTGGCAGAGCTGACACAGCGTTGGGAATAAGAGGCCAGCCCTCTGCTTATCTTTCCATCACTCTCTCTTTCCATCCATCCATCTCTCTACACAATCCATCCAACCGTGGCCAAAGTGAGTTTCTCCTGCCAAGGGCAGTAAGGGAGGGATGGTATAGGAAAAGAAGAGAGGGGGTGTTTCGGGGCAGTTTTTAAACTCTCAATTCCATGTAAGAGTCATCATGACCTGTGACTGTACATGCAGTACCTCTCTGTGTCTCCATGTGTTTACTGACTCTTCTTCTCACACACACACACACACACACACACACATGTACAGTATGGACCTTTATTACCAACACTGAGGCTTCACTTTCTTAAAATATATATATACAGTATAACAAAAAGGTGGTCCAAAATAATGTCTGCAGCCTGTCAGAAATGATTTTGGTTTAACTTTCAGGTAAATGTCTTGCCCATCGTTTTGCCCTGTCTAGGACACACACACATACAAACTCTGAATTATTATTACGGCTTTTGCTTTCCTCTCATGGTAATGATTGAGTCAATAGCAAGCCATAGCTTTTCTTATCTAAGAAATAACTACAAACTCCTCCTGATGGTGTCTTCAAAGTGTAGCGTGTGATAAAGAAATACACCTAAATGTCATTTCTGGAGCAATCACTGAGGAAATGACAAGCTTTATACCAATATTCAGGACTTGGATGGTGATGGATTAATTCAATCAAAGACAGAATCCCTGTTTGTGTAAAGGATGCCTTTCATGCATGAATCCTGACGTTGCTTGTGATTTTAATAAATTGTGCTCTTTATAAATAGCTCAGTTGGTGTGATTTAATAATTGTTGAACTAGTGGGGAAGCATAGTGGTAGTGGCCAGAATAGTTGATCTGACATTGAAGTTTTTCTTATTTGTTTGACAGATTTCTTATTTCAGAAAGATGATGTCCTTTAATTTCTTGCATTATTTAGCACTGCTTTGTTTGCCTCTGTTCATGTAGCTTTTTTTTACCGTGTTCCAGGGGGAATGTATTTTTTAATTATTTTATAAAAATCAAAGCTGTTACAAATGTTACCTGTCTCCGCATGATAAGAAGTAATTATGTTCCATTCCTAAGCATTTTGCTGCCATTGGCATGAAACTAAGAATATATTAATAAGTGAGCCTAGTTAGAGGATGTTGTCTTCCTAAAGGGTCCTTTGGGAGAGGAGAGGGGAGTGAGACATGCAGTTTGATTGGTCGACCCTCTGGTTTTCAATTAGGCTTAAACACTTTAGGGAAAAACATGATAACAAACTACATTTCCTCATGGCACACCACACAGATAAATATGGATGTGAATTCTCAAGATGTATGTAATTACAGTAATCCCATGCAAGAATAATGTATAATGTTTGAAGGGCCCAATGTTTTAATAGTTCAAAATGTATGTGTAAGGGTGTTTATTTGTAATGTTTTCTTCATTTCTCTTTCTTTTTCTATGGCATACTTCCTGTTGGCGACCCCTCCACTGACTTCATTTAGGTAAGTCATTTGTTGTTCATAGTGTCAATGTTTCTGTTGTCTTTTGTTAGATACTTGAGAGACCAGCTTTAAGAGCTTCTACATTGTGATGCTGACACATATGTTTTATAGCCAAGGCTTTAATTGTATCCTTGTCATTTTATGTTCTCTTCGCAGCCTAAAAGAGCTGTCAGGATGATTTGAGCAGCTGAGGGAAATAAACATTTAATAGGTTTTTGATGCTTCTAACTCGATTTTCTTTTGATTTTGCCATAAGCTATCGTTTGTGTTTCTGCCGACCAGCCCCCTCTAAATTATATCAACTCTCCAAGCACAATAATGTTACCACCATCATTCTAATGGCTTCAGAAAAGAGGAGAGGAAATAACAGATATTAGGAAGCTGGGTGGCAGCTGAGTCTTTGTTCTGTTTTGTGCAGTGGTCTGTGTTTGCTGGGCTGTGATGTGGATGTGTGAGGCAGCTGGTTAAATCTTGAAGGATTTTCTGGTTATTTTTTCAACAGTTCAGTTTTGAGATGTGTAATTTAACATTCTTCGACTCTTTTTGTCTCCGCTTTTAATTCTTAGTTTTCTCTGTCTTTCTCCTTTCTTTGTTTTATTGCATCATTCGTTCTGCTTAATTTGTCACACTGTTGCTGTGCAACTTCTCAAGAGTCTGTATTTGTTGTGAATATTGAACAGCATTCTAGTCTAGGAAATTTTGAATTGGAAAAATGTAATTTTTTTGTAACATTGCCTTTAGTATGACCTGAATTGACCTTTGTGTGTTTGAATAGGTGCGTGATTGCCTAATTGTCTGTCACAGGTGCTTCACAGTGACTTGCAAGTTTCTTGCAGAAAGAGGGTTAAGGGCAGAATGTGTGAGCGAGGTTCTTGCCTTGCCTTTTTTTCTGTATGTTTGTGAAAGAGATATTTTACTGTAAATGGCAGGTCATGCAGAAAACCTCTGGGCTAATGTGGAAGTGTAAAAAACTGCAGTTCATTGTGTGTCCACTTGAGGTTGCCAAGGAGTTCCCAAAAGAGTCCATGCACATTTGATTGCAGAAGCATGTTGAACAGCCTGGTACAAATAATGGTTTTGATCCGTAACATGGTCCACCTAAACTACACCCGTTTGCATGCTTTTTAATAAGCTTAGAGAGAGCGCAGTCAGAATTGGTTACCACCATCATTGTGGTTTATACAGTTCATGATTTCTTGTCATTTCAAACCATATTAAGCCATTGACTTTGTCTCAACTTCTCCAACTTTATTAATGATATTCAGTGTCTTGTTTCAATTAATGTCCACCATGTACTGAGAACACCTTGAGCTTGTGGCAATCAGGCTCTACTTAATGCCATTATACATTTATGACCACCTTGTAAGGGGCGTTCCGGGCGATGGCCTGTCAGAGAAATGCAGGTGAACGCAGCAGCTTGATGCAGACTCCTGTCACCTTCCACACTCTCTAGTTTAATGAGCCACATTTGCAAGGTGCGAGACGAGAGGTTTCGAGTCCATCCACATCAACATGACAGCTATTAGGAGACACCAACAGCTGGTGGGAGGTGAAATTAGGGCTGAGGAGGTGAGAGTAGAGGAAATGACAGACTAAGAGAATGAAGAAGGACAAGAAAAAGTGGTAGAAGGGAAGGGAAGGAAAAATTAGTAGTAAGTTGAAAGTAGCCACAGCAATATAGAGTTTCACAGACAAGGAGTACAGCTGGCCATCATGCGGCTTGGGCAATACTCGTCCTTCATTAGATGAGTCACCTTGCTGGGGATTGAAGGACGCAAGATGATTGGAAGTGAACATAGGAGACAGTGAGCAGGATAAAGGTTGAATATGCTGCAGACACACACAGGTGGCGGAAAGACAGGTGAAGCACAAACACGAATACATAATGTGAATACAACTTTGGAGTCATCCAATCATTAGTGCTGTCATTGGGAAGTCTGCTCAAGGCTGTTGTTACCATTAGCGATTTACAGAGAGTACAAGAGACCAGAAAAGGACGGAAAGAGAGAAGTGACCAATGGTTAAAATCAGGATAGGAGTTAAAGAAATGGACACCAAATGAACAAAAAAAGCACTTTTACATCATCCTTGCAACTAATAACCATCACTGTACAGTGGCAGTTTAATTTGTCACACACCTGAGCCTCACTATTACATTTTTTTATAGCAGAAAACACAGCAATGGAACAATCACTTTTTCAACCAGTTGGTGCTTTAAGTGCTTACTTTGCCATGCAACTCTCTGCACAGAAAACCTGCCTGAAACTGAATCTAGGAGAATAATTGAACACAACATCCCCTGGATGGAAACAAATAATGAAGCGCTACAGGATGTGATTTGATTCGTGCCATACACATCAGAGTCCAAAATCCAAAAACAATTTCAGTCACAATTACACATATTTACAGTAGGGATGTTGAAAACAAAAATGTTACATGCTAGATTCAAAAAATGTCGTCTAGTGATGGAGAGATTTTGATTAAATTCCTAAGTCATATGTGTGCTTTGTGTTTATTTTAATGAACACATAATAAACACATTTGAATAGCATCAAATCAAAACTGAAATAATCTCAGGACACATTAAAAAGTCAAGGCCTTGACTGTACTCTGTATGTTATTCAAAGATACTCAACATTTATCCATGTGCCAAGGTCTTGGCAATATTTTGCAACAGTGACAACGAAAAGCACATTTTTTACAGGCAGACAACTTAAGTAGAACTAAATTTAGTGGTGGAAAGCAATCTGCCACCATTCACAGGCCAAGGAAGTGGAATCGAGATGCTGAAAGATGCTCCAAGTTTAGTAAACTGATTGGTTTTATCTGGCTTCAGTGATAAGTATAATTGCGTATCATCTGCATAACGATGAAATCTTAGAGTGTGGTTATGTTGAAATTCAGTTTGTCGATGGATGAAAAGAGAGATATCTCAAAAATGAGTGGTTAAAGAGGTGATAAAGACACGAGCTGTAAAAGCCAGGGTGATGACAGGCAGCAGAGAGGGCTGCAGGAATGTGAGATGAGGAAAGTGTTAAAAATGAGAAACAGTGAGAGAAGTCTAATAAATAAAACAACAGTACAGAGAGGAATGATAGACATAGAGAAAGCCTGTATCAAGCCTTTAGGGACATAACGGATGAAAGTGGGGTTTCTTTGTCAGAGAGAAACCTTTAGATGGAAGTAAGTGCTCATGTTGCTTTAATGCATTGCTTTGACTTGGGCTACCTATATTGAAGTAAAATAAAAGGACAGGTTCTGCTCTACTTTGAGCGTACTACTGAAGTGCAGCTTTAAGTCTCTTCATTCTGTCCATTTCGAAAGATGAGGTCAGGCTAAGGTAACATAATTCAATTGTCTCTGAGTAAAAAAGACCACTGTTTCAACAACTCAACATTTATAAGAGGAGACACAAGAAGCCGACATCTTTGTGAAAGTCAAACACTGAAAAACTACAGTGAACATAAAAAGTAGAAGCACTGAAATATGGACACTGGATTCATCCACATTCAATAAATTAACCATACCTAACATCCAAAGTATTTCTTATCAGTTCCCTCTAAAGTCAGGAAACTGCCACAGTTTTTTAGATTGTAAGGTTCTATCCAAGGTAACCACAACACAGAAGCGCCCGCTGTTTCTGCATGTGTGTATATTTCAGCCTGTGTGTGTGTTGCATGACCTACAGTGTAAAAACTGAAATTTTATTGATCCCCTTGCGGGATCAATAAAAGTAAATCTTAAATCTTTTGCTGTTGAGCTTGAACTAAAACCCACTAACTAGATCACTAGATAGTGATACAGTTTGTTTAAAAGAAAAAAGAGGTAATTATCTAAACATCTACTAAGCAAACCACACACCATAATCCTGAGAATGGCTTACTTCCATAGATGTTTTTTTTGTAATTATCAAAAGTTAATTTGAATTTTACTCAGATTTCTAACATAGAATTTCTTCTACATTAGAATATTTGATTTCAGGGTTCCATATGGCTTCCTTTAGTACTTTAATTCAGGGTGCCGTAGAGGAAGTGTAAGTCTGTCCCTCTTTTGTCGCTCAACTCATACTTTTCTATTGTTGTCACCAGTGATATCTCTGCTGCCCCACGCTGCAGCAGATCCTGCCGTCACTGCGGTTGGCCATACCAAGTCATCACTGTGATAGATCACTGTTATTACTTCATGTTCTCCATTACTAGAGAACAGCAGTTGTCTGGAACACAGGCACACACTCGGACACACATTAAGCTCGGAGACAAAAAAAAGTAATGCAAGATAGTTCACACACAAATTCATATTTGCACGTTTTATCTGTTGGTATACACTGATGTGCATTTTTACATATGCACAAATCAGTTGAAGTATTGGCTGTAAACTGTGAGCACTGCAGTGTTTGAGGAGTCTTAAGAGCCAGCCAAAGTTGTTATTGTTGTGTGATGAAAGAGAGGCTGTGAGAGTACATTCCAAAGAGACAGATAGAGCGAGTGGGAGAGAAATCAAAATAATGAGAGCATCGACAAGAAAGCCAGAAGACTGTGGTCAATACCGTCTTCCAATGAATTTAGTTTCAACTTCAGACTCTCTTGTTTGATCTCGATGACAGAAAAAGTCCATTTACAAGCTGTCCACACTTGGTGCACAACATGTCAGACTCCTGATTCCTCATGTCTGGTTATTGGCTGCAGCCATATTTGTTGTCTTCTCTTGTTAATATGCAGTGTGGGTCTGCAGGTTGGAAATGTAATGTGAGCAAGAAGGCACATTTTATTCCACCTTAGTTTCTACTTAATAAATGTCTAAATAGACTAAATAAATTAAGCATTTGCTCTATGCATACATGAGTAGAAATAAAAGCACATTTAGCTCAGGGCAATGCTATTATCATAATGCTCTACTCGGCCAAAAGGAGGTGGGTGAGAAAGCTCAAACAATACATTATATCTAAATTAAGAGATGCATAATTTGAGAGAGACTTGTGGCTAATGACCAAAACAATCTGAGTCAAAGTGTGTTTGTTTGTTCTCTGTTGTGATCAGAGCTTTATTATTTTTCATAGCAATTTTAGAATCAAGATTATGTCAATGAGTGCGTGTGAAAATATGTTTTAGTCTTTGGAAGAGGAATAAACAGGCTTCTGAAGTTGTTAAAGGAATGGAAATAGACTTGTGTTTTTCTCTTTAACTTTAGCTGCATGGTGAAAGCAGAAATCAAGGAATATGTGTGGCAAACTGTTTCATTTGTATTCTTTATAAGAGTTGGCTTCAAATTCTTGTCCATAATTTGTGGAGCATCCTTTCATCATGCATGCTGTCAAGTTGACAAAAAAGATTTGTTTTTTGGGGTTTTATGCCTTTATTGAAACATGCCTTTTTTGCTGCTTTGCTAAAGTGCTCATGATGGATAGGCCGGATCTTTGTAACATAACAATGAGTAAGGTCTGCTCTTTTGTAATGTTAACAGACAAAGAGTAAGGTATTTTACCTGCTTTTTGTAAAGTGTCTCGAGATAACACTTGTTATGAGTTGACGCTATACAAATAAAAATTGATTGATTGATTGATTGATTGATGCCTTAATGGGGTGCAAAAAAACTGCTTGACCATCTGCGCCCCAGGTGTCCAACTATTATAATGATGATCTAAATGTTAGGATGATGTCACTGCACATGTTAACCGTTAGCAGATGTATACAAAGAAAACATTATTACATTGCAGACATAGCGCAATTTCTTGAGACAGTACAGGTTATCATACAGAACACGTGTTTTAGGAGAACGCACCATGTCCTGCAATACTTTGTCTGTGTTCATACAGTATTTGTCCCATGATGCAACTGCCCCCTCTATAAACCCTCATCATGATCTCTTGTTTTTTTATCAGAGAGAGGATAAACTGTCACCAATTTAACATCCTTTATACCAAAGCTGTGTTTGATAGCAGTTTAAAAAGGTTGAATGAAAACAAATATCCAATAGATTCCTCTCTGGAGCCGAGCAGGCACTGATATTAGATGTAAAATGCATGCCTCTGATGGCTACAGCAGCATGAATGTGAGGCGCTATTTGTATTCTACACAACATGAACATGTACACAACTTGTGTGGGTGAAAATATGTACGCTTTGATCTCTGAATTTTCCAGACATTATTTTTTCAATTGTGATCTTGTTTGTGTGTTGCTGAGTGTGAGCGTGCGTGCTCCTGCTGATGTGAGCTGCAGTAAAAGAAGCCGTCCTGCAGCACACAGCGTGGTGTTCGCAGCCGGGGAGCTGTCATAAACAATCTGCTCCAGCGTCAGTTCAACAGCAAGCGTGGGAGAAGCGGGTGCTCTGTAGGCTACAAGCAGCCTCACGCTCTCTAAATACACCAACTCAGCTGTGTAATGCCCTGAAATCAAATCGAGCTGTGGGATATCCTTCATGACATCAAAATTGTTATGGCACAAAAGGTTGGCAACACATGTTTCTGTCTGTCCAACACATGATAATCCCTGTTCCGTGAAGCAGGATGTGCAGTTAGCGAGGTAACTTCAGTTATCTCTGGGTTTTCAGTACTACAATGGTAGTTCACTTTTTTTTCTGTGTTTATGCTGAATACCTCTGTCAGAAATAAACAAATTGTGTCAAAGGTAAAACAAAGGATTGCTCACTTGATCAACCTAAAAAGGAGAAATTTAACCCACAATTTCCTCATACTCCGTGCACTGCCGTTCGCTGTCACTCTTTGCCAATGATTGTGTTTCCACAGCGGGCGTCGTGGTCTCCTGAGCATGCCAGCAGCGCCACTACGCTCCACTCCGTTACAAATAAGCTGAAGGTCTATATTCGACGGAGTACACTGCAGACAAGCGTCAATATGGACAGAATAGAACGACCCGGACAGGAGTCAGACAAGGATATGCACAGAGCATCCGCTCAATTTCAAAACAAAACACAATATACGGACTCACAATCATATTTTCCATGACTTTATCAACGTTACATACACGTCACGGACAACAAAGGAATCTCGGAAAGACAAAGTAACATGTTGTTTGAACATTTTTCTCCGGGGATGTGTGTACAGCTGCGCTCCACTGCACTCACGTTCCAGCGTTCCACGTTCAGACATAGCAAAACCGTGGTGCTGATGGACCGCTCACACAGACTCTCCACTTCACTAAGGATCGAGGAGCTTACACCTTGTAGCTGTGGTACCTTGTTGTTTGTGGGGATGGGTTCAGGGCGGCTTCGAGTAGAGATTGTGTTTTCCCACTAGACAAATGTTTTGTTTGAGTTTCCAGACACTTGTCCTTATCTTCCTTCATGTCCTTCTTTAGCCAGGTTAAAACAAACAACAGCTTTTCTTTCTGCACTAATCTCTCTCTTAGACTTGAACTTTTAAATGAACATTTTATAATTATCTTTGTTTATCGCTGCCTTAGACACATCAGTGCCTCTCTGTCTCCGCTAATTGGGCGTCTGCTTAAACTAACTCCTTGTGCAGAGAAACAACTCAGCCGACACTGACTGGATCCATGTTATCATGTTTAGTTGATTAGAAGTGGAAGGAGTTCTGATGTCACTCCTTAGATTGTCATTGATTGCTTTCTCTCTCTCTTGTTGTTTACAAGAGAACAAAATGTTTATTCTTACCAAATCAATGGACTCTTTTCCTCTTTCATTGCAGTTTCTCCTCACAGCTGGTTGTCTGATAAAATGATAAAGATTCTGAGATCCCTTATTTTATTTCACGGTGCTTTCTTGGTTTGAATGACTTTTTTAAGAGCAGCTTGAGTTAATCAGCAAGTTTTGAAAACCTGTTTTTGCTCCTGCCATTGAAACATTCCCTACAATCTCCTGAATTTTTTTGATTTTTTAAAGATGACAAGGAGCAATAAACTCAAGTGCATAGCATGTATATGTAGATTTTTACCTTCTAGCCTTTTTCAAAGTGAAGTCAGTGCACGTTCCAAACGTTCTCCCTATTTCCCTCTCTGCAGAATGACAGTTCTAAAACTCTCACCAGAAGCTATATTCCCATGATGGATGTTTTATGACAAGGATGTGATCAACATACTTCTACACACATGCACACACATTACATCCGTATACACCTTATGTGGACGTTTTTGCGATATTTCAGCATTATGGTATTCCAAACCAGCTGACTGGCCAGTTTCCAGCATGCGGCCCGATGAAGATTTAAAATAGGATACTTTTCATTCTGCAGTAATGCCAGTGAAGATAGGGGACATTATTTGAACACTAAAGGGATAGTGAAAAGTCAACCAGCGATGAAGTGAACACATTCGCTTTTCATTAGTGTAGACATTGAGTACATTTCTTACCTATTTTTTCATCCGTTTTTGACATACGCAGAAGTTTACTGTAACTCAAATAGTCATGCCCTGCTTGCTCAGTGCCCAGTGTCAACTTTGATTAGACATGGACAGAATTGGAGGAAAAAAAACAGCCGTGGTACTCAGATGTGTGAGAGGACATCTGTCTAAGAACGATGAGTTCCCAAAGGCTCTGCCGCCGTACATTACTGATATTGTGCATCCTGAGTGATATTTGTTCAGAGCTTTGTTTTGTTAAAATGAATATTTTTGCTGCTAATTAAAAAAAATATTAACTTTGTCTCTGCAAGAGAATGACAGAGCAGCAACACTAGAGCAATTACAGCACCCTTTGAACATAGTTTTGTTTGTTTGCATAAGAAAGAAAAATGTATTGCTGCGACGTAAGTGCCTTTAATCACAGAAGAACTAGTGAGTCTAACTGTAATTTGCTTCTTTTTAATAATTTAGTCCCATTTCTCAAAGGCTCAAACGTAAAATCCTTGTTCCATTTCATGGTGTGTGTTTTGCAGATTGCATGGTTGCACAGCTAATGAGCAGTGAGACAAACTACTCTTCACTTTTGTTCCCCCTCGGAGTGGTATTTCTGAATGAATCATCTTTAATTACCAAAAAAGTTTGAACAAAACAAGGTAATATGTTTAAAAAAAAAAAATTCTCTGCACAACTTCTTAAAGATGAAAGGCTGACGTTCCTATATTGTCAGTATTTAAGTATTGTTCTTGCTTCTTTGTTCCTATTTCTTTCATTGTCTTTGATATGTTTCATTTTTTTCTCCGTTGGCACAATAAGATTTCTCTGCATAGCTCTTGTCATGGCCATTCTTTAATGTTGCATCAATGTGTCATTCCTCCTTTTTTTTTTTCCGTCGCAGACCATGCATCATTTTTCTGTCATACTTGCTGCTTCTTTTCACCCAAACACATTTTTTTCTCCTCCACTGACCATTTCTTCATTTTCCTTCCTCTTCGGTGGGCTTCATAACCCATCCATTTCCACAGTGTACTGCTTCAGTAAATAATTACACTGTGATGGAAACCTGAGCGAGGCAGACATGGAGAGGGAGAAGCTGCTTTTGATGGCAGGTATAGGAGGACATTGTAGGTGAGAGTGTGAGGGGAAAAAAAAGGAGAAAGACGGAAACACAGGGATGGAGAAAGGATGGATATTGATCTTTACCTAGAATAGAATCAGAATGGATGAAGAAAAGGTTAAAGCAGCGGGGAACAGAAGTATGAAAACCTACAGAGCCCCCATTCTGCTTTGTTTCAGAAACAAATGTAGCCAGATGCTAATCCTCTCCATTAGCCGCAAAGGTAAAATGTAATCTCTGCTCTCTCTAACATCTCTGCTTCAGAGACATCAGTTAATACATAAGCAAACACAGTTAGCACTTTATTATCACAGCACAAACAAAAGCTTACCCTCATAAGCCTAATTTTTGATGCCCGGCCAGGAGGAATGCTAAATACTGGATAACACTGCCAGGTATTACTGCCACAAAGAACAATGTTAAATCCCTGTTAGCGAACCCCAGCCACTGCAGGGGCTTAGCACAGCAGAAGTTTCCATCTATACTGGCACTGGCAGTATAGATATGCACCCTAACAGAAGCAAATGCATTGTCTCACACGCACAGTCCCCCTAATCCCCATTAACCTGAGGGAGTCCCTGCGTGGCTGGGTGAGAGAACCCTAATTTATCATCTTGCTGTGCCATTTGTAAATACAGTTCACCTCCAGTTACTGCTGGACTTCCCTTAGCATGAGTGTGCATACTGTACATGTAAGTGCATTAGTGGTGTGATTGTACACTGTTGCTTATTTCATGCATAATGCTGATTATCAACAGTTTTGGCTTTCTTTTGTAGACTTAGACAGAAGCCAAATGTATTTGTTGTATTACGACGTTTTGAACAAGAGATGACCATCTTCAGGCTTGGTTATTCCTGGAGCAATGTGAGTGCAGGACAGTGGAGGGAATAGGGAGGAGGGGTACGGAGCAACCAAGCCTGAGAGCGAGTGTGCCCTTAGTGTCTGTATGAGTAGACCAGTAAGCTGTCACATTAAAGAGCTTCCGTTGCCAGATTGGCAGCAAATCATCTTTTATGAGCACAGAGGAGGGCACAGAGAAGCTCTCACATGCTGCTGACTCTTGTAGAGAAAATAAGTGAGGCCCACTCATACCACACCAACAGTTCCACTGATTGTTCTGATATTGACCAGCAGATCAGATACTCTCAGTGGAGGATATGGAAACACTGTGCATGCTTTATTATCTAGTATCACAGTGTATGTATTCCCTTCCCTCCCCACTCCATCTGTTCCTCTTAAAAGTCATAATTTATGGGAATCAGACAACATTCACATGCAGCTTAATCACCAACTGTTGTACACAAGTAAATTATGATGACAAACTTCTGTTCCTATATCCATGTTCCCAAAATGCACACTCGTGTGTTTGCATGTTAACCTGCACGCTTGTACCTCTACTTGCCATGCCTGTGTGTATGGGCATTGTGACATTGGAGACAGTTTATGGATGAAGAAAAAAGAAATGCAACAGAAATTGTGATCAGTATATTGAAAAATTCCCAACAGATTCTATATATTTGAGAGTAGACACTGAAGCGCAGCTCCAAGGGATAATTATATTTACATTAACATACAGCTATTTTAAATGATGAAGGTGTTATTTATTTACTTCTCATCAAACACCATGTAATATAAGTCCAGCTAGTAAGAATACAATTTTTCAAAAGCTGGTGCTGTATTCATTGAGCAGTACAAAAAGACGCTCCTAGTGATGAAATTCTTAGAATTATGATTTTTTCTGAAGAATTTCCCCTTTAAGTTAAGACTAGATACAGGTTATTGACAAAGCATCTTAGGCTGGGAGAGTGCCTAAAGGTGAAAGATGTTAGGAGGAGTGGGGAAGACTTCAGCAGGCTGAAATGAAAATAATTGGCTTTTCTCTAAAACGTGCTGTGTCTCACTCTTATAATTATCTGATTTTTTATAACATTGATTCCTTTTTTCTGAAACTATAGGAAAAAATGAAATCTGCCAAAAATTGTCACACAAGATTCAAAACATCTGATAAATGTATGAATTGCACCGATACCACTTTTTTGCAAACCAAGTACAAGTACTTACATTTGGGTGCTCACAGATACTGAGTACCGTTACGAGTACTTAATGCCCTGTCTGTTTCTTTGGTCAAAAGTCTCTGAAGCATCGGACCGATGCCGAATACTGGTATCGGTATCGGGTCATCCCTAGTATGAATCTCAATTAATACCAAGTATACTATGAGCTATTAAACCTCACACCTACAGTGTGGTTCTCAGACCTGACTAACTCTGTGTTTTCTGACCTTTCTTACTAAATGTCATTCTGAAACACACAATCCTTGCATCTGTGTTTCTGTTTGAGCTCCTTTGATACCAATATCCTCTCTAACCAATAAGCCAAATCCCACAATCCCTCTATGGACTGTGCGTGATGGTATTTTAATGGCCTCTAAAATTAAAGCCATTCCCACCTGAGGAACCATGGGAAATAATTAATAATCTTCTGCTGTGACAAGCCTTGTATAACAACCTCATTTCTGTGATAGAAAACACAGTGGACCTGTGGTGTTTTGCTTTAGTTTCTCTTTGACTTTTGATTTCTTCATCTCTGAAAAAGGAGACAAAATTCAGGATTGTTGTATTTGGGGACTAGAATCTAAAAGGAAACAATCCTCCTGTGAATTCTAAATATCAGCACACAAAGAGCATCTCTAAAACTCTACAGAACATAAGAATATTGTAAATTAGAAAACTGACTGAACAGCGTTCTTCCAGAGAAGAACAAAGAACAGCAATGAAGAATGTATTGTTGTTGATCTCTAGACTTAAGCCTGGTTCACACTGTGCGATTATTCTTCTATTGTATAAAAATCGGGGTGGTATGTCAGCTCACACTGTACGATGCGATCGTTTATGATGTCTGACCAGACCTTAAAATTAATGCGCTCACTCTGTACGATGCGACTGTCCGGCACGGCAGGGGGAGCTCACACTGTATGAGTGAAATCGGGACTGAGCGTTGACAATTGTTAATAAAGTTCCTTTTAATAACTGCGGATGGCAGTTGGTGAAAGAGAAGGAAGTGGAAGTTGTTGTAGGATGTAGGAAAGTTGATACAATTGTGGATATATGGATAAAAGTTTCAGAAAAGTGCTGCACTAATGATCTGTAGGCCTACCGAAAAAAAAACCGCCGGGTTTCGTCCTGCCGCTGGTCGCCATGACTACAGTCCTCCCTTGACTCTTGTGATTACATTGTTGTCACACACAACTTCTGCCAGACCCTTTTCATGACGGTATCATCCAGATTTTAAATTCTAAATATCAAACATGTTTGTCGGGGCAACAGCTGTTAACAGTTGGTATGTTGGTTTATAAAAGACAGATACACATCAAATAATTTTTTCTTAAAAGTAATTTCTGTCATTATAGTATCCGTTTTTATAATACTGATTGAAGTACGAGTGTTAATGTTTTTGAGAGGTATAGTTTTAATTGGTTATTTAAAAGGATATGCCATGATTGATGGCTCTGTTGACAAATGTACCGTTCTTTTGAGAGGATACAGACTTGCTCTTATAGGTCTCATTCCTGTCCTTTGATATTTCCTTTAAATATGTCTTAAAGGGGTCATATTATGCCCTTTTATGGGTTCATATATTTATTTCATGTGCCTACTAAAGTACGTTCACAATCGCTAATGTTCAAAAAAGAGAGTATGAGTATGTAAAATATAAAAAATTATTTACAACTGCAATGAAATTAATTCTAAACAAACGGTTAATATCCATTATTCAATATGAATAAAAGTAAACAAGTTACAAAACATTTTTTGTAAATTCTTTATTTGCAGCTAAGGTTAAAGAAAAGGAAATGAGAGAGAACTATACGATGTAATATACAATGAGAAAATTTTTATGTCTCCATACAGGCTTTACAGACACTTGGCCTACCGTAGCTTTGTGAGCCGGTGCTGGGGATACTTGGGACGCAACTGCAGAGTAGTCATCCCGTCGTGTGTTGTCCTGAGGATCCAGCTTGAGTTTCCGGACCCGACTGGACAGTATCTTGGCTGAACCTGGACTTGTGTCGAGCCACTACTTCTTCTTTTGAGGGACGGTCAAACTCTGAGGCAGGATCCTTGGGGACGGGTATTCTCTGAAGCTCCTCAAGAAATGGTGCGGGGTCCGGGAACTCCTCTTCAAACACCACTGCAATCAAGTCCCCAACATATTCTGAAAAAAAAATATATATGTATAATTTGTTTATTGCTCGTTTTTCTCTCATCCGTTTTTTACCGTTATAAAAGTAAATTTAAATTATTTATAAAAAGGTATTTAAAATGTTTTTCTTTTGTGTTTAAAAAAAAATAAAAAATTTGTAACTTACTGTATGTTGGGTCTGTTTTGGCGATGGCTTCGCCCTTTTTGGCTTTGGGAAATGCCACCTTGTAGATCGGCTGTCCTGTAGAGGTTGTTGCTTGCTCGCGTTCAGCATTTTCATTGTAATGCCTCACCGACAGAAACAACCTACAATACAAAAAGGTAAAATCAGCAATTATATAATCAAATCATATTTTTCTGATATTCTTGGTCAGATATATCAGCAATTGGTTAATTTGTTAGAGGGTGGTGCAACAGGCCTAACAGTAAAAATGTATTTGTAAAGTTCGACAGCATACCTGCACAACATTCCCATGAATGGAAATCCACATTCTTCGGTGTGAAACGAAGCAGCAGGCTGTGGTAGGATTCTAGTGCAGAGGTTTGATAGTGGTGGCTCAGATTCTCCACATCCAAGACCCTCTTGTTGTTCATCAGTTTCTCTACATGATGTAGAGCCACTCTCTCAGGAAAGAGAGAGTTTTTATGCTCATGCACATCCTGAATGTGGTTGAACAAGGAAATGTACTTGGCCACCTTCTCTGGTCCTGATGTAGATTATGTTGCGCTCAGAGTCTGTAAAAAGCGGATTTGTACCCAAAAACACTACTTATATCACTGAGGGTGGTTAACAATGCTATAGCTGTTACATTTTTAGGTGAAAGTTTGTAAATAGCTGAGTAGTACTCAAGCTTCGGCTTCGACACAATAGCACTACTTAGCATTTTAGCCAAGACATACAGTTGAGCTACACGCAGAGTTTCAAACAAAATAAGAAAAACGATAAATTAAGCGTACTTACAGTTGTGATTGTGAACTTCCAGAAGCAGTAGAACTTCCATCGTCACCAAAAAGATTAGGAACGGCACCTTCTTTCAGAATCAGCTTTTTTGAAAATCCCGATTGGAACTGTGTCCAGTTAGCAAAGCAGTCCTCGGTGAAATGCCGGGAACACAAGAAAGTGTTGGGGCTGTGCTGCTGAGGAACATTCCTATAAAAGATAACCACCGGGTCCTCAAACTGGCACTGCTAGCCAGAACTGGGCTCGCACTTGAATTAACAGCTTCTGGTGGTCATGACGGCATGACGTTATGCAAAACGTGGGCGTGCCACAGAAGTTTAATGTGAGTGCAACATGAGCTGCAGGGCGTGCCACAACAAGCCAATGGGCTTAGATCAGTGATTTCACACTGACAAGATGTAACACTGGCACATTTTTTCGAGGGGGGCTAGAACCGAGCGTTACATGCAGCTAATGCTGCAGCTAACAGGAGGACGTAGGAGAAGCCGTGTTTCTGCGGACTTTGAATTTTTGCACATAGATGTGCCTAAACATGCACAGGACACATGGAAAACACACTAAAGAGCATATAAAACAAGAAAAAGCATAACATGAGCCCTTTAATATTCACTGCTGCCCTAAATTCAAAGCAAAATGAAGTGTGTACTCTTCTTTAGGAATGGGCATTTCTCATTAGCTCTATAGAATTGTAAAATATAGAACATAGAAAAAGTACTGAGTCACACCATCAGACATGATGAAGGGCGAGGGCCCGAAACATTACATGTGATATTCCATTTAATTTTATTTACTTGGAGCAGCTTCTGGTGTGTGGACTTTCTTAATTTATTTTTTCAACATGCTTATCTCTTGAAGACTCCTGGACTCAAAGAATGCAAGTAGAAGGCAGTCACAGTCATTGATTGTGTAATGCGCTGCTCGGGTGCTTATTGCATAGAAATAGTGAGCGCAAACGGACTGAAGTCTGTGACGCGAATCTGCCCTGAACTTTCACATATAGATGTTGCCCTTTCATTTAAACTTGCCACATTGTAGCTACCGGCCACAGAAAATGACTATTAACTGCACAAGAAACAATAATTTGCCCTCTCTATTTTAGTGTTTGTATTTCTACCTGTCCCTTGCAGTCCTCTTTCTATAGGTCAATTTAGATTGGCATTGCTGTGCATTGTATCGTCGTGTCTCCCCTGTCTCCTACATACTTTTGCTCTTGTCATATCCCTCACTTGTCTTGTATTGTTCTGCATCACCTAATAAAAAATAAAAAAAGTCCAAAACATGTACCTCATACAACCCCCCAAAAAAAAAAAATTTAGATTGGCACAATCTCAAACACACACACACACACGTACACATTCTAACACACTGGTCTGGAAGGTGGAGTGTATCAGTGAGGGACGGAGGGTTCTGCTTCATGCAGCTCTGAGCAGAACAGTCGTGGTTTAGAGTTTACTGAATCAGGCAGCTGTAACTGATCCGACCTGGCACCAGTTGGGTTGATCAAACAGTCAAGTACATTGCCAAAGGGTGACAGAGAGAGACTGAGAAGCAGAGTGACGTGGTGTTGATGTTGTTTGATACAAATAAAAGAGAAGAGCATGTGTCATTGACGCAGGTTTTATTTAAACTAAAAAAATCGTCATGAGGATTAGCATACAACATTTCAACCAGAGACGGATGTCGGAACTGATCAGAAACCGCAACGGCTCCAGTTTCTTTTAGTCTGTCTGGTTTCTATTGATGAAGCAAGACTGGTGCAAGTAGTGCTTTGATACGCAGCCATCATGTGACTGGGGTTATGTGAGGTAAAAAAAAAAAAAGTGTGCTCTTGGAGGAGCAAAGGTGGAGGAAGATTTCTAAAAATTTAGGGGCAGACTTCAGCTCTCAGATAAAATAATGCACGTTTCTTTTCTACTTTGAATTTGTGAAATGTTCAAGTTCACGACATTGACATCCCGATAGGGAAGAAAGCCTTCCGCCTCTCCCTCTGCAACCTTGAAAGGAAAATGTGGATTCATATTGTTAGTGATATGCACTGAGATATAGTTCTTAATTCAAATTATACAAGTGAGGAAACAAAAATGTCCAAATCTCTTTTTTCATTTTGGGGAAACATCAGTTTACAGACCCATGGAAGACCTCGTACAAACTGCTGATTTCCACCCATTTCAAGTAAAATTAGCTGTAATTGTTGTACAATTTACCAAATCTAATTGAATGCAACTTTGGGAATCAATACAACCAGCCTTACAGGGAATGAACTGTCACTTTGCAATGGTAATGTCAGTAATTTTTGTGAGATCCAGTCTTTGTCTTGTCACGACCCCGCTCTTAAGGCCCATCAAAGATAAGGGAAAAGTATGGTTTTTAACTAAATGGTTTAAAGTTTATAACAAAGTACCCAAAAAATGATTTTCATCTACAAAGAGACTGAGGTGTTTGTCAGCTGTTGTGTGAGCGTGTGGTTTGTGCGGCATGTTGTATGGTGTAAAACTAAACTAACATAATCAAACTACAACAAAACATGGTGCAAATAAAGAGCTGTGGTGACGGTTTGAAGTTTGGCGTGGATAAGAAAGAGTGAGAGGATGACTCCCTGATCTTAAATAGCCTACACCTGGGCCAGGTCTGCCCAGGTGTGGCGGAACACCGCCCACCAGCGACCTGCGGGGACACAAACACACAGACAGAAACCCCGTAGCAGACCCTGCTGGTGAGAGGGTTGTCACAGTCTTCCCTTTTCCTTTTACCTGAAATGCACCTCTCTCTCTCTCTCTCTGCCTCCCTTTCTCTTGAGAGAGAGATAACACTTCCTTTTAAAAATGCATCTATACCCAACGTCCTTTTCCAAAACTTGAATCAAAATCCACGGAAGAAGTCGTACTAGGGGGGCATCCTGTCGCCACAGACCACCCATAAACCAGCCTAGTCTCCATGTGACACAGACAATCAGTCATCTTCAGCAGCTCTTTCATTACCGGAAGGAATAATAGATGAACTTATTCAGCAGGCCCAGGAGGGGTGTATTGAGCTGGCGATGCTAACTGAGTGTTAGACTGAGGAGGGTCCATGGTTATGTTATTGGACAAACGGAAACAGCGTTGGCCGTCATTTGGTACAACAAACTGAGTGAAGACTAGATGAGGAAAAGGGGCTTTTGGTGTTCGTAAACATTTGTTGAGACCAAATGTTGGGTGTGAAGTTTTCATCTAACAGTGAAAAACAACTCAGGAAGCGTCAACTATCAGTTGTAATAGCTTGTGTGTTTGAATGCAGCCAAGTGTAGCATGGGATATGGCCAACATTGATTTTGTTTAAATTTATTTGATTTTGATTTTGTAAGTTTGTTCCAATGGAGCTAAAATCAATTTTGGATGTTGAAACATCAGAGACGTTTCATGCAGAGTTTTAAAAGTGATCTTCATGGAACTCGCCAAATGTAGAGAGATGCAGGACATAAACTGTACGTGTGTGTGTGTGTGCACGTGCGTGCGTGGTTTCATACCCCGTTGTTCCATCCAAAACATCTCGTTATGTTTTGACGTTTCTTGGTGTCTCAAGGCACTCGAGCTCACATTGGCACGGGGCACCCGATCTGTTGACAAAAATTGTTTGGTGAGGCTTCCAAGACATGGGAAAATGAATCCAGACCAAATCAAATTGATTAACAGCTCGAGCAAAGAGATGGCATGCCTGTGGGTGGCTGTGGGTAGTTGGAGAGTGGTTAAGGAAAGGCAGAGGATGAGGTGGTTGAAAGAGAAATAAGCCAGGCCGAAAGTGTGTCGACTAAATGAGCAGCATGAGAAAAAAACTGTCTTATTGAATACAATATCTCCCAGTAAGGAGGCAAAATTGCAAATTACATTCTAAAATAAACCCTGTTTTATACAAACCAACAAAACAGACATTCAAAGGCACAAAAAATTGGGGGAGACATAAAAAGGATGAAAAAGGGACGCTAGATAAAAAGATAGAGAATACAATAACAAGGTAGCTCAACCCGAGGCAAAGTGAGAGAGATTCCACACTCACTCTTTATACATTTCTAAACAGAGAGAGAGAGATATGGGGGGGGGGGGGGGGGGAAGCAACTCATCTTCCTCAGCTGAAAAACAACTCATTTAGAAACCAACAGTGAACCTCAGACTGGAGATTGTGTTTGAGGAAGAGCATGGAAAGTTTTCCTCACCGGAAACCTTATCCAGTGTAGAATACATTTATAAAAGCAAATTAAAAATCAGCAGCAAGCTGTTCTATCTATTCCTGACGGGAGTTTTTATTTTCCTGATATTTATTACATGCAGACAAGCTGATGCCTCATTTAATGGTTAATTTGAAATGTCAGTGGGGTAATGTGTGAGTTCATCTCGAACTGGATTTAACATTGGTGTCTAGAGACAGTTGTTACTTCCTGCATTGCCTCACTATTTCATGAAACAGGGTTTGGACGTCCCGAGAAAAGAGCATTTAAACATGTATATTTAAACTAAATCCTAAGGAATACAGGATGTGAAATACAAAACAAAAACAGGATGGAATAAAGAAATATATGTAATTATTATAATGTATACAACAATTGCAACATTTTAGGAACATATTTCTTTATTAGTGTTCACATATTTACTGTGCAGGGTTAAGTCCCGTTTTGCCCCCCCCCCCCCCCCCCCCCCCCCCCTGTTTCTTCTATATGTTAGTGCTGCAGATGTACAGTAGCTATACTTGAGAAAAAGGGGAAAATATCTCTCCGGAGGATTCAGGGTTTATTCATTGATTTCTGTATCTTCCTGGGGATGTCATAAAACGGCACTACCAACCTCTGTAGATGTAAGGTCTCACTGTTGGGTTACAAATACACATATATTTTGTAGTATTCAGGTACAGAGGGAATGATGCTCTGTAATAAATCACAAAATTTCAAAATACTTTAGAAAAAAGTAGATCTTTTGATCCATATGTACATTAATACAGTACAGCATTTTTATGATAGTTGATCCCACATTTTATGATGTCAGTCTCTTAAAATTGCACTATTTATTCTCTGCACTTTATGTTCTAATTTTTACAACACTTACCTTATTTGGGCATGCCTAATTATAATTATTTTTAACACTTGCCTTTTGACGATAGATCCCTCATTAATCTTATACACTGGTCCATTAGAAATACTTTTTATATTTATCCTTAAAGCAATATTCATTATCAGACAAAAAACAAATAAAAGATTTCACTGAGATAAAAAAGGGATATAAATGACATTTGATTTCTGTTTGTCTTGTTTTGATGTTTGTTGATGTCTCAAGGCACTCGATAACAGAACAGAGACGCTCTCCTCCATCATTGTTTCATCTTTCATAAAAGGATGTCAGTTATGTTCTACATTATATTCACCCTTTGATTGGTGAAGTGAGCTGCAGGCTGCTTTACGAATTGTGCTGAAGTTGGACTGTGATGCGTTCACAGACTGTAGACTTGAAGTCACCTGCTCTACAGAGCCTATTGAACACAAGACGTGTCCGAAATCACTTCTCACATTCACTAACCCATGCAACAATGTGTGGCTGCTGACACTGATGTTTCATTTGCCCTGTGGAGAATTACACAGTCATTTCTCTATTAACTGTTTCCTGTCAAATCACATTGTGTGTAACCTTGTGTCTTCTTCCTATTGTGCTGAATGTGTGTCCTTCCCCTAAAATAATTTTAAAGAAATGGTTTAAGTATAGCCAATACAGTGTGGCAAACATGAACTTAAGTTTTATTTAAATCTTGAATCATTTCATGCACTTAGTTTGCAAAGCTTTTTTTAAACGTCCCCAAAATAGTTAACATTACACATTGATGCACATTTGCATCCTTCTATCCATGATAACACATTACCGGAACACATTAATATTTAAATATTATTTTAAGATACAAATTTGTAGCAACCAACCTGCTAAATGGTGCATAACATGTCATACTTTGAGTCATGCACATGCACTTTTATTATCTTATTTTTGAGGCACTAGTTTGCAAAAGCTCTTGTAGGACCACCATCTGTGCTGCCAATTAATGAGGCCTTTAGTGTGCAGTGAAACATCTGTTAATTTGTGTCCTATACCACTTTGTGAAGCCCACCAGGGACCTGCTTTCCAGCAATCCCAGGTGTACAGGACAACACGCATAATGTAGCTTCTTTCTAATTAGCGAAGGGCTAGTTGACTGTTTTCAGTCAAGTTGAACTCTTTCTCTGTGACCCTGTGAAAAACAAGAGCAACTTCCAGTATGTTTTTGAAAAATGTACCACATACAAGCTATCATTTTTTGTTATTAATAGTTTGTTCACCAACATTCTTGGTAGGCTGTGACTGAATAAACTTAAGAGGTGTCAAATCTGCCTTCCGCCAGCAAAATCAGCTGCAAAAGTTCAACCCTCCATCTCCTCCTGTAGATGAAAACTTACAGAAATAAAGGAGATGGGCTCCATGGACTTATGAATATTACATACGAAATTAGGTCACTGCAGGAGGCTATCCACAGCAGCAAACTCAATTTGGTGAAAGACCCTCTCTGCCCCAGTCTGCTCCAGATGGACCGAAACAGGAATGTGGACGAAATTGATAAAGTCTGAGGGTGCTCCTGGCCACACCAGGGACAGGCATGAACAGACGGAGAGTCGCCCACTCACTGGCAGTTTGAAAAGTCAGACTGTATCTCTATGCAGCTGTTGGCACTTCTGACAGCTTCCACAGTGTTCATGACTTGAGTTAAGAAAGAAAAAGCCCTCGAGTCCCAAAATCTCAGTGTTCAGACTTGACAGACTTGACAGCACCACACCACAACTCGACTCACTCATTGGTATAGTCATGATCTGGAAAAAGACAATTCATATTCTAACTGATTTACAGACCTCATGGTTAAAAATGCAGAAAGCACTCAAAGATACAGTCGGCAACATGATTCATTAGAATGTTGGTTAAAATAACTTTTGAGCATCACATGTAGCTAACGACATGAAATGGCATGAATCTTTACACATAGTGCAAATCTAAACTGTACAATTATTTACAGTAACCTAAAATGAATCCACCATAGAGGAGGACTTTGCAAAAATGGTGAGAAATAACTTTCTTTCAACGTGCAGAAACCTCTGAACAGAACCAGACTTATTGGTGAACAGCCATGTGTCGCAACTGGATTAAGTTGTTAGCAGTGAAGATTATTTTCCTGGCCTATCATTTGAAGAGTTTGTCCCTTGTTATATTTGTGTTATTATGCCTCACCCTGGATGGCAACATTTAGTTTCATGGCTGAAATCTGTGATTTTATGCCAACTGACATTTAGGATGTCGTAAATGTCTCCCCTCTAACTGTGTCCAGTTCCCTTCAGCTCCAGAGATGTGGCAGAGATGTGAAGCCCTTTGAACACGCAGGCCAAACCCCGTCTATCCATGGCTCTGGTCCCAAATGGTGGCAGCCAGCTAACACATCTCTTGGTTGCTATTTTTCCACATCCCAGGTTATTTACCTCGCTGGAAATGTCACAAAGAAGGCTTTGGTAGGAAGCCATCTCCCTTCTGCTCTCACCACCTATCTTCTCCCTCACTTGCTTATTTTATTTCACCTTATCTATCTCACTCTTCCAGCCTTCTTACTGCCCATTCATGTTTCTCCTCTCATATCACACCATCATGCGTAAAACTATATCCACCTCTCTCTCTCTCCAGGGAATAGGCTGACATTTGTACTTGGATATTGTCGTCATTTTCTTACACTGAAGTTGCTAAACACACAGAACCTTACTTTGCACTTGACACACGGGCAAATATCAGCAGCTGCAATCTCCAACTTGAATCCTGAGCATATGACCAAAATGGCTGCATCCATCTACCATTTTCACAAATCAGGGACACTGAGCTGGCATGCACTATTTTAAGCTGTTTTGCACACATGCACACGTTTGTGTAGGTGTGCATGTCATACTCATCATTTAATTGCTTCAGTTATATTCTTACATAACCTAATTTAAAATAAAATGGAAAAAGTATGTGTGCTGCACCAGGTGGCTTTATGATACATCAGTGAATTATTGATGTTTATGATTCTAGATCTTTTTTAAACAGGAGGTAGAAACAAAACGCTTTCTCTTATTTCACAAATACAGCATTCCTTTGTGGGGAAGCTGGGCACCGAAATGTCATCATCTTAAAGAAGTGAATCACATACTTTGCATTACTTTAGTTCATAAAGGTGCATTCATTTTAAGATGCTTTAACATGGGAACACATGCATTGTGTGATAAATGACCTTTTCTATGCTGTAGAATAAAAAATATTGCCCAATGAAACTTCAAACATAGACCCCAAATCAAAAAAGTAATTACATTTTGTATTCAGACAATGGCAACATATTAAAGATATGCAGCAAATCATATAAAATAGACTTCCAAAGCAACAAAAGAGGCTGTATTGTTCTTCAACCAGCATGTCACAGTATGCCAGCTGCAATACAACAACAACAAACATCGCTTGTCACTGCTTTGTCTTTGGTTCTTTGTTGTCCTCCGTCAACATGACCAGACTAACATTACCATACGCAAAGATTAAGAAAGTCCAGAAATGTTGTGTTGATGTAGTCATAATTAAAAAGACAATACAATGGAGCTTTGAACATCTGTGAATGGGAACTCTGCTACAATGAAACTTTGAATAAAACACTGGTGACACTGATGGAACGCTCCAGTTTGAATACAAAAGCCTTATAATAAATAGTTTTACCTTTTTACTTCCATCAGTTCCAGATGGATGAAGGCCTCCAAAAATAACCAAGCAGTAACATCTTGTGTTGAAAAATGATGTCAATGCGGAAGCGCAAAACAATCGTAGTTGCTCGTGGGTTCTCTTGAGGCTGGCTTCAAAAACCGAATGAATCCGCATGAGATCCCGTTTGAAAATGCATATTTTTACAGCGGAAATAAACGTGTTAACATCCCTGTTGTCCATGTTGTAGCTGTGTGCCAGGAGGCTCGGCTTACTGTACCTTGAGCTGAATCCTGTTACTGACCTCAATCTGTCGTCTTTGTGTGTTTTGTATTCATCTAATATGCTAGCTAGACGACGAGCAGATGAGCTAGTTGGGAGTGTTTTAGTAAATGAGAGATTCATTTAGCATGCCTGAACTGTCTTTGTCTGCTTCTGGATTTTAGAAGTTAGTTGTTGTCAGTTCATGGAGACGTTGTCAGTTTATGGAGACGTCCATAAACTGCACGCTGCATAAATGGGAACTCCATATTCACAAAGAAATCCCACTGGGAATTGTTAAAGCACAATGGTTGCCTGAGTCACAGTTAGGAGCTGTTAAACAGTTTAATGTTGTTGATAGGCTAGTTTTTTTTACATTATCTTTATTTCCTAAATAATTTCAATATTGTAATGGAGCTCTAGCTCACCAATTACAGGTCCTAGTTTCAATGTCTGATCACTCTAATAGTTTCAGTTCACACTTACAGGATTCAGTGAATTTTAACAATCTTTATTGCTTTAAAACTCAAAACTTAAAGAGGACTCATGTGTGACTGACAAAGCACAGTGGTAGTGTCATTCTTTTAACCTCTTTATGGAAGTGCCTCTATTGCAAAGGTGATTTAAAATCAGTCGACTAATCTACTGTAATCACTTAAAATCAAATGTTTCCATCAATGACCATGCGACGCGGTGAATGGGACTGAATGAATCAGCACAGCACCTGTTGGATTTCCTTCTGAGTCATCATGGACAAAGTCTCTTGACTTTCCTTTTTATTCACCAATCTTTGTCAGTTTCTCTGTTGAGCTTACACCTTTGTACTTATGAAAACTTGTGTATTTATGCTTTCTTGGGTCTCTTCTCTTTTTTGTCCTCAGTTGATGCACCAATGTCAAATGAACCAGAATACTGCACATTGACTGTTGTTCATAACAATGGTCTGCAATATATATATATATATATAGACCTTTAAAACTCCTTAAAATGCAATACTTGACCGTTGAGAATTGAGGGAATTATAATTTTTCTTTTTGATAAAATTATTTTCTTTGTACACCCCCCAGTAGTGTATTTTATACTAATCTATAGTGTCAAGCCAGTGTCTGCATGTGTTTACAAGGGAGAGCCTGCATGTCAGTGTGTGTATCTCCTGTCAAACCAGGCAATGATGTAAAATATGGACCTTAGTTACATGCCAGGAAGGAGGCATGTAAGAGCCCGAAATGTAACAACGACCCAAAATGCTATAAAAAAAAATGTAATAAAACCCGAAATGTAATAACTGGTCGATAATGTTACAAGATGTTGAGCCCAAAACGTAATAACTTTTTGCCTAAATATTTTTCTCCTAATAGTGTAGTAATTTTATTACATTATAGAGTGAGTCAATAATTTATTGATTAAAGGGCTTATTGCTTCAATGTAGAGTGTAGTGTCATACACAAATGCCCCCGTCCTGTGTATATATATATATATATATATATATGTATATATATATATTTTTTTTTTTTTTCACTGGACTTTGAACTGCTTCAATTCAATAACACTGGAAGAATGGGGCTTTTCTAACACTTTGGACCTTTAGTTTATACATCTATATACAGTCTATGGTATTTATGGATGATTGCTGTTGCCCAAGTCATTTATAGTCTTCTGTTGTCTAAAAGTGATGAAAGTGAGAAGATCATACAATAAATTAAGAGGTCAATTATGGAGACACAAAAATTTCAATTCAATCATTCATTTCAATTGTTGTTGTTTAACTGTTTCCATTAAAATTGTAATGTGATATGGGGGACGGGGCATTTGTGTATGACAAATATTTAAATATTTAACCAAAAGTTATTACGTTTTGGGCTCAACATCTTGTTACATTATCGACCAGTTATTACATTTCTTCTTCTTTATTACATTTTTTTTTTTTTTTTACAACATTTCGTGTCATTGTTACATTTCTGGCTCTAGCAAGGCAGCAGACCTTTTTCCTTTTAGAAACACACACATGCACACACATACATTATCAGGCTCTGGTGAAGTCATTTTTTTTCTCTGGGAGTCCACCTGTGACACTATGCCATATGTCTAAAAAGCCAACAGACCAAGAGAGTAACACAGCTTCACCCACAGTGTACTGCACACATGCACAGAGGCACAAACAATTATCTTCCTCGACCTCACACTACACACACACACACACACACACTCACATGCTGGGGTATGACAGAGAGCTATTGACTGACTCTACCTGGCCTGACAGACCATTCACAATTTCTCCCTGTGTGAAACCTAATGTACTGAGAGAACGGAGTGTGTTTGTGAGTCTGAGAGAGAGAGAAAAGACCGGAATGACAAAGAGGAAGGAGAACAACTTCATGACTCTGTGTGACAGGAAAATGAATTTCTGTATTTCTGCTAGGTGATTTTTGCTGCTTTTGAGTGTCTCAAACACATGCTGCCGTAGTCGCTTTGTTTGATTTTTTTTGATTGCTAGGAACTGTGAGTTTACACCGACGTCAGGTTGGCCTTGGAAGCTATACAGTGCGGGTATTTATGATGTTTTCTTTGGCCGCTTTAAGTCATTGGTCCAGGTGGAAGGTTTATATAGACTGTATACTATGCATGATTATATTCAAGGTTTTATGATATGAGTAAGGCAATCATCAAGTTAAGTATTTTACATTAATATGTTTAATCTTGCAGAATTAAATAATAAATTTGTTCAGTCCCTCCAATGTTTTGCTCGCTTTTTCTGTGATTGTTGTGGCCTGAACCGCCTGATATACTACAGCTTTTGAGAAGAGAAGTTGAAATGACAGTTGACATGGTTTGGTGCCTTTTTTTGGTGACACACTCATCGTAACTTGGAAAAATATTCCAATAAAGCCAAACTTGGCTGAACAAGGTTTTGCTTTATGACATCCTCTTCAGTCAATGAATGAATGCAAATGGAATGAAACTAAAGTAAATTGCCATGAAATACAAATTTTGGCACAACCCGTGCTTGTGCAAAGTACAATCTACCCCTTATTAGTAGACTTGCACTGTTTTACTCATAACTTCAGGGGCTGGACTGTTATAAAACCAGAGATAAGAGACAGAGGAGCAGGATCTAACTGTATAATTACTTTTAGAAATACAATTGCTTACATTTGCAGATCATTTTGGAGAATTAATAACAATATTGTGAGGTTCTGAAAAGGTGCAGAAATTAGTTTATTCACTGAAGCGTGATTTCACATAATCCTGGGGATACTGATCTTATATTATTCTTCAAGGAGTCTGAGGTAACTAACCACTAAATGAACAACCCAAGTAAAAGAGGACAAGCGGACAGGACAGGACAGGCAGTCATACAGGGAAAGAAAATAACTGCTTCAGTTTGCAAAAGGGCTAGCCTTGCTCTGAATTACAGTAAATATCACAGGAAATCTTGCCTGTCCAAAACTGTTCAACACACCATTGAAAAGAAAACTCAGAGTTCATGATTTTTGTAAATGATCTATACTAAAAAAAATAAAAGTTCTAAAATGATCTTGAAATCCATTTCTGAAATGGAACCCTTTAAGAAAAATGATTTATTTGTGTGTATGAATGACGATGTGTGACTGAATTCAAGGATAAACTGTTTCTGAATAACCTTGTTGTTGAAAAGCACTTCACAAAGTGGCTCACATGAAACATAAAAGCATTAAAGGCAAGAATAAAAGAAACACAAAGGCTATGTAAAAGACAATCTACAAAGAAACATCAACGGGATTTAAAAGGATTAAAAGTACGTTAGAAGATTAACAAAAGCTGTAACTCAGAGAGACGGACTTAAAAGAAGAATTAAAATAATGCAGTGCAAGGTTGAATCATTACTCACTTGTGAAATGTATCTGCAAACAGAATGGTCTAATGCTTAGATAAAGCTGTAAACAGAATAGCTGGAGACATTTTGTCGAAACATTCTACAGGATATTTTAGGAATACAAATTGATGGCTGCTTCCCAATGTTTAATTTCTCGGAGGACAGTATAAGCTGACCCGTCCAAGACCGTCTGAGAGGTCTGGAGAGTTCATAATGGAGCAGTAAATCAAAAAATAGCATTACAGTATATAAGCTTACTTAAGCTTAATTAATGTGCAATTATTCTAAATCCTGCTAAGTCATAGGCCATTTATATTGTGGAGGTGATATACATTTTTTTTATTCCCCTTATGTCCATGACTAAAATACAGTCAGTAGTTTTTTGCTAAAAAAAAACCCAACTTATACAAAAGTAATACCACTCAGTCATCACTTCTGGGCCTCCGTACATATGTGAAGGTTAGCGGTGTTGGAAGAGACCATGTCCTCTGCCTGTATTTTGATGTTTTTAGTTTGTTTTGGTTGACACGGGACGTTTCTGGGTGGGCGGGGAATGAATGTGTTTCCCAGCCATTCAAAGTAAGAGGTGATTTTAGGAGTGGATGCAATTCAGCGATTGAATGTGATACAAACAGCGCGAACATGACTGACGAGGAGGTAGTGTAAATGCCCCAAAATGTGTAGCTTAACGTAGAAGAGAAACTATCAGTGAGGCAAAACCTCACGCGGATAAAGCTTGTTCCAAAACGAGGGTAGACCTTGGGTTGACTTTGCCGCAGAGTTGATCTGCTTTCTATGGGACAGACAGGTGCCAAACACCAGTGGTTAGCTTCTGCTAACATGAAGTGGCTTGTGGTGTTGGTGCAAGCGGCAAACTAATACACAATGTCCTGCAGTGAGTGTGCACTTCTCGGTGCGATGACCCAAAGGATGAAGGGCCCAGTTTAAATGTTGTTTGCAAGCTGCAACGAACAATGCTACTGACTCTAACTACGATTATGACTTGTTTTTTTTTTTTTGGTCTTTTACGGTTGAGACAAAAGCTAGTACTCTCTATCTAGAAGTACTAACTGACAATTGTTACTTGTCCAAAAAAAAAATTCATTTAAAACCTTGTTTAACGAAAGAAACTTGGGGCCACAGTTATATGATTGGTCAATGCACTTCCTCACCGTTATGAGACCAAAGTCACATTATTAGATGGAGAGTAATATCATTAGATGTATCAGTGTATCATCAGAATAATGTCAAAATGAGACTGAATACGACAGATCAGAGCCTCCATTTTTAAATCTGACTACCACTGAGTATGTTCTTTTGTTTTTTTAATGTATGCATAAAGTAGTTATGTATCTGTATCTGGTCAAGGCTGAGTTGCTTGTTAGGGTGGATATCATGGGATGCACCAACGTTTTCAAATTCAAGGCTGACTGATCCAGCTCTTAACCCACAAACTGTTTCCCTCCACCCCCAGCTGAGCCCGTGTTTCCTCGAGAGCTCTTGAGACAATGCACTGAGGAAAGCAGGGAAAAGATACACTTGTATTCAATGAACCCTTACCCTGGATGTGTTTTATTTTACATTTGATTAAAAACACATTTGTAAGTGCGGTGAACTACTTGAAGTACTCCATGGACATAGATAAGTGTAAGTTCAGCATTGATGCATGTTCTCTTTTATCGTGAGATGTGCTAATTGTATCTTTTTTTTCTTTCTTTCTTCTCTCCCATCCCTTCATGTTCCCTCCCTCCTACTGTCTATTTTCCCTTCTCCTGTCCTTTCTTTCTCTTCCTTGGCCGCCTTGTTCTTCCCTTTTCCACAGAGAAGTGCGATGAAGCCCGACAGAAGAGGATGTAGACAAACACACAGAGACGTGCAGCGACAAAGCCTGCTTATGTTCGCACACTGTTGTAAATTGTTGGATTTACATACGCACATCCTGTAGAGGGAAAAGTAAATATCTATTTCAGTTGCATTTACATACATCCTTATGAACGATTGTACAGACTACACACTGGGAGGCAAACACCCAATCTGTCAGAGAGTCACGGACAGTTTCTCTCATCGTCCTCCTTCTCTATTTCTTTATACTCTCTCTTAAATTTTTACCTCTTTAATAGATCCCCCTGATCTTTCCTTCCCTTCCTCAGCGCCACTCATTTTCTCAGTGACTCAGACTGGAGCTGATTTCCACATCAGTCCACAGCAGGGAGAGAGACAGTGCCAGACAATTACACCCCTCTATGTTTATACAATTAATAATTCATTTGTTACCATCTAATATAGTCACACCACAGCTGAGACAACAGCACTCAGAGCTGACAAAAAAAAGAAAAGGTAATCTGCTGTGCTTAATCATAACAAATAGAATTATTACTGAGAGAGGACAGGACTGTTCATCCTTTAACAAAGACACACACACAAGATGCAAAGAACAGAAAACTATATATAGTCTGTGTTCTATCCTAAAATGCTTTCTTTACATTTCTTTTCGAATAGAGGTCCTTGGGGAGGTTGTTGTTGTTGTTGTGCCGGAAACTGTTGTGCATGTTAACTGCAGGTTAAAATGGATTGTGTGGAGGGTTGTGCAATAAGCAATGAGAGAGAGGGAGCTTAAACAGAACAGTATCAAACTAGCAATGTGAATGACAAAAAGTTTCATTGTGTTCTTTATGTCTTTGTGTCCTTTTAAGAACTGTGTGCAGATGATGAGGTCAGCATCTTGTGAGCATACTTGACATGACAAAGGAAGAATATAAAATGAAAAGAGAAAAAGAACAGCTGAGGTGCTCGACATGAAGGATGATGAGATTTATTTTTCAGAAAAGATTTTCAAACAAGGATGGCTGAAAAGATCATATACAAGCATTAAACATTTATTTTTGGTATAAAAAAAAATAAGAAGCTTAACACTGATTCTCTGGTCTGTCTTTAACAGGGTTGGAAATCACATAAACACAAGTCATTAAACAGTCATGCACACACAACCACTTGAAGGATATACATTCAAACAAGCAAGCATAGCTAATTCAATTAAAGTGTGTGTGCGTAAGAAGACAGTGACAGATGCGCAAGAAAACATGATAATGTAAGAAACAGCCTGGAAAATTGTTGATTTGGAAAATCTTTATTGTTCTCTAGGGGCAATTTGGTTTGCAACACAAGTCCACACTGGTTATACTCATCATGAAAACTGCACAAAGACATAAATACATACTATACAAAACTCTTATGAATGTCATCATGAACGATGTGCAGTGAGATATCAGACACAAATTCCAATGGTAATCTATAAATTAGCAATGGCAACAGGTTATTTAAAAATCCAACTGCTGATGGAACATGTACACCTGACAAAAGTACACATTTTAAACAGCCCCACTCTCACAGACACACAAGAATTGTTAAAAAAACGGGATTACACCGCACACTTGTTCATTTATTCAAACAAAAACAGTAGCTGACGCATGGAAGTGCACACATTCAACACACACACACATACTTACATTCACACAGTCCCCCATGCCCACGCAGTCATACTATGAGGACGAGTACCTCTGAGCGGTGACATTTGGCAGCCAAATGTGCCGTCAGTGGCATGAGTGTGCCTTGATAAGCCAATCTACTCCAATCTCCCAGAGCTGTGGAGCAGGGGAGGCACAAAATCAATGGGACACACCACTCATATTAGGCTGCATTGTGAATGCTGACAGCTTTAAGAGATTTAGGCTATGTATGTGTGTCAGGCTGTGTTTTTTTTCTGCATGTATATGTATTTCTTTGCTGGTGAGTGTGTGCATGAGAAAGAGAGAGGTGAAATTATGCTGTACGATTTTCTGACAGGCTGTCTGCTGTATGCCAGCCTGCCAGCCTTCAGACCCCAAGTAAAAAGCATTCGTACTCTTGCCTACTGACAGGTACACTGTGTTCTCCACCCATATATGAGAGTATGTAACTGTGTGTTTAATTTGGGTAACTGCATGTCGAATGGCTGTTTCTATGTGTTCTATGTGGTCGGGTAGATGGGAACCAGCTTGTGCACATTGAGTTATTTATGTGTTGATTTGAAAAGAGAGCTCGTTGAAGTGCAAACGTAAAGCGATGACTTGAAAAGGAAGAGGTCATGAGAGGAAACACCATTTAACTTGTGTTAGCCGAGCACACAGGAGAACCATATTTGTGAAGAAAGTTGGTGCAGAAGTGGGTGAACCGATGTGTGTGCACTGCATGAGCATGCATGGCTGTGCCCAATCTTCTGCAGATGATGGTGACCAAGCATGATATTGGGCCCCTCATCACATTTCTTTCACTTTCTGTAATCTGGGCAAAAAGTTGTTTGGTGTCTAGTTGTTTCAGTCATCCCTCCAAAATGGCGGTCCGCTATAAATTCAAAGGCTCCGTCTCCCTCTGCTCCCTTTGCTCCATCACACAAAGATGGAGTGCTAGCAGAGGGCTAACCAGCTGTTTTCTCTATGCACCCTTTGTTTCGGCAGCCTCGCATCTTAATTAATTAACATGTTTTATTTTCTCTAAATGTGCTTTTGGCATCTTGGAAAAACTCCTTCTAATACGTTCTCTTAACAAAAGAGCCACAAGCGAGTATAAACCCTCATGTGCAGGGGTACATTTAATTTGAAAGACGCCCACTCACACAGACAGTAAGACAGAGGAGAGACATTCTTCTTGTTTGATGCGCCGCTTTGACGCCGTCACTTTTGTTTGTGTGTCGTCCTGTCACCAACTTCTCACCCCTCGTCCAAATATTACACCTTCATTACTCTCTCTTCGTATATTCCCCTTTATGTTTAAGGAGTCTGGTTTTTCCTCCTCTTTTCCTCTCTCACACAGTTGTTCAGTTCCTGCCTTCAGTTTTTTCCTTGTTCGATTTCTTTTGTTTTTGCTGGACTGATAAGACTCAACACGGCAGAAGCTGCATACAGGAACAAAATACATTTGTGTGCACTCTTCTACTTTTGTATGAGAACAATTTTTGACCATAATCAGCACTGGTATCAGCGGGATTCTATTACAACACACACTCCCCACCTGGGCCTCCTGTGCCACAATGCAGGGTTATCTGTCTCATCACAGATAGCTCAGACCTTGTTGTACAACCCTGGAGAAACTCCAGCAATGTTTTTTTTGGCCTCAGTGAGCTCCATTTATCTCAGGAAGAGCCTCTCTGTGTGAATCCATTTAGCCAGCACCATGAAGGGCACCACACAAGGACAGTTTCACCGGGGTAGCTTTGAGGTAGCAGATTCATCTGATATCTAACGTGCTGCTTTTTAAAAAAAATGCACCAGCACCAGTATGACCATAGACAGAATGGTATTACAAACATGTGAATTTCACCAGTGTGAAAATGTTTTCAGAGGACCGAGGGCTGTTTGAAATGAGTCTGGTTTTGCTCGAGGTTTCTCCCTCTTAAAAGGAAGTTTTTCCTTGCCACTGTAACTTTAATAATTACATACATAAAATGTGTTTATGTTTCATTATTCCACAATATGCATCGCAATAAACCTTAAAGCAGGACTTTCATCTGTTTTGGTGAAGAACAGATGTGGTGGCCGTGCTCTGTTCCTGTCGTTTTGCTTTCATGCTTTATTCTCACTCAAGCGTTTGTCCTGAGCTCTAGCTCCTGATCGTCCTCTGTGTAACTCACTTTTCTCCATGTCTTTCGTCTCTTCCTCAGAGGTGGTTCCTTTGCCCTCCTCTGATCCCCTTTTATCTCCCCTATCTACCGCCTGCTCCTCCTTTCCTCCCCAAACATCTGTACGTGTGACAGGTGAGGGAATAGTGACATTCCCCCGGCCGCCCCATCCCCTCTCCTTTCTTTCCTCCCTCGTCTGTCGATGATCCCCAGTCTCACCCTCTCACCTCCCATTCCCCCACCACCTGTCTCCTCCATCTCCACTTCATTCAGTCAGCCTCCTCTCGTTTCCCTCCTCTCTGCCTTTGGCTTTCACCGTTGCAACACCTATGTTCTTTTTTTTTTTAATACATCACTCGTCACCCCCTTCATAACCTTTGTGAAGCTGCCTCTCCTCCCCTCTCCCCTTTCTTTTTGTGGCTACTCTTGTTTTATAAGTGTTCCTTGTTCCTCCTCTGCCCTATAACATCTTCTATTTGGCTCACTGCTCTTCTCTCATTTTTTGGTTAATTCCTCTCACACATTTTTCCCATCACTTCTTCAATCTTTTGAACCCTTATACGTCTCTGTGGACTGTCTTCTATCCATTTGTCTCTCCCTCATTCCCGTCTGTTACTTCTGGTAACCCCATATCCCTCTTCAACCCCAGTTCTCTTACCCACATCCTGTCCTCTAATTCACGCCTTAAAGCAAAAAAAACCAAATTGCCCATCAAAATGTTTTATCCTTGATTAACTTGTTAAGTTGACAGAAGTGCACTGTGCTTGGCAAACCATTATTTTCACATCTTGTATTGTCATGTGTGTTGAAGCCAAATAGTTGATTTTGTGATTTATTGGATATTTTGCATTTGTTTATCAATTTTGAGTTGTTTATTGATTATTTATCATTTAAATGAATTATTAACACTGTTTTTAGACCGCAGCAAAGCAGCCACAAAATCTACACAAAAGAATCTATCGCCAGGTAACGCATCAGCCTGTGTCTCCTCCATCCCGGTAAGAAAAGAATGCTAAAATTGTCTGTTAAGAAGAGGAATAAACAACCTTAAAAAAAAGGAAAACTTGTGGTTAATTGGGCGCGTCTAGCAGCGCATATCCTGGAAACCTAAAGAAAAGTATTGCACTTTTAATGTGAATGTAGTTTCAACTCGTAGATTTGCATCGTTGGGAATTCTGACCCGTCCTCTAAACTCCCAACTATAACTTTCAGCCAACCTGCAGTCTTACTCTTCTTTGATGGATTCCCCCTCTCTCCAGTGTTGAATGGTTTATCTCAACCTCCCAAGTTTCTCATCCTTTTCCCTCTGCTGTCCCTCCTCCCCTCTTCACTTTTGTCCTCATCTATCACCTCTTTTACCATACCTCTATTGCTCCCTCTTAGTCCTTTATTTCCTTCCCCTCAACGAGCTATCTCATCTCCGGCCTCCGTGGTATCAAAGCCATAAAAACCCCTCTCATTGCCCACTCTTCTCCCCAGCTCATCCATCTCTCTTAACCCTCCCTGATTTCCATTTCTCTGCCTCCTCCCGTCACTCGTCACCCCCTCGGATCACACCTTCTTGTCACTCTGTCTGACATGCTATCCTAAGATCTTGCACTCCCTTGCTCATTGTCCGCTTAGCTTGATTTCTTAATCTATATTTTCAATTGTCTCTTTACTTATCACCATTGCCCCATCCCTCCCGTTCCCGATTCCTCAGCCCTCCAGCCGCTCATGCCTCTTTTCTCTCCTTCTTTTTGATTGTGTTTTATACCCCTAAGAGAATGGCTTTGCTACAACGGTTATTTGAGGTATTGACATTTCAACTGATACGGGCCTTGTTATCTGTCAAGGCAGGTTCTGGAGTGTAATGGCTTTGTAATTGGATAAAATACAGGATTTTTGTCGTGGGGGGGAGGGGGGGGTACATTGCAAACTGCCTAACCCCCTATTTTATCATATGACCAATATCACTCAAGGCTTCTCCACTATGGTTTGTACTCTACTTCCTTTCTCATATTTTCTTCATCCTGTTATCTCCAATTCTCTTATTTGACCCATCTTCAAAGAGAATCAAAGGAGACGGCCGTGACATGGCCAGTCCATCCACCACCTACTCTTACCGATAATCATTTCAAAGTTGCATTCTGTCACAGGCTCGGCTGTTTGCTGCTCTGATACAGCTTCAGTGGTTGGTTTGTGTTTGTGTGCATGCATCTTTTTCATGCACTCTAACGCACACTGCATTCCTCACACTGGTTTGACTGTTCTCTCAGTAGCATACACATAATGCTGGCATCATGCCTCTTGCTTTTTCTCTTCATAGCAGATGGAATCAGGTCAGCGGGACCCTGTCCAGAATGTTTTCTTTCCCTTCTATCTTGCTCTTTTGTTTCTGCATCATTTAACTTAAGGCTGAGGCCCGTTTTGCCTGCTAGGTCTAGTATTGTTTGCCCTTGCTCAGGTAGAAACCTGGAGGTGTGATATGGGGCAACTTTTGGAGGACACATGGGTGTTTGTTTGGAATTGAAGGCAGACTTAAGGTTCCAGGCGGGGGATTCAAGGATGTCAACTGCCACTGGGTGGATTATGTGACAAATACAGCCATCTATTACAACAGTCAAGACTGTGGCCATGGAAAAACACTGTTAAAACATTCTCCTTTTGGTGCTTTAAAGGTCCCATATTATGCTTTTTCTGGTTTTATATGCTCTTTAGTGTGTTTTCCAAGTGTCCTGTGCATGTTTAGGCACAGCTATTTGCAAAAATTCAAAGTCTGCGGAAACGCGGCTTCTCCTACCTCCTCCTGTTAGCTGTAGCATTAGCCGCATGTAACGCTCGGTTCTAGCCCCCCTCGATAAAAATTTGTCAGTCCAACATCATTGTCAGTGTGAGATCACTGATCTAAGCCCATTGGCTCGCTGTGGCAAGTCCAGCAGCTCATGTTGCACGCCCGTTAACTTCTGTAGCACGCCCACGATATGCCGTAGCCTGCGGTAGCACAGTAGTGCTAAGCTGCACCCCTACATGCCTAGCCGATCTCTCAGGTCAGCTGACCAGCTGCTCCTGACAGTCCCTAAAGCTAGGCTTAAGCTCAGAGGGGACCGAGCTTTTGCTATTGCTGCTCCAAGGCTTTGGAATGGGCTGCCGCTGCACATTAGGCAGGCCTCTTCTCTATCTCGTTTTAAAACTCTTCTTAAAACCTACTTCTTTTCTTTGGCTTTTACCCCCACGTAGAGTGTTGATTTTATGTGTTTTATGTGACTGTATTTGTTTTATGTGTACACATGCATATTTTTATATATTTTTATTTATTTGTTATCTCTATTTTACTCTCTTGTGCAGCACTTTGGAAACCTTGTGTTTGTTTAAACTTGTGCTATATAAATAAAGTGGATTGGATTGGATTGAAGGTGCTAATGTTTATGCTACCCTCGGATGGAGCCAGTGGCTGCATTCCCATTATGGTAAAAGGGGCGTGACATTTCCGAGAACCGTGCTGAGCAACTGACCAATTACGGCAGAGCCGACAGGCCGACCAATCAGATCAGACTTGGCACACGTGGGGACTCTGAACGTGGGCACTTCAGAGCCTTAGAGAGAGAGTCAGAAGCGAGCCGGTGCATGGAGCGGCAGTACATGAAAACAGACACTTTTTTCAAAGTTTAGCTATTGTGAACGTACTTTAGTAGGTACATAGATTAAATATATGAACCCCAAAAAGGGCATAATATGGGCTCTTTAAGAGGTTGTCATTTCATTCAAAACACTATTTCCTTGGCTTTATTTTCTGTAAATGAGATCATAAAACCTGAAATTGGGTTCAAATAATTCAACCAAACAAAAAAGAAACATGTCAGCCCTGTTTAAGCACTGAGTGATAAATAGATATTACATTGTAATGTTGTGCTGACATTCTTATTCTGGCTTTATTCTTTGTTGTGTTTGAGCTTAAACTACACATATCTGCAGGACTACAAAAAATATTGATATATGTCTTGAATACCATTATTGAAAAGAAATCATCCTGAAATGTCAAACATACCTCTTCTACTCCAGGATGTGTGTGCTGTTTGTGAGTGTATAAAGTATGTACATAGTAGTTAGGAAGAGTGTACTCTTAAATCAGGTGAAAAATCTTTGATAGTAAGCAGGGTCAAGCCTTTCTGTGTCCATCTCCTTTTCCGTGCCTTTCAGAATTCATATTGGGAATTCGGGTTCCTGAGTGTAGACTAGAAAGCGCAGGAACATTACCAACCTCAAAGAAGACATTTGTCTGCTCTCAGAAGAAAGCGGTACAACTCAATATCCACGGTCATCATGCATGCTGGCCCAATTGACATGCCACGTAGGCAATCTGAGCTTTTGAAAATGGACTTAATCTTATTTTTAACATTCTGAAAACCAGCGGGAGTTTTTATTTTTTATTTTTTTATAAACTCTGGCACCTTACCGTGTATCATTCGGCCCCAAAGGAGTTTTGGCAGGCTACTTAGCATTCACGCATGGCTGGAGTTACAATGCAGTCTTCTGAACTTAGATTTTATTGTTTGATTTACAATTCTAATATCTATTGGGAACAGCATGCTCTTTTTAGACATGAATGTCTTCATACAAACCATTGTGGTTTGGGATACACTCCGGATGCTGAATGACATCACTAAAGAAAGTAAAGCCCAGAGATGGCTCCAAAGCTTTGCTCTTCCTCTGACTAAACCTGCAATTTTAATGAAGGTGAGATTATAGGTAGGGATGTAATTAAGTGGACCAAGCATTGTAAAATTCAGCTTTTGACCCATAACCAGAATAGTAGGCACTGGCCCCTGGTCTATTTTCTTTTACTGTAATATCTGCTATTTATTATTTATACCTTGGCTAAGCCATATGACCTTACAAAATATCACAGACCAGACACTGATAAATGAAAGTAAGATATTTGAACACAACCTTTGACTTCTCACTCATTATTTAAATGTCACTGTCTCTACAGGTGCTGGAGGATGGTCACCTTTGGACAGTGACCATTACCAGTAGCTACAGGTGGACCTGGGTTCCAGAAAGCAAGTGAGCGCCATAGCAACACAGGGTCGCTAAACCAGCTCTGATTGGACGACTCTGTACCGTCTCCTCTACAGTGACAGAGGAATTGGAAACCATATCACCAAGATGACAACCTTTTTGTGAGTGAAAAATGTGCATGTATGAACATGTGTGCTCTTTTTCTAATTTACATGTGTGCACATCTGCCATGACCCCCAGCTATCAGATAGGCAGAGCTCAATGAAAATAAGCATCCATAGCTATTTGCAGGCGTTACATTTTTCTGTTTGTTTTCACATCGTGGGTAAAGATTCATTGTAACGTATTGGCTTATTGGAATCTAGAGGGAATGATTTAAAAAAAAACTTCTGGAGAAACTTTTTGATGCGAGACATTAATAGTGTTCATAGAAGTCATTCTGTGAGTGTGTTGAAAGTAAAAGCCTGATTACGACAACTTAAATCTTGCAGAAAAAGTGAGCTGCAACAACTGCCTTCACTGGCAAGCAACCTAAAGAAGAAATACTTATCAAAACCAGAATCAGAGTTCAGCTCTGAATCAGAGATGTTCTCTTGACCAGGTTAGCTGCTTGCTTCAGTGTCCTTTATAATTGAAGTGTATTGTAGAAGTCTATAAAGCTGCATAGGTAAAGTGATCATGAAAGCAGCATTAAGAATAGTATACAGTATGTGAACATTGTATGTAGCTGTGCTTGTCATGTGAGAGAAATTACAGTTAGTATTTAACTGTGGAAGGTATATCCAGAAAATGTCATACCCGCTTTTTGTGTTAAAAAATCATCTTATTCTGTCCTGCTTGAAGGATCCTTTAAAAAAAGGCTGGTCATCTCTAGTAGAAGACAAATAGGTTTTTGCACTTTACAAGTTTGCAGTGTAGTGTGATTTTTTTTTTTGGTGTGGGTGTTTAGCTCCAAATAGCTCCATAATTATTTTCCCTCTTAGTACTGTTAGGCAGTGACAAATATGGATGTTTAGAGTTGAAAGCAAATTAAGCTGTTGTTTTTCTGCGCTGCATCGTAATTGTTTTTGCATTATTATTTATTCACAAGTGTTTCCGCTCTGCCATTAAGCCTGATTCATTGCCTCTAATATTTTCTGCAAATACTCCAAAACACATTCATCTCTTGAATGTGTGTGTAACTATAGCTGGCTTTTCTCCTGTTTGGCCTAGATGTATGACATATATATTGCTTTTTTAATTCATGGACTGTATAATTCAAAGCAGCTCTTATTTTTTACAAATACAGAGCCAGTAATTTAAACTGTGCATATGCCATTAATAACCCACTCTGCAGTTACAAAGAGGATATCAGAGCCATTTGTTTCTCTTTGTCTGTAGTTAAAACAGGCTATCACACAGATACACCTGTGCTCCTATTGGAGCTAACTATGTCCATCTACACAGGTTGAGATTTTTTTTTGGAATGAGTGTGTCTGTGTGTGTGTGTGTTTACCATTTTACAAGTGGTGATAATATTGAAGTTGTCAGTGCTATTGATCATGAGCACAGTTGGGGATAGTAGGGCACCAATGCCAACCTAAGGTTCATACACAAACATGAACACACAGAGCCACAATCAGACTTCATTTCAGCCCATTCAATCACGTTCGATTCAATCTCATTCACCACACGATGAGGTTCTTAGAGAGATACCCCGCCTGTCCTGCAGTCTTTGCACATACTCTGTGAGCACCCACACTACCCTCTGCTGCTGATCTAGTTAATGCTCCTGTTTCCACAGCAAACGCTGCAGCCTGTCTCCGGAGCGAGCCAGCAGCGCCACTACGCTCTGCTCCATTTTCAATACGCTGCGAGTCGAATCACTTTATCAACATTGTGTCAAAACAGGCACCAAATGAACAACAGATCAACCATGGAAAGACAAAGGAACATTCTCTTTATTCCTCCGTGATCTTGTAGTTCTCCTGTGATGTGTGTGCAGCTGCTCATGGCTGCGCTCACGTTCCAGAATCGGAGGCAGTTGGGCAGGCCGTGCGCCATCTGATGGAGCAAAACTGTAGTGTTAATGGAACGCAGAGTGCAAGGACAATGTATTTAGGATTTCTTAAGAAGTTTCTCTTATAGTTGGGTGTGTGTATTAGTACATTTTACTCTTTTGTATTGATTCTGAATAATACTGGTAATTTGGCCTCCATATGTATGAAACCATGTTTATGCACATTCACTTCCATAGACTTCTGCTGCTGCTTGTTATTGGTGATGATTCTTAATTCAAAATGTTTGAATTTTACTCAAAACACTTCACAGTCATCTATGTGACGTTTAAGGCATTTTTTAAAAATTCCTCTTGATAAAAAGTTATTTTTTAAGTTTCTGCCCGGTATCGTGATCCGCTGCAGTGACTCCACAGGATTTGAACGTCAGCCTTTTTCATTTCACTTCACTCCATTGCAGATAAGAGTTTAATGGAATTAAAAAATAGCTGAGTGTGAATATTGAGGAGGATTAATTGAAATACATAGACACAGGGCTGAACTGGGACAAATCGGCCCTGGCATTTTTTTGCCCAGACCGGCCCCCCAATCGGTTGAACGCCACCCACCAGTACACCATTCTTGTGGTCCCCTTAAAGATGATGGTACTATTCCCCAAAACCAGTACAAAGTGGAGTAGTAAGTACTTTGGACAAGTGGACCAGTTAACTCACTCACTTCTGGCTGACTGACTGCCTGGTGATCAGGGGTGGCTGAACAAAGAGGAACCTTGACCGGATCCTGAGGTGAAGCATAATCAGTGTGTAAGGAGGTTCTAGGATCACACAGGAAGACTCAGGTGTTTTGGGTCTGGGCACAGCCTGTTTATTGCCACGGACCGTATAAATAACAATAATCATGAACAGTTCGCAGCTCTCCGCCGCACACGTGGTCGCTTCTTCTCTTTCGACTGAACTCCACACCAGAGAAAATGACGCCTGAAACAAGGCAACCTTTAAAAGCACAAAAAATGTGGAGAGATACTTGCATCAACTTTTATACTTACTTAGTGGAAAACACTGCAGGGCTTCAAAAAGTTAAAAAAAAAAAAAAAAGTGAGGATTTCCGGTAAGAGAGGGTTAGAGGTTCAGGCTGGAAGAAAACAGAACTGCCTGCTGAATTACAATGAATATTTTGAAAATCACGTTATTTTACCTCGTCTGGCTACAAGAGCCATGTCGGAGTCCAATGCCATGAGAATGTCCTTCTCGGTGGCCATCAACATGAACATTTCCAGCTTTTGTGTCGACAAGCTGCTCCGCAGTCTGTTTTATATAAATTTGAGTGTTGAACATGTTCTTTCACAGGCCACCTGAGTCAGGGAGAGGGTCAGCAGGTACTTGTAAGCAAGCCCAAGGAGATGATAAGCATCTGAGTACATGTTAAACTGTCTCAGTACTTTACAGCAGCACAGTGGGCCATTTTTGCAGGAGGCACAGCTTGTATTTACAATGTCAGGTTCTTCCTGTTCTGCAGATCCATCTTCCACTGTTCTGGTCTTGTACTCATCCACATGTGATGCCTTAAGCCCGTCCCACTGTCCAGCAAAACCTTTCAGTTCTGACTGAAGGTTGTCCACCGTAGCCCTGCTGTCAAATTTGAGCAGACATTGACAGAGTTCTTTGAGTGCATTACTGGGAAGAGTAATGGTCCTGGTCTGATCAAAGGTCCTGGGGTCCAGCCATGCCAAATCAGCAAAGAGAGGGCCATGTGTTTGGAATCGCTTGTTTCGTGGCTTTGTTTCTCCCACAGATTGACCCTCTGATAGGAGTCCCTGATGAACACGGCGATGTCATTCAGAAGACTGAACAGTGACCCACTTTCAATAACATTTTGAGTAGTGTCACCTAGCACAAGATTCAGTACATGTGCATAGCACCACACATGCACATGAGTAGGAGACTGGGAGGTCATCAGTGCTGAAAAGCCTTTGTACCGACCCTGCTTATTGGCTGCCCCATCTGTTGCATTCCCTATGCACATGGCCTTGTCCAGTTTCAGATGCTCCAAGACTCCTGAGAGCAGGTCCACAAAGTATTGCCCAGTGGATGCATGGCACCTCACGACAGCTACAAGCCTCTCGTGCACAGCCTCAGTGGCATATCTCACTATCACGAACACTGATCATGACACGTTATGTCCTGAACGAGATGCCCAACCGTATCTATTACAGAGTTCACTGTTGTTTTGGAGAGTAGGGTGATGAGAGACCCTCTACCTCTTCTGGATTGATGCTGTGTTTTGCTCTTTACAATCATCCAGATGCTCTCTTAAGCAGACATATATTTTCCTAATAAAAGGATTAATTCTCCACCTGCCTATAACTCAGCCCCCTCTTCCCAACCACTTTAACCACATCCACTACACGCTCCAAAACCTGGCACCTCTTTTTTTTTATCTGTTCTCTATGAGCAGACATCTGACTGCCTGCAAACATGCTCTTGATGTCAGCTTTTGACAGGTTCGGTGTGCAATGCTCTTTTCATGATCTTCTGTTCGCTGATGTATATGTCTCCAGTCTGTCATCCCACTAATAAATATACTGGCATCAGTCCTCTTCGCAAATGCAAGACACACAAAACAGATTAACCTATTTGTTTCCTTCAAATACGTGAGCCTTTTCCCGCTGGTGCCATCTTTACAAGTGAAAGCTCTTCGCACTATGGGGTTCCTGGTATGCTGTTGTGGGTGGTGATCCAAAAATGCCTGTAAAATAACAGGCTCAGGGCGGGCATAGTAATCTATGCCATCCTGCTCCTCGCTCTCTCTCTCCTGCTCCTCGCTCTCTCTCTCCTCCCCCTTGCTCTCCTCTCTCTAAAATATACAGCAACATAGGTAACGCTGGTGCTGTCATTCGTATCCACCACCGGCCTCGCCTCATCCCCCCTCACGGCCAACTCCATCATCACCTGACGCCGTAGCTGCACCGGGTGCGGCCCCAGACTGTACTGAGGAAGGTCTAGTTGCTGCTGCACTAAATATGTCAGTCAGCTTGGCATATTTAAAAGAATCAGCCTGAAGGGCTATATTTTTTTGCTGTGATCATACGAGCGATAAGTTGATTGACAGCCGAGGGGCACAACGAGGAGGGGTGGGCCTCGGCCCTCCCTCGACCTGTTTTATTGACCATTGGCCAATCAGTGTCAGTGAACCAAAAAAAAAAGTTTGTTCGGCCCAAAAGACCTGACAGGCGGAGACGTGACTGTTTCTTTGATTTATTGAGAGCAGAGGGCCCAACGAGCGGAGGGTGGGCCTCAGCCCTCGGTACTCCTTCTATTTGTATGGGCAAATTAGTCACCACCCCACCCAAAAACCACCATATAAATGAGCAAAAAATGTTTTTTTTAAACGGCCCACCGGGCAATTGCCCACTATGCCATATGGCCATAGAGAGGACAGTTCCTCTGTGGGTCTCCTGTGGTTCAACTTGAGTGGCTGCTATGAAAATGTTATAGTAATGTCATGAACAGGAACATGGGGCCTCACTCACCAATATCTTTATATATATAAGTTTTTTCTTAAATTTGCTCTTCAGGAAGTCACTAATAATGTCAAGGGCAGATTCATGAGCCTGTAATTAAGCTGTAGATTTTATAACTGGGTGTTGTCCACACCCTCACAATTCAGCCATTCAATTTCAATTATTTGGGTCACGATACGATTCAATATCGATTTGATTCGATATCAAAGAGAGAGACATCATTACACCGAAAAAAAAAATCAAGTACAGGGTTTCCCTGAATCAACATTGAATTGGGAAAATGATAATTGCAATGCATTGATGAATCTATATTTTTAACCAGCCTTTGTAGTTTGCACCCATGTTCACAGCTTCATGAATACCAAGTCCTCATTAGTTTGAAGCACATGCCTCTTGTTTTTAACTAACATAGGTAAACGCCCCTTCTTTTAGACTGCGGGCACACAACAAATGAGTTACATGAATTCATTTTATAATTTTGCTGATTGATCTCATTTTCCTGAAGAGAGAAAGAGAGATTCTCTTGGGCATTAATGTCAGACCAGTGAGTCTGCAGTATGATGCATGAAGAGGAGTCCAACATATGAGAGTGAAAAGTACCCTAACCCTTACCAACACCATGTCATAACACTCACACACATACAGTACACAAATATGTATAATGAGTTTGTGAAGTGCAGCAGCAAACACACACACACACACACACACACACACACACACACACACACACACACTACAGTGATGTAGCTCCGGGTGGTGTGTGAGGTTTTTAGAAGAGGCGGGGAGGCCTTCTTCACTCCATCAGCTCTACTCCCCTGTGAGCAGAGAGGTGAGAAGGTGCAAAATGTTCATAGCAACGGACAGTAATGGACTCTTAAAGGTCTATTTTTTCCCGCTGTGTCTGTGTGTGTGTGTGTGTGTGTGTGTGTGTGTCAGTCTCTACACATCTGTAGAATTGAATTCAGTGCAGGGGAATATTTTAACATTCCAATCATGATTTTGTGACGTAATAGAGGAAATTATTATAATGATGGGTTGTAAGATGTTTCTTTATTTTTTTAAGCACACTTAATTCCATTTGATTTCTTCACACTTATTAATAAGCCAAAATTGTAAGAGTTTATAAAGTTTATTAGCATGAAATCTTCTGAAAGTGTTCCTCGTGTAAGTTCCTAAGTGATGCGTAGAAAACATTTCTGTTCCCTTTTATTTGTTGCCAGTTTTTGGGAGATCCTCGATAGGTGCAGGCAGTTAATGGGAGACTGAACAGAGGGGAACTGTACTGGTGCATAAGAGATATGGATGCATACAAAAATGTATCAGCTCCAATAAAATGACAGAACATCTGGAAGCATCCTGCTAATATTAATAAAAGTATGCTTTTAAGCATTCCAGGTGCTAAATTGAGATGATCGTAAAAAACAGGACAACAGGGAATAATACAAAAGACTTCAAATAAACTCTGTACAAAAATATTACCTGATTCATATAGATCAGAATTATATGTATTTATATTTATATCGATTATCACTTTTAATATACCATCAGGAAGAGGAGGATCAGCCTATATCACAAAAAAATACTAATATTCAATGATCCAGCATACGTTCCTCCTTCAGTCTGCCTTGTAGTGCAAACTGAGATTATAAATCCATTTAGCCTTCTGCCTGCAGCAGGACTCTGGTCTCTGTCCCTGGTGGGAGGCTTGATTGACTTTTAAGCTCAGAATTGTAATTATCTGAGGAAGTGTCAAGAAGTGATTAGCTATGAATAATCTCTCCCATTGAGAATTTTGTATCCAGAAGGAATTGTTAGCAAATGGTGTATTATATCAATATGTAGTGACGGGACTGATTCACTCGATACAATGCATAAAAAGATGGACGACATGAAAGCCCCCCAAAAGTGAAGCCAGGTCATTCCTGCTCACTCACTGTTGACTGGCTGCAGTACAGGTCTTAAATCCTGCCTCCTTCCTGACAAGTATCCCATATTCCCAAAAAGGAACTAAAAGTAACATTAAAAAGAATAAAAACGTAACTAAAACTCAGCATTTTCACGAGATATTAACAAAACGAAACTAACAAACCAGCATTAAAAACCAATTAAAACAGCTGAAATTGAAAACAAAAAGTCAAAACAAAAGAAAAAATTAAAAACTAATGAAAAGTCCAAAACTATTCTAACCTTGGATATCACCATTGATGGATGTCGACAATATTCTAGGTTCACCTTTTGCATGCAAAGGCTGAGATGCATGGGTCATCTTTTAATGCAGTCAATAATTCATGCACGACAATATGTATTCAGTTACACTCTTAATTCAATGTATATTATTAATACATTGTAAATTCAAGGTTTCACTCTTATCCCTAACATATTCAGATGTGTCATACATTTATCACTACAACAGTTTGTCCATCTTTTTCAAGCATGTACAAACACAAAAACAAACACCCACAAGACCTCACAGAAACACAAATTTCTCCACGGCCTGCCTGTTTTGTCCTGTACACTTTTTGATAAAAAAAACAAAAGACCAGACCAGGCTGGACTGATTTCCCCTGCCTCTCTTTGAAAGGAACACACATACAGTACCCACAGACACACAGATAAACACAACAGGCCAGACTCTGGGCCGGTCTGAAACAAGGTCCAGTTGCAACAAGCAAACACCAGGAAATAGCTTTCACTCGTTGTTTGTAAGTGTTGTCTGTTCTCTGGAAAGGCCTGTATTCAGCTGTCAAGACATAAACACACAAACACAGATAGGCAGATGCACGAACATACACACAGAAAATTGAGTGAAGTACAGTCAGGAAATGAAAAACAAGCAGAGTGAGGCAAAAGAAAAGTATAAAATGGCTGTAAATACAACTCTGCAGGGATGTTTTTTTTATAAGGGATACAAGCATAATTCATGAGATTCTTGTATATATGGCTAGTGATGAGTGTTGGTGTGTGTGTGTGTGTGTGAGACAAACCAGACCACCCGGACACTTGTTGACCAGCTGTTAAGGGATCGTCTTGTTCTTTCTTGAATGACGGCAGCCTTGGAGGTCCTAACGCCCAACGAGGCTCTCAGCTTCCCTTATTAGTTTTTACTTTTTCAACTTTCCCCTCATTGCTTTTCCTCCACTGATCTCACAAATTGCTAAAGTCATGTGACCACACTGGGCTGTTTTGATGTTCACCAAAGACGCTACTTTACCAACTGAAAAACTTTTAAAGTTTATGCATATACCCAGAGGAGCACTCAGAACAGATATAAATGTTTTTCGGTTTGGCTCCGGTAGGGATTCCCAAGTTCACCAAGTTAAGTTTTTTTTATGCAGTACTGCAGAACACTTCAATATAGTTTATGTTGAATAAATATACATGCGTTTTCTGCTCAAACTTCAAGAGAAATACAGAAATGGATAAAAAAACACACACACACACACACACACTGAGTAAAAAACACAAATTTGCCTCCATTAATTATTTCTCTTATTGATGAACCAAAACACAAAGTGTTTAAGCTCTTAAGTTGTCCAACACTCACACACACACACACACACACACACACACACACACACACACACACACACACACACACACACACACACACACACACACACACACAAATACCCAATGACTCATTGGTTTTCTGGTTAATGATTTGAATTTGGAGTAGAAGGAATTAAATGGTTGACTAGGCAGACTTTTCCGAGGTGTTCAGCACCCACAGGTTTTTACTTTCCTCATCTTCATCCTCCTCTTCTTCATCCATCCTGTCTCTCCTCTAACCCTCCTTCTGCCCTCCACTCTGCATAGAAATGTCTTTGAATTGAGCTGCTCATTCAGCTGAGCACAGAGAAATGACAAATAGCAGGATGAACACAATAGTGAAATCCAAGAAAGAAGCTGGAAAATTGGGACAGGGGGATTGAGCTTTTGGGTGGAGTCCCAAACGATTTTGAGCTTTCTCTCTCTCCCTCTCCCCCTCTCTCTCTCTCTCTCTCGTGCCCTCTCTCTCTCGCTCATACCTTTGCAAGGGTAATGGATTGAAAAGGATAACCTGGATTAGAAAAGCAGTCTTTCATACAGTCAGCCAAATCCTCTCTAGGTAGTCAGAATTCAGAGGTTTATTTTTCATATTTTATTTCTATATACAAAATGAGCTTACAGGTGATATCAGGTTTTAACATTGGAGAGAGGTTTAAATGGCGAGGTGGTGTGTGGGCGGTTGTGTGTATATATGTGCATTCGTGTGTGCATGCAAATTGATCCATTTGTGCCTTTTTGTGCTTCAAATCCTGAGCCAGCACCACGGGCAGTGTGGAAACAAAATAGTAGAAGAAAAAACTTTCAACAGAGATTGCATGATATGAAGGAGGATTTAGAGGACTTGACAGTAAAAAAAAAAGGAGTGTGGGGAGGGGGGGGGGTGTAGAGAAAGTCTGAAAGATGTAAAAACAAAAACATGGGGTTGTGTTTGTCCCAGTGTCTGAAGAAGGAACATTTTCTATTTTTTTGCGTGTACATGAATGCATGTTAAACAATGAATTACCCTCACCTTAAAAAGTCATGGTTCTGCCCAAAATGGTTGGATTGTTCGTTCTGAAAGAGGAGTGAGCTACTGCCTCAAGCAAAGACGTTCAAGAATCTCGGGGTCTTGTTCCAAAGTGCGCATAAAATGGACCAAGAGATCAACAGAAATACATTTACACATTTGAATTATCATTATTTGGGGACTTTATAACAAAATCGAACCATCCTCTCCCTTTGACCAAACTTGGTTTCAACCTAAGTACAACAGCTCTCAATTTTCCACTGCATGTCAACTCACACAACCTTAAGATGGATGTGCGCAGCTGATTTAGCAACTACAAGAAAAATAATATAATGGTGTTTGGGCATGGTGTTCTAATGCCAGTGTTTGGAGAGGCCTAGTGTGTCAAATGTTTTAATCACCAGACAGTTGGGGTCCCCAGTCTCTATCACCTTTATATTGGGGGTTGTGGGCTGAAAAGTTTGGGAACCCCTGAGTCAGCATTAAAGCAGCAAGAAAGCCATTCAGTCCCTTTTTGTTTAGTTTCTGTAAAACAAAATAAGAGTTTTAATGTCATTACTGATTATTGATTGTTGTTAAAAGACAGCCTGTAAAGACCTATCAGTCAGATTCTTAGTGAGACTCTGCTATAGTTGATTGTATAGTCTGTTAAAATGTTAAATAATTTGTTTTCTAACCTAACACATCATGTAGCCATTTTTTTTAATCCTCAAGTTAGTTTTTAGCACTGACTGAATGTAGGTCCTCATCAAATGGTCCCACCAGTGCTCACCTGGAAAAGACAGATACTCACCAGCAGGTTCAACGTTTATGTTGGATTAACCTTGAACTGTATCACAGCGATGAAGACAATGAAAACCATTACTGAAACCTTTGGGAATGGCATCAGGTCTTTTTTCAGGGGACTTGTGCCAGTACATTTTTGTTGATCTTTAAAGCTGCATTGAAGGAGAATGCAGTGTTTGGATGGGATTTCATAGAAAAACCCCAAGCTGGTGCACACACTTTTTTTTGTACGTGCAAACAACAGTTAAGTAAATAAATCTACAGGCATCAGACCATTTTACTGAGAAATGCTTTGTACATATTTGCTTTGTTTACAGAAAATACAATATGATGTTTTCTGAAGGCTGGGATTTAAGAGAGTGCACTAAGTAAATGTGCAGAACAAAATGGTAATAAGACAAGGGACTGTAAACCTCATCACAAGCCTCAGTGAATCTCTGGAGAGTCTGAAATCAGCTTAAATATGAAGCGATGTGAACAGGGAGTGTCTGACATGTACTTTGAGCTGAAAACAAGACACACTTTCCTCTTCCAACCCTCTGTAGTCGGAGAGTCTTATGGCAGGCACATTAGATATTTAGAGCATAGACTGTAAATAGAGTCCTAATTATTATGTATGTTTTGCGACTCTGCACCTTTGGGCAGGATGTGATGAGTGGAACAAATACACATGCACTTTTCCTAAAGCTGCTTGTTAGACTGCAGGCCTGCGGCTTGGATGTATTTAATTTAAATGTGTTTGTGTGTATGTGTGTGTTTACAGGCCTTCTCTGGGAACTCCAACTCCGAGAGCTCAGTCCGCCATGAGCTGCAGCAGGGATTTGTGGCACGCTTCCTACGGCTCGTCCCGCTGGACTGGAGCGAGGAAGGACGGATCGGTCTGCGCATAGAAGTGCACGGCTGCTCCTACTGTGAGTGGAGACTGACACACACTTACACAAAAACCTAAACCTTTTTTTTTTTTAGATCCAAACAATTCATTAAAAGGGTTGTTTTGTTTAAAAATCAAACTCAGTCAGTATTAAAACCTACCTCAACATAAAAAAGTCTTGGCAGAAATACACAGAACACAGTGACACAGTGAGACACTTTCAGACACACACACACACACACACACACACACACACACACACACACACACACACACACACACACAGTCTCTCTCTTATTAATGTATCGTCCAGGGAAGTGACTCTCCCACAGCCTCTTCGCTCTCATCCTATTAAAGGCTGCCAAATTGATTTTGATAACAATTTTCAATTAAGCCTCTGCATAAATTAACATTATGAGTGACACACATACATCCTTCATTCTGGAGATTGGGATTGCACTTCGTGTGGATACGTCTGTGAGAGTGTGTATGTGTCTGAGTGAATACAAGGGCATGTGTTGCATTCCAGTCATTCTTCACCTCTTTGATTATATTTATCTTGTGTATTTCCTTCCCATGCAAGAAGAAAAGCAAGTCAGTAATAATAAGTAAGACAAGAGGTGGTGCAAACACAGAGATGCACAATATGCATAAATGCACAAAGCAATACAAAACCGAAATACATCATGCTTTAACTTTAAACTCATCACCTGTCCCCTCTGATGAAACCATGAGTGCACTCAAACAACTTCAACTAAATAATGTACTCCTAATACATGTTGCTTCCTTTGTGCATCGATAAAGTCAGCTTGTGTTGCTGTTTTCTGACTAAAATAACATCTACCCCTTCATTTGTTGACAGTGTCACATTCATTTCTTAAAGGCACATTTTATATAAAGCTAACTGAACATTAAATGCTGTCTATTTTCTATGCTTTGTTGTTCAATATGAGAGTAAGGAAGATAGCAGCTATTTTAACAGCCTTAAATAAACATAGGTAGGGAAGGATGATTAGGAAGATGGCAGAACAGAGCCTGTTTGAATCATTTCATAATTTAAGAGGAGTATTATGCATTGAAAATGCAGTATGAACCACACAATTGAAGCAAGACTCAACAATATATATTTATTTACAATAGTGAGAGAAATACATGTAGTGAGGTTGGCTGTCAATAGAGCAGCAAAACTGTCAGTTGTATTAAAAGTTTGGCAGGTCTGAGTAGCACAGTCTGTACCTGCAAAGTATTCTCAGAAATGGAGGTGAGTTGACTTCACAAAACAGAAAAAATACACATTTTGTTTAAAAAAATGTCTTTTGTCACCATCAATCTGTTTGCCTCTAGTTTATAAAAAAGATAAGTAAGATAGGAAAGATAAGTATTCAACCCTGTGATTTGATTAGATGTAGATGTAATGTGTTTAAGCAGCTTCTCCTTCAACTTGTCACAAGTCTTCAAACAGTGTGTCAGGTATTAAAATGCCATTTTGAATGTTGCTGCTATGTGTCCCTTCAAATTCAATATCTGCTGGATGTAATTGCTATCTGAATTCTTTGGAGGATTGTGCATTAAACATTTCATCTCTTAGGTTTTGATTTCCTCTGCTGTGTGAGCATTTCTATCGTGATGCAGAGGAGGTTGTGTCTCTGTAAGTTATATTAGAACCCATTACACCTGTCAAAGAACAAAACAAGGATAAACCTATTATGTCAAAAGGACTCATTGTTTGATCAAAAACTGCATAAACCCCTTCACCTAGCTAAATTGGACATTATAAGAGATGAATACAAAAGACAACATGTACTCCCAAACAGCATTAGAATTAGATGTTGAGGCTTATTGTATTCAGGGCTAGAAAAGACCATTAGTGTCACTTTTTCTCTTTAACATCAACCACTTCTGACCTTAGCCAGCAGGATGAGCTGCTCTTTGACCAGTAGGAGAAAACTTTGGTTATGTTTGACTCCCAGAAGTAATTAGGTTTCATTTAAGTGAGATCAATCCGGTGGAATAGATCAAGTGGGCTAAAGTTTTCCTCTCTATGATAAAAAAAAAAAAAACACTTTTATTTAAATACATTTCAGACCCTGCATACTGCCATTCACAGCAAGACATTTAACTACTGGTCAAAAAGTCAGTCCAACTGTTATCTACATTCATGTTTATCATTCACAGCAGAACTGTGGAACACTGTGAAAACCAAAAAATAAAAGAATATTGTAAGCTCAACAAACTTTGTGTCCTTAATTTTGTAAAGTAATAATTCACTTAAAAATATATTGACCACATCAAACATAAAGTCAACAAAATGATGACATTGACTGACAAAATAAAACACAATAACAGCTATACAGATGTTTATGATTGCACATATTTTTAAAGTAGATGGACGATATGACAGCCCTCCAAAAGTGAAGCCACAGCATTAGGAGCGCCCCCTACTGACTGGCTGCAGTGTAGGTCACTCCACCAGCCAATCACTACAAATGATGGCAAGAAATGAGAACTATCATGTGTCTGTTCCTCTTCACTCCTTAACTTTTAATTTCTGAATCTACTTCTTCTGAATATGTTTCTGCTTTCAGATCCAGTAATGAAAGAGAAAAGAAGTAAAGTGTTGTGCAACGCCGAAGAAAAGAGGATGAAAGAAAGAAGAACAAAAGACAAGTAGGAGGAGGAGAGGGAGGCAGATAAATATAGGTGTTGTGTTCTCAGCATAATCACCAAATATGTTGGTTGTAGATGATAATTCTAGGTTTTGGAAATGAATGATAATTAAATGCAACACCATATTATGACTAATCTAGGATTGTGTTGTAAAAAGGCTTCTGTGTTTATGTGTCTGTGCCAGAGAGGGAGCCTATAAAGAGTCCTGATCCAGCATGCTGTGGAATTTACATGCTCATTTCCATTTTGATTAATGCAGGATCAACAGAAAATCAATTATTTCATAAATGAGTCATGAAGAAGTAGCGCTGAATGTGACTGAAATAAACAGAGCGCACAGATTACATTTCCTATACAAACACAATTATTCTCCTGCAGGAAGAATTTCAAAGGAAAGCAAACATGTCATGTCTCACGTCAACCTTAAATAGATGTGTTTATGGATGCATGGATGTCTTTTTAGTGAACCGTGACAAAACGGCAAATAATCCAATAACAGCCTCTGACGTACAAATGTGCAAATAGGTATAAAAATGTAAAGGTTACATAGCAAATGGCATTATTTTAACTTAGTGTGAATGAATTGAGTATAACTTCCATTTCTCTACACTTATATAATTTGTCTATTAAATATTTGTAAAAAATATTGGCAAACTTGAAATCAATGCCGTTTGGTTTTACTGTCTTATCAACTCTGCAAATAATAAGTGGGGACAACACTTCAAACAATTTGCAAAGCACAAAAAATCCTGTGTTTAGGTGGGTGACTATGAGTGACCTGCTTTGGTGCTAACAGTCACCTAATTGGCTGTTTCCTGAATCACAAATGTCACCACATGCCAGTTGTGCGCCTTCATTTTCGATCTTTAGATGATGTAGGGCTCATCAATAGTGTCACTTTCCTTTAGCATATTAGCAAAAAATAATGAGCAAATGAGTAAATGTCATGTCACATTCGGTGGCACAAGGGCGCTGTACCAACATGTGTTTTAGAAATACTACGTGTTTAACTAGGGCTCTATGTTAAGTGGTTCACAGGAAGTAGATTTGATATTTTCCAACTGAAGCAGTTGGCGATGTAATTAATATTCCAAGTTATTACATTTTATTAAAGATGCTACCAGATGGTTTATTCTTGGCCACATATTCCTATATCTCATAATGTTCATAACGCACAAAATCTAAGGTAGGAAACTGCTGTTAGGAAAAATAAATCACACATTTTCACCCACATTATGGTAAAACCTGCAGACATAGGCAAAGCAGGATGATTTCCGATGGCTTTTCAATAGACAAATGTCCCCTGGGGGTTCTCGTAGGGAAAGTTTCATTGTTTGATGACAGAATAATGGTAATCTGTAGCCAAGAGATTAAAAAGCTAATTTAACCTGGAGTCAGACAGCGGGGATGGCCAAAGCACGGTGGGTCATGTTTATGACAGTAGGATGTGTTAGTGAGGATCTCATTAGTCCCATATCTAGTTCTAGCTCCAGGCATCCCGGGGCTGACTCATCCCCCCATGTCAAAATCCAGACCGGACTCTCTAAATGTCCTTGTTGCTGTAATATCCACACGTTATTCTCTGTCATTCAATGATGTAACTTTCCCATCTGAACAAAACTTTCAGTCCCTGGTCTCACTCTGTCCAGTCAATATGTAACTGTCCCATAGAGCGCCCCTACAGGCTGTTAAAAATGTTGGAGTCGTTTCCTGAAATGTGTTTTTTGAGTTTGTTGTTTATGTATTTGCACGAGTTTGATGATAACGCAGTTGTTTCGGCTGTTTGCTGCATGTTTGTTTCATTTGCAGCACTATTTTCTTTTGAATTTGCAGTTTTTCAAAATTTACGGCACTTCTTTATTTTTTTTAAGCTGTAACGAGGACCACAGCCTCCGTACATGGGATGCACATCATTACCACTATAGGAAAGCTGACACCCCAAACCTGTTTTTTAAAAATGCGATAAAAATAAAGTTATTATAATTATAAGATTATTGTAGTCTGTTAAACTTGCAGATATGGTCTGTTGTACAGGCCTGCCTGCACACCCAGGTGATTTTAATTAGGGCTGATTAGACCTCTGCTCAGGTTGGAGCTTGGCAGAGTTTTGGCTCCTCCCATCATCTAATCAGCCGATTAAATGAAAACACCTGCTGGTTGTTTTTCTAGTTTAATATCATCTGAGGTGAGCATCATTTCTTATTCATACCTTGTGAGTTTAGGTTTTTTTTAAATCCCTTTGCTATTTATTTTTTAAACTAAAGCTTTTTATTATGAACTAAACTCCTGTATGATTCTGAAACATATTGAGTCAATGCTTTGGGAAACATTTACTTAAACAGCTCACTTACAGTGTTTCATACAGCAGCTACATATTTAAATGTTTAAATGTATCGAGAAATATAAAAGAAATCCAGCATTTGTTTTTACCCATAGGAGTTTTTTTTCTCTATTTTCTCTGTGTCTTCTTTATGTCTTTTTGAAGGGGTTGTTCTGATCAGCTTTGATGGACATGGTGTCATCTCATACTGGTTTTAGATTTTGGATAAAATCCTTGATATTTCATGTTATTTTGACTAAAGCACACCAAAAATTCATATTGTTAAGGTCCATTATGAAGGTTGTGCACTGGAAATAAACAAAAGCACTGTAATATAAGGAGGGATGTGTAATTTGATGGAAATATTTCTGTTTTTAATCCAAGTTTAAGAAGGTAAGAAAATTTAAAATGTGCTACCTGTGGTGTTAAGTCTGCATGAAAGAACTACAAAATAATCTTCACCGCTTGATTACTCTGCATAATGAGTACGAGACCTTTTGTCTCATACTGCAAATTTTCTCAATTCATCTAAAAATAAACACAGAGGACTCGGTGTGCAAGTTGTCTTTGAGTTATGATTTTTATCGGAAAAAAAACACATGAAATAAACAAACTTGCTGTGCAAAGGCCTTGATGCTGACGTGACTGGCCACAGTATATAGGACTATTTATATTAGTTTATAGGGGGCAAAAAACACACTTACCAATACAAACTTGCCCTTCGGGTGCATTGTGGGAGTGGAGCTTGAACAGCAATAGTGGCAGAAAAGGAGATCATGGCTGCAAAATACTTATTTAGAGATTAAAAAAAAACACTGTTGGATGTAGCTTCAGAGAGAAGAGTATGCATATTTAGTGTTGCTGTGGACTTGATTTGCCTGATGAGCGAGCTTGCAGGTCTTGTTTGAGTTGGTTTGTGTTTGTATTTTGGAGCTTAATGGTGGAGATTAGCTTCAGACTTCTGCTGTTGGATGTTTTTCCTAATTTATTGAATCTCATATTTCTCAAATCAAATCAAAACTCTTCCAAACTGCTGGGAGCCTCAACAGGTCAGTCTGAGGAATAAAACTAAAATTCTTCTTCTTCTTCTTATTATTACTATTATTATTAATAGTCCTGAATGATGCAATTTGTTTTCCTTACCTTCTTGTTATGAGATGGTTCTATGGTCTTTTAGAGATTATTCTGCTACATTAAGGAACTATTCATACCTTGTGGTATATTGGATTCCTCAGTCTGTTCACTTTATGATTACCACACAGGAAATTAGATATTGGTTTTACACTATGCTATAATCCTAGTCCATAAAACTCCCATAATTATGGAGTGGGGTAATGGAATGCAAATATCAGCTAATAACACTTAAAACAGGAAACTGATTCTTGAATGCACAAGTATGCATTTGTGAGATACAGTGTGTGCATGCTCTTGCAGCTGTGTTTTGGTTTATTGGCTTATGCATGGATCTGTGTGTGCTTGTGTGCGTATTGATGAGCTTTGATTGTGTGACCGTTAGCAGACATGATTATATGGTTGATCTGTTCCAGTGTTAAGTAGGATACTGAGACAAACCACAGTCCAATTAAAGTGAAGCTGTTGAATTAAGGGATCTTCAGGGAACCAGTGTCTGTGAGACAGAGAGAGAGCGAGAGGGGAACTCTGAATGGATCCCCCTGGTGTTACCGCCTGAATGACTCCAGCTAAAGATAGACAAATTGTGACCAGCTTTTACTCATAGTGTACCCATGTACTACATCTAGTCTCCACAATCGATTATGTGTATTCTTCTGTATGTGTGTGCACTTCTGAATGTTTCCTGTTCCAATTTAATCCTGCAGACCAAATATCCGGGTGCAATTGTGTCTACCCTTGGCAGTAATTATGAAGACTACTGGAGCATCACCACAGAAAAAAGAACATACTCAGACTGGGTAGACAGACACACATCGATTGGTAACCGCACACCACCTTCCATCATCTCCACTTCTCTTAAGAGCTCAAAGCTGTGTCTGAAGGGAGGAAAAAAAACAATGTACAGCTGTAGGAGGACTATGACACACATTTTACATTTCCATCAGTTGTATGTCCTTGAGCACTTCCCACCAGATGCTTCTTTATTAGCCTCCGTCTCCTCGCCTCAGTGCTCCTCTCATAACAAACCTCAGCCTTCTTTCTTTAATGCTGACTCACATTATGTGTCTCCACAGCTCTCAGTTAGACCTATAACTAAGTTTAATGTGTGACCATGATACATGTGATCAGAATGTCTCTCTATTAAATTGACTTGTTTTGTGGTTTGAAAGTATACAACCTTAACTCCCAAAATGTAAGACCATGAACAATGGATACCATGATTTGTGTATAATGACATTTCTACATAAAACGTGAACACAAGCTGAAAAAAACATGTAGTGAAGAGAAAAAATATAAAATTAGTTGGGTTCTGTTTTTGGATAAGTTTCCATTTCTTTATGCAATTTTCAAACAAAGAGTTTTAGAATCTTATCAAAGATAAAAGCTCATGTTTTTCATTTTGTATTTTGTTGCGTTATAACTGCTTGACCCTTGTTTTACTCCAGTTGAGTTTTGCGGGGATGCCATACAGTGGAAAGCCATTGGTACCATTTCCATTGGGCCTCAACCTTTGCAAGAACTCACACAGACACTCTCATGAACATTGAAATACATACAGTCTAAATAAAACACAACTTAGCAGCATATAGGTTAACCTACAGAGCTTGGAATCACATGCACACAAAGGCTGCTGAATACTGAACATGCCCATTTTATGTCACACTACCTGTGTATGTGACTCTGAATGAGACTGCACATTGTTGACTGTACCAAAATAGTAGAACGGATTCATAATTAATGAAGTGACCCATCAGTGGCCCCTCCATGTGTTTGCGTCCTGTCTTAGTGCTCTCTATTGAAATCATAGATGCCTTTTCACAGCAAACTACTAAGACACAGTTTTATTTTCCATTCATCAGGTCCGCATTCATCGTTTTTTCATGAAAATTTGATGTCCTGGGTCATCGTCTTTCCTTGAAATTTCTGTCAGGGTCGTGGTCATTGTTTTTTCATATAAATTTGCAGCTTCTAAACATGAAGCAAATATTTTAAACCCATTAAAATTAAGGATAACATTTTTATTATTACAGTACAATTACAATACACTATTTCCGTTTTCTTTGGTGCCTTTTCCTTTTTTTTCTTCCTCACATCTCTTTGTCTCCCCTGCCTCCCTTACTCGTACTCCCTACTATTTTCTCCCTCCCTGTCTTTCTTTTTCTTGAAACACACTAATGTATTCTTTTCACTACTGGTTTAATATGACATTATGCCAAGGGGTAAGCATTATTACTGAATCACCCTCTAGGCTAATTGGGCTTGAGCCTGCGATCACATCAGTATTTTAAGAATATTCAGACACACAAACACAAGCCCCCTCCTTAGGTTCTGTCATTTGTATCTCTAAGGAAAAAAGCCACTCATGGTTTCTGGTTCCAAAGTCACAGTGGTAGCTCAACAAGCTTGTAATGGAATGGTCAGTCACTATTAACAGCAAATATACTGGGGAGAGATGTGGACTTGAGCACACACTAAAATGCAGAGAGTGACAAAGAGAGGTTCTTAGAGAGAATGCACATCCAGTTTTCTTCTCCCAGTGGGGATAGTTTGTTTATAAAGCAGTTTAGCGATAGATTATTCAGTATACTATAGTGTGATGCCATGGTACATAGTAACTCCTATATTGCTATGGTACATAACATAGTACCTCCCATATTACTATGATACCATGGCATGTACTAAATAGTACCTTACATACCATGGTATGCACTTGGTTGGCCAACCAAATTTGGAGGGGCCTGTGCAACCCTGGGGCACCCCTAGAAAAAACTGTGATCATACCAGAAAGCAGACCTGTATCTTATTTTCTGTCATTATTTTTCCGTCAATTACTTATTAATTATAACACAACTGTAATCTTATAGAGTAGGGTTGCATAGTGCTCTTATCGTTAAATCAAATTGATGGTTGTGTGTGTGTGTGTGTGTGTGTGTGTGTGTGTGTGTGTGTGTGTGTGTGTGTGTCCAGTCTTTTTTTGTTTGGTCACTGCTATGATCTGACACACACATGCCCTCTACACATACACATAGTCTCCCTGCTGATGGAGAATAATTAACCAAGACTCCCCACTGACATGAAAGCTAAGGGTCTCCAAGTCCATTAACAGAAACCATGCAGAAGTGCGCCTCATGAACAGTTACATACAATGCAAAGGCATGGAAGACGCTAGCACACATCTCACACATACACATGTTGGATATATTGACATAAGTAACATGCTAGTTGCATGTACAGTGAGTAGAAAGCAGGTTCGGGATTTAAAACACTCCACCGTGACTGTCCCTTTAATTTTTCTGAAGTGTCTTCACTATTGATGTATATCAGTCAGTGAGGCAGTTAGCAGAGCTTAGATTTATAAAAATGATCAATGCTGCTAATGGCCACAAGAGGAAAATAATATAAAGACGCCGGGAAGAAAAGGTAAAAGTAAAATGCAGAAACACAGGCTGTAGAATAAAGACAGAGAGACAGAGGAAAGAATCAGGGACAGAGGTGTAGCAGGGAGGGAGGAAGACTAGAGATTGGTGTCAGTAAGAGGTGATGTATAGGAGAGAGGTTGATGAGAGTGAGCTGGCTTCTCTCTGCTCCAGTAGTGATGTCCTCTCCAAAAACATCCCTCATATTTAATGAAGCAAAGCTACAAAAGAATAGAGAAAAGGAGAGTACAAAACCTGCACGCCACTCACACACTCTACTTGAATCTATGCAGACAACACAACACATTACAGACAGTTCTCAAAGCTTGCACACGCATGCACTCTGGTTCTCTGATGCAAATAGAGTTCTCTGTGAGTTAATGGAGTTGAGGCTCAGGGGCCTTGAGAGTTGTAGAAGCTTGCTCTCGTCTTGCAAAGAAAGAAGAGAGAACAAATGTGAAAGGAAGAAAATAATTGGGGGGCATTGGCATATATATTAGAACCCATGCAGTAGTCAGGAACAAGAGTTAGATCCTTTTTTTTCGTACCATGTATTTACTTCTTCTAAAGCCACACTCACCCGGCAGTTGGATGGAGGCAAACAAGGGGTTAAAAAAAAAAGGGTTTATATGATTGCGGAGAAAAACGGTTATAAGACACAGTAGAAGGTGAAGAGAGGGACATCGACACTTATCAGAGAGAACATTCTTGTTTCAGCTTCTCCATCCACTCACTTCTCACCCAGGATGTATTTGAATTATGTTTTCAGTCAAGTCGATCTCTTGTAGTCTCTGTGGAAATTGCTTGTGTCCAACTCAGAGAAGTTAAACATTTATAGAAAATGATTGTTTTAATGAGTATGTGTTGTCTTAATCAATCATTATGTTTGTTTTATCTATGTTCAAGCCTTAACTACGGCCAATGGCACTTGATCCGTTTGGTCGCCATGGAGAACTTTGCCATGTGACGATAAGACGGCTTGGAGGCGTCTGCTTTGTGCTCCACGTCACCGCAGCATCACCACCGAAGGAACCTATCACATGAAAGGTAAGGGTCACCCCAATAAGATTCTCTTCCATCACTGAAATCCCATCAAATTTCTCTCTAATTCCCATCAGGGAGGCATCAGAGTGGAAGATGTTCAGCACGCTTTTGGAAGTAAAATTGGACAGCGTCAGAAAACAGCATCCAGTATATATCCCTTTACAGTGTAGATTTCAAAAGAATATTACTTTTTGTTGTTAATTGTGTAGCGCTTCCTATGTATCAACTAGTCGGAGATACAGCGCCCTGGGTTCTTCTCTTAGAACTCACGTTAATCTTATTACTATTATTGCTCCTTTAAGTTTATATGTCCTGTAATTGAACCTACCTTACCTTGCTTCCTCGTACACGAAATGAATTAACTGACTCTAGTGTGATGACATGTTTTACCTTTAAACACTGTAAACGTTCGGTTTTTAAATATGCTTATTTATTAAACCGACCAAGAGGTGAATATGCATTTTAAAGTATTTATTGACAATTATCAATGTCTTTACTTTTTAGTAAATGAAAACAAACAAAACACACTCTCAGCACTCATTTAGAGTATCAGAAAAACTACCACGAGGTAAATGAAATGATAGGCAAGTACCCTTTAAACCTGACTAATGGCACTCTTGAGCCACCATACAAACACTCTTATGATACTTATCTAGTTGGTCATCAAAATACCATGAAACTATTTAAACTGACCAGAAGAAATAACCAGCTATTACTAGTTCACTTTAAGTGCTTAAATCCGTTAGAACACATTAATACACTCTTAACACTTTAATGTGGGCCCACGCAAAAATAACAAAAGCCGGCATTAAAATAAACAAAACCCCCGTTGCAGGCCTGAATTGAGTTCGATGCAATGAATGTTGGCGGCACGCCGTACTCACTCACCCACGTCGAACAGTCAGTTCAACGTTAATCCAGAAAGGGCGATAAAGAAGAAGACTGGTCCAAACCCGGTTCAGCCGCGCTGCTCCACTCTCCGTCAGTGGAGGAAGAAAAGTCCGCAGCTCATCTCAGCGGCCATGAAGTAATGTCACCAGCCGCTCTCAGCCGTGGCAATGAAGAACAGACCAGGAACAAAGCAGGAGGGAAACAGCGGGTCTCCCTCTGAATCAGTCCGCTCCCGCGACGCACTGTCTGGTGCTAAGCGACAGCTCCACTGTCCGTACATTCGCTAGCACAGAATTAGCATTCGGGCTAACCAGCAGTAGCCGAGGAGGTTACAGTTAACTTTCAAACAAACATATACTAAATAAAGCTGGTAGCTGTTTAGCACCTTACTAACGTTCACTTAATCCTACACTTACTCAGTTATTTAGCTCATGGCAACTCAGATAGGAAACACGCCGCAGCGGTGTGAGGAGAGACCCCGCTTCTCTCGCTACTCTCTCCTGCTCTCCTCTCCTGTCCCGCCCCTCGACCAATCTTAAATAAAGAAACGTGAGGTGTCTCTAAATTGACCCATTAGAGGAAGGTAACAAGAACACACATGAAACATACAAGATAGTCTGTCTTGCCTCGTGTTGGGGGACGTACATTTCAAACAAACTATCCAACCGTGACTTTCTTAAAGTGACATAGCTTCTTTTGTAGTAACTGTTGGGTTTCTACTACTATGTATATTTTAACTTTAGTTTACTTGATTTTAACTCTGGGATTTATCCCTGGGTTACAATTGTATCGCATTGATTAATAAGATTAACCCCTACTGCAAAAAAACAAGCACTTTCTGCTTTTTGTCAAACTTTTTATTAAAAACTTTTGACACAAAGTTTTTCAGCTTGGTGAAACTTTTACTATGAGCTGTGCTAACAGAGGTCTTATCCATCGTGTGTGTGTGTGTGTGTGTGTGTGCGTGTGTGTGCGTATGTGATAGGTGTAATTTATTTGAAATAACTGATAAGTTATAAATAAATTCATGGAGAAATAAATATGATTTTAGTGACATAAAACAGCGAATTCTTGTAAAAAATGTCATAAAACAATTGTAGAAGTTCATTTAACTTTAATAATTTGTAAAAGATATCAGTGTTAAAACAGATTCAGTCTGAAGGATTTAAAACACTTTAAAACTTATTTTTTTGTTAAAAACCTTTGAAATATACAGATATGTCTGCCAAGATTTATGAATCTGTCATCTACCTGTAATGTCTATCAAGAGATAATGCATGTGATTGATTAGTGATGCCTGCCGAGGCCGGAAGGGGGAGCTCTCAGCCGCGATGCCTCATTCTGCATGACGCTGACAGAGGAAGCATCGTGTCTTGAGTCCATTTATTCATTTTACCCTTTTTCAGGTAAAAAAGATAATATATATCTGTGTTTATCTACAAAGGATGTTTCTAGAGATGTTTTCGTGTTTATTGTTAGGAACTTACAGAAAGGTTGATGTTTAAAATGTTGTATTTACATTTTATGAAAGTTCAGTAAGACACTAAGCTAGGTTAGCTCCGTGTTGTATGTCGTCCACATGTCACCACACGAGGTCAGTGTTGGCATGAGCGTGTGTGTAGGTCTGGACGTGTGTGTATATTAAGAATCTGAAAGTGTTTATAAGAATAGTCATGGTTGAGAATATTCATGTTTAATCGTGTCAGTGAGCACATATATTTTTTTGTTAGGAAGAAATTGTTCAACAGAAGAAATATGAAGTAAAGTGATAGACAGGATATTTTTGTTTGTATTTTCAACACTGTTGATTATTTTATTCTATTGTACTTACCTGTTATGTTTCATATTTGCCTGTGAAAAGAAAGCACCATTGTGACTATGTGGATCATTTTGAAAAAGATAAATTAAATCATTCTGCATGACGCTGACAGAGGAAGCATCGTGTCTTGAGTCCATTTATTCATTTTACCCTTTTTCAGGGCACAACACGTGTGTGTGTGTGTGTGTGTGTGAGTGTGTGTGTGTAAGCATGCAGGCAAAAATAAGTTTACAAATCATTTATCTCTTGAAAAATCTATATCCCGATTGTCAGAGTTCAGGAAGTTACTCACTTAGCAAGAATACAGACACAACTAGACCTCCTGGTACACACCTACAAACACAGGGGGACACACACACTTACACATAGACATTCACCCACAGCAACCATAATCTGTCTGAATTACAAAGATGCCAGGTTAATGATGCCAGAAACTGGTGTCTGTCTGTTGGAAGATGGTCCGTATCTAAATGGGTCTGTGTGACAGTGTGTGTTTTTGTGTGTGTGTGGGTACCTGTGTGAAATGACAGTAACTGTGAGAGATAGTCTGAGCTCTGGTAGTTCCATCAGGCCTCCGTCCCTCTCTGACTAGCAGACAACAATCTCCCTCAACAAGCAAAATCATTTCCACAGTCTGGTCAATAAGGATAAGAGCACCTTATATATATATATATATATATACACACACACACACTCATTCTTTTGTCCATCTTCATTTGCTCCTAGTTGCTCTTGAGTGAATCTCTTTTAAGCCAATGATCGATGTGTACTTTCAAGTTATGAAATCAAGGTTTCTGAGGCCTTGATATGCTAATGTTGAGCAGCATTCAAAGACTCATACCTTTTTTTTTTTTTAAGAATATTTTATCTTTCTAAATCAACATTACAGAGCTTAATCTGGGGATTTATGTGCTTCTTTAATCTACGGTGTAACAGAATCATTCGATAGAAACAACTGATCTTTCAGTATCACTTTTCTCACCTTCACCCTAACTTTTTCCTTTTTGTATTTTCTGGTTCTCGTCCATTCTTCTCTCATTCCCTCTCAGCGTCTACTATCCCTTTGATCCACTTGTTGATTTATTGATTTTGGTAAGCTGAGTTGGGATCAATAGTGTCTGGGAGGAGATGGACTGTTTAATGTATATAGCCCTTTAAGAAGACAGAGCAGACAAACAGAGAGGGAATGAAAGAGTGAAACTGGAGATGTGGTGGGTCCCAAACAACATCTGTTAGCTTGTGCTATAGCTTGCTAAATTTTGAGCTTTTCCATTATAAAAAAATGTAGTATTCTAAGGTAGCTTGCAGTGTAGGAAGCAGTAAAGGTACACGCTTACCCTGCAGTGGGCTTGTGCTTTTGGTGGTTACGAGCGCAGGACGAGGGCCCAATTAGAATGTTGTATTTACAATCTGCAATGAACATTTCTACTGAACAAACCTTTAAATGACTTGTTGAATGATGAGGAGCTGGGAGTCTGGTGGTACACACAAGACGGCTGCAGGGGATTCATGTCTGGTTATGACTAGAGCAAGAAGTGGACGTGAAACGTATTTAAGTTGTAGGAAGACATTTTTGGATATAAACTTCATGTTAAGTTCTGACTAGAGAGTTATTTGTTTGTTAAATGTTTGTGTACCATAACTCTTTTTAACAAGTCTTCCGTTGACTTTCTGCTCCGTTTGACGTCGGTCTTCTGATTTTATGACCTGATTTTATGACTTGATAGTCAAGCCTTCATTCCCCATCATCATCTGAATCTATTCATATTTTTTAACCTCATTCTCCAAAGAAAACATGCACAGAAAAAAACACACTAAACCATAAACTCAGACACAATATGCAGAATGTATTCAAAACCCTGCACCTCATCACATTTAGGAGGCTGATTTCCATTTCAGAACAATATAAAGAGAGTAGAAAAGATAGTTCAGCCTCTGGCTCGCCCTTTGTTCCTCTCTGTGATCGCTCAGCTCGATGAGTCAGAGAGGCCGAGCACATTAAGCTGTCCAAAATCTCTCTAACAGTATACCATCTGCACTTTCTATCTGAATGAGACTCATCTGTCAACGTGCCACAATTAGCACAAACCCCTCAGTATCATGAACAATCCATGTTCTTATATAGACAGAACAAGGCTTCAGGTGGTTTATAATTAAGTCCTCCAGGTAGCCATCTGCTTCAGATCTCATGGCTTCAGGGCATCAATCTGCTGTGTTTTCATTGGCAACAGTTGTTGATCAGTGACCACACACTGAACTAGACATACTATGCAACAAAAAAATCATTCTACTGCCAAGAAATCAGACAACATAATAACGAAAAAGGCCCAAAACACAGATTCTGACATCTTGATCATCTCAGCTGTCATTTATGTCTAATTTCTGGTTGTAAAATCTTTAGCAATTCTTATGCATGCACTTTAAATTGAAATGAAAGGAAAGATACATTTTTAAAGTCCAGAATGTCCTTTCCCTGCACCCTGTAACTCTATTTGAGTAACACTGTTTAGTAGCAGCCAGTATTCACTCCAAATTTGGCAAAAATGACAACGTTGCATTGTATCACGACGCAATGATGTACAGTATGCATTCTCATTGCTTACTTTTTAGGTGCTCTCTTCTAGCTCATTGTGTTGATGAGCTTTAGATGTCATGAAAACATGAAAAATGGACCTGAAAAGTTTGTTTTAGTATGGGGATGGGGGTTATGAATCAGTAACTCAAAAACAGGACCCAGGTTTCGTTCCCATGTGAAACAAACAGTCAATATTGGCTTCTTTTAAGAAGTTATTAAAGATACTTGAGATGTGATTCAACATATGCTTGTTAGTTGCATCACTCACTGTGTGCTACTTAATGCCATTCCAGAGGAAGACCGAGTTTGTTTGTTGCATGAGTTAGGAGAAATTGAAAACGAGGTTCACTTTCTGTTTTACTGCCCGATGTATGATGACATCAGGGATGTTCTTTTAAAAAAAATGTCCTCAATTTATGTTGATTTCTTTTGGCGAGAGGATTATGAAAAAACTTGAGTTGTGTTTTAAAAAAGGAAACTTTGTTATAGCAGATTGTGTTTGTAAAGCCTGGGAAAAAACGTTGTTTAAGACTGAACTGTGACAGGAGCTGGCCTCTTTTGTAATGTTATGATTTGTTAATGTAAACCACTGCAACTGAATTTTCTGGTGTGTTATAAGCCCATGAGTGTTGGGCACTTTGTGTGCATGACACGAAAAATAAATTAAATCAATCAATCAATCATACCATATGATTGGCTATAATTTCAATATAATATGGAACAGGTTTACTTCCATACAGGATCAGCAAATGTTTAAGTCAGACATATTGCTTTTTGGATGCACTTAAAGTACCTCACATTAGCTTCAACTACCATTGATGCTAAAGTACTTATTTATACCCAAACCAGGACCTAGTTCATTTGGTTCCAAATATGTAGCATTACCAACCTGCAATTGTTTATTGGCACTTTGATGGTCATATTTGTGCATGCATGTGTTTTACATATTATGCATACATTAGAAATCTCGCTTGTATATCAAAGTAAAGAGGTTTATTCTATCTGTCTATTTCTATGTTCTTCAATTTGTGCTTTTTTCCACAGTGGCTTAATCTAAATTGAGCATATCCAATTGCCACATTAAACCACATTAGGACTAATCAGAATTATATTGAAGCTTGATGGCCCCTTATATGAATGGGCTGCACATGCATCATGCACACAGTGTGAAAGCACATTGGTTTGACTTTTAAAAGAATAATACAGTGTGATTAAATTATATGATATCAATATTCTATCTTATATTCTAATTATGCCTTTCAATCAATACTGAACTTATTGGCACTAAAGTAACTAGTGAATGTAGGTTTTGATATGTTGTATCATTAAATTATATCATATTTTTTTTTATGTCAGAGGAAGGAAAAAAAAAAGGGTTCTCCCTAAAAATGCTCTCTTTTGGGTCGAGTCGGTCGTCTCTCAGCTGGAAGGTTCGGCTCCTGCAACAACATGTCCGATGTGTCCTTTGGCAAGACACTTAACCCCAAATTGTTCCTGCTGCCTCATTGGTGGAGTATGCATGTATATGAATGGATTAGTTACTCCTGATGGACACTTTACATCGCAAACTCTGCCATCAGTGTGTGAATGAGTAGGTGTGACATGTGGTGTAAATGTATCTTGTTTTTTTTTTAATCCTCTTTAACTGGGTATATATCTCTCATCAGCCCCCTCTATTATTTGAGTGTCACCATTCTGAATCTGCCTCCTGAACCACAAGCCTATTTGACGGCCTGTAGTTTCTCACTCCTGATGCTGCGCTTAGAGCAATTAGCAAGTGACTGACACAAGACATCCAAGAATTTAATTTATCAAGTGGAGAGACAGATAGACGCTCTACACTCACAATCACATGTATGAACAAACACAGGGCCGTGAAGTCATGCTTATCACTCTGCAGGATCAGTGGGAAAAGGATGGATATACTGATGAAAGAGAAGTTCTCCACTCTGTAGCATAATGGTGTTCAAGAAAAAAGTTATCGCTCTGTGTTTTCTTTATTTTTTCAATCTTCTCTAAGTTTTGCTGAGTTGCTCCTAAAACAGTGACAGCATTTCTCTTGCTACAATGATGCTTTTTCATTACAATTATACAGAGACTAAAGCAAAACCTTAATACAATTTTTAACATTCTGCATTTTATGTATCCTTAATACAAACAACTGTCCAATCAGATGTAAAGACAATTAGTTTAAATTCATATCTACAGTATGCATTTCAGGAATAATTGTTCTATATAGCACACTCTCAGTTGGATTATGCACGTTATGTTTGATAAGTCTGTGCTGTAGTATTTTACTTTCAGTAACTATCAGTAAAATACCCCAGGGATCATTTATACTTTTTGGAAATCTACATATTTATTTTGGTACCAATTTTTGTCACTTGTTTGGGTATGTTGTGGAGTGTATTTCTTAATGCTAGTTAGATATATAATCGTGAGAAGCTTTCTATGAGTAAGCATCTAACTAAATTAAAAAAAAAAAAAAAAATATATATATATATATATATACATACATATATTTTCAATCTGTATTTCAAAAATAATTTTAAAAAGCCTTTCTTATCGGGTTTGGTTGCGGTGTGGTTATGAATATTTATAGTTAATTGAAATGCACTCCTGCATGATTAATTGCAGATGAATTTCATGGATAAATGTTTTTTTCATTTTTAAGATTTATTTGCATTCCTGTATGGTCTTTTTCATCCAAACAAATGTATTAAGGGAACAAAACTTATTTCAGAAGAGATTTAAATGCAGACAAACATTTTTATGCATGGAAATTTACTCCAAAAAAATCATTGGTATACAGGCACAAACCAGGTGCAACCTGACAAACAAGTGAGATATTCTGAGTAAACACTGTTGGTGGTTCAGAAAGAATAACAGAGTACCCAACCTCCTGTTACCTTCTGAAATCTTCATCCATCCTTCCACTGTTCCAAGCATTGCACCGTTTGCTCTGCCAAGCTGTCATGACGGCTGCATTTCCTATGCATTCAAATGTTATACACAGGATACAAACTGCTGCCAACCAGCTCTGTAGTCTGCACCTTTCCCATCTTTCCTCTCCATTCCATGGTTCTGTTTCTCTATTTCCATTCTTTGTCTGTTTTCCTCTCCTCTGGAAAGACAGCAGACAGGTGTGGCAGGAGGAGAGGCAGATGGCAGGGATGAAACTTTTGGTGCAGGAGCTGAGTATCTGAATATGTGTAGAGGAGGATGAATGCAACACACACACACACACACACACTTACTGGAGCGCACATTTTACTTTTCCTCTGCTTTACTTGCAGGCGTCTCATATAGCCACACAACACATACAAACTGCACATATGCCCTATGTAATAAACCTTTTAGATGCATTGTCCTTGGAGCAGGTATGCTAGAGAGTATGACAGCTTATAGCACCGAGATGATGGAGATTTCATAGCAGCACTGTTCTTTGAGTGACCTGTGTGTTTATGTCTCGGATTAAAGCCCAGGTGCTTATCTCCTGGCTGAGCCTTTGTGCTGTAATATCACCTGCAGATGTGCACACATGTTTACTGTAAACAGATGTCCACAGATTTGTTCATATAGAATACACACACCTCAAAATCAATGGACTTTTACTCACTCACACACACATTGTTACACACAGTTTTGTCCTAGCCTTGTCCCCATTTCAGTCAAGGCCTGGTGCTACCTCAGGATGGGCCATTCACTCTTGTATCTCATAAAGGTTCTGTAAAGCCTATATGTCCTCTAGTCTATTGCAGCCTTAGCACCGATATAAAGGCTGATTGGACTTGTGGATAAGCTTTTGAACAAAAGTGCTGATCACGGTTCACAGCACTGTAGAGTGACAATAACCGAGCAAAGGCAAGGTCCGTTGTTCCTCGTCAAGGATAATGGCGTTGTTAACTCTGATGTCTGCCTCTATAGAAGGTCGTCTTTTCCTGTGTTTTAAAACATTGCTTTATAGAATCCATCTTTCTTTATTTATGGTCATCTTTCCCAGATCATTGATTTTAATGTTCTGACACAAGGACTTTCTACTTTCTACTCTTTCTAAGATTCTGTTCAGTATTTAGTATATTTATATACGGCTCTTTTTGTGATCATTTCACTCTCAGGAGCTTCCTTATCCGGATGAAATCTACAATTTATTTATTGAGACTCTATACAGTGAACAGTTACTCCAAAATCCAATACTGGATGTCTTCTCAGAATTCTGTATCCAAGTTAACCATCTGTTAAATCACTTCCTGATGCCTTGTGTTCAATCAATTAAAAATACACACCATGTATCATATGAACAATCCTTCAGTACATCAGCTTCTTAGTCACTTTAGATATATGAAAACAGTGATTGCCTTATCTCTCTTTGGAGATAACATTACTTTGTGCTTCTTAACAGCCCGACTCCCTGCATGTCTGCAGAAGAAGCCAGCATTTTAAAAGAACCCCTGCAGCTCCTCTGAGTCACTGTTTGTTTTCCCTTCCAATTGGCTTTCCTCTTAACATCACTTTGATTCATTCAAATACTCACACACAGATTATCACTTGTCATCACGTGTGTGAGTACATGTGTGCAAGTTTTTATGCTATAGTAACCAGCTAGGATTTTTTAAGCTAAGTTATGAGCTCTCTGAGAGGATTCTCCGAATGTTTGTGAATACCGAGAACATTAAAATATGAAAGAAGATGGTATCATACACCTTGCACAGTGTTCTTTAATTGCACAATTGAAATATTGAAATAACTCTCTCTCTCTCTCTCTCTCTCCAGATGTATGCCTAATCACTGTGAACATGGCGGTTGCTGTAAACAGACGTGGGACAGTTTCAGCTGTAGCTGTGATGGAACAGGATACACAGGAGCCACCTGCCACACATGTAAGTCTGTCAGTGTGTGTATGCACCACTCTTTTCTGTTTCTTGTTGGTCCGTTTGATTCTGTTTTCCTTTTCTTTTTCTCCTTTGAGAGTTCAAGCTGTTTACTTCCATTCAAAGCCTCAGCAGATGGACTCGTGAACTTCTAACCCTAAGTGTTCACAGGCCGGGCTGTTCTCACTGCGTTGTGTGTTTTGATCTGGCCTGAGAAGAGGCAAACTGACCTAACACACCCCAAAACAAAGCACACATAGAGAAATTAGCCAAAGAGCTTATTTTCAAACCTCAGCTATCTATGAGCCATCCTGTGAGGCCTTCAAGCACTTGGGCAGGTCCTCTGACACCTACTGGATCGACCCTGACGGCAGCGGACCCCTTGGACCCTTTAAAGTCAACTACAACAAGTGTGTGTGGGCAGGCAGGCAGGGAATGGCTTTTTGCCTATACATATGGCACATGAATGTGTGTGTGCTTGAAAGTTTGTATATTTGTGTGTGTGTGTGTGTGTATCAATTGTCTAGCCCCAGTGACCAGCGAGGGAAGAAAACTCCTGCCCTCCTCATTCCTAACCTCAGACAACAGCACTCTTAACCTTCCATACCTGGTGTTTCCATGGGAACACAGTCAGAGTGACTGACATTTAACGCAGTCACACATAAACACTTGTACCCACAATAAACAAATGAAACCAACCAGTAATGCAAACCTAAGAGTGCTCAAATTGCTGAGTGACAGTTACTCCCACAAATACTTTACTCCATAATACTCACTCGCACACACAAATACACACACGCAAGCATGCACGCACACACAGCAACAGTGTGGAATAACTAGATATAGTGTGCCACAGCAGAGCATGCAGGCAGAGCAAAGGCGAGACTTTTAATGAAATGTCACTGCACTCCGCTGACTGGCCCCTTAGTCACGCTGAATAACACTCTCACACACACCTCACAAATGTGAAGAGCTTCTCTCTCTCCGACACATACACACACACACACACACACACACACACACACACACACACACACACACACACACACACACACACACACACACACACACACGAGAGCTGAATTTCTCTCTCACACACACATTCCTTGACTGACAGTGTGAATGAACAGAATGATGCCTGAGTGGTTCATGCTGCTATAAGTCTCATAGAGTAGCTGTTATCTCAAGATTACACAGAAAATATGTCACTATGATGGTCACACTGCAATTTATTGTGTGAATATAGATTATGTGTGTGTGAATATTGATAAATGATTATCTGGTGTAGTTTTTTTTGTGTGTTAATGCATGTAAGCTTACTATAATTAAAGGAAGAATTTTTCACACTTAAATGTAGCAGAAATCAAGTATATCCTCTGAAAATAACTCTGTGAGTCTTGACTGTCTACAATGAGTGTAACACCCGAGTCCCACTGTCTGTGATGCTTTCCGAGCCGTAGCTACACTTTGTTTATATCGCCGGGACGGCCGGCCGGCTCATCCTCTTTCGTATAAAAGTTATTTAATTGAGGGACTAGAGAAAAGAAGAATAACATACTGTACTCACTGCTTAATTGAATGTCACATAAGCATTTTTAGATCAGGGTGACATCTGCTCAAAAAATTGCATATTCTTCCTTTAAACTACAAAATAAATGCCATTCATAAAGGTGTTTTCAATAACCCAATTGTTTACCACATAACAGAGGTGAGTTTATACTTATTTAAAAGAACAATGGAAAGGAGTTTATGGGAAGATATCTTTTTTAAAGGTTTTCCCCACAGCCCTGTTTGCAAAATATTCTGTTACGTCAGGACGCTTTCTTTGTTCTTTGCTTGTGAAAAACAAAGTGTTACACTGTAATAAACTCCTAACAGTCACTTCAGTGTTGTTCAGTGGAAGAGTTGATCGTCTCTCAACTGGAATGCATCACATGTCAAGACACTTTTTTTTTTTAAGATTTATTTTTGGGCTTTTTTGTGCCTTTTAATGGATAGATAGGACAGTGGATAGAGTCGGAAATCAGGGAGCGAGAGTGAGGAATGACATACAGGAAAGAAGCCACAGGTGGGAAGTGAACCCGGGCCGCCCGCTTCAGACGACGGCCTCCATACATGGGGTGCGCACACTAATCACTGCGCCCCCATGTCAAGACACTTAACCCTAAGTTGATCTCACTGCTCGGCGGTGTTGACAAATGTGTATGAATGGACTAGTTAGTAGTGATGTATACCTTACAGTACATTGCAGACCTTACATCAGTATGTGAATGGGTTAATATTTATGAACCCAGTGTATACAAGTTTAACTTAAATTTGAGTGTTTCATTTGGATCTTTTTAATCAAACACACTTGTCCTTCTGTTCTTTTTTCCCCCATTTTTTAAAGTTTGGTGAGCGTACTGTGGCTTCCCCAGGCCTCCATCATAACAACATTTTAGTATGTGAGCTTTATTATTTAATACATTTATTATTTAATAAAGTTCATATCCTTACATCCTTCCTTTTTCAATCTTAATCTTGTGTCCGTAAATAAGCCTACATATAAACCACTATCTCATATCTTAGTATGGGCTTTCCAAACACTGCAGAGAGGACCAACTATAAGAAAAACATTTGAATTAGCTTTTCAACTACTCATTAAACATGTCTGTCTGCAAATGTATTAGTAAAACCAGTCTGTGTAAACTGAGCTGGGTTTTGCCGTTGTTAGCATTTTGTCTGTAACGATCTGTAGGATTTATTCCCAGTTTCATAATAAACACTAAACTAGCAGTGAATCATTTAACAGGTTTGGTTAGGATTTTCTGAATCCTCAATTTAAGCAAGATAGAAGTGTTATTCTGACATTCTTGTTATTGTCAGTGATAGTAAATAGAGGGTGAATGGCCTTGAGCTTGTAAAGCACTTTTCTAGTCTTCTGACTACTCAAAGCGCTCTTACACCACATGTCACACCTACCCATTCACAAACTGATGGACGGGGCTGCTAAGTAAAGAGTCCATCAGAAGTAACTAATCCCTTTCATACAAATTCAAATGCCACCGAAAAAGTAGTTGGAGTAAAGTGTCTTGCCAAAGGACACATTGGTCATGTGGCTGCAGGAGCTGGGGATCGAACCCCCGGCCTTCCGATTGCGAGACGACTGACTCTTAACACTAAACCACAGCTGCACCCAAGTGACTGGAAAACTATGTCGTTTTTTTTATGTGCAAGACTGCTGTGTGACATAACTTTCTCTCTGTTATTATCCCTCTTAATTTAGATACAATCTCTTGTCCCATTTTCCGCTTCCATGAATCCCTTGGAGTTAATTTAAAGCAACATATCACTGCACGTTGCTTCATTTTGCTGCCTAATAATTTGTTTTCACACCAAATGGACCTGTCTGGCTGAGTAAGATATAATGAAGAAATACATCTGTGTGCTTGTTTTCAGATGACAGCCATCACCAACAGTGCAGGAAGCTGTGAGCAGCAAATCGCCTACAGCTGTCGCATGTCCAGACTGCTCAACACTCCAGGTAAGAGCTGAGGATGGCATCTTTATTCACCGCTGACTAAACAAGCACAGTGAGACAGGCAGGATGTTCTTTCTGTCACACCGACAGAATTTGATGAGAAATTAATTTTAACAACAACTTCCTCTATCCATGTCCCTCTGTGGGGATATTACAGAGAAGAGACAAACTCATCAGGGTTGGTATGGACATGAATAACTGGAAATGTTTGGAAAAACATTAGCTTCACTTACATGCAGACATCTTTTTAGAGAATGATTCGAGCTTAATCATCATTAGATGTCTGCCACTGGATTTCAGGATTGCATTATGGTAGATTGTTTCTGCCTCATTTGCTCTAACATTGATGGTTGTCCAGTATACAGACAATGCACTGTCAATACCAAAATCTGGTCTCATGTCTACAAACTTTGCATAAAAATGCACCATTATAGGTTTTTGAAATATGTTGGTTAAATGTTTTTTTAACCCTCCGGTACAGTCCAAAATACTTTTAAATCAACACAGAGCAGCTTTAAAAGTTGTTCAGCATACACACACACACAATGGCACACTAATACACACTGTCAGTCAGTCCGTTATTAATGCTTTACTCCCACTTCACTACCTTGCAAGTTAGGGAAATCCAATTACCAGTGTAGAATGACTGAGGAAGTAGAAGAAGGAAAAATCATTTACTCCAAAATATGCTTCATAAATTAGCTGTCATCCTTCATCAAATTATACTGTCAACAGTTTCTCTGCGCAGACACACGCAAGAAACACAAGCGCGTGCGCACACACACACACACACACACACATTATGCACACTTGCTACTCTTCCATGTCCAGTATTTTTCCCATACCCATCTCATCTATCACACTAGTGATGGCATTTGAGAGATAAACGGAGCATTAAATGGGAATCATATTCTGCCACCAGTGACAACGCTAATTTAGATCTGGGGCCGTAATTGCTCTAATATCCTGACCCCTTCATCGCCTCTGTTGCATATTCTGTCCTTTTGAATTATTGTATCTCCTCCATTTCACTTAAACACATCCTGAACATGCACATACACAACGTATGGTAGTCCGAGCTCATGGGACGGTAACATCGAGGGAGAGCTGGATACAGATGTATGCAGAAACACGCACAAAGATTGCTTGACTGTGCCATGTCTTTCATTACCCAACTAATGTTCTGGTTACTGCGTCATTAATTTGTGAACATACTCCAGGCTAGCAGCAAGTCCGGGGCTGAGAGAGAACAAGAGCTAATATATCACAAGACAAGAGAGAGAAGAACAATCACCAGGGTCCTCAGGCCAAAAAGAAGTCTCTCTCGCTCTCTTCTCCTCACCTCATGTCGCCTCCCTCTTTCCCTCTGCTACACCCTGTAGACAAGACGCTAATTAATGCTAAATTATGGTCTCTATCTTTCCCTGGATTCAATGCACTGTTGAGAATCTGCCTCAGTTCAGGGTTACAGGAGGCTCTTTTGACTGGAAGCAGATGAGGTTGTTCACTCGGTTGACAAAGAGTTTGAGGCACATGTGTAGTTAGGCTTTTTATAGCAAAGCAAATTAACAGATGGAACAGACCTGGAACCTTTCTACAGCCTTTCTACTTTTTTTTCCTTTTTTTTCGGGGGGCCAAAGGGAACCAGCAGGTCTATGTGAGTGCAGGAGTTATTTCTTGTAGTATTGTTGTCTGAGAGAGTGGACAGAGAGAGAGAGCTGCCACAGAGGAGCCAGTATCATTTACATCCCATAATATGTTTTCTGCGGTTGCTGTTCCTGGTGTAATGCGTCATTGCTCGGGATAATGCTGTCATACGTTGTGTTGACAGAGTCATGAGTCTTATCCCTGCACGTCGTCTGTCTATCTACCTGAGAGCAACACTTACAGCTCACAGACACACAGGAAGAGTTTAACACTTCACAGTACATTAGGTTGGAGTAACAAGGTGTTTGTAAGGGGAGGAATGATCTCTTTCTTCTCTCTTATTTCCTCTAGAACACATATATATCCTGGAATATGTTCTTTTTGTATTGTGCTCTCACAGCCTTTTATAGCCACAACTAATCCTTAGTGTCCCAAGGGTGTACCTGCCTATCTGTCTCATGGCCGTTTAGTGTGAGATTTGAACAAAACAATTCAAGCCGCTCTTACTTTCTCATTCACGGAGCAATTTTATGAATAAATGAAAATTGAAATACATTTGTGAGGCCATGAATTTACCTAGGTGGTCCGACCAGGTATCGCCTAGGATTGGGAAACACTGTTTTAATATTATGTTTGTATTTATATCAAATGTGTTTTCCCCACTAAATTAAATTATTTTTTGCAACAAACAACTTTAATCTGCTCAATTTAAATGTATCCACGCATGTGCACACACAAACATCAGGACGTATGCCTCGCGTTTTGAAATGCTCCACTCGATAGTCTGTTATTTATAGGAATTCAGCACAGCATCAGGGCTTCTCATGGCTTCAGCTTTCATTGGAGCAAGGTGCATTTACAAGAGGGGTGTACGGACAGTGGACCTTCTCTCTAGCTCTCTCTTTCTCTGAAGCTGATGTGATTCTGCACTCTTGGTTTTGCTGTCTTATCTGTCTGCAGGAGTCGAAAGGGATTTTTTTTTAGCTATGTTGCACGGAGCCGTGAGCTCCTTGCACACGCTCTCTCTCCCCCGCTCTCTCTTTCTCTCTCGCTCACACAGCAAAATTTTGAATAAATAAAATATTAAATTACCTTTTCAGAAATATACTTGGCGGCAAAACATTTTTCCTGGGCAGCCCGCCCAGGTATCGTCTATGTTTGGGAAACACTGGTGTGTGTCATTTTGTCACTGTGTGTGTCACTGTGTGTGTCATTGTGTGTGACTGTGTGTGTGTGCATACTGGCTTTGACACAGAGTGAGCTGTCCATGCCATGCTGGCCATTGGCTGCATCGTTCTCTCAGCATGTCAAATGGTCTCTGCTCCAAGTTAGCTCTGTGTTGAGCAGAGAGCACATGATCTGTTTTAACACAAACGGAACCAAGAAGACATCGTGGAATTCTTCTGAGCAGAAAACAAAGTCCAACATTCATAACTTCAGTATTGTTCGAGATGCTCTTTGTCCATGGATTCATGCAGGCACAAAACACAAGAAAACACATTTCAAACAGTGACAAATGGTGTTATTTTGATGGCCTGGTTTTGACTCCCTGATGAAGGCTTGGTACTGAATATGTTGGAGTTTGTTTTTAAGCTCCACATAGCCTTGCTAACATATTAAGTTGCTTGGTATTGTTAGCAATAATGATTTTTGGTACTGCCATTGTGTGCATCACAGTTCCAAATGAGACATACAATTTCTAAGAAAAACAAATTCACAAAGGAAAGACCTTTCTAGATAGAGCAAGAAAGCAGTCACTTAAACAGACAGCACTTTCCAGTTGACTTCTGATTTTGTTTTCGGCACAGTTAAGGCATTTCATCTGTTAGTTTAGATGTGTTTAGGTTTCTGCTTTCAAAAATTATCCAGATTAAAGCTTCAACTGGTAAAAAAAAATGTTTTTAATGATCCCACTTCATAAACATAGCTCAGGAAGTTGAGTGGCAAAGTTTCAGTACTTTGTAGATTGGCTCTGTCAAATCAATTTGCAGCAGGGTCTGCTCATTCTCACATCACACTGATTCTTATACATCCTGACATGTGCATTAAACACAGCGTATGCAACATTATACACACCATTTATACATGAGGCCCCTGGGGGATTAGCTTCATTGTGTGTGTCATTGTGTCACTGTGTCGTTGTGTGTGTCAGTGTTTGTGTCACTGTGTCACTGTGTGTGTCACTGTGTGTGTCATTGGGTTGTTTGTGTCATTGTTATTGTGTGTGTCGTTGTGTGTGTCATTGTTTTTGTCATTGTGTGTGTCATTGTGTCATTGTGTGTGTCATTGTGTCACTGTGTGTCATTGTGTGTGTCATTGTGTCACTGTGTCACTGTTTGTGTCATTGTGTGTCTCATTGTGTCACTGTTTGTGTCATTGTGTGTGTCATTGAATCGTGTGTGTCATTGTGTCATTGTGTCACTGTGTGTGTCATTGTGTCACTGTGTGTGTCATTGAATCGTGTGTGTCATTGTGTCATTGTGTCATTGTGTGTGTCATTGTTTTTGTCATTGTGTTTGTCATTGTGTCACACGCACTGTTTATGGTCCCTGGGGATTACCTTTACAGTTTATACCACAATAGAAAAGAAAACAGCAGTGGTTATTTTGCATCACCTGTATGCAAAATTGGAATACAAATGTGATGGTTTTACTCTTTGGTATTATTTGTGTTGTTTACTCAGTTTGGGGAATAGTTAGTGTTTGTGCCAAAAGGCAAATTCGAAAAAGGACAATTAGAGGAGGAGATGTGAGTTGGATGGATGCTGTGATATTCATGAAATCAAGAGCAGCTGGACACCCACAACCATATGCAACATCTTTCACCTCTCTAAACAAGACTGTTTAACCTGTACCACAACACACACACACACACACACATAATTTATATCAAATACTGTACATACACCGACCCATCTGAACCTCTTTCTTCCCCACACACAATCTGATCTATGAACACCTCTTTCACACACAAACATGCACACACACACAGGCACGCTGAACCTTCTCGCCCCCACAAGCCCTTAATTTTCCAGCTGTGTAGGCAAGCAGCAGTGGCCAGTTTGTCCTCCTCACAAGGGTCACCAACCCACGGGAGAGAGCTCCCTTTCTCTCCTCTCGGCTCCCTGGATGACTGGAGCGCAGGCTGGAGATAAACACTCGAGGAGAGAGAGGGAGGGAGAGGGGTCAACGGGGGGGAGTAAGAAACACGGAAAAAAGAGCACCGATGGGTGGGACCAAGGGAGAGAGGCATACCGAGCACGGAAATGAGGAGAGGAGGAAAAGGATGGAGCTGGGTCAGAAAAGCAGCATGAAGGGTGGAGGTGAAGATGAGAGCGGGGAATCAATGTGCAGCAAGGGGGAGAGAGGGGTCCAGTGAACCACAGCTTGATGGATCACGATGTTAGCGTATAAGATGGATGTTACGAGGGGGCAGGCTCGGCTTGTCGAGAGCAGCTTTTATCAGAATGCAACAAACAGGCACCGAGAGAAGGAACAGTGGAATTCAAGGTCTGATGTATTTCTTTAGACATATCTGAGGAAAAAGCATGAGGTGGTGAAAGGAAGAGACAGGTCACACTTGCTTAATCCTTTTTGATTTATGAAGCACTGTGGAAGGCAATTCCTTCAACTAAGGATTCCAAGTATTCAACCTGCCTTTCATGCAGCTGCACTCAATTGCTCAAGAAAGTGCTTTGCATGCAGTTTCCCCCCAGTCAGTCCTTCTATCTCTGTCTCACAAACATATGAGAAAGCACACAGATCATTGACCTGACCAAGGCAGGAGCCATATTCAGTTTAGGTCCTCATTCTGTTTACCACTGAGTGCCGGCTCCAGTGTCGGGTTCAGGTGTAGGCTGAACTGTCTTGACCTTAACACCTCAAAGACCAAAGAACTGGTTGTTGACTTCCGGAAAGAACCTAACAGCATATTTATCATGCTTTTAATAGAGCCACTTGTATGTGTGTGTTTCTGCTGTTGTTTTTGTGTCTAGCTGTATGCGTACTGATGCTCTTTTACACAAATGAAGTTCCTAACGGATAAGTAAAGTTATTTGAATTTGAATTGAACACACAACTTTCCCTCAACCTTGACGTGGCCAAAAAAACGCTACAAAAGTAAAGCTTATAGGTGGAAGGTGATTAGGACATGAAATGACTTGGGCATGAGATCAGAAACATAGGTTCATCTTGACACTTCCTTGGCCCTGGCACACTTTGAAGAGGTGTGCTTCAGCATGATACAGATACAAACCGTGCTCAGGCCATTTAGTCCTGGAGCAGTATGAGTGCAGGCCAATGGGGGAATGGGGGGGGGGGGGGGGGGGGGGGGGGCGGCAATCGTGCTTAAGCACGGTATTGGACAACTTAGCCTAGTGTGAGTTGTTTGTTTGTTTCAAACGTCTGTGGTTTTAAATTATACAAATTGTGTCTGTGGCTCAGCCGTGTTTATGTCTGCTTCTCTCAGCCCAGACTAATCCCATCCAATTACAGGAGCAAAGACAATGAGGTCATTTGAGAGCACTCCTTTTGCTCACAAAGGTACATGTCAACCCTGTACAGCAGCTCAGTTCATACATTTGAGTCCTCAGAGGATCAACCCCAGCTCAGACCACAGAGGTGCTGAACTCATGACCATCACTGTTTTCTGAGAAACTCAGGGGCCTTCAAAGAGGCAAAAGTGTGAATTGCTCATAAATAACACAGGCCTCTTATGTTGACCTCATCTCTTTAGTCCCTGAATAATCTCAGTATCAAATCCACTGACCACCAGAGCAACTGTTTGACATTTTTGGGAAAACACTTGGTTACATTATTACATCTTCGTCTGGTATGCAAATAATAAGCGTGTCAGTGTTGAAAAGGCTTTCTCACTTAAAAGCCAAGAGTCTCAGGCTTTGATTTATCTGGAGGTTGTGGAAGGTGTTGGTATTGATAAGAGATTTATTTAGAGCTTTTAAATTTTAGAGCTTTTCTTTTCAAGTATATACTGTATCTCCATTTATTTCTCTATAATAGCAAAGCATTGACCTTTACAATAGAAGTTCATATTTAATAAATGTATTTCTCCTGTTTCTGCTTCTCTTCAGAAACATTTGTGTCAATACTTTATTGTCTCTCACATTGCCCTGCTGTTGATTTACCACCTTTCACGTCTGTGATGAGGTTGTTTCTTTATAGGCTTTAACTCCAAGTTTTTATTGTCATTGAATAAGGACCTTCAACTGCTCACTGAGAGAGTGTTTTGTTTGCTACATGGTGTGTTTTGTACCTTGGGTAGTGGAAAATAACTAACAACACTCTGAGAATCATTACAGCGTGAGACTACGAGATGCTGTGTTGCTCTCCATCCATTCCGCTTCATTTTAAAGCCATGAGTTGTTATTATCCTAGTTACAAAACGCGCCACCACAGGACTTGATGTTATCATAAAGTTTTTAACCATTTCAAAAAGGTGCTGCTGTGTGTACGGTTTATAAATACAGAAGAACTGGAATGATAAAAAGAGAAAGAAAACAAGACTTTGAGAAACAGAAGGGAAAATAAAAAAATGGAAGGAAGAGGAACATGAAAAGTCGTTAAAACGTATGTGATATTGGTTCTTTCCACTCAAGTCTTCTGCTGTGCTCCTCAGCAGGAGGTTATACTGCTGCTTTCATGGCAGTTATTGAATTATCATAATCCAAAAATAAACCATTTTCAGGTTGCATTGCAAGACTCGTGCCATGCAGTGGGCTGCAAACTGAGATTAGACTCGGCAAGATATATGGAGGTTTCTCTATTCATAGATTGGACGTAAACAGAGTGACTTTTCTAGGGGCCAGATCCTTCAAAGGACATGATGTACATTGGTTTTGGCCTTTCATGGAACCTGAACTTTTTTACTAAATGTGGATTCCCCTTAGCTTTTGTTGAAGTTTCAAAAGCTATAGGTGCATTAAGCAGTATTTATTAAATAATAAAGTCAGAAACTAAGTGACAGAGAGGACCACTGATGTAATGACACCTCGCGATACACTCAAACAAATTGATACAAATAATGGACGATTCAAATTAATGGGAGATATATATTGCAATACTCTTCTTTTTTTTTTTACCATAAGGGGGTGCTGTCTATTTTGGCATCTCTTGTTTGCCAACATGTGTGTTGCGCCTGTAGCTGAACAGATATGTTCAGTAAGCAGGTTTAGTGCAAACACTGAGTCAGTTAACCCTGAAATGAGGGACACTCTGGGTTTTTCGTTACAGACAGAGAGGTCACTTAAACTTGAGAAAGAGGGGTAACTCCAACCGTTCCAGAGACGGACTTTACCTCTAAGTCAGTTACTATGGTAACTGAGTCTGTGAACCTAGCCTGGTCGGGAGCAGGATTTCTTCAGTGAACACCAAGTTTCACTTTTCATTTCCTCAGTCTTTCATTCAGTCCGTATCACGTGCGTGTTATTGAAGATTCACCGTTTGTCCAAATAAAAATCCAGGATGTAGTATCGTAATATCTGGGCTCCATTAATGTTGGCTTTTTAACGTTGTGGTGCCCGTGCTGAACACAGAGTGCACCTACTCAGAGTTGATTTGACAAACTCAAATCTGCTGATCTGGAAACGAAAACTCAGAGTTTCCCACCTGAGGGTAAATCAACTCAGAGCTCAGGGTTAGACTGAGAGTTTGTCGAACCTTCTTTCTGAAACGGGCCCCAGGTGTGAATGACAAGCAAGGGAAGAAGATAACAGACCAGATAAAAACAATGTGAGTAAATTGCAAGAGACAAGTGAGCTGCACAAATAGCACCTCTAACATGATGCCACTTGTGTCATTCATATTCACACTGAAGGCAGATGCTACAAAGTAAAGTATTCATCAGTATTAACTAATCCCACTACATTGACGAAGCAGCAGGAGCAATTTGGTTTTGAATTGACCTTCCAGTTGAAAGATAACCGACTACAACTGAGCTACAGCCACCCCAAATTACATTTTTATAGTCAAAGAATTTAAATAAAAGAATCGCTTTCATTCATGGCTCAACTTCAATCTCAGAGCCACAAAAAAGAACCATATTGTGATAAAGCAAATTTCAAACCCAGCATTGTGATATTGAATTATGGACCCATTAACTTGTGTTATTCAAATTAGGCAATATTAATCCTACATTTAGCTAATGCTGAATGTGCACATGCTTTCGTCATCATTGTCACTCCCTATTGAATGAAAAAAAAGAACCTCTCCAGAGTGGTGCAACCTTGTCTGTCTCGCCTATGTTTCTTCAAACACAGATTTCAAAGGAAGCGGCCCTTGAAATGAGACACAGCCAGCATATCTGGGTGTGTGCTCTTCTACACGAGCATGATATACAAGTCGCTCAGCGTTTCTGCACTCACAGTGACTGCTAGCATTTAAGGATACTTGTCAGTGTCTCCCAGCTTGCCTTGGGCCATCCTGCTGTGTTTAAATCTGTGTTTCATCTGTCATTTAGCTTCTGCCCCTGTGGCTCTCAGAAGCCTTCTGCCTCCTCTTTGCTTTCCTCACTTCACAATGCTTCCGGTACAATCAAGCAAGTTAACAGGATCACATAACATGGCATGACATTTGCGACCTCAAATGGTAGATTTTTTTATTTGTTGTTCGGATTTCCTGTGTCTGACCTTTTGAAATGTTACAATTTCTAACTGTCCATCGCTCTGTTTTGTGTCATTCGACATCAAGCTTTTGTGTCTATTTGTATCTCTTACCTAACCAATTAATTTTTTAAAGAGAGGACTGCACATCATATGGCCCTCATCCAGCAGAGTTTCTCCGGTGATAGTTCAGACAGCACTTTCAATTTTAAAAAGTACAATGAGTGAGGTGTCATATTTACTCATGTCACAGAGAAGACTTTCTAATTTGGCAGGCAACATTTTTCACATTAATGAACATATTTTGATAGATCTGTGCAATACATATCTTGGCACACTCTATTGCTTCAAAGTATACTGTTGCAATGATTTTACTGATAGTAAAATAAACAGATGCCACCAGTCAGTGCAGTTACAAAAAGGACAAAAGATATGTCTACTGTTTCTAATGATTTCACAGTTATATATAAATAAATACAACTTTTGACACATTATCCTCACATTTGCAATAACTGAGTGAATAAACATTTTTAAGACCCAAGTATATTCCTGGGAAACATTCAGATGTGTTTCTCCTGGTAATATGATGTTTAAAAAGATTTTAGAAACATTTACTGGTTTCATAATGAGACTTTTGGCTCTCTTTCAACACTAGCTGTGCAAATTGATTTCACTTTTTACATTTTCTTAGCCATACATGATTTTTCAGTGTGGAATTTGAGTGGTTTCAATGATTGCACTGATCATTAACTTTAAGACGGTCTGACTTTATTCCAAGCATGAAAGCATGACATGTTCTCCAAGCCATATGATCCATTTGAATCCTTTCTGCAGGAATGGTAGAAGTTGTGTTGACAGCATCTTACTTTTCCCAGACAGTTTGAAGAATCCCAGTTTTTCTTCCTGGGAGCGATAGCTTGGCTGCACAGATTGTCGTTAGACGGTGGTGATTAATTGTAAAAGGCAGAGATTGGAAATACTCTCTCTCTCTCTCTCTCGCTCTCCTCGGTGGTTAGCTGTGGATTGCTGGGTGGGGTTTCAGTTTCTGCAGAGTGTCAGAGAAGAGGAGGCTGGCAGAGCAGACAATCATGACAACATTGTCACCCTCAAGGCCCCGTGTTTAATCTCAATAAGCCCCCCAAAGTCTCCCTCCAGCTCCAGATCAGTTGGAAATAGAACTTGGGATTTGTGCAAGTTTATGTGTGTGTTTCTGTTGGCGCGTCACTACACGTGTATGTTTGATAACTTACCGAAGCAAAAAAGATGTCAGCCAAAGTGAGAGGTCATGTTTCATTGTGTCAAACTGACTGCAGAGGAAAAGAATGGAGGCGGTAGAGAGAAAACAGAAAAGAAAAATGCTGTATCTTTTCTACGTTTAAATAGTAGTTTGTAAGTAGTCTTACAACAGTGCAGTTCCACTCAGAGACCTTGTGGGCGCCAAAGCACATCAAACCAAATGGCTTTAAACGTACAATATGTAGTATTTTATTAGAATGTTTACACTTACAATATCTAAATAAATAAAAAAATTACTAAACCTATGTTTTATATTTTTTTATATTTTTTGTTTCGCCTACATTACCTCAAATATTTCCAACATTTATCAAAGCCAGATAAAGCCGTAATTTTATAGTTGTAACCGGCTGCATAAGGAAGCGGGAACCGCTACTGAAAGCTGCCTTAAAGTTGCTGTATGTGCTGCTGTAGTAAAAATGTCATGTAAATCATACTTGGATACATCATTGGTAAACATGTTCTCTTCCTTTTAAGTTCAGGACCCAACTATCTGGTCGGTTTCTTTTCATCAGCTGCAGGGGAGCCTGATTCCCTGCCAGCCTCAACGTCATCGTCATTATTATCGTCATCATTAGTATTTTGATTGAGAGCCCCCTGGTGGTGGAATTTACATACTGTGCCTTTAACATAACAAAGATAGAAAGAAAAGATTTTAATTAAGTAAAAGAGGAGTAAGCATGGGAACGCAAACACACATGAAGGGTTGGAATATAAACTTTAAACTTTAAGTTTTCTTGATTTTTTGTACTGGTATTCTCAGCCCATTATGACCCAGTTCATTGAACCTTATTGGTGTTAAGTTTCAACCATGAAGTTTCCATAGAGTGAAAATACAATAACTTAGTGTAAGAAATAAAAAAACAAGCAGAATCAAGTGTGTGTTGCTGTGCCTTGTTAGTAGTATAGAATCTGCCATAATCATCTCCCAGACACCATCACTGTGATTTAATATCAGTGTTTCTCTTTTCTTACATCAAACCTCAGTCCAATTACTGTATGCTTTCTTTCACTGGCCCCATCTTCCTCCCTGTAACCCACAGATATGATTTCTGTTTACTGTCAACAATCTTGCAGGTCATGACAGCCCATCTTTTTTAGCCTGTTCCGTCTCATGAAAAACTCATCTATCTTGTGTATTTAAATTGTTTGCAGTACACATGAAGACACTATTGTTCCTTCAGCAAGTATGTGTCTTTATGTATACTGTTTACCAAGCATGGCCTCTGTCGTTTCAATAAACAAGTGCTGTTTTTTTTCTCAGTTGCTTAAAGAATATCTTGTTTTTCTTACTGTTTTTTGATATTTACTTGGAAGTGGCAGTTCTCATGCATGTGCTTTGAATAGTTTGCTGAAGTGTTCATGTTTGACGAGTGCATCACAACTTCTGACAGCCTCACAGCCATTGTGTCCTTTATTCTGAGATCTCTAGAGAGAGAGCAGTATTTTGTCAAAATAATAGATGTCAAGAAGATATCGTACTATAAAAAGGCCCATGATACACAGGAGTAAATAACATTAACCATATATTTAAAGCTATAACACAGGGTGAGCTAGTGTCTTATACTTTGAATAAATACAAACATTTGATAAAGGCATTGGGATTAAATACGATACTGAATGACAAGGAATTATAAGCAGTAATCTGAAATAGAAAAAAACACCTGTTTCAGTAGCTTCCAAGTTCTTAAAGGGATAGACTTAAATACAGACACCATATCTATACAATTAGTAAAGTAACAAGCTCTTCCCTTGATTACACCATTACCACCACAGAATGTAATTCTTATTTATTCAGTGTTTGGCATCTGCCGTTTATATCCGGAGCTACACCTGCGTACATGTCAAACGATGTTGGGCAGATACTGAACCCCCCTGAAGGCTTAGCCATCAGTGTGTGTGTGTGAGAATATTTAGCAAATTAACGGCCTTGAAATGTAATAGTGTTTAACTCCATCACTGTCAGGTGAGTTGCCCCAGTGTCCTTCTTGTGACTGTATTCATTTAGTTGTGTCCATGCGTTCATGCTTGTGTGCCTTGCCATGAAAAGTCAGGAGGTGACATTGACAAGGTTGCTCGCACACCCCAAGGAGACTCATGCTCCTGCTCATCACTCATCAACCCCCATTTTCCTGGGAATCCCATCCCTGAAATGACTTCCAGGAATTATGACAGCTTTGACATTTGTGGATGTCAAAAGCTCTGAGATAACTTCCTGTTAGCAGCCACTGGTCATGTTCCAACAAGCGATTATTCCTGGCCGCCCCTCTTGTATTTCCCTCAAACACTGGCAGAATTACATTTTCACTTTGCTGCGAGCACCTTGATACATGGCTGTAATCCAGCAACTGGCTGAAGAACGTCCCACACAGGGGTAGATCCAAGGCTGCAACTAAACTGTTATTTTGTCATAAAACCATGATTGGTTTACACCGAGAAATCGACTGCATCATTTTAATTCAAAAATTATTTATAATACTCCTGTTACTTCACCTTAATGGACAAGCCTCATAATGAAGGTTGAAGGATGATTTTTGCTGAGGCATTATTTTCTGTTTGTTTCATCTATAACACTTTTCAACCATGTGTTTGCATGTTTTTTTTTTTTTTGCTAAAAAATGCCTTACAGGACCTGCAAGGATGAGATTTCAGTCATGGTTCATGTGTCCAAACAAACACTATCTCGAAGAGAACATGAGATCTATTATATGAGCAGCTGGAAAGGAATCTAGCACACAAACATCAACTCTAAAAAGAAAAGGCACAACACAAAGCTACAGGAAGGGAAAGACAGACTTGATATTGAACACAAATAGCAAGTGAAAGTATTTAAATTGGGAACATGTATGGATGTGTGAGGTTACAGCTGAGGTGACATGTACTAACAAGTGCATGTAATGCAGTCATAACAGCTTTTTTTTTAGTCTAACTTCCAGGAGGTATCACAATCTGACAGCCTTTTAAAATGTTTTCTTTCTGTTTGTTTCATTGTTGATTTTCCTTCAAAGAGAGGAGTTTTTTTTTTTCATCATGAAGGATTGTTAATGTCTGTGCTTCTGCACTTACAGGTACATGTAGTCATTCAAATACTTCTACTCACATATAAAGCTCTTACAACTTCTCTCTGTACGCCCGATACAAGGTGATATACTTTTGGCCTGTCCGTTATTATATTGCTTGATTGACAGAAAAAGACAAAGGCTTAAAATCTCGCTGAAGTAAGAGTTTCAACTTGTGTGAAAGTCTTTGTAGGGGATCTTTTTGTATGTTACTTAAAGCAACCATTTAGCCGCCTTATAATAATTACATTGCAGAATAATGTTTGCGGCATGCTCTCTCCTTGTTATCCTCGTGTTTAAAGGGATCAGCTGATACGGGTCATGCCTACAACTTGATGTGATGTATATGTGCAAAAGTGCACATGTATGTATGTGTACTTGTGTGTAATTGTCGTCCCTCGGGGGGACTTGTTCATTTTATTAACTGTCTTCCTGATTACATCTCGCCCTGGGGTATACTGCCTCCATTAGCCAGGTCAAAGCATGATCACACCAGAATAGATTAGTGTCTATTTTGGTCACTTAAAAAGCACTGCGGAGGAGGAGTAAGACCTCGGATGGAGATGCTCTGAATGTAAAGACTAGAGAATGGCTTCAGTGTCTATTGTAAGAAGGCAAATGGGAAAATGAAAGGATAAGCCCTCATAACATAGAATTTAGTTTCAAGTTTTGGTTTCTGGTAAAGCTCAAACTGTGTGCTAAATGGCCAGCCTTGTCCTGACCTGCACCTATTATATTAATCTGTTATATTGAGGTCACTGAAATGTAGCTTCAAAAGAATCTGAATCAGTTTATATTAAAACATTAAAAGTTAATTAAAAGTGTCTAGATAAAACCAGCCACCTGTCTGCTAATATTTTAAATTGGACAAACGATTAGAAAAGACATAAAAGAACTTTCAGGTTCAAGTATTGAGTTCTGCCTGCAGCATATTCTACTGAAGCTGCCCAACATGCCCCTTGTTAAAGAGAACAAATCCCTTAATGGAGATTGTTCCTTTTGACTTAGAAGTTGAAGCTTGGTTTGATGACTACGGTCAGGGTTCTACATGCTGTGCACCAACTGGGATTTCCCCGGCTTGAAATTCAGATAGACAGATATGTGCGACATTTCTCAACTCGATTCCCAACTATGGACGAGGCCTCCTCTCCAGCTGCCTACAGTGCACCTGATGACTTTCTGACAGCTGCAACAAAAGATGAAGGCCTGTCTCTAAATTAATGAAGCACATTCATCATTTGCTCTCCTCTACAGTGAGACAGGAAACTTTGACTCCGCCATATCAGTGCTCATTAACTGACAGAGCATTACACTCACAAAAACACACACTCTTAACCACACACTTAAAGAACTTAATTCACTACCACAGTACTTTAAAGTGTTTTTAAAATGAATATAGCCTCATAAATATGTGCATTCATGCATTGCACTCAATTAATTTCACTCTACAGACATCAGTCTTGAAGATATGTGATGACTACTTATAACCATCAAGACAATCGATAAAATCCATTGCTCTATTTTATGGTTAATCCTAAAAACAAATGGGAAAAAAATTAATATAGCTGGAATAATATCCTGGATAAATTAACTGGAATGCTTTACGCATTCAGTGACTCTAATGAGAATACACAAAGAGCATCTAAAGTCTTCCAAACCAAATGCAAATTCATTTGCACAAACAACAAAAACTACACCAAACTGAAAAGTTAAGAACTCCAATTAGAAGTTTTCTACTTATTACTTTGACCACATATACAAGTTAAAATATAAAACCAGCAAGGCTACACTTGCTTGCACATCTTTATCTCTGTCCACATTTTAAGAATAAATGAAAATAATTACAGATGATTAAAGTTGCATTTGTTTACAGTCTGAGAAGCAACTTTGGGTGGGAGGATGGAGTTGGACAAGATGACAGATTGCCCGATTGTATTGTAGATTGTTTTCAAGCGCTTTTCTCTCCAAACAAACAGATTTAGATTATCTGTATACTTCCAAAGCCCCCTGGAATGCTCTCTACTTGTACTTAAGGAATACCTATTCCAAAATCCGGTCCCACCATCACAGAATCTAAATTCAAAAATCTATAATTGGAGATTAACACAAGAATGACAAAGTATAAACAGCACTCCTATGCAACAATTCCCATTGCAAAATTCAACATAAAGTATACAAACCATTAACTGTATACATAAACAGTTGTACACCAAGTTACATCTTCTTTGAAAGTTGGGAAAGTAAGCAAAACAAAAAATAAAGTATAGTTTGTTAATTGGGAAAATATCACACACAACTGAGTTTTCCAACTTTTCAACTCAAAACCCCTTTTCTCATATAATCCAATTATTATCATCCAGTACCACATGTGTGCTCGTGTAAACTCCTGCAGAACTTCTTCCACTGGCACATCCATTAAGAGCTCCACAGAGCTCTCCGACTCTGTGTGCATTCCTGCTGTCAAACCAGACCAAAGCACCATCGCTGCCCACCAGCCAAAACAAAAACCAAACAGTGAGTCAGGACAGAGAACCGGAAAGTTTCCGAATTAAGGAACACAGGACCTTATTAAGACTCAGTAATGAGATCCAGAAACCAGGTGCTGACCTCACCTGTCAACCTCATCCTCATTACTAATGTGGTCATCATGTCCCCAAGACTTCATGGACAGGTTATTAGAGAGTGATTGGCAGATGAGAAACACTTACTATGCTGCTAAAGTATAATGCTGCTCTTGTCAAAATAAATTGGCAATTTGTTGCAAAAGTTCAAGTAATTACTTTATTTGTACTTGACCTTCAAAAAAAAGTCAGAAAAGCAAGCGGCAAAAGTTTGTTATAGAGTATATTTGACTTATTGTTCTATCTTAATGTTAAGTCTCCTTTTTTCTGAAGGCAAAATAATGCTTGAAGTTGGGCAATGAAGTAGTATCTTTTCATTGTCCAACTACATTCCAGTTTTTTGACCAATGTGTCATGACTGTGAGAAAAGTGTAGCACTCAGTTTATTCTCTTTTGACAGTGTTGCTGTTGCTGGAATGGACTATTGCAACTTACAACTGCTTCATATAGTACAATCAACTTAAGTTATTTTAGTATTTTGAGCAATCAATCAATCTCTCTACTTTTATGTAACACCAAATCACAAAAAAGTGATCTTATCACATGCATACACAAGTTTAGACTGGTTCCTTTGTTTAATTAACAAAGACCAAACTGTTTTCTCATTGGTAGTTTACGTTTGGTCTCAACACTTTCTCATTGGTATCTTTTAATGGACAGAAGCCTCCAAGAGAAGCAAGCTCATTGGTGAACAACCATCCGCCACAACTGACTGAGCCTAGAAAGTGAAATAGAGGCTGACATTAAGATTGACAGCAGGTTGTGGAAAAGTGTGCATTCTTTAAAAGTTACTTAAAGTGCTTGTAAGGGTTAGAGTGTGGTACAAGAATGTAAAAGCATGGAAAACTTAAAAGCAAAATGTAATTCAGTGCCTAATTTCTGAACCTAATCAACAACAGCCTATTACTCATTCCATTCACTATTTCCATAAATGCACTGATAAATATTTATGAACAACTTTCTTGTCCATACATTACACATCAGTGGTATTAATATGACCTCTGTATCTTTAAGCACTTTCAGCAGTGTCTGTTCTCGTCATTAATATGCAGATTTATGCAGGAAGGCCTTATTAAATCTATAGGGAGAGATATGAACTATGTCTGTGAATATAAGTAACTGTGTGCATAAGAATGTTTCTGCTCAGAGAGACATAAAATTATAAAGATGGATGTGCATGAGGTCACACATGTGGCCCATGTTGACGACTTTCACAAATCACTGTCATAATAAAACCTGCTGAGTGTCCTTAGACGAGGACGCAAAGTGTTTGAGATATAAAATATGACTATGATAAGCAGACTCTCCCCTAGATAGAGGATTGAGAAGCAGTTTAAATCCATGAACATGTCTCAGGCGCACATTTTTCTTCTCATACATTCATTTTTCCAGATGTAATCGTGACAAATTGTTGATTGGTTTTACACAGATCATAAACAATGACAAAAGAAATCTACTTTTGAAGCATTTTCTCTTCAAAAAAAATTTGACACACTCAAAACTCAATATTTCATCTTAAAATCTGCCTCAAGGTACTGAACTTTTTTACAAACGTTTTGGCACATTTATCAGATTAATTATTCCACACAACACTTGTTTGGTCTGGTTTGAACATATTTATTTAATTTAATATGTTTAACTTCTTTGCTTTTCAGGTAAAATTTCAGGAATGACTTCAAAGCACATTTTTAAGAAAAGAACAATCATTGAAACTTTATCCAGGACTTGTCTTATTTAGACACTTTTTCTTGAGCAATGATGTCCTTTGAATTTGCTAAAGTAGATTTGACTTAATATATTTCAATAAGACAAATAACATAAGCTCAGCCTGTCCAAACAAGCAGCGTAGGAGAAGGAGATGAAAGACCAGACATAAAAAATGTAGAATGAGTTTTATTCCAAAGTTTAGCTTTAGAAAAAATAAGACAGAGATACATTATTTTAAAAAACTGTTGGAGACTGAAAGATAAGAGAAAAAAGGATAAGGGAGAGAGAATGGAGAAAGGAACGCAGCAGCTGCAGTCAACCTTTACAGAAATCTATAACTCAGACTAAGATGGAGACAGCAGGGCAGTGAGGGAAAGAAGGGGAAAGGGAACAGAGAGATGGGGAGATGGGAATACCAAGGGGAGAGAAGAGAAAGCAGCTGGAGCTGGAGACAGACTGAGCGTGTAGGAGAGGTAGAATAAGAGAAGGATGGTGGGTCTTTGTGTCTTCAAGTAGAAGCCCAGCGGGTTTGTGCCTGGCCCTGTGAGGTTGACCTCTTCACCTGCAGATCGACTGCAAACAAAGAGCAGACTAGTGGAGAAAGAGACTGTAACATACTGGATGAGAGAGGAGTGTCACAGGTTATTCTTTGTTCTCCTCTCAAAGACACTGCATAGACTTTTGAGTCAGAGTCTTGGACTGTTATACCTGTGAGAGATTATCTTTGCTGAAGCAATTATGAATTTATTTAAACATAATACACTTCAAAAGCAATTAACATATGTAGGTTATACTTATTGAGACTTTCAGGGCAACAACAGTTTAATGTCTTAGAGTTTCTGTTACTCTCATTGACAGGAATAGGATGGAAGCTCACTGTGTGTCGGCTAATATTCGGTGACAAAAGGTGAGCTGTAGTGGGGACAAATTACAGAAAAAGGATCAACAGTGGACCAGCTTACCTCCGTGTAGTAGTGGAGTGATCTCTGAATGGCCTTCGTAAGGGCATTAGGCTGAAACACATTAGCATTTTGTACTCTATTCTTTCCTTTCTACCTTACCCTCTCCCACACAAGTCTGCCTGTAACTGCTTCAAATACCATTCCAACACTACGTGGAGGTAGTTTATCTTTTCCTTTTCAGGGTAAAGGAGTTAATAGCAAAAGAACAGGTAGGAAGTAGCCCTCCTTGAACATTGTCCACATCGATTAACTGTAAAAAAAAAAAAAAGAATTGACAAAGAAATCATGATCTATTGGTTTGTAAACTGGAACACTGGTGTTGGGTGTTTGGCCATTTCCATGTTGGTTTTCTGGAGCTGATTCATTGGCTGGCTAATGAGCTATTTAACTTTTATGTTTCCCATAGAATAATAAACTATACTTTGTGGTTGGTCACCTGAGTTGTTTATTAATTAGACTTGTGAAAAGATTCAAATGTAAGAATCTTGCAGGTTCTCTGCTGGCTTGTTAATATCTTTAAGAACATAATTCAGGTGAACAACACAAACAGGTCACTTCAAATAATCTATCTTCTCATTATCCTAAAGTAATAATTACAATAAATGGAAACCTTTACCAGAATTTTTTGAAAAGCTGCAAAATTGTAGCTTTCTGTGCTGCAGACAGTGCTGAGATTTTCTGTTTTCTTGTGCCTCACATAATCCTAATCCTCTTGACTTTGTGTTTAGCAAACAGTTGTTCCCATAAAACATTCTTTATCACATTAGGTGACGGGATGTTTGTAGTTGTGTCTGCTTTTTATCACATGCAACATCCTAGTTACTATTTATATGTTTTACGGTCTTCATTCTGTGCATATAGACTAAAAAAATAATTGCTTAATAAAGCAAATAAGAATGTGTAAATTACTAACTTCCTTGGGAAACTTGACTAAAAGTCTAGTTATCAGAGTCACACTTTTCACCTGAAAATCACAACTTTCAAGTAACGTGCAACGCTGTATCTCAATTAAGCAGTATCTCATTAACAGAGTGAAGTCAACCATACTGTAGGTGGTGACTATTAACAATGGTATTAATCTGTCATCTTGGCTGTGAAATTTCACACGACTGCTATCAATTGTCTTGTCACTAAGACTCTGATTTCCCATCCACCTCCAAACTTCTCTGTTAAGACCTATCCCTCGTCTCTTTCTCCTGTCTTGTCATTTCTGGAAATGTTGGGTCCTTCCTCTCTTTTTGTCGACTATATCTGACTTACTTTTGTTTGTTCAAGCTTTTATATGTTTGTCGTTATATCAGCATCCCTGATTTCTCTTCCTCTTCGACCTCGATGGAGTTGTTTATGTCCTGCTCCTCCTCCTCCTGTGTTATTATGAGTGTTGTTCACATATCCTCATCCGTATCACAAGTCTGACAGTTATGAAGTGTGTGAGTGAAAAAGCAGAGTAAAAAATGAGCATACCTTGTCAGAAGCAATTTTCCTCATGAGACATCTGTCCATTGTCCTTGACCAGGAGGGAACAGGGTATTAAATCTGACTTATGGTCATAAACACACATATTTAGTCACTGATTGAGATTACCTTGATGCTCATGGTTGTTTGTGGGTTTCAGGCTAAACTTTTGTGTGTGTGTGTGTGTAAGCACATGTCGACTCTAGTGCTTACTTAAAAGTAAGGAATGGGGGGTAATTTCAGCAAAGTCGGGTTATCGTGTCCTTTATCAAACAGACAAGCCAGTTAGGGGCTCAACCATTTGCAAGTTGTCCAAGCATTCTGGAACATTTTTAGGCGGTTCAACGATGACGAGGACATTGAATAAATGCTCAAGGTGCTTTCCACACCTGGCTATGACCTGCAGCATCCTTACACCTGCCATGAAAAAAAAAGTCATTTAAAGTTAGTTTTTTAGAGATGTGTACTCACTCGCAGCCCGATCTGATCTGTTGCTGAGCAGCACTACTAATCCTCCGGGCAAAGTCAAGTTACCTTGCAGTCTTTAGTATCTCACTTCACACATTTACTCAACTAAGGATAAAGAACTACAAGGACTTGTAGATCACAGCCGTTTGATATTTAAGTATACAGTGTAGCCCGTTGCAGATCAACGCGAGAGGAAAAGACAAGGAAGGTGGGATGTGTTTCAAGCACAACTTCACATCAGGATCAGGGCAAGGGGAGTTTGCAATTAGCAAGGATTAAAGGGCAGATTATAGTGAGAACATAAAGAGATTAGACGCTAGGGAAGAGTCTTGGATACATGGGGTAGATGGACAGATATGGAGCCTAGAGATGGAGAGAGAGAAAGGCCACTGAGACCAACTGATATACGATTGAAGGTGGAAAGTGTGCAAGGAAGATATGAGAGCTAGGAGGGGTACAGCAATAGATCTAGGAGTGCAAAAAGAAGGATGATAGCCATAATAGGAGGAGTGATGAAGAGAAAGGGGCCTCTGATACAGAGATATATGAGAGAGCAAAAAAATGGATTGCAGAAAGAGAGGCCTCAATATGTGTGAGCCGTAGAGACAGAGAAAACGATGGTGGGGGCTTGAGGTAGCGAGGTGTCCTCTGAGTTGATTATTGTTATTGATTAGTTATTGATATGAGCTGAGTGTGACCCATGTAATATCTTTACCACGATATAAAAATCTGTGTCCATTTTGAAGTAACCACTCTTATATCCTCTCTTGGAGTAAAGAAGAGGATTCTAAAAAAGCAGCCAAACCTTTCCCAACGAAAGATAAATGAACCAAACCCAACCCATCCCTAAACCCCATCTCACCTCCCGAACCCAACCCAAGTAAACCCCACCCCACCCCACCCCACCCTACCCTACCCTGCTCAACCCCACCCAGATCAATCCTACCCAAACCCACCTTTTCCTATAACAAACTCCCAACTAATCATCCTCTTGCTAGTTCTGAAATACACTGCTTTCCTTTCTTTTAAAACCAAGACTTTTGTACACACACACACACACACACACACACACACACACACACTCACACTATGTGTCTTTTCAACACACACACATGCTGCTTAGCCTAATCTAGTCAGTGCCCTCTCTGTTCTGCTCTTCATATGAAGAACCACCAATATGATTCTATCTCTCCTATATATCTCCATCCCTCCATGGTGTCAGCCTCTTATTTCCCTCCTCCATACTCGTCCTCCCTCTCCATTCCTCAGTTGTTTGCTTTGGCAGCGCTTAAACAGAATCACACAAGAGACTTAAACTGGCACCATGCGTAGCTCCCATTCTACCTGACGCCCTGCTGTTATTCCTATATCTCCTCTGTCCTCTACTCATCATGAAATAAAACAGTTAAGAAATACCATGTCTGAGGCTTGAGTTTTGTCTGGCTGTGCTCAGCACCCTCACTGACTAATCTGTGAAGGTTTAAAACTCAAACTTCTAACTTGTAGAAAAAGTTGCACAAACATGTACATGCACATGTATCCACACAAACTGAAGTATCTTGAGGAGGAAGTGTTAATTCTATTGACAATAACGTGTCTGACCAACAGCCTGTAGAGAGCTACGACTAATTCTCTTTATGAGGACAATAAACCCCCAGGTCAGGAAGGCCAAAAACACACACATAAAACAGACACAGGCTAAGAATATATTTAATACACACAGACACATCCATAGCTTCCTCCTGGACTTTTGTGCAATAATAATACAGTACAGTATATCACACTTCTTAATGCAATTGTGTTGATTCAAAGTCTCCTTCAATCCCCTGCTGTGAAGAAATCTGGCTCATGAGATTTCATTGTCTGATGGAATTTGACAAAGTGATATTGACAATGCAGCTTATTTTTCCCAGAACAAAGAGTAAATATAGTTTTGTTTCATCCCTTCTTGGTGTGATCGTGATGTATTTCCAAGCGCCAAAATATTTCCACCTATCTCTCCGCCTTGTTACTGTCTCAAGCCAGAATACATTATCCCAGCCAGAGCAAACAATATTACATTTGTTTTTGAACAGCAGTGATCCTTCACCTCATATTCTGTCATTAAAACACACACAGACACACACACACATGCACACAAAGAGGTGTCTGGACACGTCTGCTTTGCACTGCTGTTATGCATCAACGCGTGTTCACAAAAACAAATACAAAGATATTCACTCATTATATTTGCTTAAGATGAATGGAAATGCAGTGTGTGTGTGAGTAGATTTCTAAAGTCACAGGTGTGATCTGTGACTGAGTGTGCCTCAGTCTCAAATGCTTTTATCATCCAGCTGTTCTAAACATGTGGAGAAAATGAATATCATTCACCATCCAGCTGCTTACTGTCAATATAAATCACATAATAAGACAAAAGACTCTAAAAGTTAATTATTTACCAATTAACATTTCCCCAAGTATTTACATGTGATAGGAAGATTGTTTAGACATTTTAGTGACTCAACTTAATAACCTTAAGTCTGTTCTGTAGTTTTTCTGAGGGACACAGCGAACAACATAGGGAGGAGGCGTTTAGTGAAGTTGGATTTTGGCGTTGTCTGGGCAACTCAAGGTTCATGAGATGTATACCAGCAGTGCTTATAGTGCACTACGCAACCTTTTTGCAAAGTTTTAGTGGCAAGAAAAAACTTCCTTTAAAGAGGCAGAAATCTTAGGCAAAACCAGGCTCATGATTAACAGCCATCTGCTGAAACTGCGCCAGGTTTGAAAAATGCGATGACAGATGGGTTCCAAGATTGAATGATAGCAGAATGCATTCCCCACCTTTTGCTCTTCACATGGACTGTTTTCCTGCATACAAACCAAGCCGGCTGAAATGCAAATGGGGGGGGGGGGGGGGACTCAGCACCGAGCATCCAGAAAGGTGCCTGTGGCATCGACAGGAACTGATCCGACCAAAAGTTGCAACTGTTTCGCCGACCACAAACAATGGTAAGACAGACTCCTCGGTGTCCTTGAGCACCGAACTCCCAACTGCTCTGGAGCGCTCCCAGCGAAGCAGTGTGTAGCAGCCCCACTCTGACATCTCTCCATTAATGCATGTCCACAGGTCCTGTTTGTGCATGTGTGTGTGATTTGGGCCTATGTGTGAAGCATGTCTCTAAATAACAGAGTGTAAACCAGAATTTTCCTCAGGGATTAATAAAGTATTTCAAAATTAGAGCTTTTCATTGTGGCTGACATTCAGGCATAAGAACATCTGCGAGAGAGAGAGAGAAATGATGGCAACTCTATATCCACAGAACTTAAAAGTGAAATATGTCAGACCCATGGAAAGGTTGATGGAACAATTTTCACTGTGCTGACAGTACAATTGTCGCTGCTGCTGCTGCTAATGCTAATGTTTTCATTAATCTTTCAGAACAGAGTGTGCCTTAGCTGGATGCTCTGATGAAGAGTCTAACTTCAAAGTGACTGAATGATGGATTCTATCATCACTGATACATTTATTTAAGAGTGATGTTTGCCTCCACAACAAACAGTTTGTGTTTCAAAGCTCTTTTAGCCAGCTGATGGATATTCTCTTTAGACTAACTGCATCGCTGTCAATGAGTGTGTGTGTGTGTGTGTGTGTGTGTGTGTGTGTGTGTGTGTGTGTGTGTGTGTGTGTGTGTGTGTGTGTGTGTGTGTGTGTGTGTGTGTGTGTGTGTGTGTGTGTGTGTGTGTGTGTGTGTGTGTGTGTGTGTGTGTGTGTGTGTGTGTGTGTGTGTGTGTGTGTGTGTCCGTGTCCGCACTTTGCAAGAAGATATTTCATTCATTTTCCTGTCTCCGTCCTGATCTCAAAAACTGATGAGATTACGAATAAGTCTCACTCTCTCTTGTTCTCTCCATTAATATTTCATCCATTAATGTCTCATTTTTTGGCTGAGTGACTTTTTGAAATATTTCCCACATATCTCTATTTCCAGTCATTACCAATCATTTTGGCAGCACATAGAAACACTCAAAGTGTGTCACTTCCAAACTAAAAGGATGGAACACAATTTAAGTGCATGTGAGGAATGAACTCAAATACATTCCTGCCTAAAAGGCTGCAACACTTTTTTTACATATTTAATTCTATTAATTGTTTTCATTCACTTGATTGACTGATTCATTTTATTGATTCACTTTCTTTCTCATGGATTTATTTAAATGACTCTTTTCACCAATCCACCCAAGCATCTATCTACTGTTACAATGTATCTATAGTCACTATTGCACTGAATTCGCATCCCTGTCTTTAACCATGACATTAATAAATGTAAAGTGTTTGCAACATGTGGACTGAACTGTCTTTTTACATCCAAGTTTTAGAACATATGTACATGATGGTACATTTAAATTTTAATACTTGAAACAATATAACACAAATATTTACATAGATTCAGGTATCCACACATATATCTACTCTTTTGTATTATATATATATATATATATATATTATGATTAGTTTCATATGTGACATGCAAAGCATCTTACAGCATATAAAACATTTGTACATTCATTTGTGGTGGCTGTGGCTCAGTTGGTAAAGCCTGTTGTCTATCAACCGCATGGTTGGGGGTTTGATCCCCAGCTCCTGCAGCAACATGTCCAAGACACTTAACCCCAAGTTTCTCCCGATGCTTGATGGATGGGATTAGTTACTCCTAATGGTCAATTTACATAGCGACCTCTGCCATCAGTGTGTGAATGGGTAGATGTCACCTAAGGTGTAAAAGCACTTTGGTTAGACAGAAGACTAGAAAAGCGCCATAGAAACTCAAGTCCATTAACCATTTACATTGGCAACATTACTCCAATATGGATATTATAAGCAAACTCCAAACAAACAATGCATAAACTCCCAAATACATATTTATATTTAAAACTTGTTAAATTCTCTGATTGAGGTTTTTTTTTTTTTACATCTTGATTGCAGTAACAGTATAACCCTGCGGCCTCATGCAAGGAACATTCAATTTTTTCTACCTCAATTCTTCCTCTTCTTTCAAATTCAGAATTCCTGTTGGTCAACTTTAAAAACTACACATGAACATGCTTTTAGTAGATCCTCTGAACCAAAACATTACTCTGGAAAAACTGTATTCGCACACAGTAGTGACATCTGGTGGGATTTAGAGGGTTAGGGGTGCTCTAGGATGTTTGTTGAATCAAGAAAGTGATTTGTTGTAAATCCCAACCCTTTTGCTAGCACAGGTCAAGCATTACTGCATGGACAACTGAACACAAGGATTTGTTTTTTTAAAGTAAGGCTGTGTTCTCTTTTATCTTTCGACCAAAGAAGATCATTTGTGATCCTCTGGAGAACGGTGTCTTTCATGCAGGGTAGCAGCCTAAAACCAGACTGGAATCTTTCCAAAGTTTAATTAAAACTGAATAAATGAGCTGAGAGGATTCTGCATTCTGAATAAAAGTATAACAAGTGTTGGCAAGCCAGTCAGGAACATTGTTAGAAACTGAAACTTTTGACAGATAACCTCCTGTGTTATGAAAGGGGCTCCCAATAGGTTTGATAAGACTTCCTCTTGTTTGGCTGACTGACAGGAATAAATGGACAACACACTCAATATATGTTCATATGCCTGGTGCATGCAAAAGTTATAACTCAACCTTTGTCCAGGCATTTTCTGCACTGAGTGAAAAAAATGAACCTAAGTCAATGCTGGTTGTTTAATTTATATTGATGTATTCGGGTATATAAAAATTGGAAAACTAAGATAATAGTGTGATACGAGGGAGCAAAGTGCTAGGCCTCCTTGAATGGTAGCGGACTAAATATATACACTTACACTTAACAATAATTGCTCAAATAGCAGTTTTAAAGAGCATAAGTGTTATGCAATTAGTTGCAGCTGCAACGGGAGAACGAAGCATTTTATATTATCTAAATGTAAAAATGATGTCTTCAAAACAAGATGTTCAGAAGATTGGGTAGATGATAGTTTTATTTTTTCTTTAATGGAAAACTAACTGACTGGTTACTGGGGATCCTATACTTATATATACTACTACCTACACATTTCAACAATGTGAAGTCAGACGGGGACATCCAGTATTCTTTTCAAATACTTCCCAAAGGGAGCTTTATAAACCACATGCCATCCTGCATCCTTTACACCACACTCGTGGCACCATTATATTGTATTAATAGTTGTTGCTCAGCTTGTGGAGAGTGTTTTTCTTGTGTTTGTTTTAAATGCAAGGACTTAATATTTTATGTTTACATTCTTATTTACATTGTTTACCTTCCTTCTGAGTCAGCTGTTTTTGCTCTGCCCTGCACATAAGTGATATCAGAATTAATCTCAGGGGGAAATTAGGTAGCGAAAAACAAAACAATAAAAAATAAAGACAGTAAAGTACTAGAAAGTTGGAAAGCAAACAGGAGCAACTGTAGCTTGCGCGGTCGGCACATGTGCATTGAATATGCATATAGTAACTACCACCTCTTTCTTCTTACTTACCTATTTATATTCTTTCATTAATTTATATTTTTTTTCTGTATTGGATAGAAAGTGTGTTGATGATATTATATATTATTATTCATATCATTGTTAATATATACTGTGTTTATACAGTCACATGAGCATTTCATTTACTTTTACACATTATGTGTTGGTTTATAACGAATGTGTGTGACACAATATTGTCTTTAGTCAGGAGTTTCCATGGCTACCATCCCATAACCTTGAATTGTAATGCAGTCAAATGAAAGTCACACATACTAAACCCATCTAAGCATTGACAAATGATCAGTTAATCATCTAACAATGTTTCTTTCTTTCTTGTTGAGTCAATGCAAACTAAGTAACTGTAAGGACAGCCAGGTTTTGGCTAACAATTAGAAATTTTGAGGAGTTAATTCTCCGACTGAAAAACGTATAAAAAACGTCTCTTTGGTGGGTTATGCTCCAAAAATGTTTAATTGTGATAGCTCAAACAAAAACAACAGTAAGGGAAACACATGAGGGGGCTTGTGTTCTCAATTATCTTCTCTTCTCATGTGGAAGATAATGTTTCCTCTTTCTTCATCCGTAATCCCTCTGGAGTTCAAGTATTTTAGTGTGTGTTTGAATATAACAAAGAGTCAGACATGTTTATCCAAACTGTTGGAAAGAATAAGATCTCTTTTGAAGATTGGTATTTGCTGCTGATGGTTTGAATGAAATGGGGTCTTGCCACAAGAGATAACAAGAGAATTAACTTGTGCATGGCAGAGTACAAACAGAAGCAGTGTTAATAGAAATTCCCCCAGCAATTAATTCAAGTATAAAAAATGTACAAAAATAAATACTAGGGATGCACTTGGAGATTTAAAATCTCAAATGGTGTCAATCATTCAAGGAAACAGTTGCTGTGAGCTTACTGACTTTTTTCTCTGGAAAATAAGCATCTGTATGTTTTTAGACTTCTCCATGTTTCTTACCTGACGGCCAAGTATTTATGCTAATGTGTGTGTGGTAAATAAATAAATAAATAAATAGATAAAAGGAGCCGAGCTCTATCCAGAAATTCCCCTCCAAACACTTATCCTTTTTTCATTGTTTAGCCTTTGTAGTTTTTGCTGTTTCTCAGCTAAACAGCAGACATCAGATACTGCATAAACACACACACACACACACACACACAGGTTCACACACAGAGGGCACTTTAATCCTCGCTGCTTCTCTTCCTGTCTGTTTTTCTAATCAGTTTTGGCACTCTGCTCTCTGTGGGACTTTAGATCACCAGGAGGACTCACACAAATTGTGCCCCTCTTTCATTTTGACCACTTTTCTTTCTTCCTAACTGCTGAACCTTGTTTCACTCTGTACTGAACCTACCTGCAGTGTGTCAGTCCAGCAGTGTGCACTGTGTTTCTCCCAGGTAAGGGTTTATTGATGGCATCACATTCTTCATCCATCTGTTCTCCTTGGCTAAATGAAACATTTCTCATTGTGAGTCTGAGTGGGCTTTCACATAAATTCATGAGAAATGGATAATGGAAAACTTTGCGTTAATGATGTCATGCAAACTTAAGGAATAGCTTCACGGGAAGAGGATATTCAGTAGTTACAGGGTGTAGACACACCAGCTTGTGTGTATGTAACAGAAAGACATGACAACAACAGTAGCAGCAGTGCAAGAATGCATCCCATGACAGAGAGAGGCGTGGTCAGACACAGCATATACAGATATACTGCATATACTGCTCTGACCAGGGCTGAACTAGAATGGTAAATGGTAAATGGACTTGAGGTTATATAGTGCTTTTCTAGTCTTCCGACTACTCAAAGTGCTTTTACACCGCCTGTCACACCTACCCATTCATACCCTTTCACACACTGATGGTAGTAATCGCTATGTAGTATCATCAGAAGTAACTAATCCCATTCATACACCGCCACTGAAGCAGTGGGAGTAATTCAGGGTTAAGTGTCTTGCCCAAGGACACATCGGACATGTTGTTCAGCTGGGGATCGAACCCTCGACTTCCCGGTTGAGAGGCGACAACTCTACCAACTGAGCCACAGCCGCCCCGGTGAAAGGTTAATAGGCATGCTGAAATACAGGATTGGAGTGGATTTTAGCAAGAAACTTCTTAAACATGTTTCGGGTCTTCTAAAACATGTGGAAAAGGCCTATGTGACCTTTAAGTAACCCTTGTCTTTATGTTGTTTCTGGAGTGTGCTCTTGGCCAGCATTGCTCCCTGTTGGCCCCACAGAGCGAGGAGGCTGCTCACTTAAAAATGCCCCAGGTCAGGTTTTGAATGTTCTATGACCCCTCCTGATTTTGACCTGAACACAAAACAGACTTCACTACAGTAACAAGTACAAAGGTATCGTATTTTTCTAAGGTCTAGTACAATTGATTCAACCTACATGTGTGAAAGCAATGTCAATGTGATTCTGACTTCCTGAATGTATTACCCAATGAGAGGCTTCAGAACAGAGGTGCTGTCTGTATACGTTTCTCATATGATTTGCTTTCCTCTGCCTCCCTCATCCTCTCTCTTTTTTTATTCTTGTCAAACAAAATATAATGTATTTAAACAGCATGGAGGGAGGTCATCTGCTGTGTGATATAAGAGAGTACCAGAGAGGTTTAGAGGAAAGTAATATCCTGAGGGGAGGAAAAGCAAACATGGATTAGATCTTAAGCACAAGGCAGCGCAATAATTAGAATATAATGCTTCATATATTATCTATTGACTTTTCATTTTTCATAGAGGTAATAACTGTGTGGACTCTGAGTGTAGGAATAAATCTAAAAATATAATTTGGTCTTCAAACTCCTCATGCACTACATTTTTTATCCATCATATTATCTATCTGGTCATCCGTCCAGGACAGGAAGTGGCCTGGTTCTGTCAAGTGTGCAGACCATGACAGAACACCTGCCCTGCACACCTTACCGGTGTCTCACTCATTATGATCCCCTCATCGACATTCTGTTGCCACTCTCACTAATGTTCCCTCATCACAGATCTGCCACCATACAAACAAATCACTACGTGATGACCCATGACTTCACATCTGTTTGTGTGTGTGTGTGGGTCTTTCAGGTTGGCAGAAGATAACTGAAAAGGGATCCATCTGTCACTTCATGGCGCCATATTGTCTTTGTCTTACTATAGTATCCACTGTGTGTGTGTGTGTGTGTGTGTGTGTGTGTGTGTGTGTGTGTGTGTGTGTGTGTGTGTGTGTGTGTGTGTGTGTGTGTGTGTGTGTGTGTGTGTGTGTGTGTGTGTGTGTGTGTGTGTGTGTGTGTGTGTGTGTGTGTGTGTGTGTGTGTGTGTGTGTGTGTGTGTGTGTGTGTGTGTGTGTGTGAGACAAAGAAAGAGTTATCTTCTTTAATGTTTACTGTCCAAATTCACAAGCTAACTTTACCATGAAGAAGACTTTGGGCTATATTTGCCATAGTGCTGGTCAGGACATCAGAACACTGAGCATGCATTATATATCGGCCCATTAAGACATATTTAGCATATATTAAAAACTTCACACGTCAATAGGTACTCCATGTATGATTGATGCTTCTCACACTGGGTGTGACACTCCGTCTCTGTAAGAGCAATGGTGATTGGCTTCAGTATAATGGTTTTTTTCTAGGAAGATGACGAATGTCTCAGGCAGTCAGGGAAACTTTTATGAAAGATGTGCTTAATATGTTTAGGTGTGTATTTCCATCGGCCTTTCTTTGGTGCGCATGTAGGAGGAGGAGTACAACTTTCTGAGGGTGGGTGTGTGTGTGTGTGTAGGCTGCAGCATTAATGAAGGCAATTTCCATGGCTAGTTTAACGACAGTCTCAGGCAGACAGAGAGGAATTAGTCCCATTTATTGGTTTCAAAAGGGTTTGGATATTTAATTAATGGAAATTAAAATGAATGACAGCAAATTGAGGAAAAGCACTGTATGTATATTATTATAATTAAGGGCACTTTTTAAAGTCAGATGCACCTCCTTCAGAGATGGGTGCTGCTTACTCCCCGCTACTGACACTTTTTTTTAGGTCTTTGATGAAACAAAGGTTCTCAGCAACTTTGGAAAGTTAAATCAGTTCGCGCAGCGTGTGTGTGCTTCATTAAGCTACAAAAAAGGTGCTTACAAAAGATACAGATCCTAAATGTCATGATTACACAATGAGGTGAGTAATTGTGCCAGTTAATCTAGTCTATTGTGCCTGCTGCCTCCAGTTTACTTCACATGATTCATGTATTTTGAATCTGTATTTACATGTTTATTTTTATGCGTGAGTCTTTTTTGTGTGCATGTGCCTGAACATGTCGTTGTTAGTGACCTGTGATAGAGCAGTCAGTCATCGTTACCATCTGTGAGTATACTGGCACATAACCCATCTGGTCAAGCATAGACTCATGAATCATCTTGTTGGCCCAAACTTCACCTCATATTGGATCTCACATCATGTCAGCTGCTACAGTTCAGTGGGCGTAAGTGATTTTTTAAATCGAGTCCCTGTGGTGTAATCCAAAGGTCAGCAGCTGTTTCATGCAACATGACGCTTTAATCAAATGTGTGAATGGGAATTAGTGATGTAAAAACATGTAGTCATGACATGCAAAGATAATAATAATGGTAATTTGAGAGGAGGTTTCATCAGCTGCTTATGCGTTTTGTTTTCTTGAGTCCAGCAGTGTTAAATATTTCGGTTTTCTCTAAAGGATGAATGTTTTGCAATTGGATCACACCTGATGTTTGCATGGTTAAGATTGGGTTCTTGAGGCTAGACCAGCTGAGAACCATTGGTTTAGGGTTTACCATACTCACAAACCAAGTTCTCTTTCTAAGATGCTTATGTTCGGAAATTTGCTCTAAGCGGACAGTAAATCTGAAAATGATTGGAATTTAATTTGTTTGAGGTCGATTAATTCTATATCAAACTATTGAATACAGTTATTGGATAACCAAAAATATTGCAGTTCATACCCAGAGGGATATGCAAGATATTTTTGACATGTCTTGGGAATCTATGCAGTGATAGATTTTAGTTGATGCTTAAAGCCTGAAAGTAAACGCATGATAGTGCAAGTAAATTCTGGCAATTGCTAAAGTCTGCAAGATACATGACCTTTAGGCAAGATAAATATTTGCTGCATCTGATTGTTGTTGAGGTATTTCAGTCGCAACCAAACTTGCACTCACTTCCCCAATATTGCTGAACTTTGAGTCATGCCACGAACAGTGACTGTACATCAAACCTCACTAAGGAAAGGCTGAGTTCTGTGTCTAACTTGTCCTTGTTGGCATATGAATCATATTCAGCGTATGCACATCCAGACAGAGGTTGTCCTCGTATTCCATAGTCGGTTGCAATTGGATTTTTTGTCCCTTTTTGGTATGCTATAATATGTTGTTGTTTTGCATTGTGAAGTCTTTCAAATATGGGTGTAATGTTAATCTTAAATAAGAAAAGTTAGAGACCACTAAGAAATGGCAAAAAGATTCTCGAGACCATAAAATTAGTTGTCAACACAAAATAAATATCAGTCAATCCTTGTCCAGTGTTCCAGAGGAAACAGAGTCAAGAGCAAATCCAGAAATTAATTTAGACTGGTGAAATGTTTTAATTTAATGCATTACAGGATGACTACCTAAGGGGGGGGGGGGGGGGGGGGGGGGCAGCTTGATCTCCTACAGGTGGTTATAGAAACACATGAATATACTGTCCATCTTCCAAATGTTGGTCATCTCTGGATGTTCATCACAAGGGGCAAGAAATCTGTGACATTAACAATTTCTTTGGTAATACTACTGTGCCACAGAGCCAATGAGCTGCATCTGTGGATCTGGCACAGGAGCATTCAGAGGTTTATTATTTGGCTTCCAGATTTATTCCTTGGACACTGTTTTCTATCCAACACTCTGTCAACCCCTGAAGTTTTGAGTTCTTCTTCCTTCCTCACAACATAAATCCTCTCTCTCCAAGCTCAAAATCTCAGCCTTTCTCTTTTACTTGTCCCCCCTACTTCATATTGAAACATGACAAGCCTGCAGGCTTTCTTTCAATATCCTTGTGTCCTTCTTTTTTCAATGTCTTTGTCAACCTTCTCTTTACTCTCTTGCTCTAAACTCTTTCACTCAATGTATTTCTAATACACAGCACCACAATTTAGACTTGTGGTACCATTTGTGTATTTACCACAAGAAACGTGCAGGAATAGTTTGACACTCACACTTCGCCCAAATCCAGTGAGAGTTGCTCACAGTTGCTTTGAGTTTGTTGCAAATTAAATGTAATATTTAAAATAAACTGTCAATTAGCTTAGATTAGATGAATCCATGGTTATCCACTGAGACTGGGGTCAATGATCGTATCTGCTGCGACCCCTCTTCCCCTCTTGTGGGCACAAAACATATTGTCAGACACATGACATGCAGAAAAAATATATGCAGCTCTTGCAATATTTCACTTTATTGCAGATATTTGACGATATAAAAGAAAACTAATCAAGTAAGTAAGACAAAGTTCAAATCTTGTGAAATCCCATCATAATTGCAAAACAATTCTGATGTAATCAGTGAGTGACTGTACATGAGTGTTGACCTGGTTTCCTTCTTTCCATTTATCAAATGATGGGAAACACATCATCATTTATTTCTGTTGTCTCTGCAGGCGTCCTTCTGTTTAGTCATCAACTAACCCTGTTCAACATCTGGCTGAGCCTCGTGTAGAGAAATGAACAGTATTCAAACTTCAACCCCACTAATCATTAAGACAGCGTCAGATGGTGGCCCATGTGTATACGTGTGTTTTTGTGCATGGCCGCTTGTCTGCCCTTGCTCCTGGTGGTGGGATGTGAGGTGAGAAGTAGAGGGGAGGAGTTTAGTCTCTGTCACTGTCAATAGAGAGAGAGAGAATTGTATGGACACTGGTGCAAACCTCCACTTAGAGGCATGTTTTCATACATGAACACACATACCCTTATAAACACATACATAGAACAAAAATGTGACACTACAAGTATCTAAATGAGACAGAAATGATAAGTAAGAATTTACATGCTGTGCGTTTGAACAGGCAGAAACCTCGAGCAGGACCAGACTATTATGGTTAACAGTCATTTGCCCTGACTGGATGGGCTGACATGTGAGGAAGGGGCTGTAAGAGAGAAATTGAAAATATATACAATTGTATTCATCGGGAAAAACACGACACTTTCTCTGAAATAAAAATCTCAGTTTTATCGACTTCCTGTCACAATAAATAGAGTACGTTTGGACTGTTGGTTAAAAATAATAAGCGTTTTTTAGAGCATCTTGAGGAATAATAACTTTAAAACCTCTTTCTATTTTCTGCTACTCTATCCCTGGGGTTATGATGGAGGGTCAGAGGTCGATCCTCTGAGGCATCAAAGAGATCACAAATAACTAAAAACACATTAGCCTCAACTCCTCTCCTCTCCCTCTGCCCTCCAAATGCCCCATCCTCCTCCTCCTCCTCCTCCTCCTCCTCCTCCTCACCTTTGCATGACTTTCCTCTCTTCTTCACTTCTTCAATATTCTGTCCTCTCACCCGTGTCTGGCCTCTTTCCTCAAATCCGTCCCTCTATCCTTTCCAAGCTCTCTTCTCCTTTTCTTTCCTCCCTACACTTCATCTTCCTTGAGTGATAGAAGAGAGACAGAGACATGGTAACATGAGGTGAGAGGAGACAGCAGAGAGTCACTTCATCAACCACAGTCTGATAATTCATCAGCAGCTATTTAACATACTTTGTCTTCATTAGCCGCTGCTGGTTTCACTTCATAAAAGTCATTAGAAAAGTTGTCATCAAAGAATCCTGCAATACCATGTCCTCAAGAGTGTATCCTCTTCGTGGGTCTCCATGTAGAGCTAAAGAAGTTGTTCCCCTCTGATATAATCAATATTATTTTGAAATGCAGGAAATCATCTGCAAAATGAAACCCCTGCAGAGAGGCAGAGTTTTAAGTAATGAATTCATTTTTACTGAAAAGATATTAAATGAGACAAGTTCAACAAAAGACTTCTAGCTGTTTAGAATAAAAAGAAATTGGATGCATGACCATTTCTACATTGAATTTATTCTGCAGCTAATCAGATCTGAGAATGTTAGCCAAACTGCTAATGGAGAGAGCATTTGGTTCTTCAAAGATTATTTCTTCTTTTCTTTTTTTCCACAGATAACTACTGGAACGCTGCCTCCTTCACCTCCCCGTCATCCTACCTGCACTTTGCCACCTTCCAGGGTGAGACCAGCGCTGACATCTCCTTCTATCTACGGAGTCTTCCTGGAGAACCTGGGCAACACTGACTTCATCCGCTTGGTGCTCAAATGTAAGAATCATCTCTGTGTGTGTCTGTGTGTGGGTGTGTGTGCACCAGAGTCAGTCCTCTCGATTTTGGCTCTATTTTCTAGAGTTGGGGATTTAATCCAGTAGTCAGTCTGATAGTACAACATTTCACACACACACACTCTCACATAGCCCCACACACTCAGCACTGACCTATGCAGAGTCAGACACGCACCACAGCGAGTCAACTGCAGCTGTCCTGATAATGACGCACTACTTTGTTTGATTGCAAGAGAGCACACTCATTTGTTTACGGTAATTGGTGTGTGCCATAACCGCTTCCTCCGTTGAACCAAATCACCCATTTTCAGGGAGGACAAAACACGAGCTCTCTCACTGACACACAGATCCACTAAGAGAGATTCTCTCTCTCTCTCTCTCTCTCTCTCTTTCTCTTTTGTTTTTCCCACCTGAAAAGATATGCAAATATGGGCATTTGAATCTCTAAAAGGTTCACCCCACACATCATTTTTTTTACACCGCAACACAAAAGAATACACACATACACATAATACTGTCAGTAAAACTAGTAAAATATATCTCTTCTGTGTATGTCAGTGTTCAGTGTGTACCTGCACCTTTTCTAATGTTAGAAAAGAAATGGAGATTTGGGGACTGAAGAGAGGAGAAAAAACACATTAAACAATGGAACAGCTTTTTAACACACATTCACATTCTCCAAGTCTATTCAGAGAATAATGATCGACTTGCAATGTTGTTGGTTAGTGTGATCTGGTGGAGCGGCTCTGATCAGGAATGTTGAACTCTTGGAAAACAATTTAACTGCTGAGCTGCATTGTGAAGGTTCCTGTCAGTGCACGGCCGTGGGGACATGAATTAATGCATATTTGGGGAGGGATTTGAACATTTGGTAACAAAGTCTTCTTTTACCATTTCCTGCCAGTGTGCCCATGTCTACACTTATTCTTACACAAAAAAAATAAAAAAAATGTGCTGTGCTGGGAGAATTTTTCCAAACTTGCACACAAAAACTTATAAGGATATACACTCAGTATATCGTCTGTCCAGGCTGCACAGCAAGCCAGAGGAGACAGGCTGTGTGTGTGTGTGTGTGTGTGTGTGTGTGTGTGTGTGTGTGTGTGTGTGTGTGTGTGTGTGTGTGTGTGTGTGTGTGTGTGTGTGTGTGTGTGTGTGTGTGTGTGTGTGTGTGTGTGTGTGTGGGTGGGTGGGTGGGTGGGTGGGTGGGTGCGTGCGTGTGTGTGTGTAATTATTTTTGATTTGGCCCAGGTGCGTTAACCTTATATATATCTTTGGGTTCCAGTGCTCTGTGCTGACTCATTATCTCACCATCAGAGGTAGTGAGAGGCTCATTCAGTGTTTTCTCTTATTTGTGTTCGGGTGCTTGAATCTGCAGAAGTGCAACAAACACGATTTGCTCACCATTTCTAGTTTCTCTGAGTGTAGATTGTTAACGCTGTGTGTGTGTGTGTGTGTGTGTGTGTGTGTGTGATTAGTCTGTGTGTGACTGTATAGGTTTGTCTGTCACAGTTATTGACCCTTTTTATTTAATAATTTTACTGTTGTTAATTTGTCTGTCTTGATTATTCCCCCTCTGTCGTTGAGCTTTATAGTTTTTGTTTTTGAATGCAGCAGACGTCCTTACCGTGTCCTCGATCAGAAAGTGATTCTGATTTAAAGAAAACTGTTCTCTTGTAGAGAAGAGTACGTAACATTAGACGACTTGTTTCCATGAACTTTAATCAGAATATGTTCACATGTTTATGAAGACGCTTTTTTGTTTCTTAAAACTTCAGGAATGGGGTGGGGATGGTTTTGGGGAGAGCAAACTTCCACAGCCTTCGTCTTCTGTTGGCGACTTTGCTTCTTGGATTATTTTTTTATTTTAATCATCTTGTCTTTAAATCTCTTTTAGTCCCTGCAGGCTTCAATCTCCCTGAACTCTGACTGCTCCTCCTCTCTGAGATGGAGCAAGAAAAATACCCACATGTGGCCATGAAGTGAGCCGTCCTCATTGTATTTTATTCTGTTTTTTTTTTCTGTAACAACCCTTTAAATGTTTCAAATCAAGAACAGCCGTATTTAAATGCTTATTTGCTCATTTATTTAATGAGAGGTGAAGACAAACAACACAAACACAACGTTCTCACTATGCTGACAGAAAACGATCTGTACAAGCTGAGACGGTTGGAGAGGTCAGATCAAGCCCGACCCGGTTCAAGTGTTTCCGGGCTGATAGAGCGACTCATCCTGCTGAGCAGCTTCCTCCACAATGGAGTCTGTTTGGCCTCTGAAGGCTTTACCTTCTCCTCCTCTTTGTCCTGCTTCTTCTCTTTCTGTTAGTGGAGACATTTAAAAAGAAAACATCAGTACAGAAATATCAATCAGCAGGTAGAGACAGTTACCCAAGTGGTCTCAGTGATGAGAGTTCACCTGTAAAGGTGTTCTTACCTTTGAGAAAAAGTTGGTGAAATATCTCACAAAGCGGTTTCTGGTCTCTGGCTGCTGTGGACACGGAGCAGGAGGCAGCGGGGACAGAGGAGAAATTTCTCAGCGAGGTTAGTTCAACCTCCTCTTTGTCTTTGTCCTCCTGGGAGGATGTGTGAGATAGAGGGAGAAGAAGCTTCCAGGGCTCCATGAAAAGAGTCACTATAAAAACTTCTGACCTCCACCCGGAGAACAGTCACAGGTTTTATCTGCACAAAGGCCGCTACAGTCGGTTCAGGATCAGAGGACAGAGTCATCTCAGGCTCTGGGTGTGTGCTCACAGGAGAGCTGGAGACGTCCGACATGTCGCCGCCTTGTCCAGAAATCTATCACAGAAACACAAACAGCAGACGTGTTTAAACCTTTAGACACAAAGAAAAGTACTTCAAAACTCTGAGAATCTAAAACAAGTCAAACACTAAACTCCACTTATTAGAACTTTAAACAAATCTTGATTTTTAATTCATCGCTCAACAATGTTGATTATTTATCGAGATGATTCTGATAATTACTTTTGTTCAAGACTTCATGCAATCCCTTAAAAACATGTTCAATATCTTAAACGTGAGTCAAAAGGTAGATCTCACGTCTGAAACGTTTGCATGAGGACATTTGTGACTTTTCAAACGATTAAGTTAAACAGAAGTTTCACATGAGATGGACTTACTTTATGAGCTTTTCTGAGTTTTGAACCTTGACTTTGGCTCCCGGCTGAATTAATTTGAACAATAGTTTGTTTTTATGAATTTATACAGAAGAAGCTGAAGACGTGATCAAACAAACAATATGAGTAAAGATACTTTATAAGTAGGAGAAATAATTTTTTTATGCTCAGGTACAAACATGGATTTACTCTGCAGCTCTTTAACTTGAGTTTTATTCTTAAATTAACAAGTTTTCTGTTCTTTTGTTTGTTCAGAGTCTGTTCGACACCTGAACAGACTCCACCTGTCCTCTCACTGAATCTCACTCACTCCTGCTCCACCTGAAGAGCCTCGGCTAAAAACTTCACCACGTCTTTAAAATATGTTTTAACATCAAATAATTCAGCGTTTGAGTTTATGTTCAGTGCACAGACTTACCTGTCTCTGTTCAGACATCCTCAAGTAGAGCAGGTTTCTCCTCCTAACAATGGTATCCATGTTATCGTTGTTATCGATGGTATCGATGGTGTCGATTCTGTCAGTCTCTCTCTCTCTCTCTCGTGTGTGTGGTAAGTGTCTATCTATCTCTGTCTATCGTCTATGTGTGTGTAAGTTTATTTCTATCTCTGGTCTATGTGTTGGTAAGTTTTTGTCTCTCTCTCTCTATAGTGTGTGTTATCAGGTGGGAAGTTGAAGCTGATATGATCTGAGTCCGTTCACTTTGTTGATATTTCAACTCTGAGAATGTGACGACTTCACAACGACCCTCTGTGAGACTCACTGTGTGTGTGTGTGTGTGTGTGTGTGTGTGTGTGTGTGTGTGTGTGTGTGTGTGTGTGTGTGTGTGTGTGTGTGTGTGTGTGTGCGCGTCTTGCCCCACGGCACAAATTTAGACAGACAATCACAAAAAGCCCTAAGTCCACACAAATACACGCTCACACATAAACACACACACACACACACACACACACACACACGTAATCCCTGCCCTCTCGCTGCTGCAAAAACTGTATCTGCTGCAATCCAGTCAGGCCATGAAATGACTAGCATTAGGCTGGAATAGCATAGCCGTGCTATTGCAGGAGCTCAGAGCACAAATACACACTTCATTATACACAAACACATGACCTTGTAGAAAACACACATTACTGGGACCTCAGCAGTCTCAGGAGGACACTTTTCCTATTTCAATCTTAATCGGACGGAGACACATTCAAGAGGCAGCACTGCAGATGTATTCAGAAGCATGTGAACTTGGCTGGTAACAGGATTGAGATCAGAAATGTCCTAAAATACATAAATGCTTTGAAGCACTGTGGAAAGTTTGTATTTTCCATGTTTTGAGTCATAAAGAGGCTGCACTTTCTGTGATAGTTTGGTCTGAAATCCAGAAGTGGAATTGACTTTCCTGCTTGAGACCTTTGATTTTAAGATTTATATGAAGGTATATGTATGCAAAGACCAGACAACTACTGTTTACATCAGAAGTTTGGAGGGATCATCGCTGCTCTGGCTTTTGAAAGTTGACTTTCCGACTTGTTAAAATGATATCTAGTTAAGCGACCGGCCACAAAATAGAGTTTTTCAGACTTTCCTTTAGAAAAAAATGTCAGAAGTAAATCCTTGTTTTGGCTCTTCATCTGTTCAATGCAAGCATGTCAAGTTTTTACAAATCCTAAAGTACTGCATAATTTTGCCTGCACTTATTTCTGTTTATTTGGTTAGATTAAAGCTGCATTACTTAGTCTGCTTTACCAACACCCATAGGAGGCTGTCTGCTTTTATAACATTAACTCATAGCACACACTGTTTTACTTCACCACCTCTCTAAGGGACAAACTTTACAACTTCCAGATACTTAAAGCTTACTTGCAACAAGGAGAGAATGTCTGTTCATTTGTCTCAGTTGAGTCCCAGGTTTACTACAGCCATGTGAACATAGTATAAATTAATGGAAATAAATGACACTAAAAATGACAACATCAAGATGAAGAGTTTTTTTTGATTGGTAGCCAGCAGAGTTTTAAATGATGGATTCTCATAAAGTAAATCTCCACACCCAAGGCTTTTACCTCTCAGCATCACGTAAATGTATTGCTGTTGTTGATTTTTTTTAACACACTCATTTGCATTGCAAACCTCCCGGTCTCCAGGCACAAATTCTGCAACATTAATTGACTTGGAGGGGAAAATGCAGAGCTAAAGGTTAACACAGCAAATAGAGAAGACAATAAGGTTCAAATAGACAAAAAAAACAAAGGTTAAAGGGAGACACACCGATAGACTTTTAAAATCGATTTAAAAATAAATGTGCAGTCATTTTAGGTGAGACAGACATGCTTTTACATCCAAACCCACACAGACAGCGATCTTCCATAAACGAACATACACAATACACAATACACTACCTCCCTCAATATTTATCATCGTTTGGTCGCACTGAGCATAATTTATATCTTGGCTCCTCGGGCCTTCATCAAATGGTTTTTAAATACAAATGGTGACATTTTTTATTATCTTGTTGTTGTTCTTCTCCAGGCCAACATGTAAGCGTGTCTCAGACACATTAGCACTCATGGCATCCATCACAGCCATGCAAATAGGTGAGGCAAGCTCTTAGTTCTCATCCCTGCCTTTGGACAGGAGATAAAAAAAGAAAAGTTGTAGGGCATCGATCGATCTTGCTTTACAGCACTAATGCACACACTCACATGATGTCCAGTTTTGCTTTAGCTTTTGTTTCTATTTGCGTGTATCTGATATATGTTTGGCTTTATTTAAGCATTGAAAATAAGTGATGTGGCCCTGCAGACCTGCTCTCTGCAAACATACATCATCTATTCAGTGTACTAAAGCATGTCTGAGGGCTTGTTTTGCTGAGTCTCACAGTATGTGAATCTATTTGTCTACACGCCATGTGCATTGTGAAAAGTTGAATTTTAAAGCACTTTTTCAAATCTATGTTATTACTTAATGCACTCAAAGACAGGTTTTTGCAGAGATGATTGCCTGTGTCTTTTACATCTCATCAAGTGGAGTAAAGAAGGAATGAATAATGGAGGTGAGGATGTGGAGGGGGAGGGAGGGCAAAGTGACTGATAAGACTGAAAGGGGATTGGTAAGTGAAAATCTGAAAGCAAGCAGTAAATAAAAAGACAATGACCAAACAATAGAGGGAGTAAAACACAGGGAGGAGAGGGTAGACTCAAGGGAGGATGGACAAATGAGCACAAACAGGAGGACATAGGAAATAAAGTGAGAGAACAGCTGAAGGGAAACAGAAAAAGAAACGGAGGAACAACTTATGAGCTGTTATGAGCACAGTAGTTAGAAGAAAGGAAGAAGAGGAAAAATATAAATATACAATACCTATGTGAAAAGGAGGAAAAAAGTTAGATGTCTAGATTGGAATAAGGGAAAGAAAGAAAGTTAATAACCCCATTGACCACTACATAAAATTCAGTCTAATCTGAGCCTAATGAAGCAGCAACATATAGAGCTGTGAAGTGGTTATTTATCATCTCTATGACTGCTGCCACTAACCACCATCTGCCTGCACACAGAATACACAGCTTTCATACAGCGGCCTCACAGTACAACCAAACATTAAGAAGAGTCACAATTTGACAACTGCAAATCATTTTTCCAGTGAAGACAAAAACTAGAAGATACAGTAACTGCAGTCCAGCTTTACGTCATGCAAAAAAAGTGTTTGCTGGATTAGTCCTGTCCAGACCTTTGAGCAGTCTGTTATTGAAATCTTTATCAACCAAATGAGTGTCACTGAAACAAATGAGCCATTAGATGAGAGAATGAACGCATACAGTATCTACCTGCAGAGTGGGCTACAATGAAACAAGGAGTTTCATGAGTTCAGGAAGTCGTGTTTGTATGATAAATTCATTCTTAATCTGATTTTCTAAATGTTGTCATTCTGTTTCTGCAGTTCCAAAAGCAGTCTCCTTCTCCTTGGACGTTGGAAACAGACCTGTAGAGCTAACAGTCCACTAAGCCACACCCCTCAATGACATCGCGTGATGGCTGAACCAAACATCAAGGCGGTACTTCAGCTGGATCAGACGGGCGTCCCAGCTCGCTCCTGCACAGGGACACACACGACTGGAGCTGTTCAGCCAGCTCTAAGTCGGTAAGACATGCACACACAACACAAACATATACGTTAGAGGGAATCATGTACACACTCACTGATCCTTTCATAAATGTTTTTTTGTAGGAGGGATATTTGCAGAGACAGACACATGGTAATTGCGAGCTCTTTTGTGTGGAAAGCAATCGAATTAATACACATCATGTGTGTAATCTTAAAAGGATTGAATATAAACAAAAAATCTAGTGTAGTCTATGTTTCCACTAAAGCTGTCGTCAGATGCATTCATTCATTATGGGAACGTCTGTTTCTGAAGTTATTAGTAGCAGTCTTTATTGGAAACCTGATGGTTCAGTCTTCATGCTCAGAGCTACTGCTAATTAATTGAATGTTAATCCAGCACACTCACTCACACACACACGCACACGCTCACACACACACACACACACACACGCACACGCTCACACACACACACACACACACACGCACACGCTCACACACACACACACACACACACACACACACACACACACACACACACACACACACACACACACACACACACACACACAGAGCCATTTCCCTCATATCATGATAAAAACAAATAAGAACACACACACGTCCTCAAATAATCATCCCTGTAAGTGATCAGAGTTTAAATAAAGTTGAAGCTGAGCCTCTTGGCTGAATGTGAGGGCGTGTGACTAAAGCTAACTTAGTTCATATATAGAGGTCATTTTTTGATGCTTTAAATCTTCGCCTCAGCATTTAAATTTCATGGATTAAGAAAGTATTATTGCAGAGGAGGACATCAACCCTTTGACTTTCCCTTTCCCTCACATGCTTTCTGTATCAGCTATCACGTACGTATTATCACACTTATATTACTTAAGTTTAATTTAAGACGCGTGGTTTGTCCTTTACAGCTTCCTCGTCTCTCCGCAAAAAAAAACATCAGAAGTCCAAACTTCAGAAGATCCGACCACTTTTCTCCGTTTGCTTTCACTTCTTCACCCCTTTTACTTCCTTTTGTGCTGAGCCGTCAATAATAGCCGGCTAAAATAGTTTCAGGGATTTGCGGATAGAGGGAAAAAGTGCTGAGGCCGATCTCAGAGCTCCTACTGTCTCATGGATAAGAAAGAAAGTTCTATCCAAAGGAGATTGTTCCAAATTTCAATCAGGCGTCCTGATGTGATAGCCTTCCCCTCCCTGATCCCCGATTATAATACATTTCATCGTTTCATCAGTTCTGCTGATTCGAACGCTGCTGAAACGTCTCCACCTCATCATGTTCCAATTTGCCTCTCGGTGTATTTGTGCTTTCATTTAGTGGAATGGAACAGGGCGACATAAAAAGGTTGCGTCATCGTGTTACTCTCAGCTATGAAAGAGGGGACATAATGGCTTCCAGATATAGACTCGGGTTGTCGTCTCATTTGCATGCACTTAACTGTTAAATGAAGACAGACAGGAGGAGGCTCAGGCAGGCTGCGTGTGACAGGCATCTGAAAACACAGGAGATAGTGGAAGATGAAGAGGAAACATTTGAGTAACACAGCCACAGAGGTGTCAACAATTTCTCCTATGCGATCTCTAATCCTGTCCTAATCCTCGTTTTTTGAGAAATAACAGTTTGACCCCTGGGAGGAGAAACACCAGGGAGAGTGAAGTGAAGGGAGCTGGTTTAAATTTGCCCCCTGACATACAGAATTGATATAGATCTTGTGGGTTTGATCCACAGATATTCAAAGAGAGTGTAGATCCTTGCAAGCATCAATATTTACTCTTGGATTATTCTTCATAACATGCGCTTCCACTTCACAAACTATCCCTGTTTGATATTGATTTAAGCTGTTGAGGTAGAACCCCCCCCCCCCCCCCCAATCTTATACAGTGTACATAATTCTGATAATGATAAACAAAATCTGTTTGTGGGTTTTCAAATAAACACTCAGCAGGGCAGCACAACAGGGAGCTTTATTTTGCTGCTCCTTGTTCTCATATCCGTCTCTGTATCATCTCCTTCTCCCTTTCTCGATCAATATACTCCTCATCAGGCGTTTGATTGCTTTAGTGTTTACTGCTCAGTGGCTCATTTGCTCCAGTGACCCTGAGAGCAAACACTATACCATCAGCCTGCTGTCTGTTTACCTCACACTGTTCACTTTTAGCTTTGCGATTTACTTCAAACATGCACGACTAGCAATCTCGTCACATTTTATTCTATTTTATTCCTACCAACTGTTCAAGGATCTCCCTCTTGATTAATCCTCACTAAAACATGTTTTTAATGATTTTGCTTTTTTTTTTTTTTTTTTGCATGTTTTTGCTAAATTCTCTCTTGGATTCTTCTGCCTTGACTTTGTTCTTGTCTTTTCTTTTGTTTTTGCCTCTTTTTTTCATGGACTGACATCTTGCTTGTTTCTACTCACTGTGTGACACCTGTTTCAGGGAAGCCAGCCTTGCTCTCCTGCCAAGACAATAGGTAATTAATTGAATTAATGCAACAACAAAAAAAAATACAAAATGTCTACTGTTGACAAATACATGTTTTTAGAAGTCATGGAAGTAGAAGGGCTTCTCAGTCTTAGTTTTAATCAAATATAGCTATATCAAAAGAAGGGGAAAGAGAGGAGGAAGGGAAGAGAGAAAGGGCAGTTAAAGAGGGAACAAACCTATCCTTAATAAAGAGTTTAAAAAATGATTTAAGAATAAATGGAACAAAGAAGATATCATGTACCACAACATGGCCAAGGTCAACTCACAAAGCCCACAACCAATACATTTCTCATCACACCCTGATCGACACTTTTCAGTTCATAACAACAAACTCCATAACATTCAGAGACCGCATAACAGGAAGATCGTTTCAATATTAAGTCACGTTCTCCAAAAACATTAGCTGCAGAATGAGCAGAACTGTCAAATTAAAATAAAATTTCACAAGAAGAATTAGCCTTCATAATTCCTCAAATCTCTCTACTTCTACCTTATAAGGGCCATACTAAGCAAAGCATTTTAAGATCATTATTCATGTTCAACAACTTCCTAACTTACTACCAATAAGCTGTAGTTTAGGAGGCTACTGAGGGCAAACTCTTAGTTAATGGCTTATTAGCTATAGACTACCGTCATATAGAATAAGGTGTCTAATAAGCAGCCAGTATGCTACTAATTAGCATGCTAATAAGCAACAAGTTAATTATGAATATTGTGAACTTAATCTACAGTGTCACCAAAAACAGATTCACTGGGGGGCGGCAGTAGCTCAGTCCGTGGGGACTTGGGTTTGGAACCGTCCCAGTGCGGACCGTAATATGGAAATTGGTCTGGTAGCTGGAGAGGTGCCAGGCACTGCATAGGTCTCCTTGAGCAAGGCACTGAACCCCCAACTGCTCTGGCACGCTCCCGGCATAGCAGTGTGTAGCAGCCCCACTCTGACATCTCTCCACCAATGCATGTCCACAGGACCTGTTTGTGCATGTGTGTGATTTGGACCCATGTGTGTGAGAAGCATGTCTCTAAAATAACAGAGTGTAAACCCACATTTCTCCTCGGGGGATTGATAAAGAAAAAAATAATTAAAAAATAAAAAATAAGGGATGACCATAAATGAATGAATCAACATGTCTTTGATGGTACTTCCCAACATGTGGAAAAAAAACAACTTTCCCCCATTGAGACCAGGACGTTTGTGGATTTCAGTTCTGCAACCAAAGAAAGTATTGTGCTAGAGTATTGTCTTTAACAATTTCCACATTTGAAAAAACAAAATCCAGGCTATTGGTGACTTAATTTAAACCAGAATAAATCTTCTGAGAAGTAACTACTAATGCTCTTTTGCAGCTCTCATTTTAAAAAGACAATATACATCAGGACACAACTACAAGGAAATACAGAAGACTCAGACAGAGTGCAATATCAAGCGGAAAATGAAAACCATCAGAAGTATACACATGATAGACCTTTAAGAGAGATAGCTGAACAATAAATTGCATAAAGCATCATATGTAAAGCACTGGGCTGATAAAATGGGATTTATATGATAATATCTCTCTACTGGAATTGCTGCGGGGTGAGGAAGGCTTTTGAAATGGCATTTAGACTATATGAATCAAACATAGTCATCTTAAAACAACACCATCAGCATCCTGCAGTAATAAACATGGAGTGGGTAAACACTGTTCTGGAGATCACTCTGGTGTTCAACCTCAAACAGAGAAACAGAGAGAGATAGGACATACCACCACTTTAACAATCCTCTTATACAGTGATAATGGAGGAAAAGCAGTGCAGCAGTCCTGCAGCTCAAATGTAGAATTTATCTGCACGGTTAGATCAGGCTTCAAAGACACTCCATGCAAACGTCACCCTGTTCCCTTAACACAGCACAGTATATAAGTGCACACGTATGTTTATTCATTAATCACTGATGTAGGATCCAAATGTTAACATGCAGACACACACACACACACACACACACACACACACACACACAGACACAGTGAAGGTCAGAATGTCACCTTTCTTTTAATTAGACCTTTGCATATTTTGTATTAATATGCGAGTGTGTACTGTATATATCCTAATGAGTATACATCTTCATTAGCACATCATTAAAAGCTTCACAGAGAGCATCTATAAATAAATAGCTGCCAACACATGCAGCAAGAGTTTCATTTTTCATTAAAGCGTATGTGTCTGAAGTTCTGTTTCCATGTCAGTTATTATGTAAAGTCGTGCCATGATGTGTTTGTGTTAACATGTGTGTTTGGATGTTTTTGTATACTTTAAAGCCCTACCGATATTTGCTTTTAAGGCTGATGCAATAATAGGAAAAAAAATTAAAAAACAAACAAAAAATAGACTAGAATAGACATAATAAGGGTTGTTTGGTGAGCTTTCATCAGATATGGTTTTATCGAAACCGTGAAATGAGAGTAACTGTGGTTAAAAAAATATTCAAACTTAAGTTTTATAAAGCAAAGGCACTTAGATTAAAACATAGATCATAACAGATTAACTAAACACATAAAAGTGCAGCCTATATATATATAAAATAACTATTGACTACACCCAAAGATGTATTATATATCTGCAACAAGCCACTAAAACTTCAGAAAAGTCAGAACGAGTCAGAATGTTCAGCACACAAATTTGGGTTCTACAAATACAAAATGCACCTGTGTGTGAGTATGTGTGTGTGCGTATCTGTGTACGTGTCTGTGTACGTGTCTGCCCATGTCCCTGCAGGCCTTGGAGCCTGCTGTACATTTAATCAGACACTGATTTAGACCTGTGTAAACAGGTGGCACAAACCTCCAGCCAATCAGAGGAACAAAATTGATTAATTAACAAGGTGTACTAAAAGTCAAATTCGCTGTGGGAAGGAGAAGTGGAGAAAGTGTTCGAAAGCAAACCTGCATCCTGATGCATGAATAGTTTACTGGCTTGAAAAAATAAAAAGTTGGATGCAGTATTCTTCATATGCCTGTGTTGTACCTGTGTGGCTCAGCTAGCTGATGTGTTTAATACAACTCATGTTTAAGTCTCCTTAACATGTCCCTCTGCGTGCACACTTGTCCTTAATCAAAAGGATGCAGATGAGATGTTTTTTTAATAACTAAACTGTCCCTCAGCTCTTGTTAATGATGGTGTGTATGAGTGTGTGTCCATGCTTTTGTGTGTTTCTCCATACATTACAAGCGTCCTCTGTGAGTTTGTCTGAATCTATACCTGTGGGTGTATGTTTATGAGTGTGTTTAATGTTATAGTCATTTGGGCTCAGATTAATCTATTTAACTCCCCTCCTCTGTCCAAGGTAATGGTTAGTTAGACATTAATGGAGCAAGGCCAGAATGAAGATGGCTATCGACACCCCAAGGTTAAGCATTCATGCCTTTACTGACTAATTCAAGTCAGGTGTGTGTGTGTGTGTGTGTGTGTGTGTGTGTGTGTGTGTGTGTGTGTGTGTGTGTGTGTGTGTGTGTGTGTGTGTGTGTGTGTGTGTGTGTGTGTGTGTGTGTGTGTGTGTGTGTGTGTGTGTGTGTGTGTGTGTGTGTGTGTGTGTGTGTGTGTGTGTGTGTGTGTGTGTGTGTTTTTTTTTAATGCCTCCGACTGGTATGTCTGTTCTTCTGGGATGTTCATTAAGACACACTGTCCAGTAGGCAGATTTAATTAGTGAAGAAATCAAACAGTTTGAAGGTTGTTTCAACTTCACAGTCAGAAGGATTAACATTGGTGGCTTCCTCGAGGCATTGGGACATTTGCTTTTGTAAAAGAGATTAAAAGCAGCGTCTTGTGTTAAAAATTACTTTAGCGACCCTGACATCTGTTTGTCCTCTCATTCTCTTTGTGTTTGTTTCTTTTTCTCACTCCCGATGCTTCATATTGATACACTGATGTTAACTCGCCTTTCCATCTGTTTCCTTCCTATCCCCCCTCATCAGGGGGACAGCATGGCTTCCTGGGATGTATCTGAGCCCCTGCATCACCCTGGACCTGGAAGAAAAACCTGGGGTCAAACCTGGCTGACAAGGCCACTGTACCAGTTTTGGGATGTACCCCTTCCAAAAGGGAGGAAAGTGTGAGGAGAAATACAAAAGCGTGTCACACCAACTTCCTCTGCAAAACCTGAATTGCAAGACAAATCAAGCTCCTGCTGTGTGGGGTTTTTCAGGTACTTTTTTTTAGTTTAGATTTGATTTCCATTTTGGCATCCCTGCAGGGTTTTTGAAATTCTCTAAGGTTTCTAACTGTAGCAGATAATGTATTCCATTCGTGCAAACACATTATCTTTGTTGAGTCCTTGTTCAGTTCACAGAGTCAGACTCAAACTGCACCAGGATAACTGCTGGAGTAGTTACGTTTCAATGAGCCTCATTGCCTGACAACCTGCTAGGATTTTTGCTGTGCTCTATTATTGTCCTCGCTTCTTATTCAGTTCAGACTTGCAGGTGTTCATAGTGTTTGGGCTTATAACAAAAGGCATCGATTGGAAGTGATACTGTGCTTTCCTACCAGTTCTCCCTGACTTTAGAGTGCATTGCTGAATGCTAAAACTCTGCAAATGCAGAGCCGAGAGAACAAACCGACAATCACAATGCCAGTCCTGTTACCAATCAGTGTGACGCTCTCGGTCTGTAAAGTTTGAGAGAGGAGAAATGTCACACTGTTACTCTGCTTCTGCACTGTTTCATATTACTAAAACCTCTTGATTCACAGGGATTCGTTAGATACAATATTAAAGTTGTGCTTCCCAAAACAAGACACTCTCTGATTTGTTCCCAGTCAGAAAGTTCATACCTGACATGTGAGTGTTTTTCTGAGTAATGTAAAGTGTGTACCTGTTTGTGTATGCCAGGGGAAAAAAAAGGTGACAGTGTGTGCTGACTGATAGTGTTGTACATGAGAGGCTGTGTTGTAGTCTTTACTGTAGTAGGTATGCTGTGATGTTACCCCTCCCACTTCATTAACACATACAGTGCGCCGCATCCACACATGATTGAGAGCATTCTGAGAGACTAGTTGTGTATTATCAACCTGTCATTTAATTATGAGCAACATAGGACCACTTGGACGGATTTTCTACTGTTAAGTGTCAATCATCATCTCACTCTACCAGTAAATAGCTACCTTTACACTTTAATGTTATATCAATACAGTATATGATCAATAGGTGACATCATTTCATGGTTGCCGGAAGCCAGTATGGTCTCTTTCTCTCTTTCCTCTTCTCCTCCATCTCATTCTCCTCTCCTTCTTTCTTCCTCTTTTCCTCTAAATGATTTTCTTCCTCTCCTCTTCCTCCTTGGAGTTTCTTCCTCTGCCCTCTCGTTTTGTTTGCCCCTCTTCCAGATGCCCCTTTTGTGTTTTCTGAACATCTCTCCCTCTTTTCTTTAATCCCCCTCTCTGTCCCCTCATCCTCCCAGTGAGTGAAAACTGCGTAAGGCTGGCCATAATTGCGCAGTGCATTTCCAGTGTATCCATGTTTACACTCTGCTCAGGGGACCCTGCATCATTATTATTACACAGACTCGTTCTTTTTTGCCCGTGGGGGTCACCAAATGTTCCCATACATATGGACACTAACACACACATGTACTTGTAGAGTTTTTTTTGCTTGCACAATTTCCCTCTCCAACACATAAAACACACACACACACACACACACACACACACACACACACACACACACACACAGAGTCCCTGCCCTGGAGTTTTCTCATTCCCTCTCATGCTTCCAGACAATTGTATGTGTTTCTGCTGAGGCTTTAAGCAAATAGTCAGAGTCTCTCATCTTCTCTTCTCTGAAGAAGAACTGACACAGGATACACATTTTTTGTTCAGTTCACATTCAGTTTGTGTGACCTCTTAGTGCTATTGTTTATTGAGGCTGGCTAAGTGAACCACCCAGCAATAAAGTTAGCTTGCTAACATAGTAGCCATAATATTTGGATTTCATGTACAAAAAAAAAAAGCAGAAACTCATTCCATTTCCTGTAAGTGAAATTTGAACTACAGCAAAAACCAAATGCTGTACCATCTTTTGTGGACAAGTCTGAGCTTTGTAATCACAGTCGATGGAATAACCTCATAGGCCTGAAGATTTGTGTCACTGGGAGGGAGGAAGCTAACTTTTTTTTCTTTTTGTGATACCGTTCTCCATATGAAGCTTATCATGTTGATTTGTTATTTTGTAACCTACTCACAGGATACAATCCTGTACACTACTCTTACAGAAATACTTTTTCTGGTTCATTGTTTGCAGAGTAAACAATCCATTTGCATGAATGAGACACAGTCAGTTTGAAAATGTCACACAATCTCTCCCTGGTTAACACAGAAAGAATTGATAGACTAGATCCTTCCAGACTTCCAGAGCTTGAAATGATATCAATGCACAGCAAAAACTGTGTGTGTGTGTGTGTGTGTGTGTGTGTGTGTGTGTGTGTGTGTGTGTGTGTGTGTGTGTGTGTGTGTGTGTGTGTGTGTGTGTGTGTGTGTGTGTGTGTGTGTGTGTGTGTGTGTGTGTGTGTGTGTGTGTGTGCTAGAAAACTAGCCTGTTTTCTAGTAATAAGTCTTCTAGTAAATTGAGGTAATGCAGCTTGAAGCATTTATTGTACTGTGTCTAGTGGGAGATGACGGGTGAAGTGAAGCTATGAAGTACAACGCATCAATGTTTTCACTAAGTATTCTCCACTCGTAAGGGGGGGAGTTTTCACTGCTCCAAACATGTCAAGAAATGTTCCATGTTATTCACTCAATTAACAGATAGATAAATACACAGCGCACCTTCACCAACAAAAGCTTTTCTAGCTTCATCACTGAAACACTTGTGCAGACATGCATTATTTGTAAAGGGACCATGTACAATATTAAACATAAATGCTGCCATTTGATGCATTGAGTTAATAATAAAATAAACATTATGATGAAGAGTATTTCAGTTTTTTAGTAAATACTGACTTTGTAGCTTAGTGTGTGCTTTCTAAATCTGGTTACAGTCGTCAAAATTTCAATATCCCTTAAGATAATTATAGGACCAATTGAACCCCCTTCAATGTTACTTTCACCAAAAAAACAAATATATATATATATTTTTTTTATTTTCAAATGTTTGAAAGGTTCATTTACAGTTTTACTCTTTACATGTTCTCTTTTCAGCCTGTAGCCCTCGGTGTGTCTCATTACATTGATGTCCATCTATACTGGAATCTCATCACCTTCATTCAGCAAAAAAAACTTCAACAGCTAGAAAATTAAACTGAAACTTTCAATGGAAATCGTTCCTATCTTCTGCACAAATCACATCCTGCAGCTGCTGATCACCCCGATGGGAGCACTTGTAAGTAACACATCACTTTTTACTGGCATGGGAAGTGATTGGAGCGACTGTACAATGCTTTGCTCATCACATTAACACATATACCTGTCCAATGCTTGGTTGCAGCTCAGCTTTGTCCAGATAAAGATGCAGAGCTCAGTGTGTGACTGAAATGTTAACGTTCAAGTCGGCACATCCCCAGTTTAACACTCCCTGAGTGCACTGAGTGTACTCTAAATAAAAATCATTTCAATATATTTTTTCTTAAATCATCGGTTCAGCACTTAACATTAAAGAGCACTCAGAGAATTAAGAGGAACATTGGTGGGCATAATGTGTTTCTTTTAGATTGAAGAAAAAAGGAGTACTGTTTAAGATTGCATTTAAAGATCGTGGATGGAAAATAAAGAGCCTGAAGGTGTGCTAAGAAAGATAACTTTGATAGGTGAAACTTTTTCCATGTTGTCCCACTGCCTTGGGGCTCTCGTAAGAGTGTATATTAAGAGCATGTTTGTACCACAAAAAACACATATGGACGTGCATACCAGACATGCATGCGTAGTAAGATCTTGTCATGTCAACACTTTACAAAGGCTTTCCCTAAGGAATATACGTTCTCTGTCTTTTCATCTGTCCACTGCAGTTCTCTCCTTCTATATCGCCATACCTCTCCCCATGCTTTCTCATTCCCAGGAGAACTTCTAGTGATAGTTTATTTACATTTATCCCTAACGCCTTTAGCTCTTTATCACCCTAAGGAGCTCCTCTCCTCCCCACCCTCCACTAGTATTATGTGTCTGTGGTCTGTAGTGTTGTTGTGAATTGCTGCTTTGGTAGATCTTTTATTTTACATTTTGTTAAGAGTAAAAAAAAAAAAGAAAATGCATTAGCTTCTCTATCGTTAAAGTGTAATTGCATTATTTTATGTCCCTTGGAAACATTGCTAAGTCTCTATTTCTCTGTTTACTGTAAATTAGTGGGAATATAAACAGAACATTGTCTTAATTGGATTCTCTTTGAGCAAATATTTAGGAAAACAGATTTTATCCATGGTTTTAATGGTGTTGTCTAAACTGTGCCGTGTAGAAGAAAGCGTCCCAATAGCTGCGGTTGTAATTGACAAAGTTCTGGAAAATGAGGTTTTTCTTCCCCAGCCGTCGCCCTCTGGGGACCTTTCTTTTTTTCTTCCTCGGGTTTAGAGACTCACACCAACGGTCCCCGCCTGAGCAGCCAATTTGTTTCAACAGATAAAAGTAAATAAGCTGAGTGAAATTTAATTGTGTCCCATTATCCCACCGTCCAGTCGCAGTGGTAAACAGAAGCCACACAATGCTTCTCTGTGACCAGCCTTTTGGAGAGAATCACATTAGGGAAGGATTTGTTTGTGTGTTTGTGTGTGCGTAGAGAGAAAAGGGAGAAAATAGTCTAAACTGGAAGTAGGAGGGAGTTTAGAGTTTCTTTTCTGTTTGGGAGGACTGATTCAAACCTGTAGAAAAAAGCAACTACACACACACACACACAAACACACAAATCTCAGCCCTTTAGCAACAGTGTAGTTCAGCTGCTGTCAGCTAATAGGCTACAGCAGCTAGCCAGCACATCAATGGATCAAATTTCCGGTTAAACACATGCTAACAAATGTTTTGTCATTCAGCGTCCCCTCTCCTGGCTTGGTGAGAATCCTGCAGACCGGTTCCTGTCCAGACACAGTCCTCCTGTGAGCACAGAGAAGTCAATGAGGATTTTCCTCCCCTACATTACACAGAAACCATGCAACTCGTGGTGTCGTGTTGTCAATGGCAGAAACTGCAGCCGTCAAGCTAATTAGAAAACTTCAGTGAAACAGCAAGAACAAGTTAATTATGTTGCAGCGATATTAAAGACGTGTATTCCTCCCACCATCAGCCCTCTCACATCTCCACTGACATTCTTCTTTGTTAACACGCCTCTTTTCCCACTCATTGCTCCAAGTTCTTTGAACCCAGCGCAGACTTTAGAAATAGCACATAGTTAATTAATGTGTGATCATGTATCTGTGTTTCTGTTTGCAGGGTCATTATGGAAGATTACTTTTCAGTTTGCATTCAGCTCGATTCAACAAAAAATGGAAAAAATACAACCCAAGCTTTAAATTAGGAGTTATTTTATCATTTTGATGTGGCGTGACATATTTTCGGAACAAGGTGGAGAAGCCTGCTCTGGTGTTTTGATCAGGGTGTTTATGCTGATTAGACCATGCAAAAGCCTTTTTTTATTTGAAAGTATTAAAAAACATATTTTCACACTTTTGTGCTAAATTACGATTATTCTAAGCAGAATGTCTCAGGAAAAGAAAAAAAAATATGGCATTTGCCATTGTGATTTGTTGTAACACTGTTGTGTTTGGCAGCATTAAATTGTTAACTCATGGGTTGCCGATTTTGCATGTCCAGAGGCTACTGTCCTCAAAGCGTCCAGCACAGGTTCAAATCCGACCTGTGGCTCCTCTGCTACAAATCATTCCACACTCTCTCTCTCTCTCTCTCCCTGATTTCAGATCCTATCCTCTGTCCTGTCTCTACAATACATAATAAGCCTGCAAATAAATATTAGAGAACAAATCATTATGTCATCCTCATCTTGTGTAATCTGTTTAATGTTCAGATGCAGATTTCAGGTGTGTTTAAAAGACTGTGGTCAGTGGATTTACAGACAGACTCTCTTTAAAATGCAGATGCTCTTGTATTATCTCCCGCTCTCTTTCTCTCCCTGTTTCAGCTGGATCATTACCCTCCTGTCAGCTACACCCTCCCAGACTCCTCAGACACACAGTTCAACCTGGACAAGACTCTGTTCCTGGGCAAAGTCTTTGGTGAGCAGCTAAACAAAGCTGGACCTTCTCTGTGTACAACTGTTGTGCACTTACATAAATATATTCTTTTACACTTTCAAACACTTGTTATGATCAGATTTTTCCACCTCTGAAAATGGAAATGAAACTGCTCTATCTCCACCCCATCATAGTTCATTTTTGTTTTTCTGAGGAACTTTGTGGAGTATTAAGGTTCCCTGCTAATCATTTTACCAGTTGAGTCTGATGGGTGCCAAAGGGGGGGGGGGGGGGGGGGGGGGACATTTGATTTTCAGGGTATATTAGAATCTGTGAGGTAATTGAACATGTTATCAATTTATTTGGTCTGATCTTAACTGAAGCCACCAATATATGCACATTGTTTTATCCAGACAGAGCTGTCTCTAATGAGGCAGACAGTCTGGTGGGTCCTCATATTGTCTAAAAGTGACAGAGGGGAAATTAGAGCGCTACATCAGCCCAGCTACACGTGTCTCTGCCTGATTGCACATCTGTAGCTAACAAGAGGATTCAATCTGCTATAGGTTATAAACATCATAATTTGAATTACCTTGATAGTATTTTACCTATCATATGATTTCCTAGTGGACATTTAGTGATTGGACAGCTTACGATAAGTGTGAGAGAATTCTCCCTTTAATGCAGCTGTTTTTAAATGTCTTCCTCTGTGTTTCGACACGCTATCGGAGCAAATTATCTGCCTTTTAAACAGACCCAGCCTGAAATCTGCGTCTGCACATTAAACAGATTAGACAATCCATCTTTACACAGTTTACACAGCATAGGACATGGAGGACAAGAAGGACAAAGTCCACACACATCACCAAACAGCCCCACTCATAGAAGCCTTAAACACCAGACATAAGAACATACAGCATGGTGAAATAAGTCGCTAATTATAAAGTTAAAGGGATACTTCACCGGTTGAAACATAAATCTGTATTTAAATTGGGTCATATATGTAGTAGGAATGTGAAGTAAATGTTGAAGTTGGTGCCTTCTTATCCAAGAAAAGGCAGAAAGTGTATTTTTGGCTCATGCGGATGAAAGACAACAACTCCCAGAATGCACAGCTCCGCCCCAGCTTGAGCCAGCCCGGGCTCCTCATCCTCACCGCCACCGACAGGCAGGTCTTGTGCCTCGGCTGCTACAGCCTCAACTGCTTGTCGCTATATTGCGGCTCCTAGAGATAGCCACAAACATCCGACTGATCACAAGACCTTCAAAATCTCCTTCATCCACATCAGTTTGAAGTTGAAAAATAACTTCCGACATTGTCGGTTCTTCTCAGCTTTCCACTAACCATGTAGTTTCACGCCCTCTAACCAAAGCAGCCTCTGATGACGCAAAATGATGATTTCTGCGTCATCGGAGGCTCCTTTTCAGACAAGAAATGTGGAGCTTTCCCGTCGGAAAATTTGGGCGGGATGCACGACCATTCAAAAATAATACCAGGTTTCTAATGATACAAAGCTTAATGCAAATGGGTGAATTATCCCTTTAATAACAAAACAGAATAATGTATGGACAGAGCAGGGAGAGAATAAAGTTATTGGATCGTATAAAGGAGGAAAACAGATGGATAAGAGGAGTAATATGATGAGAAAGGCAAAGACAGGAAGAGGACAAATGGAACAAAAGCAGGCGTTTGATTCTGCTCATCTCATCAGATGTGTTGTATTTCTGTGTCGGGACCACAGAGGCAACAGAGGCTGTCAGACAGTGTGGCACACTGATTACAGCGACGTCTCCTACATCACCTCACTGTCTGCTGGTTGTTGGATGGGAATATTAGGCTTGAATTAAGAAGTACATACATTAAAGAACAGGAAGGTACACAGAAAAATAAATATTCCAGGATTACAAATAAAAATCCTTATCTTACCTCCTTAAATAACAACGTTGTACTTGGTATTACACATTCACATTAAAGAGGTCATATTATGCCCTTTTTGGGGTTCATATATTTAATCTATGTACATACTAAAGTATGTTCCCAATAGCTAAAGTTCGAAAAAAGTGTCTGTTTTCATGTACTGCCGCTCCATGCACCGGCTCGCTTCTGACTCTCTCTCTAAGGCTCTGAAGTGCCCACGTTCAGAGTCCCCACGTGTGCCAAGTCTGATCTGATTGGTCGGCCTGTCGGCTCTGCCGTAATTGGTCAGTCGCTCAACACGGTTCTCGGAAATGTCACGCCCCTTTTACTATATTGGGAATGCAGCCACTTTGGCTCCGAGGGGAGCAACAACATTAGCACCTTAGCACTACTGTGCTACCGCAGGCTACGGTATATCGTGGGCATGCAACAGAAGTTAATGGGCGTGCAACATGAGCTGCAGGGCTTTCCACAACGAGCCAATGGGCTTAGATCAGTGATATCACACTGACAAGACGTCACACTGGCAATTTTTTTCGAGTTACATGCAGCTAATGCTGCAGCTAACAGGAGGAAGTAGGAGAAGCAGCGTTTATGCAGACTTTGAATTTTTGCACATAGATGTACCTAAACATGCACAGGACACTTGGAAAACACACTAAAGAACCAGAAAAAGCATAATATGACCCCTTTAACACAGCACTTGTCCATTTGTGATCTGCTCACAAGATAAAGACTTCTGAGGGCTCTCAATAAGAGACCTCATATCCTAATATAATCTACTCATCCCTTGTGTCCTGATCCTGCATTTTGCCTCTTTATTAAAAGGGTAAAAGAACCTGAAACAACCTTTATGGTAGTGGGATATATATATATATTTTTTTTTTAAACTGCTGCCTAATGTCTGAAAGATGGTGTGTTCAGTAGATTATTTATTCGAATGCAATGTACTTGAGTATTCATTGAGCTTCCTGGACCTTGTCATTTCTTTTCCAACATGTGCATGACTCATGACTGGCATGGTACCTCCAACACAGGCAACAGATGAAAAAATAACTTTGGTTTGGCGCTGATAAAAGATGAGGGGTAATAAAACAAAGACGTTTTCACTTTTATTGATCTCCAGGTTCTTATATCTTTATGCTTAATCTATTATCTCTGATCTCTCAGCGTGCTTTTGAATCAGGATGGATGTACCTGTAAATGCTCACTGTAGGTGGGATTGAACAGTAGGGCGGTTAGAGGGTGAGGAGGTGGGCTCATTTCAAATAGCCTTTAGGTGACTTGGAGGTCTCATTAAACTCTACCAGGCTTAGTCTATCCAAACAATCGAATAATCTCTGCTTCTCTCCAATTCTGTCTCCGTACAGAAACTCGACCCGGTCCTCATTGAGCTCTACAACACCCCAGGCTTCTTAGGATGTCTGTCAAGGGTGTAGTTCAATGCAGTCGTCCCCCTTAAGTCTGCAACCAGACAGACAACCTGCAGCCGCCTCGCCAGGGTCGTACCAGGGCAAACTGGTGGAATCCAACTGTGGGGCATCGCCTCTTACCATCCCGCCCATGTCTGCTGCTACAGATCCCTGGCATCTGGACAACACAGGTACGGATAACTTTGTTTTCTGTTGATCTACACACATGCTCAAAAACAACCTGTCATTGATCCCTACCTACATACTGTAATGCTGCCTCTACCTCTACCCTGCACATGTGCACACACTAAGGCCCTCTTGAGTATAATGTTGCAGTTACCCCAGTGTTTAGTATTTCTCAGCGTGGATGCAGCCGTTTTCCTTCACCCTGGTGCCAAAAGTGCCTTTGGCAGTGTAAAGCTATCAGAGATTGTTCGGGTCCATTGATCAGGACTCCAGGTCTGAACTCACAGTCCGCTCTCTGCCCTCCTTTCACATAAATGATTAGCATGTTTTGTGGTTTATATTTTCAATAGACACAGCTTATGTCATTCATGCAGCCCTCTTTAAATCCCTAACTCCTAAATGATAATTATCCGTCTACTTATTATTGTTTTTTTTTTTTCAGTTTTCCAGTTCCCATCAGTCTAACTTTCTTTTAGTTCAACTTCTTCTTCTCACTTCTGCCCTCATCTTTTAACAAAAAACCCCCCCAAAGAATTATCGTCATTATATCCAAGCACATCTAGGCAGCCGACGGACTATTATGGGTCAGATTACCCTCTATTCCCTCTGTTCACTCTTTTTCCCTGCTCTCCCCCTGTGCTCCTTCTAACTCATGCTCTTCACTTCCTGAGCGATCTATGAAGTCAGTCCCTGAAATAGCTGACAGCTCACTAAAGAGTGAAGCACTTTGTGGGAGTGTGTGTGTACTTATTGGTTGTTCTGCACTGTACGTTTGGATCGTGTAACTTTAGGTCAGACTTCAATAAGCACGTAAAGAGGTTCACCGGACGTGACAAAAAAGGGCAGGTATTTTCTACTCTATTTGGTCCAGTGTTTGTTGTTGTGATTAGCAGTGTCCTTCTTTGCAGTCCAGCTGCTCTATTTCTATCCTGCTTGTTTGAACATGGTGGCTCATTTGTTGTATTTTTTTGTTGTATTAAGTTTTTCATGGCCATGGTGTGTGTGTGTGTGTGTGTGTGTGTGTGTGTGTGTGTGTGTGTGTGTGTGTGTGTGTGTGTGTGTGTGTGTGTGTGTGTGTGTGTGTGTGTGTGTGTGTGTGTGTGTGTGTGTGTGTGTGTGTGATTATTTTTGATTTGGCCCAGGTGCGTTAACCTTATATATATCTTTGGGTTCCAGTGCTCTGTGCTGACTCATTATCTCACCATCAGAGGTAGTGAGAGGCTCATTCAGTGTTTTCTCTTATTTGTGTTCGGGTGCTTGAATCTGCAGAAGTGCAACAAACACGATTTGCTCACCATTTCTAGTTTCTCTGAGTGTAGATTGTTAACGCTGGGCAGGAATTTTCGAAATAGTCTTTTGTGTCCAAAGCATTCACCTTTCAGCGAAATGATCGTATTTGTAGTTGAAAGGCATTTTCCATTGAAATTAAATGATAGTTGTGGTAGGTGTAAGTGTAAATTTGCTTATATTTAGTTTGTCTTTTTATTTCTGTACCTTGATTAAGGTCTACACTAATTTCACTTACTAAAATATATAATGCACGAAGACGTTTTTCATTGACAGGCCAGGAAACTCGATGGTTTCTGTTGTGAGTCTCTTTTGAGAAGGTGGTCAAGAATATATCAATTACCTGAATAAATAAGACATCTTCTTCTATAAACTGAGATAAAACTCTCCATACTCCACACATCAACATCTGTAACTGTTGTTTTAAAATAGATGGATGTTTTTTTGTGAGCAATTTAGTCATTGAAAATATAGAATGAAGTAAAAACTATTCACCATGCTTCATTAATATGTGTGTGTGTGTGATTTACATGTATTACTTTAGACCTTTTTTGAGTAAGATGAGCAGACACACAGTGCTGCGTGGTCATGTCTTACATAAAAAGGGCAAACTCACCTCAGGGGATTCAAACCTGGAGGGCTTTTTTTCACTTTTATTCACTATTATCGGTAGAGTTGTTCTTACAGTCTGCAGGACATTTAGAGTTAAGTGATGTTAGCTGTATATTTTCACTCTCAGAGCAGCATATCATCACAACTCTGCTTTTTTTATTTCTTCACGGTCTGAAAGGCTCATCAGTGGCTTTTGCTCTGATTATTTGATTTTCTTTTATTCATCACATACCAGTGTTTTACTTTTACTTCACAAAAGCACCCAATCTCTCAGCCCTCTCAGCCCTGGCTGCTGTGAGCATTGACTTTTCTTTTTCCAGCTATCTTGATCTCATTATCTGGGCTGCCCGCTCGGTGTCAGTGGGCCATAAGCAGTGTTTGAAATGAGTTGGAGGATTAGCGCTCTGAGTGGCACAAACCACAGCTAAAGCTATAGGTGGGCCTGATGAGGTTGTGTTTCCTCCCGTCAATCATTTCCAGCCCATTAGTGACTCTTTTTTTTTTTTTTTCGTTTGTGGACATTGCCATCTGCTCTGCTGAATATTTTGTTTCTGGATGGATGACCTTAAAAGGCACCAATTTCTATCTTAATACACATTCAAACAACAAATCCAGGTAGTTGTTGTTGTTGTTCAGTAACAATGTAACAAAGTTCATATATAAGACTTTATTTATTAAAACTGCAATGTTAGACTGCTTTGGTTCTTTTAACAGGATAAGTGACCTGACATTTAATGATGAGGCAGAATTTAGTTATTCCATGGTATAGCTGGATTTAAGAACAGCAGCACAAAATATATACTTTATCCCTTTTTTCCATCAAATTATTTTATTAACAGCCTTCAGTACTGTGTTCCATCCTGATAGTTTGCTCCTCTATTTGGGCGTGAAATGAGCATTCTCTTCATATAAAACATCAAGTGTTCAAAATCTGAATGCATGGCATGGAAAATTAGGCAAATATCACGTGTTACACAAAGATTTTCATAAGTCATAATCTTTTTTTCTCAGAGTGGGTGCAAAGCAAATGTGGTGCATCATAGCTGCACAGGATTTTAGATAAGTCCAGGTTTTTTGAAGGCCATTTATGTACTTTTGGATAAAACCAAAATCCAAATTATAGGAATTATTTTGCAGCACATTACAGCGTTCTATATGCTGTGCAGGTGATTTCCAAGAAGTAAAAGAAAAGTTGCCCCCTCTTATTATTATTATTCATGCAATCTTGAGCTTACACAACACTTCAAACTTCAAAGATCATATGGCACAATACTAACCCAAACCAATGCAATATAATTGCATTGTTTCATTATGCTCCAGAAGCGACACAACACCAAAATCATTAACTTTTAAGAATTGTATGAATATGCAAAAATAATCCCTTCATGCAAAGATTTAAAAGAACACAAAGGAACAAAGACAGGGAAGAATGAAGCGAGTCATTTGTCCACGGGCGGCTGCACGCACATCAGACGGGGACAACAAACACTCTTCTGCTTAACGACCACCACACAGGCATGATATTAAGCAACTGTGACTCAGAACATGGAGGGGAAAAAAACTCCAGTGCAAACCAAACCAAACCAGCTGCTGGAGGTCTGGGAGGGAGAGAGGAGAGCCAGAAGTTAAAGTGGAAGCCACTGGTGTACACAATGTCCTTCCCAAATCTTCCCAAAAAGTGAAACCAAACCGACCACATACAGGCCGACAGGGCAGAACATGGCAAAAATGAGGATGTTGCTAGAATAAAAAATAATGATGGGTGGTGAAATTGACAGAACTGCCATCAGAGGCAGCAGAGCATTTCCACTGGAAGCATAATAAGTTATCATCAACATCACTTCGGCTCCCTGCACAACAGATAGCATAAGTAGTGCTAAAGAAAACGTGCTAAACAACACATTATCTCTGTCTGCTTCTCATAAACACATCTATTATGACACGTAAGCCGTTTTCACATATGCACTCCGGAAAATATATTGATCATTTTGGGAGGACTGCTCTGGAGATTCTCCCGGCCTGGCTGTTCACATATGCTCCTCTGTCAGAGGGGAGGGGGAGGGGGGGACAATATATTAGGAGTTTTTCAGGAGATTTCTGCAAGTGTGAAAGCCCTAATATACACACACATGCTTGAACAAGGTCTTTACCGAGTACAAAAAGGCCTTTAGATAGCTTCATTAGTAATCCCCTCCTCAAAGCTGATACAGATCAATAACGGCTCCTGTTGAAGAGGGGGCCGAAATGAGCGTCACACCCTCCAGTGACAACAATGGAGATGTTTGCTGCCTGTAATTGCATTTCCAGCGCCACAGCCGAAAGGGCCCGTCAGCTGTAAGTAGAGCGTATTTACACAACAAATTACCCAGGAGAGAGAGAGAGAGAGGGCGGGCGAGGAGAGAAGACACTCACAGATACTACACACTGCTGCAGACAGGTAGAGAGGGGAATTATGGTCGTTAGGGCCTATTTTTGAAAGGGACAGAGGACTGTTGCTGCTGCATGTTTTCATTTTGATGGTTTTTTCTTTAGGAAAAATGTCAAAGTTGATGCATGTATTTTTAAGCACTGAAACATTAGAGCCACAATATCTGTGCTTTATATTCTGTTATCTCTACTGGGGCTGCAGTCAATCAACCGGTCTTCATCTAAAGATACCAATTATGTAAATATACAAAAAGGAAAAATCAAGACCATGTATTATAACACTATTTGTTTGGAAACATACATTAACTCACTTTGATATATCGATTGTTTGAACTTTGTTAGACAAAGTCTGAAATGTGTCTTGCATCCCAGCTGCTCTTTTTGTAACGTGAAAACCAGAGACAAGGTACAAAGATACAAACATTTGACACAACAATGGAACACCAAACAAATATTCTGAGGCCTCTAACCTGCTTTGATCCGGGATTCAGCTCCATATTCAATATTCGGATTGACTGATGTACAAAAAGGTGTTTCAGTCTGATCTTGTTACAGTAAAATGTCAGACCCTGTATCTCAGGTTTGATGGTAATATTTTGAATGTACTGTTCAGAGTAGGCTCAGAGATAATGCAAAGTGTACACTTAAACTTACCAGTCATATATCAACACACTATTAGAATGGAAGTGACCAAATATTCACCCACAGTAACTAAACAAGCATTCATACTGTCAACACAACCAAGATAAAGGAGGGTGCATATATTAGCATTGATAACGAATCTTAGAGCAAAGTAGTAGACTAGCATGTTTTTGTCCATGTGCTAGTTAGCTAGCTAATCGCTACCACACTAATCACCCTCAGTGGCTATTCTAAAGTCAGTTGGGGCTCTAAGCAAAAACTAGTTGGGGGGCCTCTAACCAGCGTTATGTCTGCCAGTGACCTGACGCTCTTCCTCTTTCTTTTTTCACTCCCAGACAGATAATTCCTCTTCAGTGACTTTTATAGACGAAATGGAGCGTAGCGTTAGTTCAGGCAGGCCACGGAGTCATGCTCAGCTGATTTGCTGCAAAGCATTCTATTGGACAAATAGTAAATATGCCGCATTATTTAAACTGCTCTAGCCTGCCTACTTTTGCTGCTCCCTCTGCAAGCTGCATTTGCGTCCTTCTTCCTCCCCACCTCCTCCTTTTCTGCTGTTCTGACTTAATCAATGTCATGCTTGTCATTGATGCTTGCTCTGTTGGGGTTTGCTTCTTATCTCCCTGTCTTATAGCTTTCCTTGTATGCACGGGAAGGGCAAGAATGTGTGCTGTTCCTGCCTAATACTTTCCACGTAAGCACGTGGATGCAAAGGGAGACCCCTCACAGAGCCATACAGCCAAACATAAATTACTGCGTCAAAGTATCCTTCTTGACAAAGTGGTCCCGACTGAACTATGGTTCTCACAGGATATTACATGAATGCTGTCAGATGGGACCCCATTAAGGAGGTTTCCTACTGTAATTTTGATGAATTTTGAGCTGTTGCTGCAGTTTAATTTTGTCAGGTTTTGGGGGCACCTTACTGGCCTGGGGCCCCAAGCAGACAAGCAGCGCCTCTGATCGCACTTTACAACTTATCAACATTAAACATCAACTAAATCAAATATACTTGTAGTACTTCTAAGTTCTCATGGATGCACACAGTACAGCACTTCAGACACAACTGATGATTCAGGCAGGGCAGTAAACAACAGTTAACCCTAAACACAACTTCTCACTGCTTAAATTGAACTAAATGAGGTAGGCCTTAGAATAACAGCACACAGACAACGGGGCGGGTCTTAGACGTCATCACACAGAGAGCCTTTTGTACACTATGATCTCAAATACCTCAAAATAAAAATACATCAGTGTCTCTGCCCATTACCTCTGAACGTGTTTCACGTCACACACATTTCTCCTTTCAACAAGACGTTTTAATGGGGAGGCAAATTGAACTCATTCAGTCAGAGCATTCACTCCCTCATGACAGTGTGCTATCAATTTTTGTCATGCTTCACAGATCAAGAGAGAAAATCATTTTCTTTAAATCATGTTTGTTCAATACCGAGCTGTCCAATTACTGAAATGAGGTGAATGCATGACTGTGTTTCACACAGATTCTTCAGTTCTCTTGCCATCACAAAGTGATTGACTGTAAAGAATCTTTACGTGTTTAACGTAAGACATGGGATTGAAAAAGAGAAAAAAGTTATGTAGGACCAAGTCTGTTCCAGTCCAAGTCTAATGCTGTTTTCATTTAAAAAGTAAAGGGAAATGAATGAATTATAAGTTGTCTGTCAGTTTGCTGCACGATTGAGACTCAGACTAGTTAATATAGAGTTTATATTGTTTACCCAATTTATATCTTACTGGACACATTGGATAATCTTATATATTTTCTGTTTTACTTTCTCTTCTTTTAGACCAGTGGATCCCCTTACTTTAATCGAAGAAAAACTGAGCCCCCCTAGTAGTCAACGATATTAAGTTATACTTTTTATAAGCCACATTTACCTGACATGTTCTGACAAACAAAATCAGGTGACGTATGATGAAGAGTTAATCAGTCCACCCATTCACCTAGACTGAAATTCAAGGAAGATAGCTGGCTCAAACACAGAACTTGCCGTTGTTTTTTTCAATAGATCAACAGCGACTTATTTTGAGAAATGACAAAGAAAAAAAATAAGGCCTGAGATGTGCAAAGTAGCTAAAGAAATCTGCCAATGGAGTAAGGAAATGTTACTTAAGTTTCTTCAAATAAGAATCAACAAGAACGTGCAGCAATAACAATTTTAAGAATCTTATGTAAAATGTGCTTGCACCCTTGGCAGATAAGTTCTACTGTGAACAAGCCTTATTTTTCCCTTTTTATATCTTTTAGAAGATGTTTATGAGGACTTGTCAGGTGTATCTGGCATATATTAAGTGTAATGAGAAGTTTTTGACTAGAAATTTGATAAATATGCTCGCTTAGATTCAAGGTTTTGCTGTGTACACACTTGTTCCTGCCAACAGACCTTTATATACGCATATACTGTTTATATATTTATTCATCCATATATTTAAGGCTATTTATTGGCCATGACGTGGATCAAGGTGAGCACAAGCACTGTTAGCACCATCTGCTCTGCACCGATAGCCACCTCCATTAAATGTTTATGATGGCAGTGCTGAGTTTGTCGAAGAGTGTGTGGTGACAAACACTGTTCTGGCTTAAGTTGACCTTCAGATAAGAAAACTTGACTCTGCTGGGAGAGAGGAATGAGTCTGTGAGGAGACAGAAGAGCAAACAGACACAAGAGAAAATTATGTTTTCAATGGAGGCTGTGTGAGCAGATTTATTGGTAAGTGGTATATCGTTGTGCAAATTAATATCCCGTATTAAGGCTTTAATTTACTGTGTGTGCAGGATTGCATGGTCAGCCAAAAAGCATATTTGGTCCAAGATATGTAAATTGGTCTGTGCATATACCTCTGCCTCATTGCTAGTCTGCAGCTCCACTGGGGGTACTAGCAGCAGTTCACACCAGGCTTCTCCTCTGTCGCCCTGCTGCCCCCTGTGTGTGATGTGCACAGCACCAGAAATCTGCAGATCCATAAATAAAACCATTAAACAGCGGTTTCCCTCCCGCTGCCACACTGCACCACTACAGAATGCATACACATTTCATTTCCCCTCTCCGGGACCTTGGTGAGTGCGAGCGATTGAGAGAGGGAGGAAGTAAAAGGAAAGGGAGAGAGTTAGGAGAGGGGAAAGGCGGGGTAGAGGGGCAGAAAGTGGCAGCGTCATTATGAAGTAAGGTGTAGCAGAGGAAGGGGAGGGAGAAAACATATGAAGAAAGGGATATGAAAGAAGAAAAGCAAGACAGAGATAAAAGGAGAATAGATTCGTTTTCTTTGGACTGAAATACCATGTGATGGTGGCGAAAACACAAGGTGAGAGTGCAGACAGAAAAACAGACAGAGAGAGAGCAGAAAAGAGAAATGAAAAGATAAGAGAAGGTCAGGATGCATGTTTGCATTTTAAGAAGCAGAAGGAAAAGGAAAGATCTTAAAGTAGAGATGTACTCATTTGGCAGGGACACAATGGGTAAGACCTGACTGAACCAACTTTGTCAAACACTTTATCTGTTGGACTACAAGACAGAAATTTAGTTTTCCTATTTATAAAACAATCCTTTCCAGTATTTAGAATTCTTCCTTCATAAGAAAAAAATCACTGAAAGCTCAGACTGCAGAGCTTCATCTCAGCAGCAGGGCAAAACTTTTATTTTAATCTCATATTACAACAACAGGAAAATCCTGGCTGGTTTGAACAATAAGGATATATTATTGAAAGGATTTCCCAGGGACAGATTTATGTGAAGTAATTCCATTACTGCCTTGGGTAAAGGTCAGGTGCAGTTACCAAAAGGTTTCACTGTAATATGTGCTGGGGTTGGGGTGGGAGAGGCTGAGAGAGAGCTATATGTATTAGTGTTATTGTATGTATGGTCTTGAAAATGAGCTGATACATCTTTCTATCCTTCTAAATAAATTCAAATTCAAATTCATCAACTTCCGGATGCTACTAAAACAATACACATCTACAGACATGTAATGGTCAAAAAGGCAAATAAAATATTATTACATTATCACACGTTGTCAAAAACCATTTTAGCTAAACCATTGTTTGCACAGCTGTGATGCTGTTACCTCTGCTGCAGAGTTTAGTCAGTGTCTCCCCAACCATGAATGTGCAGCTTGCACCCCAAATGCGACCTCCCGTCCCTCTGAAAGAAAGGAACAAAATTATCTATTTATGAAATATACATACAGTTTATGTTCACTTTTTTTATTTTTTTTTATTTTGGTCTGTTAATATTAGTCTGTGGAGATATCAGTCAGGCTTGACAGAAAAATCCCCATGAAGCACGAAGGCTCTTTAAGAAAGTAAAGTTTGGGTGACTGAATCTGTAATAAAAAAAGTGTTTTGACTTATTAACCTCCATGCTAATCATGCTGCACGTTCAAATAGTCCACATCTTCTGTATTCCATCACTTCAATCTTTCATGTAAAGCGTGTTGCTAAAAATATGGAACATGTAGTGAAGTCCTTGTGCAAACACAATCTCATTTGGATGCTGATGTGTTTGTGAAGGCTTACATTTCATAAACAGCCTGTTCTCATTAACAGTGAGGGTGAGCTTCCTAATCTTACCCAGAGTTTACTTTTAATTAGGATTCCTCAATTGCCTCTGCTCTCTCAGAGACTTCGCCGTCAAGATCCATCTGTGTTCACTTGTTTGTTTTTTTTATCAAACCCTCCGTCTGCCTGCGTTGGATTAATGTGTGTGTATGTCAATGAATCTAATGTTAGCGGCAGCGGTACCTTAAAATGCCAAGTATGAGCCTGTATCTTTGTGCTGCGCAGAGAGGAGAATGAGTTTAGAAACCCAGTCTGCTTGGTCATTTGAAGGTCATTTCCTGTTCTGATGACATTTTACACACCGTGTTTGAAATAGTGTGTGTGAGAGTAGCTTTATTTGTCTCATATATGTGCTTTTTTGAAGGGATGAAGAATGCAGAGAGGATGAGACGGAAAGAAACAGAACTCTGAGTCCTGTGTGAGATTCAGTCAAATATATCTCATGCAACAGCAAAAGCCCAAACTCAACCGAATTGTCACAAGATGGATATATGTTTTGTTTTATTGCCAAATCACAGTTTGCATGTGTGTTAGTGCATGGGTGTATAAGCCTGATGATACTCGTGGTATATGGAACAGTGTCGTGGAGTACTAGCAGCTTATTTGCATTTTAAGCTGAACGGAAATCTTAGAGGAAAGCCTCCTCAGCCTTTCTGTCATCAGTGGGCTGACAGCCATTGTTCACGCACACACACACACAGACACACACACACATGCACACACATTCAAACAACTGCATACTGATAACTATGAGGAAAACAACACACAGTTAGGCTCAGACAAGAGTAGGGAGCAATGCTGAAAACTGCATAAAACAAAACAAAAGCATAGAATAAAAAAATATATTTGTACCCACCCACCTACACAGTATGTGGGGAAGAGGTGGTTTGTATCTATTCAAATTGGATGTTCATTGTGAGCAATGCTTAACCCAAAAAAAAATCGTGATCAAGCAGGTTTTAACACATACAATAATAAATACACACACATAGACACTGTGGCCAGAAGCCATAACTCAGTCTGTGTGTCGCTGCAGGATGAATTCTTTTTAATATTAAGCTGTCAGATTGGAGAAGGAAGAGTCACAAGGAAATGACTAAGGAGGCTTTTCTGCACATCATGCACCTACACTCACTCTCTCTCACACATACACACACACATACACACTTGTAGCGGTCTGTCACATACAATTACATACAACTGACAATTATAACATAAGGTATCTAGTCTGTGGCTCCATAATTTTGACTGAGCCCTCTTCACTGATGTTTTCTGCAACAGCTCCTTATTAAAGCTCCACTGTCAGCCCATCTTTTCACTGGAACAAACACAGCACACAAAATATGAGGAACAGCCCAAGCTTCACCTACAAACTCACAGCATTTATCTGTCCTTCCAGCTCAGGCGTTTTCAAAGCATCTCTCTCACACACACACACACACACTGAAGGCAAAGGGTAACAGAGACAAACTGTCCTGTCTTGAATGAGCTGGGTAAAAGAGGCTGTAGTGATAGACTGTGATGTCCACACAGGATGAAAAACATGAAGCATGAAGTCACATCATGGCTGTAAAAGCCTCCCTTTGGAAATAACCAACAAATACAAATGTCTTCTAAAGACAATCCTTAGGAGACAGCAGTGTTATTTTATTCTGACAATTACAGTTTATCAAATTGTCATTTTAAATCAAAACATAATTGTTCAATGCCAGAATCCTTAAAGACATTAAGGCAAATGGTTTAAAGCATCAGCCTGTCAAATTCTGTACTGTTTATCTGATTTTAACCATTCCAGTCCAAGCCAGTTTGTGTTTTTATAACTTCCTCCACACTGAATGTGTCTCTTTGATGTGTGCTAGAGAAAGTCTTTTGCCTTTTTTATGACTAATGTAAATTTCCTGAGCAATTCTAAGAAACAAGAAAAAAATATGCAAAGAGAGAAACCTTTAAAGGATCAGGCTTTTGAAATACCAACCCTTCAATAGAGAATTATGAAATGCACATCAGGCTTGCAAGTTCATCAAACTTTTCTTTGTACAAACATTTATATACACTCACTAGGAAAACTTGACCTGTTGACATGCATAAGATATTCCAAACAAATAGAACAAATCTGGTTTATGTTTCTCTGTCTCTCACATACACTTGAGCATTATCACACAGAGTAAAACAGCTCCGTGTTAGAGCAACAAAAAGTCATCCTGCATGAATTTATGCATGTTTCCTCATTATATAAACAAACTTTATTTATGAAGAATATTCTAATAACGATACAACAGAGTACAACCTGTAAACATTGTTTCAGTCTGCAACTTGCTCTGACCCGAGCATGTTAAATAGAGCGTGCATATTTATATTTGTGGGTTTTATCCACACTCCATCATCCACCCACAGCTACAGCAAACGCCCCAAATGATGCTTTAAACATGCTTTAACCTTGTACAAATAGAAGATTATAAGCCCTCTGTATGGGGAAGCTTCACAAACATATGTTGTTCATTTGTGCCGTTAATTTATCTAGAGATTAAATATGTTGTAGTATAAATACCAGTGGGCTTTAGTGGGACAAAACTAGACTGTAGCCTATATGTGCCTTCAGTGCATGCTTTGAATGATCATTTCATTTCACTTTGATCTGTGTGCATGTGGCATAGTAGATCTGTTTTAATACTTTTGTTGTCTCTATCTATGAATGCCAGTATCTGTCTCTTCTGATGATTCAAAGGATAGAAAAGGATGCAGTTACTGTATATGTGTTTATGAGAGCAACAATGACCTTGGCTTCATGGGTTTCACACTCATGGCAACTTAAGAGGGACAAAGTACATCCCAGCCGCAGTACTTATTGACTCCATGTGATATCAGAGTGTGTCAAACACAGCTAAATGTTATAATCAGAGTAAATAAATCCAGAGGAGAGAAAACCCAAACCTCCAAATAACCACAGGCTTTCCCATTCACACTTAGAGGATTTCTGTGCTCCAGCTGAGCATGTCGGTGGTTTTCAGGGGTTAACTCCTCTGCTTCTGCCATGGCAGTGAGAATAAATGACATCTCTTTATGTCAGATTAATGTTATAGCTGTTATTTGCTCTGGGCGGTCCACTACCACTAAGTTTCTGGTGGGCAGAGCAAGGGCAAAGGAAAGCACCCGAGCAGAGAAAATCACCAGGAAAAAAAAGAAGAGGTTAGGGCTAACTAATGCAAATACATTGGCAGGGGTCTTAAAATGTCACTGGAGGCAACAACAATCAACAACCAGAGCCGGGCTGAGAAGAGCACAATCTGAGTTTATGTGCCCAGGCATGACCAGTCGAGAGGTGAAAGAACTCAACCTTATTTTTGCATAATTATTGGTATCAGCAACCCACTTTGAACCTCTTAAGAGAAAAAAGAAAATTCTCAGTCAGAGCCTGCCCCCAGCTTAGGCTACAAGTATTTAAGCCTGCCAGAAAGTTCAACATACTGCAGGAGTTTTGATGTGGGTTGGACTTCAAATAAAGACCACATTTAATATAAAATAATAAATTATGCTGACCCTTCTTTCCTTCATGTTTTATCTTCCTGAACCCCAAACAGACCCAAAAAACAATTATCGTTTTTAAGACTTTTATTCAACTGTCTACACATTGCATGTATAGACACTTTACGCCCCTCACTGCCCTCCTTTGCATGGCTATAAACTCAGAGCAGCAGCTTCATTATAAAATTGTACACTCACCCCCTGCATTGTAACCTTAACTACACTGCAGTCCCTTCATTATTTAGTAGTACACTTCATCTCTGTTAGTATCATTACAGCAGTGCAGCTCTTTCATTAGACAGCAGTCTGTCCATAAGAAGACTCTCTCTCTCTCTCTCTTCTTTCTCGCTCACTGACTAACAGGCTGGATGCTCTGACGAGTTTGCACAATAATTTTGCACTCAACCTCTACTGCTGTGAAAATCAGTGACACAGCAATCTTGTATTTTTACCTTTAAGACAAAGACTAAATGCAAAAAGAACCGAACAAGAGTGTGTGTAAAACAGAGTGTGGCATTGGTGTAAAACACACCACAATGAGCAAAAATAAAAGTTATTTAATTGCTTCTTATGTCAGTTTTTGTTCTGCTGGCAATGAACCAGGCTCTCCATCTCCCACGTCAACATTCACCTCCTGCGTTTCATTCCTAATTCCTTATTCCTCATTCAAATGCATGCCATTTTAAAAGCCTCAACTAATCTTCTATTATGTGCAAAGTGCCTGCAGGATTTTTCTGAACAGATGCTTTTGTCATGACTTTGGGGAGTTGACTCCGCTGCCAGCAGTATCTCCTTCCTCCGTGCTCCACAGGGCATCGACTCGGGTGCTCTAAGGCTCTGCAGTAGTTCACACTGGTGTCTCTGTGAGGCTCTTTAGCAGGATTACAAAAGGACATTTTACCAACTGTTATCTTGCATATTTTGTATTTTGGGGTATCTTTTGTCTCTACGTTAGTACAGGGGAGAATGAATACAAGTTTGCTGTTTGGAGGTGTGATATTTTCCCAGTTTGTGTTTGATATGTCCCAACTGAAAATGTTTAAGATAAGTTTTACAAATGTTGTGTTTACATTAATAATAGATGGTTAATCTCAATAGAATCTTTGCAGTGCTGCTTCATAAATATTGGATAATATTAACATTTAATGTGCCCTGTTGTATCTCTTTGACTTTGGTTTGGTCCGTTTAGATCTACAGGCTCTGTCTTACACCCAGAGCAAGGAATCATACGACACCAGAGATGTACCGATTTACAGTTTTCTAGGCCGATTCTGATTTCTGATTTTTTCAAGGTCAAATCTGCTGATAAATATTTTTTGGATATGTTTGGATAATATCTTTTTTAATATATCCATGTATCCACAATGGGCAGGGAGTTAGTTTCAGACAAGAGGAGAAAGTGCTTGGAAAATATTTTTGCATTAATTTCTAGTGTTTCAATGCTTTTTCGACTGTGCTGATTGGCACCTGACATCCACTCTTGTGTGTGTGTGGCTGTTGTGTTTGTGTCACTGTGCACAAGGCAATAACGTTTTGGCTCATGTGTGACTCTGAAATTGGCACCAAATCAGCTATATTTGTGAGGGACCCATCACAGCCTAACAGGTTGAAAATCAGCCAATTCCAGTCATCAGCCAGTCAATTGGTGCATGTCTATGCAACACAGCGCACGGCTTTGCTATTTTCATCTGATAAAGTTACTTACTTACCTGTCCTCGTCTGTGTCCAATAATGAGTTGTGGTCAGGTGAATTGAAGTCGAATTGCTATCTTGAGGCAGCAAAAGCAGATGCTCCATTTACCAACAAAATCCAGTCTTATAGGTTTAATACAGCAGAATGTTCCTGCTATCCATGGGGCACAATTTAAAGATAGATGGGTTCACAGTGCAGCAGCACCTCTCCTCTGTTAAATATCAATGCATTTGCTGATAAATCACAATATTCCAGTTTAGGATCTCAAACTACATTTATCTAGACATGGCCAACATGCATATATGTCATGCATTTAATACAATCAGCAGGGTCCTATTTAGATCATTCAATAGGGCCCAAGTTTATGGACTGTATTTGAATTTTCAGTCACATAATTTTTAATATCTCAGTTACTGTTAAGCATCCTACAGTTTTATTTGTGCTATAAATGCTTATGATCATATTTATTGCTTATTTATTGCTTTATGTGTTCATTGTTTGAAAATATATAGAACAATTCAGGTTGTTTATTTTTACACTACAATAGAAATGTGCTTTCATTGAAAGTGTTCCAATTCATGAAATAACATGTTTTAATTCTATTGGATTTTTAAAAATAAATCTCAATACTTTTCCAACAGTCTCTATCACTCATAATTTATTTTGAACAACTACAAAAGAAACACCATTGCTTAATAACTGAGTACTCATTCTAAATGTACACTCTGGATCAAAACAAGATGAATCATTGCCGAATTTTAGGCTCTAAAGCAAAGTTAAAACAAGCTCTGCGTGCAAGCGAAAAGCCTCCTTGGGGTCCAGAAAGGCTGTAATGGCTGACAGCCTGAACCCCTTTCTTTATAGAAAGATCATGTATTTTTCATCACAGAAAGCCTTTGAACCCAAGTTGTGGGGGATCATTTCTGTGGACTTCTAAAGAGTCTTCCTGTCATCCCAGAGTGGCAAAGAGCTGATCTGGGCCCCTGAGTATACACTGTACACCGAGAGTACATCAAAAACTCTGACTCACGCACAAATTTAAGAGTTCACACAAAATTGAAACGTGTTTAGACACGGCTGCAATATGCACGCCAACATGGGAGGCAAAAAAATGAAAGAAAATAACTTATTTCTCATTTCTGTTTCATATGCTTGTCCTTCCATACAATCCCGATGGGAAATCATCACTCCGGCTTTCTTTATATGCATGTGATTAATTAGGCATCTTGTTATAACCAGCTGATCTGCATAAGACTCTCATGTTTGAAGTCCCTTTCATTACCACTCAAAGGTTATCTCACAGGTGTGACTTAATATACAACACACACACACACACACACACATCAGTTAGCATGCACAGAAAACATACACACATGCACTCCCATTCAAACATGCAGACAGGCAAGCACAGACACACACGCGTGCCCACTCAAGAGTTTAGACTGACTGAAACACACACATGCACACACAGACCCTGCATGGACACACACTAAGACAGACATATTATGTAACCCCCCTGACAGAGGGTCCTGCTTGCTCGTGTACTGGTGGCAGTTGAGTCTGTGCCAACTCATTAAGAACACAGCTGGACATGAGGCTGAGAGATTGGTAAGACCCCAGGCGTGCTCAGACAAATGTCTGATTAGATTTTTCCACAATGCTCTTGACTGTAAAAGGTTTTTGCGGCGTGTGTTTTATCAGCCCATGAAACTTGTTTCCAACAGCAGCTTCATTTGACTGAAGCAAATTAAGCATCTGCACTTCACTGTATGTTATTATGCATGTTGAAAGTTCAGTAAAAGTTGTCTCAACTCCACTGTAGATGGAAGTATAAGTGTGCTGAATTGAGTCTTCTCAGCACTTGATGTTGAATTCCCCCTGTTTTTATCTCCACAGTGCTCTCCCAAACCTCTGCAAGACTTTTTTCCCTCCTCACTAATAGACCTTTATCTTCAGGATAAATCCTAAATCTATCAAATTTGCATCTACAGGGTTTGGATGAAATAGCAAACCATACTAACAAAATATGAGGTTTAGCATAACAATTTGAGGAAGTTACTGCGTGAGGTCTAACGTTTCCCTCCTTTCTTCACATGTCCCTTTATTCAGGACACTTTCAGAAAAGTTGTGTTATTCAAAATCCAGAAATGTCAAATGTATTTACTTTGCTTCCATCATGTTGTCTTTGTTGTAAGAGTTAATGTAGCATCATTTGAATGCCGCAAATGCATAGAGTGCACTCACTCAGGTTTCATTAAGGTCCAGTGGTTGTAGGGTCCACCTTCTGGACTGAAACTGCACCAGTGCCCCTCCAAGCCTGTCACTGTCGCTAGCCTGCTGACATAGCACAAGGGCAACATTGAATGGGTTTTTGTTTGAGTGTATGTATGTGAGCAGGTGAAAATAATGAGATAGAAAATAGACAGAAAACCAAAGTGGAGCAAGACCTTTAAAAACCTCTCAAGTAACAAATGAGTACTAAGCTTCTGGAGCCGAGTGTACCAGCTGGTTGTAAAAAAAAAAAAAGAGGTCTTATCTCTAGCTTCCAACTTAGCGACAACCAAGTTGTTGACTTGAGTTTACATCGAGTCAACCAAGCCTGACTAAGAAGGGTCATAGCTGCGCCCGGTCCTATTATGCGCATCACGTGGTCCACACGAGCCCCAGTGACCAAGACTCATTAGAATGAATAATTGCTCTTGTCAATGCTGCAACCCTTTTCATTTCCTGCCCACACTTAATGAAAATGGCATGGTGTTCTTATTACAGTCTATTTAACTGTGTGTCACTGAGTCAAAACTTTCTGTGCTGACATTCTTAAACTAAACGATCAGCTTTACACTTCAAATGTTTGCCATACAGCAAACACTTGAGATCAAATAGTAACGGATTGTGTTGTGTAATTACACCGATCAGCCATAAAATTATGCTCTCCTGCCCAATATGGTGTTGGTTCCACCTCTTGTCAAAACATCCCTGACCTAAGATGACTGAAGGGACGTCTTGTATCACTTAAAACATACTACGTTGTTCCTTCTCTCCTTTGCTTAGTTTCCTTGCTTCTCTCCATGCATCTCTGGTGAGAGGGACTAAGATGAAAGGGGAAGGACATGAGTGTGGGATGCAAGTTAGGAGACATGACATGTACCCATACATCAGACATCTGAAGATGGGCTGTTGTGTTTGGTCTCAAGACATTAGCAGCAGATCTGTTAAGTCCCGTAAGTTGTGAAGAGGAGCCTCAACAGACTTGGCACATCAGGCACATCCGACAGACGCTGGACTGGATCGAGATCTGGGGACATTTGAAGCAAAGTTAACAGCTTCTTGTTGGTGTGTTCCTCCAGGCCACCTTCTGATGCTTTCCACCTTTCAGCTCTGATGCTCGCTTGCCCATTGTAGGCCCTTTCAGCAGTAGACAGGGGTTTGGCATGGGCTCCCTGTCACATCTGCAGCTATGCAGCCCTATGTGCAACAAACAGCAACACACTGTGTGTTCTGACACACTTTTATCAGAGCCAGCATTAACTTTCAGCAATTTGAGCTCCAGTAGCACTTCTGTTGGATCAGCCCTGCCTTCACTCCCTATGGGCATCAATGAGTCTCTGCTGCCCATGACCTTGTCACCAATTCAGCAGTTTTTCTGCTGTGGACCACTGTGGTAGTTACTGACCACTGCAGACTGGGAAAATACCACAAGAGCTGCAGTTTTGGAGGTTTTGAGCCAGTCATAAAGCAATCACACTTTGGAGTCAGTCGCATCCTCACCCTTTCCCCATTCCCGCTTCCAACACGTCAACTTTGAGGACAAAATGTTCACTTGCCGGCCAACGTATTGACAGGTGCCATTGTAAAGACTTAAACAATGCTATTCACTTCACCTGTCAGTGGTCATAATGTTATGGTTCATCTCTGTATATCTGCTGTATGTCTGTCAATGAGGGAGGAAGGTTGACTGTTAAGAAGTCTCACGTACAGATGGAAAAACTGTTTTTGAGGCATAGTGAAGTGATCTACAAAGAAAATAAAAATGAACAAAATCAAACAATCAAATCAAAAATCAAATCCCAAAGCTGAGCATGTAACAAAGCTGTGATTGCATTGAACACGGTGCTGAGGATATTTACAACAAAAGTTGTAAACACGTCAAATTACACATGTAAGTTGAACAGCAGCGGGTCTTTGGAAGGTTGCGTTCACCTTCATGTACAGCTGTTTGCGTTCATCAGTCGCTAGTGAATTGGAGCCGCGTTGACAAATGAGCTTAATTTAGCCTCACTGAAGTAAGATTAATTGGAGGTGTCGAGGTATGAAGCAGCAAATGACGACACACCTTTGGAATAATGACGAGTAGTAGAGAGGGAGAGCATGAGAGAAAGGTTTACTGGTCGTGTTTAAGTTTTATCAGGAAGTGTGACAGTTAGTAGGTTGTCCTCAAGATCCTGAACGTAAACAGCAGTGGGAAATAGAAGAAAAGTGGGAGGAAATAAAGAGCTGCACATACGTCCTAAATGATGGCTGCTTGGCCCACTTGTAAACTTAATCAACTGAGGAGCATCAACAAGAGACTCTCTTGTTGATGCTCAACAGCATCAGAGGGGGGGTTCTTGAAGTGATTATTTACAAAGAAACAAAGCGTTCAAAACTCCAATCAAGGTGGAATCACAGCTAGACAAAAATGATTTCTGAGAGAGAGGAGACAATGAAGAGAAGGACTGGCAGAGGGAGACAGTAAAATGTTTATCCAGGTTGTAAATATACTGCAGGGATGGCTGGCAGCATAAGAAGTTTTTTCTATGTGCAGCTGATTAAAATTTAATGAAAGATAAGATGCAGCTACCCTTTTTGGTGCATTTGGTTTGGTTGTATTTCATTTCACCTGTGCGATGTACAATTTTTCTTTTATACATTCATGTGAAGGCTAAGCAGTGTGTGTGTTAGGGCATGTGTCCACAGACAGTGCATACATTCTCAGTTTCAAGGAAATATCAAGGAAAACTTGAAGGTAATGTAAATGAGTCATGTCCTGGTATTAGCAGCAGCTCTAGACCCTGAAACCCTCCAAAAGACGTGTGCGACTCGCGTCTCCTGCGTCATTACAATGAGGGTCAACATCAGTCTCATCAATTAAGAGGTTAATAAAGTAAATCAGGAAATATAATTGGATTACAAAAACCAATACCATTTCTGGCAGTCACAGAGATAAAGTAAGATATGTCCTTAGTTTGAGGCAACAGTTCACTTAAGTACAATATTTACAGCTCTCAGCAGTTCTATCCTTAAACAAACTCCCCGAGCAGTCAAGCACCCGAGCTGACAGCTTTAAAACCCAACAGAGTGTAGAGGGCAGAGGCGCTGTCAGAGGGTGACGACTGACAGTCACACCAGCACCCAAAATCAACAAAATACAATCAATCACACTCACTTGAATTGTTTGACTTCAAACACATACTGCAGATAAACAAAAAACAGGCGAGGACAAATCACTTCTTTTACCTTTACCTTTGACCACTATTGTTGTGCTGCAGCTAAATATCAGGGTAATAATCAATAGCTACCAATGATATACATAAGGGATAGGACAATATATCAGTATGGCAATAAATCATCAACCTGACTCTAGTGATATACATATTTATAAAACGTGCACATGTTGTTCTTACGCACATCTGTTCTCAGTGTAATCAGCAGGCTTGTGCACCTTTTTGTCGTTTGCATCCAGAAAATCACAATTTATGATTAAAATACATCCCTTTTAAAACCAGCGTTTTCTTTGGATTGTTTGGATCACTTCAATTATGTTTGCTCAGAGGAGAGAACCCTTCCAGAAATTAAAAGAAGAGGTCTATATCAAGTTCTGTGCAAAGAAACGCATCACGGCTCACAAGCGGGACATATCTTTCACTGGAGCAGGACAAATTGGCACACAACTTTTACCATACGCCAGAATTTCCAGCATTCAGGGCAAAACAGCTCTCTCTGGGATAACTGACAAAGGAGACTATGTGACACTCTGTCAACAGAACAAGCTGGACCATCCAACATCCACACTGAAGGTAAGAGAAGGAAAACTACTGTGTTTGTATCCCCTTTATTTTGATGTGTAAAAAAAGTTTTTTTTGACAGTGAAACAATGTTTTGAGATTATACTCAATGTGACAATGCTTGTTTCTTGAATAACTCAGAAACTCCACACAGTCCATTGGTCGATTAGGAGGAGCAGGAGGAGCCAAACTAGCCAGAGGAACCCTTCGCTTGGTCTTAGACACAACAAAAGCCACACTGGGCATCAAAGGACCATTTACAAACATATCAAATGTATAGAAGTGTTGTAGCTGCAAATCTTATGGTAAAATAAAAACAAGACTGTTAACTAATGTTATATATTTATTGTCCGCCGATGACATGAAAGTAATTTAAAAGAAAATGCATAACTCTTTTTTTAATATTTGCCTAATAAGGAGATTTACCTAATATTTATTTTTGATCCTCTGCTTTGTCTGAATGACAGTCACATTAGATTGGAGGTGGTGGTGCTGTCTGTCATGGTATTGGGGGGCCAGTTCCTGTAGAGGGGCGCCATGTCTGATGGCCAGGTTGTGTGACACATAGCAGGTCATGATGATGTAGCAAACTTTCCAGGGGCTACACAACTCAAGAGTGAAATATTTGCATCACCAGTTGTCTGCACATTAATAATATAGAATGATAGAATGAAACCCCTTTCTGTTGACAAGATTGAACGTATCATTGGATGGTGCTTTTATTGTGATGTGTTGCACACATCACATTGGAGTCTGTGACTCCAATTATGTTTCTAAATGTGGCAATTGCTTGAAATCTCCATTTGAATTTGGCTTGTTGTGTATCTCTGTTTGGGAACTGGTCAACTGGATGTAGTTCAGGGCCAGGAAAATTATAGCATCCAACACTGGCGGCATGATCCTGCTCATCGATGGCTGTAAAATACCAGATAAGTCTCCAACCTCACGCTGGAATGTGCCTGTTGCCAAATATCCCAGGGTGGACAGGAGTTGGATGTGTACAGGGCTGGCTTTCATGCATTGGTTTCTCGCTCCAACAGGAAGTCCTAATTTGCAACATAATTTCAGCAATATATGTTTTGGGAAGTGGTACCTGCTTAGAAGCCACTTTGTGCTCTTGCCAAACTCCCTGCAGAGCCCATGGTTTGCCAAATCTTCCAATAAGGCAACATGAACCATGGCACTTTCTTTGAAATGCCTGTCACAGCTGTCTTTTATAGATTTTGAAACCAATTAGGCAACATGCCTGTTTCAAGCTAAAACATTTTTGATTGATACATATTTTTAAACTAAGGAAACCCGGGACATAATGTGTACGTTGACGTTAATCCGCTGTTCATTGTCTTTGGGGAATTAGTCATTCTTAATCTTTAAGTTTTTTCAGCTGTTTGCTGGTCTTTCTTTGTGAAGCCAGTGTAAAACAATTGTTCTATAAATAAAAATGTATGTTATATATTACTCATTGTATAACATGAATGTTATTATGCTACAGCTAGCATTTGCATCCAACTTGTGGTATAGAATGATAAATACGGTACATGACCTTTTAGCATGAATTTAAATGCATTGTAATAACGGGTATATTTAATCCACTGGCTGTGTTAGGTATACAAGACTCCCAATGGTTTTTATTGTTAAATCAATTATAACATATCCGATGTCCCAGGAGCCCGGTAAATTTAAAAATGCTCAATCTGAAAAAGATTAAAACAGACACATAAATCCATCCATTGCCTTTTGCTCATCTGAGGCTGGGTCGAGTTGGCAGCAGGCACAGTAAGCCAACCCAGACTCCCCTCTCCCCAGCAACACTTTCCAGCTCCTCCTTGGGAATTCCGAGGTGTTCCCAGGCTAGACAAAAAAATATATAATCCCTCCAGCGTATTCTGTGTCTGCCCCGCAGTCTCCTCCCATTTGGCATGCCTGGAAAACCTCTAAAGGGAGGCGTCCAGGAGGCATCCTTAACAGATGCCCAAACCACCTCAACCGGCTCCTTTCGATGCGAAGGAGCAACGGCTCTACTCCGAGCTCCCCCCGAATGTCCAAGCTCTTATCCCTATCTCTTCCGGAGGAAGCTCATCTAGGCCACTTTCGGTCACTACCCATAGCTCATGACCATAGGTGAGAGTTGGAATGAAGATTGATCGGTAAATCGAGAGCTTTGCCTTCAGGCTTAGCTCCCTCTTTGCCACAATGGTCCGGCACAACGCCTGCATTACTGCGGACGCGGCGCCAATCCGCCTGTCAGTCTCACGTTCCATCCTACCCTCACTCGTGAACAAGACTCCGAGATACTTGAACTCCTTCACTTGGGGCAAAGACTCACTCCCCACCTGGAGAGAGCAGTCCAGTTTTCAGTCAGAGAACCATGGCCTCGGACTTGGAGGTGCTAACCCTCATCCCAGCCGCTTCGCACTCAGCTGCATACCGCCCCAATCCCTGCTGGAGGTCCCAGCATGAGGAAGCCAACAAAACCACTTCATCTGCAAAAAGCAGAGACGGGATTTTGAAGGACCCAAACTGGAAACTCGTCTCCCCCTGGCTGCTCCTTGAGATCCTGTCCATGAAAATCACAAACAGGACCGGTGACAAGGGGCAACCCTGGCCGAGGCGAACACTCACAAAAACTGCTAATTAAACGCACAGTATGTAAATTCAGCCACCAGGGGGCTCTCAATCAAAACACTAACAAAAGATGATGTTAAGGCTTACGGGTTATAATTGAGTGATTGTCTCCGCTACTCCACCCTCACCCCTGATGAAAATGAACCCTGAGTTGACCAAAGTCAAGACGAAAGGGCAAAACTGACCTGAGAAAGAGAATATGTTTACCGACCATGTATCAAAGTATAATTTACATGACGTTATCACAGCAGGACATCCAGCAACAGTACAGCGGTGTTCAGCAGCAATTCCTGCTTTTGTATACGGACATCCCACAGTCTTTCGGGTGCAACGATAAACATGTCGTGGACGTCATGTCGTGGCTCTGTCGTGGTGGGTGCCCTGAAATTGAGGATTTCTCTGGCTCTTACAACTGTTAGAAATATTTGAGGTAATGTAAGTACTTAGAAAGTATATATAGGTTTAGTCCATTTTTAAATCATTTACATATTTTGGTGCAGAATTTTACATAAAACACCTTCGAGTCTTTAAGGTTTTCTTTACACAGGGATCTTATAAACCAGTAGGCAATCTTCCAAATTCATCTCGGATCCGTTTTGCTTTAAAAAAATAAAAATAAAACCTTTTTCATGAACAAGAACACCCTGACGTGACCAAAGCTGCTTCCAGAGGGAGGACGGGGTGGAGGGATCAAACACATATTGAACAGTGTCAGTGAAGGGTATCAGAGGGTTTCAAAATTCCCAGCATGTCGGCGGAACTATAGGACAGAAAAGAAGAAAGTAAAGAAAGCTTAAGAAAACAAAACAAGCAATGACTAAAGAAAAAAAATATTGTTCAAGCTCAATGACACACTGGGATGCTCAATCTTCCGCTTCAGCTCAAACTTCTGCTGTCGGTTACGCATCTCAAACTCTGTAAAACAGTTTTTAGTTTTTTTTTTGTGTTCCTGTATGTGTTTGTAGACTAAAAAAAAGGAGAATAGCACAACTAAATGACTAAAATTTGTCCATTTACCACAACAGACGAGGCTATACTTGCTCCTGATTGACTGAGGGAGCCGACGCGAGCAGCACAAAATTGATGATGAACCCGAAAACTCACGTTCGTTTATTGGAGGGGGGGATGATCGGATAAGCAGAAAAAGGGTGAAGGAAATGAAAACAGTGTCGCTCCTGATGTTTTGAACAGTGAAGTAAGGACAGGAAAGTTAACTGTAGGACAGAGCTGTGAAAAGACAACAGACAAACATTAGGGCACAAGCACACACAACCTCAACAAGTAGATTTGATGATACACACAGAGGCTCTCTTTTACTGTAAATGCATGCTCTGAGATGTAAACACACATTTACATGTAAATTTATACACACACACACAAACTCATCCACCCACCATAATCATCTCATTATATTCTTTCTATTCTTTATGATTTCCCCCAACATAACATGAGATAAATTCTCTAAATCGATGGTTAAGCTGTGTGGAGAAAAACATTCAGGGGCTAATGTGTTGATTTTTAAACACCACAAACAGGAACACGATCCTCTGCATTCTGCAAATCCCCCAGTTATTAATTCATCTATGTTTTCACAAGCTTTGAACAGGTTAAGTGGGTGAAAGTAAGTGCAGGTAAGCAAAAGAGAAAATGACAAGGCACAATGTTAAATGATTTGAACAGTGACATTATTTTAGACTGCTCCTATTCACAAAGTTTTTAAAGGAATACAATTTCAAAGAAGAGTCGTAGTGCTTAAAGAAAAATTGGCAAAATCCGGTAAATTAACAAAAAGCGATTGCCCGTCTTCTATCTCTCTCAAGCAGATTGGCGGACGAACACCCAGCGAGAGTTCAAAAGCAGAGTAAATAACAGTGAGGACGAGAGAGGAAGTAAATACCCTGTGGAGTGAAGGACATGGAGTATCTCTTTGCTGAAAGTAAAAAAAAACAAGAAACAAAGTAAAAATGCACAAGATGGCAACAAATGTTCACTGTAGGAGATGAAGTGCTGTGTTGTGTGTCTGCAAGTGTCTTCTCTGAGGTCCTTCATCAGCTTCAAGACATTAGGTGTTTGTGGCACTCGGCACTGATTGAAGCACTACTCAGCATGCAGATAAAAAAAAAAATCCTAATAATAAAAAATAGAGAGACAGCAGCTCATATCAGAATTGTGGATAAAAGGTTTTAACAAGCAGAAACCTCCAGCGTTGAAGCCAATGAGGAAGTGCAAAATCCTGTGTTCACCTGAGGCTGACTACAGAAGCACCAGAAGTCACAAACACACCCCATTCACAAAAGCTTGTTTTTACATCAGAAGTGAACATGTTAACAGTCTGGTACAAAAAAAAAACGGAGGGATTTTTCATAACTCATCCCTTTTAAATTTTATCAGGGATAAGTGCTATTCACATTGAGGCGCGTATAGCTGACCTGATTGACAGGTGGGTGTGATGTAATGGTATGTCAAGAGGCTTAAAACCCGCCTCAGCTCCAGCCCTCAGCCTGTCGTTAGGTTGACTGAAAGTTAGGGTGAGACAGGATTTCCAGCATGGTCGTCGATGTGACTCCAAAGCCCCCTAAAGCCCCCCGCAGTAACAGATGGGTAAGGTCACTCAGGCTTCGTCCATAACATATAACATTGTAATCTCCTGCAAACCTAATTAACATGTAGGTCTTAATTCAGCTAATGTTATTCCAATGAAAATTTTTCAGTACTGGTTTTTGAAGGGAATCTTGAGTTTGCATGCATGTTGTTATTTTTCCCAGCAGCACACTGTTTCATATTCATACACCCACACACACTCACACTTCGCATCTGCCCACAGTCAACAACAGTCCAACTCTATTCACCTCTGAGCAACTCATCTATCTAAGGACTGGATGCCTTGCTTAGAGGCATCTAACTCTCCAGTGCTGGGGAAGAGAGGAGCTTGTACTTATTTCATACAGAAATGCTGTTCCTTTTAATATTAAAAACAGTAACAATACCCTTTTTTTTAAACAGTTTGTTTAAAAACTAAGGTGTGTCTGTTTTTAACAGAAAAAACATATATACATACAGTGTTCATTTGACAGTTTGAGAGGTATCTCCTGGCTGAAGAAAGCTTCATCCTTAACAGAACATTTATATTGATCTCAATTCCAAAATGTTATATCAATATCTGATCATTTATTTGACAGGAAATGTCAGACAAGAATTTAAACTTGATACATTTATAAATTAAAATGATGGCATGCATAGCTGGTGTTTACCTGTAACTGTTGCTTCTTAATTACCACATTGGTTGTTAGACACTTTATGAAGTCTGTATGATCCTGATCAGCTGTTTTTTTCAACTTGCACTCCAAGGCACAATGAAAAATGGAAACACCAACACAGGCAACATAACACAATTTGATACATTTTCACATGCAAAGATAGCAATACAAAATCCAGGCACCGATAAAGGATGGGGTACAGAGAACTGAAAAACCAAATGAGATAGAGGGATATAAATCGGTGTTTTAGCCTTGTCTGGATGTCGGTGGGCTGTGTTTATGAATAATGGAAAAGCTCAAGTCAGTGGCCTTTAAGAACAGCATCCAGGTAAACAGATTCTCTGTATTTCTCTGCCTCTGTCTCCTCCGTCATCCTCACACTGTGGCTTTTCCTCCTAAAGCACACCAACTTCCCTATCTCACTCACTCACACAGACACACACACACACACACACACACACACACAGAGTACAGTCAGTTCTGAAAAACTTGTTTCGCTGTGCTCTGTTTGATCCCGTCCATCTTACCTTACTCCCTCCATCTCTTCCTCCTCTTGTCTCTTCCCCTCACTTGTGGATGCTTTTCTGTTCTCTCCCTTCCATTTATGCAGAATTATTCACCGTTTCAAACAAATCTCTGAGGGAACGCCTCAGACTTTCCCATTCACCTGCTCCTAGAGCATCACCATCACCATAAAAGTCTGTTCTGTCATTTAAAAAAAGACAATACTCAGGTTTTTTTTTGGAGGCAACCTGTGTGATATTTTTTGAAAAAGGGACTGATATTACAGACAGCTGCAGGGAGCGGGGGTGGAAAGGGTGAGAGGGGAAAACAGGGGAGTCATAGCTGAAGGCAGGCCGTATCTCTGTATGTGAGTGTGTGATCATGTGTGTGTGCAGTGTGTAGTATTGGAGCTGCATTTCAGTGAGGGTCTTATCACAGTAACACAGCTCAAAGGTCGCACAGGCACAACATTTTGTCTCCTCTATGGTTGTCTGTGTGTGTTTGTTTATGTGACATCTTACCCTCTATTTATGAAGTATTTTCTTTTTCTCATGACCTTGAAGAGTGTGGTCTAAACAACAAGTTAGAACACATTTACATACTATGATAACATGTATTTTAAGTTAACCCACAGAACTGTTTGCCTCCTTCAAAAATGCACAAAGCCGTTAACTTCTTTAACGTCACAAGCAAATGTTATTTTTTTGCATTTAAACATGGAGGCTAACAAGTAGGCAAACAAGGAACATGTTTTCTTGGTTTTTGAGCAGGAAGTGAATGTTACCTGTAAAATGGGAGTCTGACAGCCTCCAGAGGATTTTTTTTTTTTGATGAGTGGCTTTAAATTAATCTTAAGAGTGTTCTGACAGTTAAGGCCATGTCAAGCTGCACAGTTGTAACCCACTTTGATGATTCAGCCTGCATGTTCTTTTCACTGCAGGAAGTCTGGAAGTCCTGGAGAGTCAAACGAGCCTCGTCATCTTTGAGAGTTGCTGATCCATTTATAGACGACATCAACTCAGCTGAGGGTTTTCCCTGAAGGTTTGACTGTCAGGTCATTTTGGGAGCACGTTTGCCTGTGATCAGTTGTATTTGTGCCACACGGAAAATAGTCACCTATGCACCAAACAATGATTTTAACCGTTCTGACAATATTGACTTTTAATGGCTTTTACCTTCAGCTTTATTTCTCATGGTTTATGAGTGAGTCCATTTTTCTCCGTGTGTCCACCTGTAGATCTGTGGAAGTTATACTTTACACTCGCCTTGTCTGTAAAGAAAGCTTTGACCTCGTAAGAAAAGGAATCAAAATCCCCACTGATAAAGTCGGGGAGATAGCTGGATGTTAGGATAGAGAGAGGATGAGTGACAGAAGAAGACAGTGAGATAGAGGAAGAGAGAGAGGACAGAAAGAGCGAGAGGACATCGGGGCATGTATCAGCTTTTTGATATGTGAAGCGAAGGAAACGAGTGATGGCACCCGGCACAGACATGGAGACGGGACGACTGACAGGGTGATTCTCTATGGCACTGAGGCTGCCCCTCTTACTCACACATGGCTGACTGCAGAGATACATAGACTGATGTGAAAACACACACAGCTACACATTGCAGCATACAGAAACAACTCTGATACTTTGATATATATCTCGATAAACCAAAATACATAAGCATGTAGGGCTCAATAGTGTGGTTCCGGAAGTAAAAATCCCATCCATAGCGGATTGGATTACTAGCCATAATGTCATTACCATCCAAGATAGACGTACCCCGAGCTACCAGAGTGTAAAAAAGATAGTATACTGTAGAAGAAACAAGTTGGTATGATACATGGTTCATTTGCTAAAACTAGAACTAGAACTAGAACTACACTACCCATGAACATAGTGTCAGAGCGACATCTCTAATCGGTGGAGCTAGCTGTTACCATGGCAATGTATCCCACCGCCTGATGTTGTATGTGAACGTGTAGTTTAGCTAGCTGGCTAGCTAGTTAGTAAAATAACATGGAAACTAATAACCTTGTAATGCCGCAGTGAATGTAATTGATATATTCACACAACACAAACTACAAGATAATTAACCCCTCTAATGTGTTAGAAAGTTGCACACACCTTTTGTGTTAGCGGGTCAAATTTGACCCATGATTTAAATCAGCCTAAAATACTCTAGAAACAATCATTCTCATCCAATATTGTTTTTTACCTTATAACTAAGTTATTATGTTATCATATCCATGCAAAGACTGGTTTAAATTTAATTTGTATGGTCCCATGGAACTTTAAACTTGTAATATACCACTCGTTTTCAATTAAAAAAATATATAAGTTCATGCATTGTATTTTATTGAATATAAGTAAATAGGTATTTATGTTGTCTGACTGTAATAGACTAATACTAGAACAAACTTTCTAGAATGAATTACTTGTGATTGTTTAAAAAATTTATATTTTTAACCAGTGACATCTGTGGTGTTAGGGGTCAAAATAGATTTATGTTAGAAAGAAGGTAAAAAGCCATTTATTTTAAATGCATTAGAACCATATTTTATTTTGCATAACAAATCAGGTGTAAATTTAACATGAACCATTGTGTGTGTGTGTGTGTGTGTGTGTGTGTGTGTGTGTGTGTGTGTGTGTGTGTGTGTGTGTGTGTGTGTGTGTGTGTGTGTGTGTGTGTGTGTGTGTGTGTGTGTGTGTTTTCAAAGTAAAATCACTCATGACCAAAGATATGGTCAATGGCCTCATAGACAGTCAACCTCTTGCTCATGATGAAATACACTGCATGCTACAACACAATGAAATTGATAATAACTCAAACAAGCCTTATTTATAGATACCAATTGCGCGAGAATTCTGTATAATGTTGTTCATGCCCCTCCTTCTCAAGATGACACCTGGCTACGAGAAAAAAAAAATTGTGGCGCAAAAGAAAGTGTGTGCAGCGTGTGTTTGTGTGTGTGCGTGAAACACTGAGGTTCAGTTTTGGTTAACATGTTTCAATTTTCTGTGGAAAAGGTTGTGTTCCCGTGGGGGGAGGGTGCCAGGTGGATTGAGAGTACAAGTCCATACTACGGGAAAATAATTGTTCCCACCAAAGAAGGGAGGGGTGGGGGAGGTGTGCAGAGTCAAATATGAATCTTCTTTGAGCCAGATTTGATCCATAGAGCTACCCACAACTTAAAGGATGCATGCAACAGCCACTTTTTTCTGCCGGGTCATATTTGACCCGTAGCACCACAGATGTCACTTTTTTGTTAAGAGACCTTCAGAATTGACTTAAACAGTAAAAAAAAATGTTTTGTGTGTTTATAAAGCTTTTTTTGACGATATCATAAAATCTTGTGCCAATAAAAAAATCTAAAAGGCATTTTTTACATGTCTGAAGTTGAAAACGGGTCAAACATGACCCTAACACATTAGGAGGGTTAAAACACTTTAAGAACAAAAGTTATGAAGTGATATTATTCACAAAAGGGGTTGTGGGATGGGTAGTTTCTTGACTCCAGAAAGATATATGTAGACAGTCTTGTACCTTTGCCTTATTCTCAGTTTTTCAGTGTTGTTTTTGAGCAGAATCAAATGATTTATGGTCATGAGTATATGCTGGTTGTCTTGGTTCCAGGCTTCAATCCCTTGATATAAGGATTTTGTGAAATGTCAATGGAGGAAACAACTCATAACAACTCGTTCTCTCTCTCTGTCTTTCCTACGCAAACACACACACTCACTCACACAAAAAAACAAAGCATGATGTACCTGTTGTTCATCAGATATTGACCTGTTATATCACACTGACTCCATTCTCCATTTGAGCGCAGCATAGCTTTGATTAATGTGGGTCACACTGCAATTTAGTGTTCTGACATGTGCTCAATGAATGCGCTATAGTGAGAAAATGAATGGTGAAACTAGGTGATTACAATTATCCATGTGTGGATTCTGAGAATTGGCTCTTTTCATGTCAAACACTGACGAGTGGAAAAAAAAGACATCTAAAGAACATGCAGTCTGAAATGTTTCAACATTAAAACTCTCCGTCAATAATCATTAGTCAAACATTTCAAAAAACATGTTTGTGTTGGATTAAATGGGACGAATACTGATTATTATAAAAGTTTATGATACAAGCAAGATCACAGTTTGTACATGCTATACATATATATATATACATATATATAATTTATATAACTCACAGAGTTTAAAGATACATCTGAGGTCAATCACACTTTGGACTCATTGTATTGAAGGAATCATCTCAGTGTTGTCAGGTGTGAGTGTGACTAATTAGCCCCGATTAAGACCAGGTGTGAGAAGTTTATATATATTATTTTTTTTCTTGGGTTCCAGTGCTTCATGCTGACTAATTGTCATCAGAGGTCTTGAGAGGTTCATTCAAAGTCTCTCCGTGTTGTTAGTGCGAGTCTGCAGTAGCATTATGATTGGCTCGCCATTTTAAACTTTTTTTTTTTAACCTTTATTTAACCAGATAATTAACCCATTGAGATCAGGATCTCTTTCACAAGGGTGACCTGGCCAAGAAGGCAGCAGCACACGTCATAAAAAGCATGACATGATAAAGAGACAGTTTACAAACAAAAAGTTAGGAGAGAACAACAATTTACAATGTGCAAATTGATTCACAGATGAAGTGCAGAATCTTGATTCACGGATTACAATTCAGAAACACAGGCACTGTCCAATTGTCTCACGTATTTTATCTTCGTGTAGTTTGTTGTTGCTGGGGATTTCCATCCCTGCCTTCTGTGTTTCTCTATTGAGATGATTGTGTTTCAGTTCAGGATTATTTCTTTGGTCTTCCCTTGGTTTATTTCCCCCCTTATATTAACGCTCTTTAGAAAACTTAGCTTAATTGTTTCTGTGTGTTTTACAATTTTGTGTTTTGTTTTTTTCACTCTCTCCAATAATTGCTTCCATTTTTTTGTGGTTATCGCCTGAGGATAACTTTAAGACACTTGAAGTTCCATCCAACTCCCCCACACCCTGACAGAAAAGTAAAATAAAGAGCATAATGATGGTATTTATATCAATATAAACTAGATGGCAAAATATTAAATTGAATCTAACTTTGATATGTATAATGCAATAGGGCTGCAGGGTTTGAAACCTTAGCACACAGTGTATGTATAATATTTGTCAAACTGATGGTTGATGGGGGTGAAGTGCAATTAATTGTCAGCAAAAATAATTAAGCCTACATTCCATAGTCCATGACTCATCTAAACCTGCTGCTCACAAAACAGGCAAAATAATCACAGACTAGATGTTGTTAAGTACACAAACATGGAGGGACTTCCCCATTAATACAGGCAATTAAGAGGATTACAACAAACATTTTAATTGAGCTGGAGGTTTGGGAATATTTGTGCAAGCAGGCACTGCATTCTGAATAAAAGAATGTCCCTGTGTATTTCATTTAAATATAACTGTGTGTTTTGAGGAAACTTGCATACCCAGGGGATATGATTGAACAAGGTCTATTGCAGATATCAGAGGAAACAGCCAAACAATCTCCCATCCACGACTGAGTATGGAACATTTCTGTCGGGAGAGACAGATAGCTCTCTGTTTATTCTGCGTGTGTGTGTTTGGAGCAGGACGATGCAGCGATGCGGTAGCCGCTATCTAGAGGCATTAACAGGTCTGACATCACGATTTCATGCTTCGTTGGGTCGTGTGTTTGTCTGTGTTGGTGTGTATGTGTTTATATGTGTGTATGTGTTTCTATGTGTGTGTGTGTTTCCAGCAAGAGGCGAGAACGATGTTTCAGTCTGTTGAGATACAGGAGGATTACTCCATCCCCAACCCCCCTTCCCCCCTCCTCTGCGTTCCCATTTACACCAACAAGATATAGTAAGACAAACAGGACTGCAATTTTAGACACGCACCCCCTCACATTGCTACAAAAGCACACAAAGACACAATCAGACACAACCCTATGCCTGAGCCAGACACAGAATATAATGCAGGTAATAAACCTTGCCGTCCACACAAACACATTCACAGGCACTAAAATAAGCACACATGTGCACAAACACACTCATTGAAAACGAACACAAGTATACACAACCACTTTTCACATTTCCACTCCCTATAAAACACAAATCCATTCAAAGACAACCTTAAGTGACATCGTAGCTTTGCACGAGCTTAGTTGGCGCGACACACATTCTGGTGTGACCTGTGACTCCATCGGCTGATAGTAATTTACCAGGTAAGATTCTAAATTCTGCATCTGTGTTTCTCGGTGGTTGCAAATGCTGTTTGTGTGTTGGCGTGTTGTGTGTGTGTGTGTGTGTGTGTGTGTGTGTGTGTGTGTGTGTGTGTGTGTGACAGTCTTCTCTTCCACATTAATATTAACTGACACTTCAATTTGGATGGGAAATTGAGCATTTTACCGCCGGTTTGTCTGAGGATCGGGTGGCTAGATGGCTGTGTGACCTTTGCCTGTGTCTGTGTGTGAATGGAACGTCCCGCTCAACAAACAGCTCATCTTCACATGCTTTCTTCTCCTTCAGACACTCCTGATCTTGTCTCGTTTTGGCTCTGCAACACTTACTTTTCTCTGTAACTATGACAACGTCTTTCAATCTAACCAATTCACGAAGATGACAATTATTCCTGTTATTTCCCCTCGTCTATTTGTGTCTTTGTTGACGTCAAACCGAGCCTGATGTGACCACTTAATTTAAAGAAAGTGTTTTGTTCTATATCCTTCCTCATATCTTACATCGTCTCTTGATTAACAGCATGATGAGCTCCCTTTTCTCCTCTTTTCACTTGAAGGGGATGCTGCTCTGATTACTCCTCTTATCCCTTTCATCACCCAATGAGGAGAACAAGAGCCAGTGGAGGGGTTTGTGGAGTTATTTTGGAGGAAGCCAAAGTAAAAAGCACTTTGACATGTTTAAGTCTTCTTGTCAAAACTCAGAACATTTGCCCTGCTCATTTTTTAAATGTTTACTACAGCACAAATAATTGGAAAGAAAAAGAGAAGAAAAAAGGAGAGAAAATAAAGGTGACCAAGCCAGGGTTGATCAAGTCCCAGCTTGTATCCTGGCAGCAACGAGCTACAGATCTCTCCTCATTTAAAAGAAATACAAATGCATTAAGGATGAAAATGGTAAGTGGATGTGGCTTTTTTCTGTAGCATCCATAACAGAACTTATTGGCCCCCCACTTTGCTGTTCTGAAGAATAAGCCCATAAGGGATGTCTATGCAGCTTCAAATACTGGTTACACCATTTTCATTTCCTGCTTATTAAATTCTAACTTACTTGCTGCACACCAGACCCGCTGATTTGTGATCCAAAAGTGTCTAATCCTGAAGTTAATCAGTGCAATGTCTGTGGGCTGACACACACACACACACACAGACACACACACACACGGTCTATCACACCCCCTGCCTAGTTTAATTTGCAGTCTAATCGTCTTTATTTTTGCTCCGTGCCCTTGTTTTTAGGTCACGCAATTCCCGATACTCCAGTTCTGATGGTGTGCAAATTTGATTACAGCATACTTGCCTCTAATGAATTATGATACGTTCAAAACCGTTCAGCATCATGTATAATGGTAATAAACAAGTATCTCTGTCAGCCTTAGAAATCTGCAAATCAACTACACTCACATGAACCCAAAGCTCTTACAGAAACTGACATCGTTTAAAGACTATAATCTGAAGTTTGCCTGTCTTGTGAGCATAAAAAATAAAAATGTAATGAGAAAATACTGAATGGCAGACAGAAAGAGAGACTGTCAGAGAAAAAGTATTATTAAATATCTTGTCTGGCTCTTGAAAACTTACTTTCAGGATGAAAAATGCAAACACAAATGTGAGGAAAATCTGCTCCACATGCACACATGTTTAGACTAACACTGACATTAAAACATCTGCATCTTTGAGCACCTCTTTTTGGACTTGGGTGGCCCTACTGGGGCCCTGACTTGAGCTGGTCTGGCATGACTAAAAAGGTTCAATTATTTATCCTTACTGTCCACACCAATCATCTACTTCAAACATTCAAGTATCTTAAATACGTTTATTATGCTTTTTAACTTTGTAAAGTAAATTTACTGTCAAAAAACAACTATGAAAGAAAGCCCCTCGCCAACGGATAAACCTAGGCGGGAAATCTTTAACGTTCAGTACTTCAGTGTATATGTGAAAGCATGTCATTGGATATAGGAAGGAAAGAATAAAGTAAAAGACAGATTCAAAATAGAGAGTAATGGAATGTGTAGATGAGAGCACAAATGACGGAATAATTAAAGTCCCCATGAAATGAAAAATACATTTTCCTAGTTGGAATCCAGCGTTTCTGTGTTAAATGCCAAATATACATTTCAATAAATCAATATCTGAGTTTTATATTAGAGTGCATAGAATTAACTGTATTTTCTCATCCTGTGAAACATTTCTAATCTCTGATGCTCTCAGGGAGTTTTTTTCAACCACTCAAAAGTTTTGTTGAAGCTAATGATCATACCATATTCATGCCAACTTTAGGTCCTGCCTTCTTTCTTGTGATTGGTTCTATATATATATATATATATGTCCCGACACAGCAGTTAGACACTCCTGAAGTTCTGTTTCATGGGGACTATAAGGGACTTTTATGTAAGTTGTATGCTTCAGATTCAATATCAAGGTAATAACAAAGAGGTGATCTAGATTTATGGGGGAACAAGTGAATAGATGTCATGCATGTGTTTATCATAAAAGAACGGAAAACGCTGATAGTTAAAAAAAGAAGTAAAGTCAACTGTCATGAAAACAAGGACGGAAAAACTGATAAAAGTATGTAAGTGTTTGTTCTCCCAATATATATTGCCCTGAATTCAGAGGTCACTTAAATAAGAGGCAAAAAAAAACATGTATATTGATGTAGTTTGATTTAAAAAAAATATATAAATCAGAGTTGTTTGTCTTCTATCATGACATAGATTTAAATCCCCGTCAGCGAACTCATCATGAGAGTCAGAAAGCTTGACGCTCTCTACTCTCTTCATCTCTAATGAACATGATTACAGTTATTTTTGACAGAAAATTATGTGACACCTTTCCTTCAACTGTGGGAGACCACAGTACTGCAGGAGATAGAGACTGAATGGAGACTTGATTATCCTCATTATATTCTGATGAAAATAAACTGTCAGAGTAGACAAGGACAAACAGACACACACACACTAAAACTCACTGAGGCCATTGCTTTTTCAGAGGAGTCTGGCATCATCTACATTAAAAGGAAATTGCATGCAACATTTTTCTTACCTATAAATATACCATGAAGCAGTTTCCATGTAGGTACAGAAAATGCCAATCATTTTCTTTAAAGAGGACATATTATACCTCTTTTCCACCTTTTCAAACAGTCCCCTGTGGTCTAAATGAAACATCTGTGATGTGCTTTTGTCAAAATATAACATGAATCAAGCACCAGAGGAGGTTTGTGACCCTGTATAAACCAGCTCTCTCAGAACGCTCTGTTTTGTTGTGTGTGTCTCTTTAAATTCAATGAGCCCCGCCTGAGTTTTCCCGGTAGACATCACTCCTCTGTAGCGAGAATAAAAAAGGGCGGACCTGCGCAAAAGTTTTGCTCTAGGCTGGGGGTGGAGTCCATGGGTCGAGAAAATCAGGGGAGGGGAGGGTATTTTTTTTTTTACCAAAATCCCACTGTGACATCACAAGTTGAGCACATTTTGAAACTGAGTATTTTTCTCTGTGTTGTAAGACTTATGCAGACCACAAACAAAAGGACTGGATGGGTTTATTTCACATTTTGTAGGTCAGTAGACACCAAATATATGTTCAAAAACACTGGAAAAGGGGATTTTTCATAATATGTCCCCTTTATAACTGTGACTGACATCACTGACATCTCCAAAGCTTAATTGCAGTAAGTTTGGTCAGAGTGAGCTCAGACTGTTCTTCAGTTGGCTTCTCTTTTTTTAAAAACTGAAAGCCAACATCCCTCTGCAGAGAGACAGCACGATTAGTCCGCAGAACATGCAGGAGGTTTTTATGGGGGGGGGGAGCCTGATCCTTTAATGAGTCCGACATGTCAGCTGAAGTTTTGATGTGGGGACCTCTCGGCAGGCTCTGATCTGCTGCCATCTGACGAGTGAGTAGCCCACTTTTGATATTTTGAAACACTTCTTTTTACGGTTACATTTGGGGTGGTAACTGTAGGACTCATGTAATTTGGGGAGAAATGGTGAGCACTAAGATATACAGCCACACAACTCTTCTCATCTATTCATTAAATCTTTATTTATGTTTTGCAATGAAGCAATTTGCTTGATGTTTGTGAGTATTTCTTTTTTCTTCCTTCCCTGTATCTTTCTACTGAGTGATTACATGGAGCTGCTGCTGTCATGAAACTGGCCTTTGATTGATCACTTGGATCCTCTTCTCCCCTCCTCCCATCATCTCCTCTGTAGTCCATTAGTTATGGTAATGTTAGGTTTAAATACATCTCTACTAGCTGGTGATTGATTTACACTCCCCCAACACATAAGCATTACCTTTTATAATCTATTAATTTGTGGGACAGGACTTGCTGTGGAGGGGGAGGCCTGGCTGTCAGCTCCACTGTGCAGGACGCTCACATAGCTCGGCCCCAGAGGCGGGTCGGGGGGGGGGGGGGGGGGGGGGGGAGGTGTCAGAGGATGAATCTGCTGTGTCACACAAACAGGCAGAATTGTGATTGATGCCTCTGCAAGCAGGCCGAACATGCTCGGACTCACACTCCGGGACACAGAAACGTGACTGGTTTTGTTTTGGAAAGACGACAAAAACAAGTGCTTGTAGACAAAAAGCAATATGGCTTTACACTACAAATAAGGACCTCATAACTTATCTAGTATCTGACAAAAACTGTAAATCTCAATTCATGTTCAAACTGAATTCTGATCCTGCTCCTGACACTAGAAAATGATTGCTGTTGCTTTGACATTATGCAATTATTGACCTTAAATGAGACAATTTTGGTGTGTTTTAATCATTAATGAATAATATTACAATGTAAGATGTTTACAGAAAACATGGTTAACGTTACAAATAAGGGAGAATCAAAATGTAAGAGTTATCATCTGTGCTTCAATACTAGTTTTCCAGAGTTTGCCTCTACTGGTGCAGCGAGATCATTCCTGCAAGTCAAAGATTTATTTCTAAAAAAACATCATGCACATCGCAAAAAAACCAAATATCTGTTGTTACCCTGTATACCTTGAGTTGAGCAGGTACATCTTATGGAGTAATCTGTAATATTTCACATGAGGCTTTGTTAACTAAAGTAAGTTTTCTACCTGCTCCTGTATGTTATCTTGATTATCAGAGATTTGAATTAACACACCTATTTTGCGTCTGAAGAATCAACTATAAAACATTAAACCTTGACTACTTTTTTTCACAACTAAATTGGCAACACTTCTGGAATATTATGAAAGCATATTCTGCAGCTTATGTACAGTTGTTTTAAAACCGTGTATTTGTTTTGCGTCAAATAGAGTAAAATCTGGTCTGATTTACACTGTTTTGCCAATTCTTGAAGGAAAGTTGTTGCAATGAATTGTCTTTGTTTGTGCTGAAAAACTATTTAACTCTGCTGGAGGGGCACTCACTTTTGCCTTTCATTGAGTTTAGTGAAGGACTCACCTGACTCAGTGCAGAGTCAGGTGTGAGTGTGACTAATTGCCCCTGATCAAGAACAGGAGTGTGAAGTTTACTTATGCTTGGGGGTTTTAGCGCTCTGTGCCGACTCATTATCTCACCATCAGAGGTCGAGAGAGGTTCATGCAGTGTTTTACCCTTGTTGTGTAGGGGTGTGCAAGTCCACATAAGCCCCACAAGAACATGTCTGTGTGGTTTCCTCACATTTGTAGTTCTCTTACAGTGTAGTTTGGTGGTGCTGGGTATAGGTTAATTCAAGCCTTCTCTGTTGCTCTTTCAAGAGCGGCTGCCATTGTATTTCAATTGAGGTGTATTTTCTTGGTCCTGTTGAGACTTTAGTTTCCAGTAAGATACTCAGCAGGGGTGGTTGGTTAGTTTCACCTTCACCCAAGCTTTATTCAGTGAAGAGAGCTAGATTGTTGTTAGTTTTCATCATTTTTGTATTTTCCCGCTCCGATCTGATTACATTTTTGGAGATTTCTCTTTGGGATGAACTGTTATAAAACCCTTGTCCACAATTGCTTCCCACTCCCTATCACCCTGATACACCGTGTTCAAAGGATCTGTAGGCAAAGAAAATGTGCTTTTTTTAGTGTATTTGTAGGGTCAATAGTCATAAACAGTCATATAAGGACACTTTATTCGTTTGAAATAAATTCAGAATTTCACCGTAACTTTCAATGTGACCTCAAGGACTGGGGAATGTTTCCCCTGTTAAAAGTGTAAAAGTGCCTAAATGCCATCACTATGCAAAGCCCAGATGCCGCAAACGAAAAAGGGTGACAGAAATGGAAGAACATGCCAGCAGCCAGACGCATCACATCCACACTCCCACCCTGACAAAACACACACTCATGTTCACACTCTGGGTGTTAATGTGAAAGCCTGAACACTTCAGGGACACAGTGAACCCCAGATCCATCTCTGTCTCGACAGCATTCATCCATTAGCCTGACACACATTTTTTGTTGCTGAAAGCACACATACAGTATACTTTGTTACAAACGCACACAAGACTGTGTATTTTCTCAACTGGAACACACAGTCGCAAATATGCAATCCAAAAAAGGCTGTTGTATGCTTCCTCCATGTTGCTAAAGATATACACAATGCAACTAAATATATTTACTGTTATATTTCTTAAGCTCAAGCAAAAAAAAAAAAAACATGTTGGCATGAACTAATAATAAAAAAAAATAAAAAAAATTCTAACTTAAAAATGTGAAAAGGTTCACCTGCCTCTGGCTCCATCAGAGATGATTGACAGCTCCATCAACACTCGCCCTCAGGAGAGTTACAAAAAGCAGACAGGGAAATACTTTGGCCTGTCTGTTCATCAGGAAGTTAGAACTACTTTAAGGTTCTTTTAACATCCACTGAAGTCACATTTCTATGTTTAGAAACTTGGCTCATGTGAGTAGGTTATACGTAAAATATGTCAAATTGTATTACGATTTTTACATTAAAATATCTGAATTAATTTCAAATTGACCAAACTTATGTTATATATATTTTTGTTCAGTACATACATTACCTCAAGTATTTCAAAGTTCTTATCCTGTGTAGTGACTTATCATTTTGTAATGATTTTTTTTTTTTTTCCAGTAAAATTGTGATGTTAATGAGTCTAGGGTTATAAAACATTTGTTGGTGGGAGTGATGGGAAGCATTGAGAATAAATACATTGATATGCTGTAAGGTTTTATATTTTAACTGTTGTGATTCGTCCAATGAGAGTGGGTAGAAGCATGATCCAGTTATTGAAATCATCTTCTATTTTTTTTTTTTCTGGTAGAGGGGTGTAATTAAGGTGCAATAACTCAGCCTAGGGGGGAAATGAATGCCTAGATATTTTATTTTGCCAGTGTTAAGTGGGAGAGTGAGTGAAAGACTGAAGAGATGTTAATGAAAGAAAGGTTGAATTAAAGTTTCTTGGAGTGACATTGAAGGGTTTTGTAGATGTACTAATAAGTCATCAGATGTTCTAAGTTTTCACAGTGGATTCCTTTAATGTTATTGTTTGTCCTATTTCTGCTGCGAATGGTTCAATAAAAATTGCAAATATGGATTGAGAGAGTGGACATCCCTGTCTGGTCGCTTGGTGTAGTGTGAAGTTCGGTGATGTTAACCAACTTGTGATTCTTGTGGCCCTATGGTGAGCTGTACAGTGTTCTTACCCAGTGGATGAACAACTCTCCAAAACTATCAAAGACTCTCCAACACCATGAATGCAACACTCTTTCTCTGCAGAGTGCGGCTAAAAAAAAAAAGAAAAACTACACAGAGACATGGATGTGATATGAATCCTTATGATGATGTGAGCTGATGGAGGACAGCTGAGGCAGTCTGAGGCGATGACCTTGTGAGTTAACTAGCCTGTAAATCCCTCCCTGCAGGCTTAAAAAGCAACTCCTCCTGTCACTCACTCTGCTGGGTGATAGATACATACTGCACATATACGGTGGGCAGGAGATGATGCACTTTCTCACACAGCAATAAACCTGTCATTTTACTGCCTTTTAATCATTTATTTCACCGTTGAGCTCGATGCAGAGGCGAAAGGATGCATGTAGACGTCCCTGCAGAAACAAACACACACACACAAAAAAACATTGCTGCAGGGTTTATCCTATTCTGTTGCAAACTCATATTGATAAGGTTACTAGGGAAGATTAATTTCTGTCAGGTTGGAGCTTTTGTGTGCAGTACAGGAGAGGGCAAACGATCACAGAAAGGGATGAAAATATTATCATTATCATGATTCCTAAATGCCCTCCCTTCATTTATCAGCCCACCTTTACCCCCTCCATCTGTCACTCTGTCTCCTGATCCGCCCTGCACCCTGCACCTTGCCTCCAACTTAATTGCTTTCCCGCAGATAACATCTCATTTTCTTTCTCTCTTGCTCCTCCGTGTTGCTCTTTATTCTTCAGCTCTTTTCATGCTTGCAACAATATCTCTCGTGACTGTCAAACAAGTTAATGCTCTTCAACTCTCTTTGATATCTATCAATCAAACCTTGTTAATTGCTTCAAACTTTAAATTATCTACATACCTGTTTCCTTTATTCAGGAAGTGCAGCCTTGCTGTAAAGTTGACTGCCTAAGGAAGACCATTGACATGCTTTGTCTTCCTGCTACACATTATTTGTAAAGCGAGCGTTACCTCCAACGATTGCTTTTTTTGGAGTCGCTCGTTTGTAACGTTGCACAGAGAGTAAATGAAGGATTTGTGTGCAAGTAAGCGAGTGCTTAATTCAGTGAACGAGTGAGCTGGTGACCCACTAGATGAGCGAGTGGGTGACTGATGGAGCAGATGAGTGAGAGGGTGCGTGAGTGAGATAAGCAGCTTGATCCCTCCTCTCAACATCACACCCTGCACCTGTAAATGAGTTTCTCTTTGATCAGTGTCGCGCTCTTCTAGCTTCCATCGCTCCTTTGCTCCCTGCAGCTCGACTTCTCCCACAGGTGATGAAGGGGCCCAGAGGCAGCACATCTGAAGACCTGAGACTGCTGAGTCTCTGTGTGTGTGTGTGTGTGCATATTTGTGTGTACACACGGGGACCTGGCTACAACACCTGTAGTTGCAAAGCCATCTGGAGAGCAGCACGGTCAAGGCATCTGCTTATTTTATAAACAACATTAAAAATAAATGGATGAGGATACACTTGCTTCCAGCGCGGTTACCATCACACTGTGAGAGATCTGAGATATGCCATTCATGCACCGTCATCATCCTGTCAACTCATCATCCTGTCCCATGTGCACTGCTGCCAGGAGGCAAACTGATCAAGAAAGCGTCCCAATTTCTGACATCCACACCACAGCACAGCTATCAGTGCTTTCCAAGCCACCAAAAACCTCAAACTAGAGTAGACTTGTGACAGGGAGAAAATGCCTGATGACATTATCATCCATCCTACCTATCCATCCTCAAAGTACATCTGATACATCCATCTATCTCACAGTGGGCTCCAAGTGCAGGATGTTTTCGATGATTTGATTCAGTGTTTAACTGCAGATCCTTGTACCTGTTAGCAAACAAAACTGTCAATTGGAAAACAGAATAACAATCAGCAGAAGGATGTGCAATAGTCCACCAATGTATTTATGTAAAATGTCATCCACAACGTGGGTTATTCTTCACTGATCTGGTCACAGTTTGGGACAGGAAATGAAAACCCAAAATATCAATCTGCAAACACTGTTGAGGGTCAGAGATAATCAACAGGGCGATACAGAATCTCTTACAAGTTTAATTTCTCCCTATGCTGGGTGCAAACAGACAATTTATGCTGAACACTGAACAACTGTCTTCGATTTAGATTTTGCCTGCAGTGAAAATAATACAAATGGGTTTTTTCATAGGCACTTCAAATCATATTACAACTGCAAATTTCCAGAGAACAAGCAATCGCCTTATGACGATCATAACGCTGCTCCAAACTGCTGAACTGTTCGCAATAGTGTTTTTAAACTGATGAATGCTACGTCTCACGAGGTGGAAGCTCTTACATGTTACACCTGAATAGACAAATGGCCCTTCAATGCCCATATAAGGGCATTAGACTTGATATCAAGAAGAGAAGAGAGACATCAGGAATGCCCAAATTAAATACTTAAAAGATTGTGCACTCGATTCCAAGTATAAGAATAATGACGTACTGAAGAGGATGAAGTGCCGCTCGGAATGAAACAGGCTGATTTGAATATTTAGTGGCACTAGAAGTGGGTCCAAAAATACACTACAAGTATACATTGGATGGTCACTTGATCAGACAGCACTGTATTTAGAATCAGAAAAGTATGGGGAGGGCGGACGCTGACTTTATTTCTTCTAAAAACATTTTGATTTGATGGTACCTTTATTTGAGAAGCCTGCGCTGTAATAAAATGGAGCATGTGACTGATTTGTCATCATAAAACCTGTGGATGAAGGTAGGTAACAATTTTCAAATATATGTTGAAAAAACAACAACACCTATTCCAGCAATAAACAGCTCTCTCTTTATGCTGCATGCACGTTGTAAAACTTTGATGGCATTTAGCAGTAATGAGTCTATTACTTTCACATTTAATAAATACTGAATGAGTGCTTTTCTTTTTTTTTTTTTTTATTCTACATATTCACTTACGTCCTTTCCCCGTATAGACTACCAGAACCATCTTTTCCTTAAGTCACCAAGTAACATCAGGTTTGAAATCAGACAGGGACATTGAATTGTCAGATGACACAAAATCATTTCTGGAGGTCCTCGAACATATAAAGGCATCAAATCAGAAGCTTCTATCTAACGGCGTTGAGTGCTGTGCAGCAGATTGAGCTCAGGTGCCTTTTGGGGTTTTGGCTAAGTTGATAAGGATTTCAGAGCTGAGCTCATTAGAATTCAGTCTGATGTGGTTTTCATCACAAGTTTGACTTCAAATTTGTTTTGTTTACTCAACTTCTTCCCTGATATTATTAGAGTGTGCATTGCATTTTTCAGACTGAGTTTGCAGTATTTATGTTGATGTTGTTGTTGTTTGTAATCAAAGCATTAAAACTGTTGAGAACAAGTTATTACTGACAATTCTGTCAGTCCTGTCTTTTATGAAACAACAAATGTAAAACACTCAAAGTAATTTAAATCCACTTTTAATCATCCAGGCTCTGGTTCTGGTCAGTTCACCAGGTTTAAAGAAACGTTTGGGATTGTGCCTCAATGGAGTCTTAGGAGTGATATACAAATGCTGTGACAACCATAACCAGATCATTCTGCCTCACTGACCACTACAAGAGGCCTCACCGTTGTAAGAAACAACACAGAGTTAGAGCTGAGGCTGGATGTGTTGTGACTGAAACATCCACGTTCTGAATGAGGGAGTCTAGTGGGTTTGTTGATATCGACCCTGTCTCTGGCCTGCTAAGTGGAGTGGCCACTTACTGCCATTGCTCACATTATTTACCAGCCTATTACATATCCAGTGTATATAGACACACTCGATCAAGTCTGAATGTATGTGCCATCATTTTACCTTGAGACCTTAGACTTGTTAAAAGTCTGCTTTCAATGGGATTGAGCATCTGTTATGAAAAACAAATTGTACAGTTACGAATGTGATGCTGTCAAAGCTGGTGAAAGAGTTGAATGAAAGCATACAGGTTGTTTAGGTCACAACGTGTATTAAGTGAAGCGACCCTGTTTCTTTCTGTCACAGATCTTAAGTTTGTTATGCTTGTGTCACAAATTTCTGATTCAATTTAATCCTAATGCAAAAAAAAGTCTAAATGAAAAAAAATACTTTTTGAGGCTGTGCATTCAATTAAAGTACGACGTTATCTTTGTTTTGATTCTAATAATGTCTTAGGTCATGCAGCCACACAAAAAAATAGAAAATTATTGCCTCTCTGCAAGGCTGTTTATTCGGAGAAAAAAACGCAAAAAAATGTGACTTTAATAAAATATCTCACGGGGAATGTAGGCAAAGGGCAGACAGGGGGCACTTTCACATTTTAAAGACATGGCAGCAATTAAGACTTTGCACAATAGAGGCTCCACAGGCTGGAGATCACAGGCCGCCAAGGGAACATGCTCAGAGCCAAACCAGAGCAGACAGGAACTAAGTGATACAAAGTGGGCTTGTTTGATCCACGCTGGTGATGTGTGAGATATACATTTACTCCAGAGGATGTGTAGGTAGTCCTTATGAAGAGGCTGGTTCAGAATGATCAGACAGATCCACTGCGTGCCTGCAGGAGATGATAGAGGGAGGGAGACAGGTGAAGGTATAAATCATACCCAGTCAGAGAGAGAGAGAGACTATAATCTCTACAATTACAATCAACGCTCATTTTAATACCTTGACTGAATTTGACACAGCATCTGTAACTGGAAAAAAAGTTATCACAGTGGAAAGCCCTTCCAAAATCAACAACAAATCAAAGTAACCTAAACTGTAAAATCTTCTTTTTCACACTAATGATGCTTTTTTGTCAAATTCTTCTCCCTCTACGCCTCATCCATCTTAACTTCAGCTTTCAAGGAAGATCCCCTGACTAAGATTGTCTTTTTTCTATTTGAAAGAGATGACAAAACTCGGCTTCACTAAAGGAAAAAAAAAACAGAGCTGCTATAGAAACCCTTAAAGGGATACGTCACTCATTTGCATTAAGCTTAGTATCATTAGAAAGAAGATGCCAATTCCTTCGGGAAGAAATCTTGGAATCAGTTGAAGAAACGGCCCTGTGTGCTGTAGCAAATGTCTGTCAATAGAGCACCCTAGCTTCAGTGGGAGTGGCCTGTGGTGCTGTGCATTCTGGGAGTTGGTGTCTTTCATCCACATGAGCCAAAAAGACACTTTCTGCCTTTTCTCGGTCAAGAAGGCACCAACTTCAAAATGTATTTCACATTTCTACTACATATATGCCCCAATTTAAATACAGATTCATGTTTCAACAGGTGAAATGTCCCTTTAAGTATGCTCTCTCTCACCAGTTTTCCAGTTTGGAAACACCACAACAAAGTATATCTAATAAAGGTTCAAATGCAGTATTCTTTATGGAGCGTGAGTGCAGAGGGGAGCCAGATAAAGCAACAGTGAAGAAGAGGGAAAATAATAAACTTTAGGTTCCATGAAATTCTTATTGATAATGTGCATCACTTTAAGTCCTGCAGGGACACTTTTTGAATTTCTACCCTCAAGTGTAAAAAGCATTTTGGCTTGGCTGAGAAGGTGTGAAGAATAGAAAAAGTGTCCTTTGGGGTTGGGACTTTGTTGCTGCAGCAGGCTTGATGTTGTTAAAAAGTTCACATCACTGGAAGGTCATTTTCAATAAGAAAGTCAACCCCAGCAGAGTGTGGTAAAAAAACAAAGAGGAAAGAGGGGATAAAGAGGAGATGCATCGGAGGAGGGAAAGACAGGAGAACAGAAGGAAAGGGGTAGGTGAGGAGGAGAAAGAGGAGGGGTAGATTTGTCAGTCTTGTCTTTTAATTGGCTCAAGGTGTACGGAAAAAAACAAAAGACAAACTCAACCAGGCGTGACTTTTCAGATAACGCCTTGTCACAGGAACACTCACACAAACACACACACACACACACACAAGGAGGTGCAAAGCTTTTAATACACACTGACCAAATATATGGCACCTTGGGGTTTCTTTTTACAGTGCTAGACAGCAAAAAAATGACAAATACACACACACGTATATGATGATATATAACTTTGTAAATATACTAGGAATAGAAAGTTGCAGTATAATTAAAATGTTGAAATTCAAAAGACTAACCATGCACTCTAGGGATTTTACAATGAACACATCAAGGGCTGTTTTTTTTTTTTAATGAGTATGATAGATATGCTCACTACACGTATGGTTGGGAAGTGTTTCACTGTTAGGAGAAAGATATTACAAAATGTAAAATACAGGGAAGCGCAAACAAACATCTTAACTTTGAAAGCAATGGAAGCATTTATCAACAGAATAACAACATCATGAAGGTTTGTGTGTCCCTGCTCTGTTTTGCAACATTATTTGCACACTTGGTGAAATACTTAGAATAATCTTTGATTTGAACAGTGAGTTGCAAATAGGCTAATCTGTTCGCCTAAACATTTGTTTCAATGGCTGTTGATATCATCCTATCAGGGGTGTGTGTCTCTTGACTGACGTCGGCCTTTGGGTGTTATTGATTTTCCAGCTGCACAAGCAAAGACAAACCCACACCCCCTCTGTGTTTCTGCTCTGCGCAAATCAGACGCAAACATGTTAGAATGTCAAGTGTGTACAAACATGTGAACACAATCAGAAGCTTAATTAGATTGGCCTTTATAGTTCAACGAGCAGATTAGAGAGATTTGAAACAATCAGTGGAGATCGAGACGGAGAGAAACAAAGGAAGTAAGAGGACGCATCGGCATTACTCAGCTGTTCGTAAAATATGGTGCGTTGTGATGCTAAAGCTCTGCCCTCAACAAAAACATTTACAACAATATTATTACATTTTTTTGGTCAGTTTTTTGATTGCTTTTTATTAAACATAGGCATTTTTAACAAGGTTTTCCATCAATGTAGGAACTCCTTAAAGTTGATAGTATATCATTGTCATTATGATGAGTGTATTTGTGTTCATTTTGTCCTTTTGCCCTTGAAAAGTTCATGCTCACTTTAAGCCTCCACAATGTCCCTAACAAAAAGGAAAGGTCCTGATAATAAACCCTGCTTTCCAGCAATCCCTAAGCCTATTTAATGATCATGCGTAAGGCGTATTTCCCAATGCAAGCCAACAAAATTGCTCTATTCATCCCACAAACAAAGAAGTGGAAAACAAAACTAATGTAACTGTTGCTGTAATACAAGACTGACAGAAAGAGAGGGATCTACACGAGTTCTCCTGTAGAGGCCAAAATATAGTTTGATCCTCAGGACCTTCACAGCTCTGGCTAAAACCTGACCTTTTGCTCATGAGCTTTCTATCATCCACTTTCACAGACCACCAGGGAACTCACTTAAACATTGACCTGAGAAGACCTGGTGGCTAAAGGCAGCTAAAACCTCCTCAGGTTTGAGGAGAAGGCAGTGCTGAACCACCTGGAGAGTATTTTAAAGGGCATCAACAGATAGACAACAGCTTTGGGGGATAGGAGTCTCGCTACCATTCCGTGCCGACCCGCCACAAGAACAGAGACAAGGAATGCACTTCAGTGGGTTTTGTTTTGTCAAATGTCAAATAGAGCTTTGTTTCCCAGTGTTGTTATTTTTTTTAAGTGAATTTATAAGATTACTGGGTTTTTATTCAGGAGCAACACTATTTATTTTTAAAAAGACTTCGTGATCAAGATGCCTCCTGAAAGTCTGTTTTTCTCAAACTGTTAACAAGCGAACACATCAAAGCGTGTTTCGGTTAGGATTCATTATGTACGCAGCAGAACAAAAAGGAAACAGAGAAATGCATCTAACGCACATAACTCGTGTCGTCGGGAAAGTTCAAGTGATTTTGTTTTTTGAGTTTGAAGAACCCTGGGACGGTTTGCGTGTCAGAGTGCGGGTTAAGAAGCAGAAAGAGCAAGTCAAGTGTGATGTGAGCGACTGAGTGTGTGTTTTGATCCAACACATACAGATTGTATTTGGCTCTGTCATTGTCTTTAAAGTGACATCAGCCATTGATTACCTGAGTGTCATTGTATTTGGAGGAGAGTCAGCCAATAGGAATTCATCAAAGCTACCTGTTTCTGTTGCTCATTCACTTTAGCTGGAGATTGAGCTAGTTAACCTGTGTGTTGCCCCTCAGAGTTAGATTATATTTACAGTGGCAGAACACCAGAGTTGTTTGCTATATTTAGCAAGCTAAGTGAGCTTCTGGAACAAAGCAGACTCGCATATCGCTCGATCATATCTCTGATGAGAGAGGTGGTGGAATGACAGGTGCATTCGTTACATGGTACTGGAATTTTAATCACCAAGAAAACAGCAGTATGGTATTCAGATGCCTGCATTCTCAAACAAACAAGTGCATTAAAGAACATGCAATATCATCAACCCTGTGTGTTGTTCTGCTACATGTGCAGACTGTTGGTACTGACAAGAGTCGAAGCCTACAGATCCAGAGCACGCTCTGCAGGACAAACTATGTGAAGACTCACTTTCTGAAGATTCCAAGCATTGTTTGGTGTATTATACGTCATCTCAAAAGAGTTTTGGTTAAGGATCATATCAGAAAACCTATCTAGTGATACAGATATCACTGTAATATGACTGTATTCGTATATTATAACATTGCAAACCAAAGTATCAGCCAGGCTTTACTAAGAACTTCTGTATTTGATTGATTGACTTCCAGTGTGTTCGCCGCAGGAGCATGTGAGTTTGAAAGACAGCACCTGAGGGCAGCAGGCAGTGCAAAGGAGTCAGCTGTTCAGCCATCACCAGAATCCACAGGAGAGCCGTTTTTCAATCAGCCGACACACCTTGAACTAAAGAGAGAAGCTCTGTGGCTATTTCTTTTAGTATTGTGTTTTTTATGTGTGTGTAATTTTACTCCTTTTATTTTAAACTGATCATAAGAAGTCAATTAAATTCCAACTTATTCGTTTATGTGAATCAACCAACCGCTAAGCCAATGGTGCGCTCCATTTACCTTGGAACTCAAATCCCGGAGCTGGGATTGACGTCTCACCAGAGTTAACTGAGTTCGAGTTGCAGGTCGGACGAGCAACATGGATGCCTCTTGACGTACTTTTGTGTTGTTAGCTAATACCTGATGATTACAACACACTAGGTGATAGTTTGTGCACAAAAAATAACATGACAACATTTCTACCGATAGAACCTGCACAATACTTTGAGTCGTGATTGATTTAATTACACTAAAAGAGGATTAAGTTGCTAATAAACACTAGTTACAGCTTAAACATTACTATTGACGCACGTAGCAGCCATCTTGAATTTTAACTCGGACTTCTTAAGTTGCTCCAAGTTCTGAGTCGGGATTCATAAATATTCTGCCTGAAATATGTTAATTAAATATCAACAATATGGAGCTCAATAACACTTTGGATCATAAGAAACTCAAGACATAACATTTCTATTAGGGCTGCATCTACAAATGTTACTGTTATTACTGTACATACGGGTGCACAACAATGCCGGCATATCAGAGAATTCCTACAGCAGAAACATACACAGGCGAAAACACACAGAGGTAAACTGAGATATCTTCAGACAGCAGTAGAATCGGTGTAAAGTGAGAATCCAAATCTCTCTCAAGGTGACTCCACACTGGAGGCTCGTTAAAACAAACGTCCTATCATCAATCAGCACCGGTCCTGTCTCCCAGACAGTCTGCACATGGTGTGAAATCACACACACACACACACACAAACACACACTCAGCACATAGTTCTGCACAGGCATATGCACACACATGCTTTGTGAAAAGGCATTCCTTGTCAGGGCATGCATTATAAATACATCTATGAATAAATTCCCAGATGAATGCATTCTTTATTGCCAACGTTTATTTCTCCGTTTTTTTTTTCTTTTTCTTTTTTTTACAAGGCCACACCACCTGCTGAATGTTTGATCAGATCTGTCTCCTCTTTCTGCACTTGTCGAACAGGCTCACCTTTCCTTGTCCATCAATCTGTCCCACATGTACCATTTTTATTTCTTCCTCTCTCTGCACCTAGCTCTTCAAGACTGCTTGTCTTTCTCGCTATTCCATCATGTTTGTGTACATCTCTCTTCCTCTCACTTCTTCTGTTTGGCATTCTGATATATATTTTTAAGTATTTGGGGAGAGATAGTAGGAGAGCAAGTAAAAGTGGGTCAGTGGTGGTAAAGGTAGGGACTAGGTGAAGAACACAATGCAGCCAGTAACCTGGGTAAGGTTTATTGTGTTACCCCTGCATATATGAGTATGACATCATCCACTTAACTAACTTTATTCAAATGAATAAACGAATGTATTTAAAGAAAATGTCAAGCTATGAAGAAATAATTGTTACAATAGCTGAAAAACTAAAAAAAGAACTTATAAGCAGAGTAGATACTGTGATATGGTGCCCTCAACAGTTTCCTCTTTTTATGTAGCTGTACCTTTAAAATCCTCTCAATCAAAATAAAGCGACAACTGAATCACATTTAACGCACGGCATGGCAATTCTCACAGCTTGCAGATGGTTGATCTGCAGAAAAGAAAACATCATCCCCAAGAAGCAGACTTGTGCCAAGCATCCATTTACTGTCTTTCTCTCTACAGTGAGAGGTAATAATAGAGGAGTTTAAAAAAAACCTCTTGCCAAATGTTTTTTTTTTAATTATCTCTTTGCAGAAGATGACGCTTGGGCTTTTAGTTTTGGCTATCTCTCCTGTGCTGCTAATTACCTCCCTTATTTGGCACACCATGACCAGGAGGGCTGTTGCCAGATTCTCACCTGCAAGAAAACAGTGAGGAGGAAGTGTGAGACATAAACTCACATAAAAATCAATGCTGGTTGTTAAGTCTAAAATCATTCCATCTTGAATTTCCCCCTGCTCATACAAGAGTAAGTATAGGAAGAACTATCTTTGTGGATGTTTTGATTTCATTTTTCTCTTCAAGGTCATATGTCGGTGAAGTGACTGTGTTTTTATTTGGTTCAATGTAATACCTGCTATCAGTGGAAACACAGGTCACATTATTAGCCCGCTCACCCCTAGCAGAATACACCTGTTACTGTGACAGATGATAAAACAAGAAAAGGAGGACACACTAACTGAAATGCAAATTCTCTCTCTCCCTCTGATATACTCTCTCTACCTTTAATACTCCCTATCATTATCCTAACTCCTTTCTGTCATTTCTCTTTCACCTGTTTTTTATTCCCTCACTAATGCGCTTTCACTTTGTCTCCCTTTAATTCCTTTATATCCGCCTCGCCTTTATCTGCTCCTGCACTCCCCTTTGTGTCTCCTCCTTTTGTTCAGCTTTTCTTCCCCTCATTGTGCCTGTCTGTTCTTTTCCATCACACTCTTTGACTTTGTATTCTCCCAGCATTTTATTCAACGTATGATTCTTTTTCTATGTTTTATAAAGGTGGAAAGCTGTTGAAAAAAAGGTCAGGTTACTAGGGGGATAAAACAGCCCTGTTTGGTTTGAGGTCAACTCCTCAAACTAGCACGATGATGTGAATCTGAATTAGGGCTAAGTAGGCCAGTTTTCTTTCATATGTGCCAATAATGATGACCTGGAATGGACAGCTTTTTTTAAAAAGGTTTTGAGGTTGAGTCTCATGCCTTGGTCATGTATGGTAAAGACTGTGCAATATGCCACTGAAAGAGGGATATCTGGGGATGGCCAACATAGGCAAACTCACTATGACAGTCCATAATCTTTCCAGTAGTAGGGATAAGCAGGAGAGTCAGAAGCGATGCAATTTCCGGTCATTATACAATAGTCCCCCAATAATAAATACAATTAGGATGCAAAGTCAAAAACACACCCTCCAACAATTACATCAGACATCACAACAGAGGTGCCCCAGACCTTTAGGAGGCGCTGACTGACACCGGAGCACATTCTTCATTCTGCACCTTTCAATTGATTTATTTGTTAAGGATTTTGTATTATATTAAAGGTAGAGTTAGTAGCAATGTTGGTTGCGGCTTGTAAACACAACATTGAAATTGGGCCCCTCCTCCTGGGCTTATCACCACCAAAAGTGCATGACCACTGCAGTGTTAGTATGTACCTTTACTGCTAGTACCTACACTGCAAGCTACTTGAGAATATTACATATGTTGTAATGTGACCTACTGTCCAACAGAAAGCAGGCCATAGTCAACCGAAACATCAAACTCCAGGCGGAGGACGGTGCAAACACAGTCACCACACGGCCCATAACTCATGATTGAGCGGCATCATCTTGTTGAAGTCTATACTTTATTTTTTAGGAAAAACCTTCTGATTCTCTCTTTAAGGTATTTTTGGAATATGAAGCCAATTTCTCTTAATGAAAACCCCCTAAACCTTGGCAGCATGTTTGCCCCCGTCAACACTTGTAGTTTTTTCCCACTCTTCCAACAAATGGCCCAGACAGGGCTTAAATTACTCTAGGTATACTTCAGCTCTAAGGAATGGGTCAGTGAGCACAGGAGGGCATATTACAGGTGATTGGACCCACAAAGTCAATGTACTGTAGGTGGCTGCTTCTTTAACTCCCACACATGAGCAGGGCAGCGATTACCATTAACCTGGCAGCTTCTTCCCTGTGGCATCGCTTTGCTGTACTTAATCCCCAAGCAGACTCCTGTCGGAAAGGGGAAAGGGAAAAAGGGAAACGGTTGGATTTCCCTTTTTTTTTTTACAATATCATTGCCTAAGGGCTAGTGTCTCTCACCCGCCTGTCCAGAAGCAGGGATAAAGACCGACCTTGGGTATTGGATGGCAGCATTCCAGCTTGTATAAACTCTTATCTAGTGAGGAGGCTGGTGGATGTGCTGCAAGGGAGCAGTACTGGCGGTTCACTCAATTTTTTCCACAAAAATGTGTGCTGTGGGTTATTAATAAACCATGCCACTGATTCCACTCATCTGGCCTTGGGGCTTGGCATACAATAATGTATACATTAGTGGGTCGTGTCTTTAGAGTTTATGGATGGGGTTGTGTCAGAAACCTATCATCCAAAAAATGATGACTCCACCTGTGTGTGCTACAACCTGAAAAAATAAATATTTGCGCACCAGAACCCTGTCAGCCATTGTAGAGAGAAGAAGACCTGGACTCGACTGGACTGACCTCGCCAGACACAGTGAGACACAGATGGTGCCTGATGAGGCCACTGGGGAGGAGATTTCTGAGTTCCCTGTGGCACAAGCAGACCTCTGGGGGGGGGGCAGACCTGTGTACATAGTTTATTTCAGAAAGGCAAACGTTGAGGAATTTAAAACAGGGTGAGGTAAGTTGGAGACAACAGTCTGGTTTGTATTGATGGATGGAACCCAAACTGGGCATTAAAGTGTTTTAGAATCACTAGGTTATCGAAACAAAGGGGGGAAAAAAAGCACATTCTGGAAAATTCCAAACAAAGTGCATCAGCAATAATACAAAAAAATATATTAACATGTAAAGCGTGCCTCATGCTTGTCTCTGAAGAAGAGATCCAACCATTTGCATTCACTTGTTTGTGATGCTTGTTGTTTCTGCAGACAATGTGGATTTCTCCTGCTTCTCAGTTTTGTAGGTTTTGAAAGGGTTGTTTGTGTGTTTCAATGTTCTTGGGTGTGTGTTTTTTGTGAGACAAAGTGAGTTAGAGCTAGCAATATGGTCAATCTGAATAATATTAAATCATACTTTTTTTATTTTTTAACTCAAATGTATTGCCTGCTTAGGTTATGTCACATCAATAGGCTATAAAGATGTAACTTTATGTGATAGTGTAATTTTCAGTATGACTTTTGATGCTTCCTTTTTAATAGAAACTAGGGGATCGGGATGTTGTTGCTGAGGGAAACTCAATAAAAGAAAAACAGAAGTACCATCTCATAAAATAAAAACGGATACTTGATTACAGAAATGTGAGATATGTTTGGCTGTATGAATATGAGAAGTGTTGAATTGTTGTGCAGGTGTTCGTTTCCACTCTTTGTTTGGGTATATTCAATTAAAAGTCCAGATTCAAATTATCTGTCTGCCCACACCATGTTATCTTTCTCACACATAAACACACTCTTTATCACATTGTTCTCTCTCTCTCTCTCTCTCTCTCTCTCTCTCTCTCTCCCTCCCTCTAGACTTCATCCTTTCCTTAAAGCACCATTGACCTTTCTCCTCCTCACCGTCCTGGTCTCCTGGGCTCTGTGTTCTCTAAACGCAGCGATGCTAGCTCTGCCACCATCGCTCTCAAGGACTATTTTCAGTTTTCAGTACAATTTCCCACACACTTCTTTTAGGCATCCAGAATGACCTTTTCAAATTAAATCACACTTTTAAGACTTCCTCTGGATCACTGCACCCCCCCCCCCCTCTGGTGTTAATTAATTTGCCTAATAACCCTTTTTCATTAGATGCTCAGAATCTTTCAGCCTTAATTGACTTAAGGCAACTCTTCAGGGTTTATTAAGTGCATACTAAGAATACGATGTTGCTGCTTCTTTTTAGAGTTGCTGATGAATAGCATTTAAAAAGTTTAAAAGGACTGAATACTCTGTTGTATCTGATTTACTACTTTTCTGCTTTGTCTCATATCTTATGGCTTCATTATTCTGTAATTCAACTTTTTATTTTAACTTAACATTCAACAAACAAAACAGACAGCATTGTTGTTGTACAATAGTACGCCCAAAGTCCCATAACAACTGAGTACGTAATTGGAACCAAAATAACAATTCAGTAACCACAGTATACACAGTGCCACATCTTTATCATTACAATGCACCAATGGTACTACATGTATGAGCAGAAAAGTGGCCCCATAACCTCTGGAAGTTCTCACCTTCATTATTTATTCTGGCTAACACTTGTTCATAAGACACAGTTTCTGACACAAGTTCCATCCATTGCTTAAACTGTGGGGGGGACGTACTTTTCCATAATCTAAGGATCAATCGTGTGGCCGTTACGACCCCAACGTTTATCACAACAAGGTCATATCTCGATACTTTGGTCAATTCAGTTTGAACCCCTAACAGGCAAATCCTTGGTGATTTAGGTATTGTCATACCCAACCCCTTACCTATGTGTTCCATGACTTGGTCCCAAAATGGGTTTACAAGTTTGCTTATGGCTTCATTATTGTCATTTCATTCTAAGCAGGAACACAAGTGCTATACAGTATGCACTACAGTAGAATTTGCAGCTCCGAATCCCAGCGTTATTGATTTATTGAAGGACAGAGCATTTGATTTCCCAATTTGAGGACCCTTAATTAGAAATGAGGACAACAAACAAGGATGAACTGATTATGGGACAAATCCCTTTGTGTATAAAAATGCACTTACATGAGGATATACATATTTTCATAAAGGTAACATGAATAACAAGACGGTAAAACATGGCTTCATGTAAAAAAAAAAAAAAGTCTAACATCACGTAGTCACTTCTCTTAGTATACATTGTTCTTTCTCTATCTGCTGCAAGTTTGCATCTCAGTTTTATTTTCAGTTGATGTTTTTTATAGGTTAATGATTGAAATTGAGGCTACCGGAGACGTGTATTAATGCCAGGGTGTGCAGGATTACTCTCTTTTTAGTGGGTCCCAGTTTCATTGTATGTAGATAGCCAAAAGGTGGCTGCAGTCAGGCTTACTACAGTGCAGACAAATAAAAGTATGCACACATTTAAATTGGAAGTGTGTCTGAAAGTCTGTCTGTCTGACAGCCACTGCGACCTCTTTCTGATCATGTGTGTTTATCAAGAAAGTCAGGCCTGATGACAGAGGGGAAACAAAACATCTTCTGGACTTGACCTATTAGCATTTTGTCTACAGTTCTGTAGATCACCTTGCTGAGACTCTGCACTGTTCTCTGTCACTTTTGTGCCTGTTCTAGTTTGGATCTTATTTTTATTGTTCCTGGTCAAATAGCTGGCTTCCTTATGTATTATTTTGTTGTAGAAGTACCATTTGGATTCCTTTCAATCCAAATCTCTCGACACCACTGCTCTCAAGGGAATCCAAAGTGAAAATAATTGAACCATTTTCAAATGGTTCCAGGTTTGGATTTTATTTCAGAACATTGTAAGGACAGCTGCCGGTGAGTCTGTTAGCCGCAGCACAGCTAATCCTACTTTTTCGAGGCTTTTATGAACTTTAAGGAGGGTTTCAGAGTGGATTCTACCTCCGAGCTTTACCCTGCTGCAAACTCTTGCTTCCAATCCAGTCATACCTAGAAGATGCTAATTCCAAGTACAGAATGGACATTTACTACTGGAATCTGAGTGGAGTATCAAGAGCCTCACCCAAGGCCACTCTTAAAATGACACTTCATTTTGGGTAAAGGTATTCTGCTTCTCTTTCCACTGTCCAGATTTTCACAGCATGTCCAAGGATTAATTCTGGTCGTATTCCTGTCCCAAGCTTGGGTCTGGAATCATCTGGTCAGGCATGCCCAAATATATATGCAGAGTAGTTTCAGGGTAAAGAGCGGGGAACCTGTAAAATCCTCTTGCCTCGGCACCAGGGAGAACTTGTGAACGATGTCATTACTTTGCTCTTGATAAAATATGTCCAAAGGCTGTTGCTTAAATCTTCAAAAAGCCTGAGTGTTACAATCAGCCAGCCTGAGGGTTTTTAGCATCATTGTTATGAGGCCTGTAATCAAATGTGTTTATACCCTTGCTGTAAATTTGCATCCAGTCCAAATTGCTGTTTACTGTACCTGACTCTGCCAACTCAGCCTGGAATAAACTTTTTTTTTTTTTAATTATGCAGTTTATGTGATGTAGCTTTACTGCAAAATGTAAAACAAAGGATCAGGGAAAGACGCAAGATCGAGGGGACATTTTTGTACCAAAACATTGTTCTTAACATTCAGATAAAAAGGTGATTTAGGTCATTGGTTCAGAACTCAGGATCCATTCCTCCATATGTGGGCTTGTTCTTGCTCATTTCTTTTTTTTTTTTTTTACTTTTTGAGACTTTAGGGGCTCAGTAAAGGAGTCAGATGACGGGACGTTAAAAGGGGGGCAAAAAACCTGCAGGAAAGAAAAAGGAAATGAAGAGAGGAAAGAGCAGGCGAAAAGTACGGAGTGAAGAAAAAAATAGTTATTATGTCGGACTCAGAGTAGAATAGATTACCCTGCAAGAACTGCTGTTAGGATTTAACCTACAAGCAGTTTTCCTGGAGAGAGGGAGAAAGAGAGAGAGTGCGTGCGTCTGTGTGTGTAGTGCTCCGCTCTGCAGTCTCTGTGGGATCCTCTTTTATCCCTGAGCCCAACATACCACACACCATCTTTGCTCTCCAACTTTTCTCTCTCTCTTCTGTGTGCTTTTTATATCACAAATACCAAACCATACAGTTACGCACATTTTTACTTAGCTGCTTAAATTCAGACTCACCCAGGAGATCAGTTTTTCTTATACAGACATGATGCATTTTCTTGAATTGAACTTCAAGGATTTTGGATTTCTATCCGAAATGAGTTAACAGATTTGAAGAAATCAATGAAAACTATTCAAACTGACTAAAGACATGTTTCTGAGCAGGGTCTGTGACGTATCTTTAGCATGTTTGCATGCTGTTTGCATGTTTTTAAATGAATGATTTCTCCAATACAGGATATCGGGAGCTGTGTTACACCGAACTTCCACCAGATCCGTGTGCATTGTGTGTCCGCTGCGGTCCGTTTCGGCTGCGTGCACCCTCGTCCGTCAACACCCACCGGCTGCGTTCTCCGTCCGCAGCACGGAGAGCACAGCCGTCAGCTGGAGTGCAGAGACAAAGGAATAATAAGGGATAATTAAACAAACTAACTCGCCACAGTGCGAGATAATACGATGTATGTTGTATTAAACTCTATATAAACCTTATAAACACATAAACAAACACACTAACGGTCATTTTTCTGAACCGTTAAAACGGAGTGTTTCATTTTGAAAATTAACCGGATGTTTTAATGTTGTATCGGTGTCTGACTTCCCATCCCGCTTGTTCTTTTCTGTGCTAAATTGATGCGGCGGGCCCTGGCGACGGACTGGCGACGGACTGGAGACGGACCAGAGACGTATCTGGTGGAAGTTGGCCGTTACATTGTCATAGAGCTCATTATTGTAGTCTTCAAGAAATGTTTAGTCGTTTGTCTTAAACATTTATTAAATTCATAGAAATATGAGAAAACTTAAGCCTACATTTATTGAATTTGCTGGAAATTGGTATTATTGAAAAAGAAAGGTCAGTCGATATACATTTGTCCTGTGAGTTTAAAACCACTCATGTTTTTGAGGTTAATATGTAGTAAACAGTGGTTAGCTTAACTTAAGCTACAGATTTAAAACATGGGGAACAGTTAGCTGGGCTCGGTCCAAAGTTGACCAAATCCATGTAAAACTTATTTTTCTTTTTAGTTTCTCTGTATTGAATTATACTTCCTGTTACTTAAAACATATTATAAGCTTTCCACCACAGTAACAATTGGTTTACTATATTGGCAGTCTAGAGTGGGACGAACAGTGGTACATTTTGAGTAGGGACCCTTGAAGCTGAAAAGCAATAAATATGGAAGCCCTGACTGAACAAGAACTACAGTGGTCTCCCACTTCTCAGTGTGCATATTTATTGTCCAAGTGTCCTTGAGCGTGGCAATAAAGCCCACAGGCCTCTGACTTGAATTGGTTCGATCCAATCTGGGAACTATTTATTTTCAATAGATTTGGAAGCTAAGTAAACTTTTGGTAAGTTGATTTTACTCATAAAATCTGCATTTCCTGTGCTTAAAACACAACGTTTTTTTTTACAGCATTCAGTGATTGAAATGCTTAGTTGTAAAATGTCAGTCGACTTTTTTCTGCAGCTCTCCTGACAACATTTTGACTTAAATTGTATAAACAAATCAAGTGAACAGTTTAGTGCACCGCACCGTGTTATAATTCCTTGTTTCTGTATGTTCAAACAGTTCTTGTTTCAGGATTTGCCCTGCAGGTAATAAGAACAACATCACACCCGCTGGTTTTCTCTCTGGTAAACACCAGATGCTTTAGTTTTTGTCTGAGATATATGATACTAACTGTTAAAATAATGATGTATGAACATTTTTGTCTGACTGACTGGAGGCTGGCTGTTTGGTGTGCTTGCTTACAGGGTACTGAAGCTGCTGCTGACTATCTTGGAGGTTAGGGAAGCTGTCTTGGCTGTGTTGATTGACAGTCTTGCCTGCATTGCTGAATCGTTGCGTTGACGCACCAGCGGCTAAAGAATCACAAAGCTCTGTACCAGCAGAAAAAAATCAATAGCTGTTGAAGACGTGTAAGTAAAAAAACAGCTTTTAAAGTCTTTTCACAAGTATGGATTGATTTTCATTCTTGAGCCATGCTGTTGCCTTTAATACTCATCAGACAAAACACACAATGGTGCAGTAAGAAATGTTCTTTAAAAAGGCAGCGGGAGAAAATATTCAGCAGTCGTCAGTGGGAGGTTTTGTTGAGTGACTGGTGGAGATTTAACTTTTCAGCATCTTTTCACCTTCTTTTTTTTTTTTTGACTTTTGAGGGAGTTCATCAACATAGGTCACCGGTCAACTCTTTTACAAAGACAACTAACCTGATGGTGTAAATATCATGGTGTTATATAGAATACAACTTTATTATTGGAACTGCCATGCTGACTGGATGGTTAATTTCTTGGTTTCATGCCAAACAGCTCACCAACCATTACACACATATTGACGTACATACATAGTATATCAAACTTTACAGAACACTCAAACAAGGGAGTCTGAAAATGAAGTTCTGCAGACCTGTGTGTCAGAAGTCAGAAACTTTATCCAAACTCTCCAAGCATTGTCAGTTTTTCTATCAACATGTCAGCATACTTAGACACACATCCTGTAAAAAGACATATTTCTAGACTTTTGTTGTAGAAAAAAATAGCAGCATGATGTATGAGGTTTGGCAGGATGACCGTGCGCAGGCATGCTGCAGCTCTCATGTGGTCAATAAAGATTACTGAAGCTCCTGGAGAGGAACACTTTGGCCCTATCATTCAGAATTCCTCAGTAAGACCGCCTGTAAGTCTACCTGCAGCCATCACATTTATTGATTGTTTTCTGTTAAGGAGCAAGGCTGCAGAAAGGGCTAATGTATGTCAGTAAAAGAGAGTGAATGTTCACGTTGGTTTTAGTGCGCAGACAGAATAGTGTGGAGAGACAAATGCTGAAGAAGACAAGAGTGAGACTCCAAGGGTCCACTTGATAAAAGCAAAGTTTGTGAGGCTGCACCAATTTAGTCTCTCCCACTGTACATTTTGCTTGCAGTGAGATATTGACTCGCTGCAGACTCACATGCCACATGATCATATCTACAGCACTGGATAATTTATGTTTGCATCTCTGTGAGGCTCTAAAACTTGATATGCATCATCATCTTTTGCCCAAGAGGCAAAATATAGCGTTAGATCATAAAAAAAATATTGGAAAGATGCAAGATATAAAACAAAGAATGATTGCTTTTTCCCAGCTCAATATATCAAGAAAATATTTGCAAAATGCAATTTTAGGGGAAAAATATGCAAATTTGAAGCATGAAGCATTGCAACCATCAGGAAGTGCTATACTTATATCATGTTAGAATGGGGAATATGCCGAGAAGAAGAAAATCATTCAAAATGAACTATAATGACAACATCCCTTCTCACTGTAGCCTCACCACTTTTTTTGCATGCAATGAAAGATATCACTCATATGTGAAAATTGGCCCCATAACACATGCGTGGCATATTGACAGCGCTCAGGAAATATCAGGTGGCAGATCTGCATTTATCAGATGTAAGAAGAGAGAGGTGGGAGACAGTAAGGATGGAAAGTAAGCAAGTAGAGAGAAGTGAGGTGAAAAGTCCTGATATGGTGATATGCAGCAGACTGCAGGTGTGTGATCCCAGGGATAATGGTATCGGCTGTTTCCCCCGGAGTGCACATTTCCATCACCGTGGAAACAAATCAGGGTGCGGGAAAGCTCCAATGCCAATCATAATGAGATATCACACCCTGGAGAACAGCATATGTGTGAAACAGTGCTCGTCTTTTGAAAGAGTGCAAAAAAAAAAAGACGGACGGAAGGACGGACGGAAGGACGGACGGATTCAGCTGAAGCGGAAGGAATTGTGGTATCATTTCCCCCCAGGGCGGCTGTGGCTCAGTTTGTGGAGAGAGGCCGAGGGTTCGATCCCCAGCTCCTGCAGCGACATGTCCGATGTGTCCTCGGGCAAGACACTTTACCCTGAATTGCTCCAGTTGCTTCATCAGCGGTGTATGAATGCGTATGAATGGGATTAGTTACACCTGATGGTCTCACTGCATAGCAACCTCCGCCATCAGTGTGTGAATAGGTGTAAAACCGCTTTGAGTAGTCAGAAGACTAGAAAATGGCTACATAAGATAAAGTCCGTTTACCATTCACCCCCTCCAGGGTATTCATTTGACGCATTTTCTGCTTTTCATGGTTTTATTTTGAAAGGGTTTGAACCCTTTAAAGTTTCAAGCTCCTGCACTGACCCTGTCATCTTCTCAGTCTCTTTCACTGTCGTTTTAGGGTCATTATTGAGCTTGGGCTTGAAATAACAAAAATATAGACCATCTGATTCTAACTTTAGCCTTCTTTGACCTCTTTCATTCATGAGCCTTTTTCCTCTAGTGAGCTACATGTCCTTTGGGAGGTGGACCACTCTAGTTACACACAGGACAGTGCTGTATTTCAGTTCTTTACTAACACCCTGTCAAGCTGCCTTTGTCCCAGTGATTTTTTTTATTGTGACACTTCCTGTAATATTTTGAAATGTACCTGTCTCTGTCCTACAGATTCCTGCTCCCCAATTGACCTCGCCTGTGTCTCCTCTTCCCCTGATTGCCTCTTCATACCCTTTCTTTCCTCCTGTTGCCAGTTCAGTGCATAAACCTTAATGTCACCTTCTCCCAGCCTTATTGTTCCTCATGCTCGTGAGTGATACGTTTTTGTTTTTTTTGGGGAGGAATTGACCACGGCTTATTTTTCTTGAATCTGGCTCCTGTTGATTTATTTGCTTGGATCTGAGTTTTCTGTGTACCAGACCATGGACCATGAAACTGCCAGTTTTTTTTCCATCTTTACCTGCATTGAGTGAGTTGAGTATTTGACTCCATCACATGTCAACATTTCATTTATTTCACTTACCTGGCACCTTCTACAGAAGAAACTGTTCAAAGGTACGCAATGTAGCCTTTATACATTCCCATAAGTTTATTCCTCAACAGCTGTTCATACCTCTTTTATCCTTATCGTCTGTTGTTGTCTTTCACTCTTCTTTCTCTCTATTGTTTGCGTCTGTCCGTCGCTATCATATATAATGAAATCGGAAACATGTGAGAATTTACAGAGAGGCTGAATTCTTAGTCTTCCCTGTCTTTCGAAACAATCATACCGAGTTGTGAGTATCCAACTGGGCCCAGACGCTGAAAGACTTTGAAATCCTGACTTAAGTTCTTCCTGTCGTCATCTCCTGTGATCAGGGTAGATTTAATAAGTGAAATTCAATGTGGATCACTCCTGGATTTACCCGATCAGCCTGTTTTAAATGAAAAGAGACAGTTTTCAGAGATTTGTTACTTATTGTACATTAACATTGCAGTGAAAAATATTCATTCAATGAATCGTGCACAAATTATTATAATCATTTTTTGTACTCCATTTGGAAGGGAGTTGATGTCAAATATAGATATATGGAAGCTATCCTGCACCCTGACGTTACAACCCGTTCCGTTTGTTAAATCACAAACATACGGAAAGCCCCAGCACAGATAAATTCCCGCTCTCAAGACACGCACGCACGCACACGCACGCGCACGCACACACACACACACACACACACGCAGTGAGGGGACTTGCAAAGCCAGCAGAGTAATCATCTGACTGCCTTAAAAAGAATATGAGAACCTACTGTGAAAACGGCTTTGTGAAAATAACCCCCTGACACAAGCAAACTTCTGCACACAAACACACAATCCTTTAAAACCGAATCTCACATTATGGCGCATGATTTGAAGGTTAAAGCAGTAATAATGTTTTAAAGACACAGAGTTCCAACTTCAAATACTTAAACTCTCTCTCACAGCAAAAAACAAACTATTTCTGTTTGAACTCAAGCTTAAAAGTAATTTAAACGGCTCTGCTGTGGGGCATTCAATGACGGTGGGACAGTGTGGCATCACTCACACAGACAGCTTCTTACAGAACAGAGACACAAATGGATGTTTCACATTTTGACTATAAAGCAGCGAACGTTTTATTCCCCTCAGTATGTTCAGCACATGGTTCAAGATTTGTAATCGCTGATTTTCATTCCTTTTATACTATAGATTCAACTCTCCGGGGAATTTTGGCTTATGTGTGCAAAACATTTGATTTAAAAATAGAGGAAACTACAGGGGAGGACAAGCATTTTTAAAACTTAAACGGAACGGCGGCTTTAACAGAATCCAATCCGACAGAGGCTGTGAACTCTTAAAATCGTAACAAAAAATTATAATATTAACAGCGAGGAGCCGTTATGGAGTGAATAAGTTCACTGCGCTCAGCGTTCTGCTTCTGGTCCTGCCTTTAAAACCTGACCCACTATCTCTTTCTGTCACACACATAGACTACACACACTTACTTGCTGTCACACACTCTTATGCAATTGTTCTTTGACCCTCTGACTTTTTTTTTTCAAGCAATCAGATAAAAAAATTTACTAATTTATAACCTCTTTCTTTCCATGCACACTTGCACATGCTCATTCTGCTGTGACATCAGTTTCTTGGGCTGTAAAGCAAAGTGAAATAAAAAGTGTTAAAGGAGGCGGGATGAAGGGAATTATAGCGAATAAGTGACAATGTAGCAGAGATTCATTTTATGCATTACAAGCTAAGCCGAGGCTCCTCATCCATGGGGTTTCCCTTTCTGGTCCCTTATGCATTTGGAACAATATAGGGTCACCCTCCCAAAGACGCTAAGCCCCTGAATCTCTCTCCTTGTCCCTCGCTGCCTTTGTCTGTCCGCTGCTGAGACAGCATGTAGCCCTCCACTGGGAAGCAGCAGGGTATTAAAAAGTATTAAGGAAGAGTCAGAGTGGGAATTGGAAGCGATAAGAAATGAAAGTTTACATACAGCGTGGCTATCTTGAAAGCTTTTTCATGGAGAAAGGGATTAGTGAGAGGCGGGATGCCATCACTGTGGTGGACAATCATCAGATACAATATACCACTGCAATACGTTATCTATAACTAAAATAATATGGCTGCTATTGAGTTTAATTCAAAGTGATTGCATGGCAAGAACTTGTTAAAGTGTCAAGTAAAAGCATCAAAAGGGAAAGAGAAACAAGCAACCAAAAAAGGAAGCATTGCTTGATCTGTATGTGTGCTTCGGAGTGTTTTAGAGTGTGTACGTGTATTTGTTCATTTCTGTGTTAAAGACAGTTGAAGGTTTAATGTGATGTGAAGCTGAAGTTTAATTTAAAGGTATAAGTCTACTATTATCTCAAGGAAGTTGAGACAGAATGTGCAGAAGCTGTCCATCATAAAGTTACATTTATACAAATCTGAACTCCAAATGCAATATCATTTTTAAACAACCTCCCATGTGCATGGATTACTCAAACACACATTTATCATCAGCAGAATATTTTGCAGCTTCCTCTGTAGTAATGAATTCTAAGTGTTTCTAATCAAGGTGATAACACGACCGAGCCGTGATTAGGACCTGCTGAACCGCCGGGCAGCAGCAGCCTCCTCCCAGTGTTGACCACAGACTCTTATCACCTGTTTGCTGTGTTTACAAGGGCACAATCAGATGCATTTGTTCATTTACATGCTGTCCACACCTTTAACTTTTGCATATATATGAGGCCATTTCCTTTTCCTCAGCCCTCAATAAGTGCTCTTAGGCAGAGTTATGGCTCACCTCGATGAATAGCAATTGGTGCTCCTGTCATCTAAAACAGTGGTGTGATGGCAGCGGTGCAATGAAGAAGTTTTTAATGGCAAAGTTTAGAAAGGAGGGATCACACTTGCTGAACAATCGATTTGCGTTATTTGACATTCAAGGAAATACTTTGTTTGATCACTCAAATCTTTGAGAATAATGGATGCCATTAATACAACACAGTTGTATAGCCTTTTAAATGTATGATGCCAATGTCATTCCCCAACTATTGAATAAAACATTCAACACACAGCATTGTCTGTATCGGAACAGTCACATTAAAGGCCTGACGTTAAAGGCCTTTGTTCACCTTAAGTACACTGTTGCCAATTGAACATACATTTGGTAGCTGTTGAGAGGTTCTATTTCTAACAGTTGCATGAAGCAGTTTGAATCTTTTTAAAAGTAACTTGGAAAGTGCACACTGGTGAGCTAAGTGACGGACGCTTCAGAAACATTTGGAGACAGGAAAGATTGACGACACAGACAAGTGAGGTTCTAAGTTGAAGTCAGGTAAATATTGGAGCCGCTCACACATTAAATTGAGCTCAATATCAAACAATAGACAAATTACGTCATCTTAAATACATGAATATTAAAAAAGACAATTGTATTTGTTTGTAGGCCTGCAGTGAGCAGTATACCATAATCAATCAATCAATCAGTATCTCTATAGCGCCAATTCACAACAAGTGTGTTATCTTGAGACGATTTACAAAAGAGCAGGTAGAGACATGACTCATTGTTATGTTATAAAAGAAAAATGGGATGGGGGAAATCGGATGCAAGAAGGATTTCTCCTTGGTGGAGGTCGAAGCAGGCTGTGAGGACAGCGGTGTTTGTGGGGACGACACAGTCTGATGGTGGTGGCTCGGCGTCAGGGATGTCCGGTGGTAGGAGTGGACGATCAACTCGCTGACGGTTGGGGGAGCTCCGTCATAAGAATCTTTTGATTACCACGTCATGCGTTATGAAAATCTTAAACTACATTCTGCTTAAATGTTTTATCAGTGATGTCTCACTAATTCATTTCTCTGTCATTCTTAGTTGTTGCTATGATACACTGTACAAACCATTAATCAGCCGGCTGTTTGTACTCCAATATATTCACGAGTTGCCTTGCATTGGACATTGAAGATGGAATTTTATTTGTAGTGGGCATAAGATACGTTTTTAGTGAACACCATTTTGGTGTTTTATTCACGTTGTCATGGACCTCAGTTGGATTTTTTTGTGTTTCTTGTTTCATTTGTAGTTTTTGCCATATTTGCCGAGTCTGTCATGTTTTGTTGTACTTCCCTGCTTTGTGTGCTGTCCTGTCTTTGTAATTGTGGGCTCCACATATTGTTTCCCCCATGTGTCTTTCCCTCACTTGTCTCATTACCCTGTGTGTATTTTAGTCTCTGTGTCCCTTTCCTTCTGTGCCAGTTTGTCATCAGACTTTCCAACCTGTGCTCCCTGTGAATAATCTTTGTAGCTCTTCATATGATTCCTCTGAGCCAGACTTTGCTGATTTCCCTTGTGGAGTTTTTGATTGCACCTTACGGACTCTCTTTCACAGTAAGCCTTTTGTTTTCTCCTACTTTTATAATTGGCATCATTGAAATGTGACACTTTTTGGATGGAATCTTTAGAATGTATTTTAAAAAGACATTGAAGTCATCAGTAATATCACACGATCTTCCAACAATAATTTGATCCATTATGAAACACTTCACAGACATGTTAAGGCTGGTCACCTTTTTAGTCCTCACACATATATTTACATAATTTGAGGACATTTTTGGAAGACATTGTAGCACTTGCATTGATCGCAGAACATAAACCTCACAATAAAAGAAATGTTGGAGACCACAGTGCAATCCGCACAAGGAGTTTCAGTCGTGCTGTCCTGTTGGTTTGTTTTGGATTACATTTGACGCAAGCAATGCATTGATCCTGTACATAAAAGGGATTATGAAACTTATCGACATGTTCTTCACTTCGAAGAAAAGTTCTTCCTCTTCACATAAAAAGGACAAAATGTCTCTGCAACAAACAAAAAAACCTTGCAGAGACAGATGCATCATCAGCTTTGTTCGGGGATCAGACGCTCATCTTTGAAAAAAAAAAATCACAAACATTTGTGCTCTTTAAATCCTGACTGAAATTCACTCTTTCAGGACTGAAGGACGCCATCACCTTCAACAGTACTCCTTTAGTGGAAATGGTAAAAGTAAATGTACAATAAGACATTGACACATATGACTTAATCATTCAGTAAGCCACTGTAGAGATAGTGATCACCTTATTTCTTAGGTTTATTGGTATTGCTCTCTCTCTCTCTCTCTCTCTGGGATTCTTATGTGGCTCAACCTCTGCTCAGCAGCTCAAGCACCTTTTAAAACATTCTGTGTTTCCCCCCTTGCAAATCCTAGACTCTGCAAGACCTGTACATCCTCAGTAATAACACCCCTCGACCCCAGTCCATCACTGTCCAGCTTCCCAGTGTGACCACCGCCAACCTTTTAAACCTCACTCTGACCCGACTCGATTCCGAAAAGATTTAGAGGATCGGTCAACTCCAGCCTTTTCTCACCAGGGATTCAGCTCAAGTCCTTGTCCGAGCTGCAGTCATCTTCCTGACAGGACCCCCTGTCGGCTCAGCTCCCCCACCCTGTGCTCTCCTTTCAGTTCTTTTGCAATTCTGTGCACTCCGCCTCTATAAATTCTTCCCAGTCACCTCAGGGCTGACAACAGTATGAAGGATCTGACAGGAAGTGGACCCCCTGCCTCCAGGCGATGGTTCAACCTCATACTCCAGCTTTGTACTCTGTAGTTAATAGGTGCTCAGCATTCTCCTCCCTGCAGCGACCTGGCTATCACTGCTTCTGTCTGGACTTTTTTCACCTTTCGGGGTTCTCAGCAGTGAAATGATCCTCCTGTCAGCTGCGAGACAGCAGAGTCACTTCTTATCATTTATTGTATAATAAAAACTTCAGGCTACACCTCATCCTGGACTTTTTCCAGCCTTCCCTTCCCTTTTCATATTTCTTGAAGCTAAAAGCTCAAACTGAACTAAGATAAGAACCTGTTAAATCTTGTTTAACTGCCCTTTACCTTGCTCCTGAACCACTTTACTTGTGGACCGCTTTCTATGGCCTGATGGTTGATACTGTTTGCTCCTGCAGTATTAGTTTCCTGTTTAAAACACATGCACTGCACCCCTGAACATTTCCTGAAATCGCATGTGGGAACAGAAATGCACGCAGCAACCAGTGAGAAACTAGTGGGATCTTTGTGCGTGTAATAAATCAGCTTCAGACTCTTGTCTTCCAGCCAGGATGTTTCTTTTCCTCTCTTTCCTTGACATGGTGAATACATTCAATACACATAGCATTGATATAAATGCATCAACTTTATATCATCCATGTCAGACTCCGTTGCATCGTCTGCCATTTTGGATATTTTGAAAAACGTTATCATGTCACTTCTGCAGCTCCTTTTTCACTCATGCCCTGCTTCTTCCTGAGATACCACCCCCACCTCTCCCTTTGTAAAGGACATGTGTCGAAATGGGTACTCTGGAAAATATCAGGGCCAGGCTGTCCTGAAAATACATGAAATTATCTGGAATGACTGACAGACGTGAGTGTTTGGAAGTGGCTCAAGTCACAGCCAAAAGAAATAAGTAGCAAAAAAATGAAAACAAAAGTTATCTCTTTTCCAGGTTTAGACAGTTCTCTTCAATTATTATGTACTTTACATTTATCCAACAATGAGAAGCCGTTTGGCAACAGTTGCAAAGAAAATCTGGACTGTCTTCGAGAGAGCGGAATAGGGTTTGTAAATATAGTAAGAGCTTTTGTGGCCACCCTCCCCCACCACGGAACACCGACATACACACACAATGCTCCACCAGCTCTCTGGATGACATCTCTGAATTTGTAGGTGGCACACTGACAAACTCAGCATGCACACTGAAGACTCACGGAGGCTCTCGTCTCTGCCAGAGTGTGTTTTATTTTATTATACACTTTCCCATATGCATAGATTATGTAGATCTCAAGCAGGGTACATGTACAGTATGACGCAGTGAGGAAATTATGCATATTTAAAACTTTGCATACGCAAGCCTTAATATTGAGGAGGGATTGGAAGGTGAGTCATGACAGCAATGGTGTTGGAAAAATGAATGCAATTGTTTGACTCCACCGTAAAGGACAATACATTTCCCAAATGCTAAACCATGATTCGGTTGAAAACATCAACGCATAGCCTATGTGTTTTCATCTTTGTGTGTCTGTGTGTTGTTGCTCATGCCACAGAAGAATAAGTCAGCGGTAAACAACAATAGACATCCACATCCATCCCTGACTTATATCCACCGCTGCAGATGACAGGCGAAATGCTGACACCGTCCTCCCCTCAAATTGAATTTGAGATGTAATGTATCCCTGTTTTAATGTGAGTGGTAAATCATCCAGGAATAACCAGCGCTCACTCACTCTTGTGTTCTTGTTGTGTGTCTGTGGAACAGATGATGGATGGATGAGTGGAGAGGTTAAATTTGAATTGATAGAAATTTGTATCTTTCTCTGTCGCATGCAAATGGGAAACCATCCATATAGAGAGAAAAAGACCAACTCTGTTTGACAGCATGTGTTCTGCATACAATACTGTGTACACCTCTGGCTTTGCTTTTGTGAGAGTCCTCACAGCCCATTAAATAAATAATGCTCATTACATCACAAGTACTACTTAAGTCAACTGAGAGGACGTTTTCAGCAACGTCCTCAGTAGTATGCTTTTGAGGTGTTGGACTGGTCAGAGCCATGCAAGTTGTTTTCACTCTCCGTACACATCAGAGGCGCTGCCAGTCAAAAGGCAAGGCAGGCAACTGCTTGGGGGGCCCCAGGATTGTAGGGGGCCCCCAAGGGCTGACAAACTTTAAACTACAGCAGTGGCTCAAAACGTGCACATTTTGTCATTTGCATGACTGTAGGAAAACCTCCCTATGGTGGCCCCACGTTACAGCACTCCCTCTCCATGCTCTGCTATCATCATGAGATGCATTTTTGCTATGAAAACCAAAGATTTGTCAAAGTTGGCATGGATAAATGAAGAGGAATTATCTGTGTGGGAGTGAAAAAAGTAAGAGGAGTCAGCATCGGGACACTAGCGGACATAATGGTGAAGAACGCTAGTTGGATGAAATTCAGCTTAGGGCCCCGTTAGACTCTAGAATCGCCACTGGCGCACATATAATATAACTTTTAACAAGAAAGCTCAATGAATATTGTTTCCAATTATAGAACTTCTCCTTTAGTTCTGTGCCTTTTATAAGGGGATACAAAGCAAGTCACTAGCCTGTTTACACAACTAAAAACACAACAAAAAGCTACAAGATGACGATACTGTTGGGTAAATAACAGCTTCATGGTATGCCTATAAATAAATGTAGCCTGCAGGTTACAAGAAACTCAAAAAAATCAACAAAGTGGATAAAAGTATTATTCCCTTCCAATAAGGCATATTCATCATCGACTGTGTGGGACATTAACTCAACATGATCATCTTAAAGTAAGATCTTTCTTTTGCAAACGATACCACACATGCTGAACAAACTTGCCCAAACTTGTCAAAATTGACCGCAATCTCCAGTGGCCAACGTTCATCCTTGTGTGTAGGAGCTGTACCAGCTTAACAACAGCCCTACTCTGTCTGCTGTGCCATCCGTCATAATGACAGGCTGTAGTTTCAAAATGTTTGAATTCCGTATTCGTTCACAATTGGGCCATTTATCACAATTCTCAAAGGCCACAAAATGCCATGAATAATTGAGAGGAAAATAAAAAGGGGGGAAAGTAACCAATAAATGACACTGTCAGCCTGTGTTTTCATGTGTTTCATGTTATAGTAGCCGAATCAATAAAACCTGGGAGCTTTGTAGAAGCCTTATGTGTTTAAATTCTAAAATCAATTAATTTGACGGAACATAATTAATGTCCTCTACTCAACGAGTGACATTCTGGATACAGAATGAAAATGACTCCTTTTTAAGTAATGTGTCAGATTTTAATTCTTACCTCCTGGCAATTGTTTTTTCTTCCCTTTTTTATAAAGACGCTGATTCGAGAGAAGCTCATTCATATACACAAATACTGTACACACACACTTGCCAACACATTTTCATAATCATTCTCACTCATACAAACAGCCCCTCAGCTAATGCCTCGCACACACACACACAGAGTCACACACAGAGTCACACACACACACGTTTGCTGGATATGGTCTCCATGTTTTGGTAATTACTGCAGGCGAAGTGTGTAGTTTAGCAGAGAGATGCAGAAATAGAATGCAGCCTGCAGTCTTACCTGGCATTCGTTCCTCTTACTAGAGCTTATGGAGACATTAGGCAGAAGTCATTAACTAAAGCTGAGACAGGCAGCAGTGCATGAGGGAGTGTGTGCACGCTAGTGTGTGTGTCATGATTTGCTTGTGCATGTATATACAGTAGTTTCTGTATGCATGTTTGTGCTTTACAGAGACAGAAGAAGAATTTAAGCTTGCATCAGTGTGTTAGCTTAGCTTATTTGCATCCAAATCGTACATACGCTGCATTCTGTTTATGCTAAGATGTAGCACAGAGAAGTGATGCTGTCTGCTTAATTGATTTGAGGTGCATGAAGTTTTCTCTGCGCAAAGCAACAACATGTGCTCATAATATATACAGCAGAATCTACACAAAAAACACGTCTGCCCTCGTGCACGCTGACAGAGCTTCAACATTCAGTCGCTCAGAATAAAAGTAGAGATTGTTTGATCTCTGCAAATGTCAACGTATGCCTAAATACATTTGCTTTCATATTCAATCGGGTTCCCCCATAATTTAAAGCTGAAGGAGAAAAACATCTGAATAAACATCTTGCAGAGTGCAACATGGAGATCTATGTCCTTGTGTTCCCTGTAACCTCTGTTTGATGCATGTTTTTCATCACATCCACATGGTCCTTTTAGTGACGTGTGCAGTGATTTGCACTATCATTGATCATTTATATCTATAAGGGTGGAATAAAAACACCCAGTGGTGCCATCTTTCCAAACTTGTTTTCACTTTCCATCTCTCTTCTGCATCCTATTTTAATATTTTAAGCTTGAGTTGGTTTTACTCTGAAATAGGAGGATGGTGAGAAAAATGTCTTGGTATATCCGTGTAATGTGTGTGTGTATGTGTCTGTGAGTGCATGTGTGTATGCTGGACGAGACTTAAGAAGCATTCATCATGATTAGTCTTTCATCAGTGGACCAGAAGAGGACTTTAATGTCATTCACAGTCCTTCCCTGATTTTTCCATCTTCATTTTTTCTATTCAGTCGGCGTTGCTTTCCAGAGGCTCTTTTTAATCTAAGAAGCTCCATAATCAGCAACTGCCAACCTCCCCGCCTCCATCCATCTCACTGGGCCTATAAGAGCACTCATTAGCTTGACCTTGCTTGCTTTTTGGGGCGTAGGGGTGAAGGGTTGTTATATCTGGCACTGTAGGCTTGATTAGCAGGCTAACATGATACAATGATTGACAGAGGACTTCTGTCTCCTAAGCATCCGAGTTGGGAAACAGCAATTTTTGTCTGGTCAGACTGATGTTTTATCTTCTTTAATATTATTCAGTTTATCTCCTGACAGATGTAGGAACAAGCAGAGAAAAGCAATCAGGAGTACCAATCAGTGATCTCTGTTTAAAGATTCTTCATAAACAATTATAATCAGTTACTACCTGACCGTACTTTGGTTTGAGAAGTTTCCCATTAATAAATGATTTGCCCTGATTCTGATTGGCCGTGGATAAACATCATATCTGCAACAATGTCTTGGTTAGCTCTGACATTACGCTCTACAAGCTAAGATGAACCGACACAACTTAAGTTTTGACTTAGAGTTTAGTGTGGTCTTTCCACCATAACTTAAGACAGAACTTACACTTAGCCAGTGCAAGAAGCACTTAAAAAAGACAAGACAAAAAATGAAAAACTATGCCCCTCCGTGGTTTTAGACGAGCCCATTTTTTTTTTTTTTTTTTTAGCACATAGTTGAACAAGTAGTAGTTGAAAAACCAGCTAAAATGTCAGGACAGAGCCTCACAAAGCCTATCTCCCTGTTCTCCAGAACAGCAGTAGCTACCAGCACTGAGCCCTTTACACCTCTCTTTACGACACAATATCTGTCTACTTTACTTTTGATCTCCAGTAAGACAGAGAGGGGGTGCAGAGAAATGCTACACAGTCATTCCTTACCTGTCTTTGAGAGCTGGTATAGAATCAAGTGCGTCTTCGAATCTGATCCCATCAGAGCTGCTGGCGACGAAAGGGGACACTATAAGAGGCTTTATTTCTGTGTGGATCTTTCTTCAAATGCTGAAGGAAGGACGGAGGAATTATTTGGGAGCTGTCAATGTAAAATAAATTCTATATTTTTGTCTGGCAGAGGGGAAAAAACTCACCCTCATTCGATTACATTTCATGGGATCAAAATACACAGCGTTTCCTGGCACACACATGGTGCTAGGCAATGGCCATAGTAATGAGGCTGTTGACATGTACACCGGCACTAATACTGGGCATAGTTAGGTCTATAGGCTTACAGGTAAGTTCTGCTGGTGCAACTGACTTAGAATCCTGTGTGTGTGTGTGTGTGTGTGTGTGTGTGTGTGTGTGTGCGTGCGTGCGTGCGTGCGTGCGTGCGTGCGTGCGTGCGTGCGTGCTTGTGCCAAAGTACAAAGTAATTTCTACAGGTCCATGGTCTGAACCTTTAAGCATTGTTGCAACAATAAGAAAGACAAAATTGTTGAACTAATGGAGGGTTTATAATATTTTGTAAAGCTTTTTATGCCCATAATGTGTTCTTTTGCACTATTTGATCCTAAAATCACTTCACAGTGAAAAGTGTTTTGAGAAGATTATAGTACTCTAAATTCAATCATGTTGTCATTCATGTGTTCTCTCTCTCTCTCTCTCTCCATTGCTCTCGATTGTTTCGCTGCCAATCACTTTTGAAAAGGCAGCTGATGAACACAATACTGTAATAATAGCTGAACAGTGGTTTCAGCAGTGGCAGCAATGGGGCCTATTCAGACTGCCCGAAGAAGAATAGAAAACAGTGAAATACATGTTATTAAAATGTAACTCCCCCCCCCCTCCACCGCAGAGTACTAGACAATCTGCACACAGACCTTGTATTTCTTACTTCTTCTGAGTGCAAAGAATGAGGCCAATTTAATCCGCTGTTTATAAGAGAAAAGAGAACAGCGGCCCCATAGAATCCGAATAGCAACCCTGTCATTATTTTGTAGTCACAAAAAGAAAAGTCTATATGTTGTTGGTGATCTGATTTTAAAAGGTTAAAGCTTGCTTACATTTGTTTCTTACTCAAAAACAGCCTTGTTTAATGGGCTCAAATTCAGAAGAGACTGGTCCATTTGCTTCGGAAAAAAAAAGCAAACTTGTTCCATCCGGCTCTGTCCTGCTCATGCAAAATCTGTGGAAGGGTTGTCAGGAGTTTGTGATAAATTTGAGTATCTATATGTTTACAAAAAAATGCTAACTTCCCAGATTTTCTACTGTTATATTTCTCTTTCATTGTTTGCCACTTGCCATCCTGCTTGCACTCTGTCTCTGCCCCTGATGCGCTCTGTGTCAGGTGAAAGCAAGTTTGAATCCATGCATAAATGATTAGAGACAGTGTTACCAAAGGATGATTATTTCCAACCCTCCTGCAGGAGTAGCTTTCATCGCGTCTCATACTGCCACTCTGCAATGAGGCATGTTGAGAGCGCATGCGCAGACATTCCCACTTTGCATGTCTCTGCTTAGGTCTCAACACGAGAACAATTGCTGCTCATAAATATAAGTGTTGGTGCATGTGTCAGTATGTGAGAGGATCAAAGGTACTCGTGCAGATATAGAAATGATAATCCTTCGGTTCTCTTATCATTTATGCATGAATTAAAACTAATCCTTTCCTCTTATGTTGCACTGTGCAGACAAAGAGAAAGGACCCTGACGTTATTCATACTAAATGTGGATTTTAAGCAGAGTGGCTATGACAGCAGCTGCAAACTTTGGAGAGAAGATAACTAACTTTGAAGCCCAAAAAAAATCATAATACAGCATGGGTTAAAATTAAAAAAGTTTAAAGTGAAACATTTTAACATGACTGCTTTCAGAAGTCCCCCTTATTCATTAGAAGTCGTCGCCTATATAGAGCTTATAAGTTGTTACAAAGCAAAAGCAATTGGATGGGAGAACTTTATTTCAAAGTACTTTATTATGAGAGCATGAAAGAACTCCTCTTTGGAGAATTTGGGCAAACACAAATAATCTTTTTTTTTTTAACATTGTCACTTGGAAAGTAAACCTAACATGAAATGAAGCTCTCTTGTTTTAGATTAGCTTTGACATTTCCATAGTTATTGCAAATAAAAATTCATATTACCACATTTTCTGTGCTCAAACTATCCCCATAACAGTTATCCTGCTTTATTGCAAAAGCAGCACATGCATTAGTGCTTTCAGAATGCAACAGTGATTTCCTCTAACCTGATTTCAGCTGATCTATAATGGGAGACAATATCATTCCATATGCACGCCACCAAACACTGCACCAGTCAGGAGTCATTAGAGTCAGTGTAAGTCAGCAGTGTGTCTGTGCATGTTTACTGCTCTGAAACTGAGAGATCAGTCTATCTGACATCACTTTGAACTGCTAAATGTGAACAGTTTGAAATTCACATCCCTGCTCATAACTATCCGTTCACATTAGTGTCAAATGGAATGATGTCTGAACCACTTTATTTTTAACACATATGGAAAGTTTTCCACAGCGACGGCTGCAAATTCCAACCGTTTTGCTTACTTTTCATTTGACAGAAAATACCTTTAATCATTACAATATGGAGCACATTGGGAAATGTTATTCCTATTGTTTTATTGGCAATATGAGCATACTGAAAAAGGTGTAACCAATACCTTGAAAAAGTGACTAACCAATTTTGTCTTTTACCCTCAGTAGCTAGCCTTTTTGTTAATTTTCAACCAAAGATACATCATTTAACATTACTCTGGCTGTACATCTTGGTTAAATGCTCAACTCATCCAATGTAGGTTATCAGTATCAATATATGTCGACAGCATCAACAACAGTTTCTCACCCAAAGTTGTCAAATATTGATGCTTTGTCTCAACTCTTTAGTATCTCATTTAATTGTACAAGGTTGCTCTGTTGCATGTCCCTTACCCCAAATGTCAGGGAATCCCCAAAGTCAGAGATTCCTTTTCTTTAGGAGTCCTTGTCTGGCAGCCATTAGGATCTCGACAGAATTCTGTTCTGTTCAACTCTATGTTGAGTAATGTTAACTGCCAACTGACCAATCTGACATCTTGAAGATGATAAAGGACGAAGGATTCAGCATAATTATTTGTATGAATCACTAGGGAACCATTACTTTCTGGACCATTTTTAATCCCAATCCACCAAAAAATTGTTAGGATCATTTCAGTATGCACCAACGTGGTGGACCGGCCAACCCATTACAATCAAGCTCTCAAATGTTGTAACCAATCAAGATGATGAGAGCTCAGTAGAGGCTCATTTATACCAAGCCTGATCCTCAATGTTCCTTTGTTCTCTGTACAAGCGGAAAAGGAAAAGGGAAGGGGAACATTATTAAAGTAATAAAGAAAATAATAAGAGCACTAGAGCTGGAACAAGATATTGAATTTGAATATTAGAGGCAAGAGTTCAGAGTGGAGAATGGGGTGCACAGGGGAACGAGGTGTGTAAAGATGATAAAAGAGATCCAGTACTAGGGGGAAGAAATGAAGCGCTGACTCAGCTACTTGACTTAACAGCAAAAATAGTCTCAAACTTTTACAGGTATAATAAAGTACAAACACGCACACACACACACACACACACACACACACACACACACACACACACACACAGTATGTTAGCATATTCATATAAAAGCACATATGCATCGACCAAATAACTCTTTAAAGAAATCTGTTACCCAATCTCCTCATTCCGTTACCAGTCAGATGAAAAACTCTTAATCATTTTTTACTAACTATTCAGTCTAATATTTGACTTTGGTTATTGTTGAGTTGATCAGCTTTAGTTAAGGAATGTGTATGCTTTATTTGGTATATTACAATTCAAGATTTTCAATGTCTTGTTACCTTTAATGTAAAATCATTGTTCTCTCCTAGTTCTACTTCCTGGTTGAGGCTGGTACTCTAATGAACACGCAGACTTGAATGCCCCTTGATCCACTAGGTATTGGCAATGTGGACTGTACCACATTGGACTTAAGCATGGGGGAGAATATATTATTTTATTCCTTTATAGTTTGTTTTCAACCAGCTGTTGCAAAATAAACTCTAGTTTAAAGAGTGTGTTGTCAAGTTATTGCACATTTGAATGCATTCATGGAAAGATTGGTGGTACTGATATTCCTTTTAGACTTCAGTAGTTTATTTTTTTTTCAACTCTATCCATGCTAGTAGCAACTCGGTTTGAGCAGGACGTTTTTAAACTGATTGTTTGAGCCACAAGGCCATTTTGACTGTTGGCTGGGGATCCCCTTTTCAGGCGAGTTTTCTTTTGTTTGTATTCATGCCATAATTAGAATGTATGTCAATGCTAACAGTAAAGCTGAGCTCTGAGTTCCTGGACTGTTGAGAATATTTTAGTTCTTGAAACCTCTCACAACTGCTGGTTTACACCCTGTTTAGCATTGTTTAAATATGTAACCTAGAAACACCTGTACAATAAAGGAAAATAAAATATGTCATTGGCAACTTCTGACATAAACTTAAGACTAACTGAAGTAGTTTGCTGTTTAAAGTTGAAGAGAATAGATAAAGCCAGATGACTGCAGACATTTAAAGGAAGGGGAGAATGGTGGTTCTATAGCAGGGGGGGGCAAACTTTTTGACTCGCGGGCCACAATGGGTTCTAAAATTTGACAGAGGGGCCGGGCCAGGAACAGATGGATGGAGTGTTTGTGTGAACTAATATAAATGACATGTAAAAGCCATTACATGAAAGGATTTGGCCTTTAACAGGTAGCAAAGCATGAATATGCAAGGCTCATTGTACAAATTGATTTCCAAATGCATTCACTTAATTAATTTAAATTTTAATAAACACAGTAGAGAAACTCATGTTCAGTTTCAGCAGGAACAGTGTTGTTGATCTCCCTTTTTTGCCAGTGCATTAAAGTCTGGAGTTAGTTTTGTCGTGGTAATTCTCAGGATAGATCCGAGGTGTTGGTCAGTTAACTTGGATCTGTGAGGGGCTTTGTTGACGTTCATGACGCTGAATGTCTGCTCACATACGTAGGTATATCGCTTAGCTCAGGAAATTTGTCGGATTTCCCCATTAACTCCAAAAATGCGCTGATCTCCTCTTTCAGCTCCCACACTCGTTGAAACACTTTGCCCAAACTTAACCAGCGGACACGAGAGTGGTACAGTAAGTCCTGATGATCCGCATCAGTTTCCTCCAGGAACATAATAAACTGACGATGCTGAAGTCCCCTTGCTCGTATCACGTTAACAAGTTTTACAACTGGATTCACGACATGATTAAGCTGCAATACAGACTTACACAGAGATTCCTGATGGATGATGCAGTGAAGGAAAATAACATCCTGGTTTCACTTTATCCTGGATTCTTTTCAGCAGCCCAACATGTTTTCCAGTTAAATTTGGCGATCCATCCGTTGTGACATTGGTAAGTTTACTCCAAGGTAGCTTCATTCTCTCGATGACAGCAGACACCTGGTTATACAAGTCCTCTCCTCGCGTTTTTCCTTTCAGGGACTCCATGGTCTCCTCCGTTATCTCAAAACTGTCATTAATCCCTCGGATAAAAATTAGTTCCACACAATCAGTGTGTAGTTCAATCAGTTCCACACGGCGAGTCACAGTCCTGCATGATAAACAGATTTTTTCAAACTGGCCTTGGCTCTCCGGACACAAGAGACCTGCTGTCTCTACCATGCATTCTTTTAAAAACTCGCCTTCGGAGAAAGGCTTGCTAGCCTTTGCTAATTTGAATGCCAGCAAAAAACTTGCCTTGGTAGTTGACTCTTGAATCGCAGTTTGTTGGTGAAAAAAATGTTGCTGAGTCTGTAAATTAGCCTTCAACCTCTGAGCCGCAGCCGCCCGTTCTTGCGTGGACTGCTTGCTAGCGTAGTTAGCATGCTTCGTAGCAAAGTGACGGCTGATACTGTACTCTTTGAAAACTGCGACAGTTTCTTGGCATATCAGGCATACAGCCTTTGATCGGACTTCAGTGAAAAAATATTTAGTTGTCCACTCCGTATTAAACACTCGGCATTCACTGTCCACTTTTCTTTTCTTTGATCCGCTCATTTTTACAGAAGGGCTCATACGGGTTCATACGGGTTCATAGGGCAAAGCGGAAAAGTGAAGAAGGGAATAATACACCACACTCTGAAGTGCGCCATCTATTGGGGAAACACGGGCATTACAGGGGAAAACAAAACAAGGTTTAATTATAATAAAATTTAATTTAATAATAATATAATTTGGACAAGTTCGGCGGGCCGGATTAAAAAGCCCAACAGGCCGTATATGGCCCGCGGGCTGTAGTTTGCCCATGCCTGTTCTATAGTATACCTCTTTAGATTCTGTGTTGGTCCAGAACATGAGATAAGTTAAATTATAATACTAATGAAAAGTGAAATATTAGTATTGTTCCCCAACACTGGCTAAGTCTATTGTGAGTTGAACCTTTCATTCATATCATGCCCATACTGTATTTGTCTTTCTGCTCCCTACCACTCAAATTATTCTCATGAAAAACTGTTCTCTAAAGGGAATCAAGGATAAAGTTTCTGCTGTAGATTAACAAAGCTGCCTTATAAGTTGATTCTATCAAAGATCTAGTTTCGTCTTTTGTATCTGGTATACTTGTCTTTCAGCATTGTACCTCTGGTATTTGGCCCCCTTCACTACCAGAAGTTATTAACTTACTACCCTCAGCAAAGCCATTGTTTCAGATGTAACCAAAGTTTTACAAATACTTGATTTAAAAAAACAAAATCACATAACCTTGTGAGCAGTGTTTTTTAACTCAATAAATGACTCTCTGACAGTTCAAATAAACCTCTTTCATGGGAGACATTTGGAGTCGACATTTGACAAATTCAGTTCCATTAAGTGTCTCTGTCAGTGAGCCAGCATATTCAATACAACGGCCCTGGAAGCAGCTCACCCAAATGGAATGAGTTTGTTAATTGTGTTATTAATCACCTGTGCTTTGCCTACAAGGAGCCAAAATGTCCACTTTACAAAAGGTCCAATAATAAGCTCAGTGCAAGACTATTGTTAAAAGGCAGTGCAGTATGTGTGCAGTACTACTGGGAGAAAGCCATTTAAAAATGTATTGTTTAGTATGAGACTATTTTCCAAATGAATATTATGGGATTCACACATAGTACCTGCCTTGATGTTGTATTCATCCTTTCAATGGTGTTTGATACTACTTATTATGCAACTGTTTCTCATGGAGTAGTGAAGGCTGCCCTCTCTGCCTTATTCTCTTATTTGTAGAAGACTATGCATTTGTTTGTATGGTAGTGAGCCATTGTGCATGTGTGCAACATCAGTTGAGAGAGGCGCTTTGCATTCTCTACATTATACATGCATTCTTCTCCCTTCACACTGATGTGTGACATGCTGTAGCAAAGGAGCTATTCCTCATTTTAATTTGGCCATGTAATGTGGCTGAGCCAGTAATGACTGTATACTTATCTGGGAACACGTCAGAACCCCCAGCATCAGCAAGTCAGAGCTGACATTATACATTTTTAATGGAAACCATCAGATCATGTCTTGCACTAGAACAAGAATGAACTGAATGCTGAAGTTTGTTCGGGGATTGATTTAACACTTATTGGAGCCATGCCATGAAATGATTGTGGTACAAGCTCCACATTATATTTCTTCAGCCCCTCTATCCACATAGTTGATATCTGAATAAATGTAAGTGGAGCAATTTTAATGTTTACCTGACTTCATTGACAATATTCTATTGGCTTTTATTTTTATTTTATCACAAATCGTTACCGAACTGACTGGATCGGAAGATTACAGATGAACAGTATTTATTTATTTGTTAGAGAAAGCTAACAAATATATGAACAAAAAATACAGTTAAGAGGGAAATATAATACAGGAAATGGAATATAAAATGAATGGGCTAAGCCACCATGATGTCACCCATTGGTTTGTTCACTGAATTTTGAAGCCTGTTGCAAATGAGGAAGTTATCGATCATGATCCCAATAGAATGAGTTTTCTTATCTTGTAATGATTGCTGACTGGAGTTCTGTTTTTTTTTTTTTTTTCTTCAGACTAATATAGCTAAGAATGAGAACTTGACAGACCTGTGGCCAGCTTGCAGACATCCCTTAGGAGTGGTCGACACCTTGCTTTCCAGGTAACTTAAAAAAAAAAAATCTTGTCGTCACAACTGCCCAACTCCATTGCTGGGGTAAGATATGAATTCTGCCTGTCATACATTGATTTATTCTTGGATGTAAGAACATGGCAAACACGGAACAAGTTATGATTATGGAGAGCAGACCCAAATACCTGCCAAGTAGAGTGCTATTTGTGAAAAGCACAAATATCAAATTTGCTGAAGAAAAGGTGAACAGACCTCTAGAATGGTCTGAGCCTTATCATTTATGGATTCTGGCCTCTACAGTCCAAAAATGCTACAACAACACAGACATGACAGAGAGATAAAATTTAATGATTTTAACTGTCACAGGTTACACTTAGCAAAGACCTGTCAGTCAAGCAACTTGGCCCCTAAATTAGAATAATTATAAGCCTTAATTTAATTTATAACATGTGAGTTATATAAAGAATCAGTTCCAACTTTTGTCATTAATGGACAGAATACTGTAAAAAAAATAAAAATAAAAATAAAAAGCCTAATTTAGATGTTTAAATGGAAACTCTTATATGGGGCCTAAACAGGATTAGCCAGCCTCAACTGGCAAATTACGGAACTGCAGTTTCTGTCACTTCCACATGTGCTTCTTTCAGCCCCTGAAGTTGCCTACTGGCAGAACACGACTTTGGTTGGAGTCAGGCCTAGGCTGCTACAGTAAAGACTCAGCCTTTGTACATGGAGCAGATGCTTTACCAGGTGAGTTACAGGGTGCTCTGGTTTTAAATGAAATTTGATAGCTTCCATTGCATGGCTTTATATTAAAATATAATTCAAAACCCCCTGGAGGAGCTTAATAGGACGGTTTATATGGAAACAAAATGAAATGTCAATTTATTCTGAGCTGAGACAATAACAGAGCTAAGATGGAAAATAACTTTCTTTATTCCTTTATACATTGTAATTTCCTTGCATGCAAAGCAGACAACTCCTGTCATTTGAAAAGTGGCAAAACAAACTTTATCGTGCAGATGCCTTCAGAGTTTCAGGGGCCAAACCTTTTAGTTGTGTCTCCATCCATATTTCACAGTATGCTTCATATTTTGAAACATGTGCAAGAAATCTGTACACGGTGAAGAATTATGTCCTCCTTGTGCACGTGTGTATGTACTGAGCAGATGTGCATGAGTCCCTTATGGCTGTGAGGGTTATGTAAAAAAGAACAGATGTTACCACTTGGAATTAGAATGAAGGAAAAGCTGGCTGTCAAACACAATAAGAATAAGAAAACACACACATACACAAAGCCACCAGTGGCTTTTCTCTTTCATCACAAAAAGAAAAGTGTGAGTGAGTTCATTTTGTAGCATTGCCTTGCTGACTTGAATGAGCAGATAAACTATTCAAATCCACCAGAATCGCTCCATTATACCGTATTTAAAAAGCCTCAGTAGAAGTTAATTAGAAGGTACACTGCAGGTCAAAGATGGAGCTTCAAGGGCAAGTCAAGGAGAAAGTATTATCATCCCTGTGTCACTCTATTGTCTTTTGTTGTTGAAAGCTTCCCCACCTCCGCCTGCCCAACCATCCTTTATTTGTGCTGACTTGCTAACAGCTAATTGCCGTTTTAATAAATAATGGCATCCATCAATCCATCCGTTCAACTAAAAAAATAACCAATGTTTGTGTAAGCATTGATTGTGTTTTATACAGTTGACCTTTTTTGTTGACTTGGAAATCTTTCACATTTCATTGATGGTTCTGAAGGATTCATGCTATGCAATTTCTTTACTTTTCCTACTGTTTTTTTATTGCTCCAGTGGCAGTGATTGCACTTGTTGTTACATGGAGCCATCAGCATTGGGTGGCTCCGCTGGCTGCTGTAACCGGCTCATTAGCTCATTGGTACATTAAAAATCAGCCGCTGGCATCCTACACTGGGAAGCCAAGCCAACAACGTGAGTTACAATGCTGCAGTGAGTCTCCCCATTGACTGTAGATATAAGTCAAATTCTGTGCCTTGAGAGAGTGTAAATCTGTTTTATCGAGGATCTTACGCCTTAATTGACCAGAGAGATAAAAGTAACATGCTGTACGGTTATGCACATAAGGGCTATAATCCAAATGGTTTCATTAAAAATGGATCATTTGTAGTCGCAAACCCAGAGAGTAATGACTGGATTCTGCAGCTTCTCTCAGCATTGTTTTCAGCTGAAAGAGGAAGCTGCTTTCAGTGGGAAAAGTTCTAACAACGTATTATGCCTCCTGCCTACCATAAAGGGTGACCAGACACATGGCAAGCAAATCTAACATCAAACTGAACACAGTGAAACAATGTACTTCTAAAAGCTGAATAATTCCAGCATTTATTTGAGAAGATTAAAGTCAGTATAAATGGTGAGTGAATGTTTGGCTTCTAATGAACCGGACTCCATATGAATGCTAATGATGCTGCATATCTGCTCGACATGGAATTAGACAACTTTTTTGTTAGCATATTAACTTGCAATGTGGTAATAACTGCTTCAATAATAGCCATTGTTTACCTTTTTTTTCAATGTTTTAATGCAATCAGAGAGCAGCATTCTGTTACTGAATTGAAAAATATGGTCTTCTTTTAATGTAAGCCAACATCTGAGATTGAGATAACATACAATAATGATGGTTCATTTTCTTTAAGCCTCTGCCACACAGCACCTTAAAATCCTCTGCCAGCAATGAGAGTCATTTAGACCAGTCCTTTCTTGCTAAGCCAGGGCTGAATTTTTAGCCAACACAACACATTCCACCCCCGACATGCTGTTGAGAAACAACATCCGCCAACAGTATATAATCTGCCCCTCTTTATCTGACTCTCTTTCTATACTTTTCCATTTCCTCTCAAGTAGATTTACCCTCAATTTTCTTCTTTTAGCGCTCCTTGACTCGCTTCCATTATTTCTATTTACTCCCCTATTTCTGCCTCACAGACACAAAAACAGCTCAGACATTGGAGGAATACGCTGAATCTTTCTGAATTTTTCTTTTCTTTTTCTTCATGCATCCTTCCACTTGTGTTTAGTAGACTGCATTTCAGATCTGGCAATAGATCAAGTTGTTTAAGAGAAAAAAAACAATACCGCTGTCTACCTTTCTGTGTGTGCATGTGTCTCTGTCTTTGTGCTAGCACACCTGCCTCTTGGTAGTGCTGTGTGCGTCTTTGTGTATGTGTCTGTGATTGCCTGGGATGTGTAGTTCCCTCTGATAGGGTATTCAGTCGTCTGTAACGACTGGAATTGTATTTGCTAATGGAGCCGTTTTGGGACGAGCAGGCCCAGACGGAAACACAGCTATCTGACCTGAGATAAAAACCTTTTGTTTGTTGTTATTTCTACTCACTCATGTACCTATTTCTTTTCATATGGGCCATGCTATGTATTCTTTATTAAAGTCATAGAGCTTAGATATGCAGTTCAGTTCCATTACTTCTTGGTGGGTTTCCAAGATCATCTTTGGCAGTAGTACTATACACTTTTTAATTTGCAAGACCGTGTGAATGGAAATTGCGGTAAATATGTCAGCCGTTTTTTTTTTCTGGATGAATACATTATTAGGAAAATCAGATGTCTACAATTTGTGAGTTTACATTATAATAGTTTTAATAACCAAGTCAAATCTCAGTACACAGATGACTGTGTTCATCCTCACTGGGGATAATGATGGATCATCAGTTGGTTGCAGTTGCCATGAAAAAAAAAAACCTCACCAGCTGCCGTTAAATTGCTACAGCCAGTGACATCTGCAGGCACATCTGGAGTTGAGACGCTGTTTGGAAATAGCATTACACAGCACTAAGTTACCAACTCATCAGAGAATGAGAAAAACCTGCTCTAAAATGAAACATCAAATTCTTGGAAAAAGCAGCAAATACCAACAACAGGAACTGTTGAGACTGTTGAAAATGTTTTTCTATATATACTCAGATTTTTACTTAAACCATTTGAGAGCACAGCATTACATCCATAAAAAAGATGTTAGCAATGATCAAACTGGGAATGAAGACTTGTACAAAAACATAATTTTCTACAAAAGAAAACGATGATGAGAGGGAAGAAATAACTTAATAAGATTTATCTGAATCTAAGGAATATATTTGTGTTTTAAAATTAAACATATCAAATGAACATGCAAAAGCAGTATAGAGAGAGCCTTCTTCAGCTGTCAATATACTCCCTACAGTTTTATCCATTCGAAGTTAAGCAAACGGGTATCAGTCTAAACAACCCGAGTGCACCTGGTGCATTAGAAAAGACACATCAGAGGGGAGAGGCAGGCCAGCAGCTAACTCGCTGCACCTACACAGCAAGCCCATCTCGGAAATATCCAAAACCTTAAACTGGAAGTTGATCATTCTACAAATCCAAAGAGGCAGCCGGTAAGAGGCTGACCTCTACATAGACTACTTTAAGTGACTGTTTGCTGGATTGGTTTGCTGTTGCAGTGGTGCAGATGTACCGGTTTAACTGGTGTTTGAATTAACTGGTGATAGTCCAGCAGATGTTGTGAGGGCGTGGCTCTCAAGGCCCTGTTGTCAACTATCAAAATCAAGTTAAAACCAAAATTACATCCAAATAACGTTGTTCACTCCCCCATGATGAGAACTGAATTAAATATATCAGCTCTTTCAATAAACTGTCACGCGGAAGCACGGCGTTGTGACAGACTTTGTTTGATTGATTGAGCGATTGATTAAGTGAATTTAAATCTAGGATTGTCGTTGTCACAATAATGCTTAATTTGTGGTTTCCTTTGCAATGTTTAAAGCGCTGTTGTTTTCATTAAGCACATGTGTTCTCATTTTCGGTTCTACTTGTCTTCTTTAAAAGGTTTTTCAATTAACAACTAACAAAGTTAATAAAGCTGACGAACTGCCGGATAATGACTTTCAAAATAAAAGGAGACAAAAGGAAAAAAAATGTCATCCAGTCGTCTTTCTGGTCGAAAAATCTATCATTTTCAGGTGGGGATTTACACAGATATAGGCAACTTGACAGCCATCATTGGTGGAAATATTACATCATCAGAGATTTGATAATAAAATGGAGCCTTGGCTGGGGGGGTGGAGAGGTGACTTTGAGTTCATGGTTAATATAAGGAGGCTGTTAAGTGAGTTAATACCTTTGGGGAAAGAGGTGAATACATGAATATGAAAGGTAGCTTTAATGAATTCCTAAATTTTGTGATAGCAGGGCTAAGTCTCAGAGGAAAATATTGCCTTAATATACAGAAGAGTTGGGTTCACATAAAAATGTTTAATGCTGTTGAGTAATGCATCTGTTATAAAATGAAATGATGAAGGTTACATACTCACAAATGGTTTCATTTTTGGTTCAAGGGACCTTATGAAATAGAGAAATTATTATGAATAAAAAATGCACTGGGATTCTCAGATCATCGATTCAAATCTTTGGAAGTGCAGTATCTTGTAAAAAAAAAAAAAAAAACAGCAGAGAAAAGCAGTGTTGACTTTTTCTCTCTTGAGGATATTTTCTTCATTTGATACTCCTTGTCAGAAACGGAAAAAAAATATTTTTTTAAAACCAGCATTATTATTTTCTTTACATTTAATGCAATGTGAAAACGAATTGGAGCAGTAGTGTATGTATTATGCATTCAGAGCAAGATGGCTGCCGGATAATGTAACAGGAAAGGAGTGTGTGTGTATTTGTTTGTTCGCTTGGAGGTGGGAGTATTTGGGTATAGAGGGTAGGTTGAGCAGAGGTATACAGGATTTCAGATGACTCCAGGCTGCCAATCACTGTTGGATTAGGAAGCATCAAGACCTTCAGCCTCCAACGATAAGTCAAAATCCTGGAACAAATAGTGCATATAAGTCTACACATGCACTGACTCACTCTTTGACATACACATACGTTGAGAGTTAGGACTAGCTGGTGAAGATAGCCTTGGATTTGCTACTTTAAATCCAGCTTATGGACAAATTGCCCCCACAAACAGAGAAATTGCCTCTTCCGCCAAATCACAAACCCTGAGGGCTGGAAGGAAGAGGGGAGTTCATTTTAGACTCCACAAGAGAAGGTGATAAAGAATAGAGTAAAAAAAAAAAAAAAACATTGGCAACATTTACTTTATTTTTTTGGGCAACACAGTCTGGAATCATGCCGTGGCTTCTTAACAACACCAAAGAGGGGGGTAAAACCATGCAGAAAGTCCACAATGGGACGCCAGAGGCCTCGCGTTTGGTGCATGCAGAGATTTAAGTCCTTGAGGGCGGACGGCCCGGGTTCAGATCCGTTATTCCTCACTCTCTCTCCCTGCTTTCTGACTCTATCCACTGTCCTATCTCTGGAATAGAGGAAAGTTTGATTTTAATTAACCAAAGATGCCAAGGAATTTAATTTACAAAATAAAAGAAAAAAAAAACCCTTGCAGTCACACAAGAGGAAAATGTGTTTGTAAAAATTCAAATAGCATTCCATCAAATTGTGAGATAAAGTAATATCCCACAACAGGAAGTGTTGTTGTACGGAGTCTCAGCATGGCTGTGATTTGGTCTTAGCAGCCGAGTGATGAAGATAATCACTAGCCTTTCCTAATCAGATAACTTGGTTGGCACAACTTCCTGTTTAATTTCAGTCTAAACCCAACAATAGGACAAACTGACACAGTCACATAACCAATCATAGAACTATTCCAATTTTTTTAACGTTTTGCCTTTTCAAGTCTTCTAAAATGAACTTCCTTTGCTCAGTTAAAAACAGCACTTCAAATGAGGGACACGTTCATTCAGATCTGCTAATTCTTTTTTTGATGAGCCATCTCCGTGCCTTGGCCACACCTGCTCGGACACGCACCACTGCCCCGCCCCCTCATTAAGTGGAGAGCGCTCTGTCATTAATGAGTCGCCCAGTAACCACGGTGACCTGGAAACACATTCCCAAAACATTCCATCAGTCAGCAGACACGTGTCTAAAATGCTCATTAATTACGAGGCGTTGGGATTGAATGGGTTTGAGGTTGCTGTGGCACTTGAGATGGTAAAGGATGTAACTAATGTGATCAGTCATTAGCATTTAATAGTAAGCAACCAAGGTAAAACATACATTATAATACTCTCTTCAAAAGTTAGGGTGAAGTAAGTGGAACAATGTGATAGGAATATTTATTTTTTTAGGGGTGGAAAATGTTTAAGAGAAAAAAGGAAGGAGATGAAGAGAACATTGTTGAAAAAAAAAACAAGGCAAGATAAAATAAAAGACAATCAAATTAAGGAAAGTGAAGAGGAGGGATAAAAGGAAGGAGGAAAGTTAATGAGCTCAATAGCCTTTTACGAATTAATCTCCTCAGCACACTTTAGTGTTCTTTACAGGTCTCTAGCTCGAGCAGTTCTCCTTCTTTTTTTTATCACATACTGAAAATGCAATTAGTGTTTTCAATTTTCCAGGCCCTTCTTCTCTACTCAATCATAAGGGAGTCCAGGTAATGTCTTTAAATTGTGATTTGTAAGCTGGCTGCTTTCACATTAAAGTATTGTTTTTCATGTTAATTCTAACAATGAGAAATCAAGTTATATTACTTTGAGCTGGGTTGAATTGAAAAGATTATGTTGAATTGAAAACTTTGGACACACCAACTGCACACAAATGTTTAATTTCCCTTGGGCTCAATAAAGTATCTATCTGTCTAAACATTTTTACTAAAGAGATTTGATCTTTTCAGCCAAATACAGGTGTATCAGTAGTTCCATGTGGATGTGTTTCAAAAGCAGCACATGAGTACATTGTGAGAAATTTCTTCACTCTGTCTAGTTTTAGACTCTGCTTCCAATAGCATCTTCTTAAATAAACATATATCTTTTTACTACATCAGTCTGTAGCTCCATTTTACATTGATTTCTGTGTAGTCTATTTGTTTGGTTGATTAATTCATAATTTATGTTCAGTGCAATATGTCTGACATTGGCAGTGAAGCATATCCACACACTCTAAGGAATTGCTGTAAATTTACAAGGAAATTTCAACAGTATGATCCTGTAAGGTTTAAATACAGGACATTACTGTATTATAACAATTTATAACAATCTTTTACTGTATTATTGCTTGAAGGAAAAAAAACAGTAATTTACCGTAGTTTTTGCAATGCATTTTGGGAAAAAGAAGTTGAGACCACATGGTTGAAAGGACAGTGGAGTTGGCTTTGTCAGATTGTTATCCATCTCCATCCTGACAATTAAGGGGTGAGTGCCTTACTGCTTTGCTAGTTAGAATAGGAAAAAAACATCACTTACTAAGATTAAAGTCATTTGTGGGATTAACGTTAGCTAGATTTAGAAATTACACAGAAACACTGCAGGCAGACACACATGCAGTGAGTGAATTATTTGCCAGCTAACATTAGCTTGAAATACAGATCTTAACAGTTGCTAAATGGGAACAAAACAAAACATTTTCTTGTAATGTGATTAACTAAGTGGGCTATAATGAACTTGACTTGCTTGCCTGGTGGTACTAGAATGGTAAAGTTAGCTAACATCAACAAGCTAACATTTCTTTGTTTCAGCTTCAACTTACACTGACTATTGATTAAATATTGAATTAGAAATAATGATAAGCTGGGCCTACTAGGCAATATGGCCATAGTATAAATAGTATAATATACAGTATTTGAAAATGTATAAAAGGAAACTTCTGTCAGAATGGACCTGAAGCATGTTTTTTGTTTTTTACTATTTTAACACATAGAGCTGCTACAATACATCCTGAATTCATGTACTTAAAGTAATTCCAGGACTTATTTTTATTCATACTAGTTTTACTTCATACTTTTACTTTACTTCTTTGTATATGGAGAATATTCAGCAAGGATTGTCCATATGATAATGTTCACTGTTCAGCTGGAGCTGCTTTTGTTCTAATGTTGATTTTTCCCTTTACAGAATCCTTGTCTGGAAGGAGAAATCAGAGGGAGGTGCAGGTCCAGGGACCCAGTTTCCCTCAGAGGACAGGTTGTTTATTCAGTTATGAAACTATAACTGATTTTTTTTTTTCACTTCTCTGTTTAAAATGTATCTACCAAAACTCTTTTATGCACTTTTTATACATTGGAAATGGCCTTTGCTAAATGTAAATATTTGTGCGAGATTTTTTGCCTATTTAACCTTCATGTTCTTAAAGTGTATTTTCTTTGTTTTTGTCACAGTTTCAATAAAGACAGATGTGATTTGAGAAGACAGTTTGAAGTTTTATTATTTGTCTTAACATTTTAAGTTGCAATTTTAAAGGCACCGTTTATTTATTATTTTAAAACATAACCTGACATGCAAGGAATCATTTATCAAATCACTAGGTTTAGAAAATAAATATATTGTGTCCATTTTGGTAGAAGGAAATTAATCTATAGCTAGGTGTAGTACTTACAATTCACAGTAAAAATCTGCAAATATACCTCTTGTGAAGAATTGTAAATAAACAGTATTAAACAGTTAATCCTTTCAACAGTATTTTCCTGTTAACATTTAAAATAACAGCTTTTTGCAGTATTTACAAAAACTGTAAATTTCAGCAACAGCAATATACCGTTAATATTACAGTAACTTCCTGGCAACCCTACTGCCAGTTGTTTACCGTTTTTAAACAGGGGGAATTTCTAAGAGTGCAGCAAACTGCAGACACATAAGGTGGAGGTGACTTTCCCTACAATCTTTGGTTCAGGTTCAGGGTTAGTTCACTTCTACCCATACGGAAATTTGGTGGCAGGGAGAGTCACAGATACCTAATAAAGCACAGACAATATATACAATGCCAATGGTTGTGTTTTGTGATTTGTTATTGTGTTTTATTATTTGTTGTTGTGTTTTTTGATTTGTTGTTGTGTTTTATTATTTGTTGTTGTGTTTTGTGATATGTTGTTGTGTTTTTTGATTTGTTGTTGTGTTTTCTTATTTGTGGTTGTGTTTTGTTGTTGTGTTATCTTATTTGTGGTTGTGTTTTGTGATTTGTTGTTCTGTTTTGTAATTTGTTGTTCTGTTTTGTAATTTGTGGTTGTGTTTTGTGATTTGTTGTTGTGTTTTCTTATTTCTTATTTCTTAAGTTGTTGGAAACTTGCGATGTTTAAAAAGGTTGAGGAATTGTTTGAGGGTAGTCGCAGTAGGGCTCTATCAGGTTGTACAACATATCATACTGGCAGCAGTCCTGATTTGTGTTGTAAAAGCCAGTCAGATTGTTAAACACGAGAGTTAAAACTGTAGTGGTAAGTGAACTCATAAACAGCCTACCAAAAAAGTTAAGTCCTGACCTTACAGCTGTAGGACAGCGACTCCATAAACTTCTGGTCTGAATCTCAGCGGCTGGAATCTCCAGGGGGGTCTCAGGACTGTTGTCTTCAGAGACACGTTCCTCTATTGCATGGCTGTCATCAATGGGTAAAGGCTTCATGTCATCGTCTGAGAAATGATCCATGCTAGTGTGAAAGCTGTCATCACTGGATGAAGACTCATCATTATCATCATAAACATCAACATCATCAACATCATCATCATCATCAACATCATCATCATCACCTGGCATCTCATCTAGGTTGTCATCTCTCTGCACCTCATTTGAGTTCTGTTGTTCTTCGTCTTTAGCATTTGCAAATTCTTCTTCTAAATTCTTAGTGCCAGCTAACACCTCATCCTCCTGCTTCATCTCCAGTTGCTTTTTAAGATCAGTGATGGTCTCTTTCAAATCGGTCATGAAGATTTGAAACTCCTTCTCCAACTCTTTCAAAGATGCAATTTCCCTGTTTTGCCTTTCTATTGTCTCATTTTGATCCCAGTCAACATGCTGAGCCTCCTTCAGTTGGTGATGAAGACTTCGTATCGTTTCCTGAAGAGTTTTATTCTCTCCTTTGTGCTTCTCAAGTCGGACCAGCTCATTTGCCAAACTCTCATTCTGCTGCTGCAGAAATTCTTCCTTTTCTTGACTATTACTCAAAGTGAGTTTCATATTTTCGTACTCTTTCTGGTTTCTCCTAATCGTAGATTCAGCATGGCTCAGCATCACTGCTAGCTCATCTTTGTCCCTGTTGAGCTCCTGAGACTCTCTGAGTTTAGACTGAAGTTGAAAAACGTCCGTCTTCAGACTCTGGATCTTCTCTTGGTAGTTCTCTCTAGCAGAGTGTAGACGGGCAACATCTTCAGTGAGGCTCTTGTTCTTTTCATTTAGGATTTTCTCTCTTTCCTGAAGCTCATTAATTTCCTCCAACTGATTTTCATTTAGTGCCTGTTTTTTCTCAGACTGACATTCGAGCACGGCCAGTTCTCTGCTGATTTTCTGATTCTGCTCGTACAGAAAGCTCTCACTTTCTTGCAGATCATGAATATCTGACAGCAGGTTTTTGTGCTCTGTTTGCTTTTTCTCTGTCAGCTGCTCCATTTCAGCCACTCGTTCATGTAGCTCATCTTGATGGCGGCATTCAAGTTCATGCACTACTGCCTTGAAATGTTCAACCTCTGCGCGGTACTTTTCGATGTCTATTTGGTCTGATTTATGGAGTGACTTAAGGTGGGCATCCTCGGCAATGAGCAACGTATTCTGTTTTTTCAGAATCTTCTCTGTGTGCTGAAGACGATGAACTGCTGCCTCCAGACTTTTAATTTCAGTCTCTTGCTTTTCAATCACAGATTTAAGTTGTGAAAGCTCAGCCTTCATATTTTCCTCAAGATCTGTTATGTGATAGTCACTTTTTTCCCTGGCACGTTCCTCAGTGGCAAGAAGGTTTGAGACCTGCATCAGTTCTTCCTTATGATTTGTGATGGACTCTTGCAGCTTCTTGTTTTCAGCCCTAAGTTCTGAGTTCTCTAACTCCATCAGCTCAGACATAGAAGTGAGCTCCTTAACTTTGCATTTGGATTCATATAATTCATCCTGATAACACAAAGCTTGATTTGAGGGGCCTGTTTGATCCAGTTCCTCTGGAAGCTCCTGATGTTCAGAAATGTCTGGAGATTCCTGCAACAGATCTGACCCAAGCGGCGGAGCGTCTAAACTACTGTCAGACATACTGATCTTTTGTTACTATAACTAAAATGAAAGCAATTTACGCAATCATTTACTTAACACAATTAATCTTACACTTACTGAAACTGAATTAATCCTGCAGCGATAGCTCTCTTCATACTATTGAAAATGTGAATTGGGAACAACTGTGTACTTATGACTGTGATGTATTCCTTTGATGTGTTCCTTTGATGTGATGATGTCATCACACGCCAATGGAATGTGGCCAGTTGTTGCCATGACAACCTGTCTGCAACCAAAACATTCTTCTCACAGAGTTGCTGTGATTGGCTAGTTGTGTGAAAGCTTTACCTGATTGGTTGTTTGATACAGACCTGACCTGATTTAAAAAATAACAAAGGAGCTGGCTGACTTTTGTGACTTTTTTAATATGATCATTTAAATGTAATACGGTAAGAGACGTTCAGTGATGAAAATATGGTATTTCAACCAACATTTTAATGAAATAATATGACATAATATAGCCTTAAGAATGTTTTCATACTTGCAGAGCCCTTGGGTGTTAATAGTATGCAGTATATTTACTGTACATTGTAGCATACTGTACTGAAAAATCCTGCAGTTCATTGAATGTCCACTAGAGGCTGATACACACAACAGGCAAAAAAAGCAGTTTTTACAGCATACATTATCATGTTTACAGCCTGGTACAAAAACAAAAGAGGCCTGAGTAGTTATTGTGATCACTAGCACACACTGTACGGGGGTGAATTTTTAAAAAACTGATCCATTTTGATTTTAAAAATGATGAGCGTTATGCGTGTAGCTGACAAATCTCCGCTTACTTCGTTGACATTTCTCTGCCTAGCTGCCAAAGGCGTATGAAGCATTTACTTCCAGTTAAAAAGACGGACATTGCGTTCGTCCAATCAGCGACGATCCTTGTCGACTGCAGGTACCTACCTTTTCCGGGTTAAAGTTAATGTCGTGGTGTTTTCATACAGTTTTTTCCAATTGCTAAAACACAATTTTGCAAACTAAGCTGGTTTTATCAAAATACTTAACACAATTCACAAAACCACACACCCAAACTGCAAAATACCTCAAATATATCCTGCAAAATGAAGCACTGCAACCAAAACTACATATAGCATTATCAAAATCAAACTTTTGCACCAAATGGCACACACTGCATTCATATTACCAGATTTTTGTCTAACCAACTACACACTGTTGGGCATAATGAAAAGCACTCTCATCTTTAGTATGCTTTGCCATAATACTAAAATAGTTCTAACTGTAGAAAATTCTTAAGATTATTCACATGCACAGAAATATTTGCAGATACACACACATGCTGTTGAAACATTTATTTTTTTCACCAAACAAGTCAGTGCAACATATACCAGTACAGTACAGTTGTTTTTCCAATTGCTAACACACTAAAATGACATGCATAGCACAATGATTTAAACTGATACACAGAGCGCAAAACCTCAAGTCTCCAAAAGTCTAAACACATTTTCTGCTTTACACACATTTTGCAATTCAAAATGGCACTTTTTAAATGCACTGAACACGGTTCTCTGCATAAGACACAACAATCTGACATAAAGTCACATGTTTGCCATTTCAATGTCTGTGCCATCTGACCAAACACCTCAATGGTTAATTGTTATCACTTCAATCAGGAAGGAAGCACTATGAAAAGACCACAAGTGAGCACCTTATTTTTTTTTTACCACAACAATGGAAGAGGTTGCAGAGAGAGGAAGAGGGAGGGGGAGGAAGAGTGAGAGGTAGGGTAGAGCTGGTAGAGGAGTTCAAAACGGCTGAAGTTGGGCTGCACTCTCTGTCCAGCCTCTCGCATTGCCCATGGTTGATGACATGAGCAACTAAGGTTGCTCTGATTTCATTTGAAAGTTGTTGTCTTCTTTGGCCATGAACTCCTCTACCAGCTCTTCCCCTACCTCACACTCTTCCTCTTCCTCTCTCTGCAACGTCTGCCATTGTTGTTGTAAAAAAATAAAAAGGTGTTCACTTGTGGTCTTTTCATAGTGCTTACTTCCTGATTGAAGTGATAACAATTAACCATTGAGGTGTTTGGCCAGGTGGCACACACATTGGCCGATTAGCTCATGTAGTGTCATTTTGAATGGCAGTGTTTTGAAATGGCAAACATGTGACTTTATGTCAGATTGTTCTGTCTTATGCAGAGAACCGTGTTCAGTGCATTTAAAAAGTGCCATTCTGAATTGCAAAATGTGTGTAAAGCAGAAAATGTGTTTAGACTTTTTCAGACTTGAGAAGAGGTTTTGCTCTCTGTATCAGTTTAAATAATTGTGCTATGCATGTCATTTTAGTGTATTAGTAATTGGAAAAAACTGTATTTGTTGTTGTGTTTTGTTATTTGTTGTTGTGTTTTTTGATTTGTGGTTGTGTTTTGTTATTTGTGGTTGTGTTTTGTACACTCAAAAAAATTATTCTTGGCCCTAATAAAAGATATTTTATATTTTCAGGTAAAATGTAACTAAATTAAACCAAATCAAAAGTTTATATATAATATTAACTAAACTCAATTAAAACAATTCAAGTAAACTTTATGTGACCGATTGATTATACTTTAGATTAAATCAAATAAAATTATACATTAGTTTATAATATTAACTAAACACAACATAGATGTACTTTGAATATATTTAATTAAAAAAATTCAAGTGAAGTTTATGTGACCAATTAATTATACTTTAGATTAAATCAAATATAATGATAAGTTAATAAATAATATTAACTAAACACAACATAAATATACTTTGAATAAATGTTATTAAAACAACTCAAGTAAACTTCATGTGACCGATTAATTATCCTTTAGATTAAATCAAATACAATGATAAGTTAATTAATAATATTAACTAAACACAATGTAAATATACTTTGAAAAAGCTAAATGAAAACAATTCTACTAAACTTTATGTGAGAAGATTGGTTATACCCTAGTTTTTACTGAAAGGCGGCTATGCGCATGTGCAGGAGTAAAGGTGACATCGTGATGTCCCCAAACATTGAACGTGAGTTTGGTCTTTCGCAAAATTTCGGCTGAGCGAGAAGACGCACATGTGGTTGCAGGTGAGTGAAATCGTTTTCCATCTGTTATATTATGATGCAGGGATACTTCATTTCATTAAGTATATTGAATTAAAACCAGTGTAAGTTGTAGTTTGACTAAAATGACCGTTTTTGAGTAGCGGATGAGTAAACGTGACGCTAGCATCAGGTTGAACACGGGTAGCATCATCGCTTCGACCTCGGTTATGTCGTCACGTTGGTCGTAAAATACGTCTGCTTCCTTTGGCGGGGACCATAGACTGTAAATATTAGGCAGGGACATAGCAGAGGACCTGCTTGCAGAGCTTCCTGCTGATCCGGCTTAGAGGCCGGATACCCAACCTGAGTCAATGCACGTAACGCAGCACATGGCTAATTAATATGCATGTGGACCGTGGGGGTAAGCCTAAAGATGGTCAACCGTAACACTCAAATTTAATTTGAACTACTGAACTGTAATGTGATGTCTAACAGACTGCCGGTTAGGTGTTTGGAAAGAGTATGCCATTTGTTGCTGACTTCTGTATTAATGTTATTTGGCTATTGTAAGCTGTCTGTTGATGGGGGTAGCTAATGCGCTATGGTAGAGCTAAAGTAAAGCTAAGCGCTAATAGTGTTCGATGCAGGGGTAGGCCTGCAGTGCAGCTGACGGCATGTGTGTGTATTGAATCTGGTGAGAACATGCCTTTAGTTTGTGTTTACAATTTATATACAGCCAAACTAAACACGGTAACTCGCACTCTCGGCTCCGGTTTACCGGTCAGGTTTTAAAATGGCTACTGCTACTCCAGCAGCTGTATTTGCGAACAGGGTTGCATTTTCTATTTGGGCTATGAATTAACTGTACTGCTTTACTCGCTGATCCGCCTTTAAAGAAACCTTGCGTATTAAGACGAGTTGACTCTGTTGTAATTTATTAACATTTGTTCATAAAAGCATACTAGATCTCTGCATTTTGGCTGGATAGACTACTCTTCTCCCCATGGGAGATACGTGTTCACCATTAAGCGTTTTTGTTTTTTTTACCCATGTGTAGTGCTTGTGAATATGCCATTAATGATGAAGCTTCTGTCAATGTGGACTGGATTGAAATTTTTCCTAAATGTTGTTTTTTGTATTTGTGTAGAAGAGTCAAAGATGTCCGGCCCGGCTCACCTGAGAGTTGTTCTTGGTGGAGACGACGCAAGAAAACTTATTCTCATGTCAGGGATACCATCTATTGTGGATGAACTTGTTGAGGAGATAAAGATTGCTTTTGGACTTACACAGCCGTTCAGGCTCCAATACAAGGATGCAGACTTTGGCAATGAATATGTCAATGTTATTTCAACCAGTGAAATAAGAGACAGGGACACTTTGAAAGTCATTTATTTTTCCTGTGACGAAACTAGCCCCAGCACTCCCAGGACACCATCTTGCAGTGCAAGCACACCAATAGCTTCTGCCACTGCATCTCAGAGCTCTATGACCACAGGATCGACTTCTGCAAACCCTCTCAGCTCTCCATCCCTTGACCAGGACTGTGTTTCTTCTGACCATTCATTTGGCAGTGCAGACACTCTCCTTTTGGATCCAGCTCCAGATTCTAGAACCTGTTCTTGGCCTCCAGTCTTCTTTGTTCCCCGGTTTTCATATTTTGACATTCAGCTCCAAAGAGCAGATGCAGAATTCAGAGCAAATGTAACTCTTCTTACCCCTTCACCAAAGCTAAGAATGGATATACTTGAAGGCATGGCTGAAGAGATCTTCAAATACACAGCATATCCCAGTGATTCCCAAATTGAAGAGGCTGCTGAGATGTTGGTTCATTCCCATCCATGCCTAAAGGAAAGAGGGACTCGAGCCGGCCATGAGGGATGGAAACAGTATCTGAAGACAAAGGTTGCCAATTTTCGCACAAAACTTCACAAGATTGGACATCCTGAAGTCAGTGTGAACTCTCTAAAGAACAAGCGCAAAGGTCAAGAAAAAGCAGCTGCTAACATAAAAAAAACACGAAAAGTTGAGGTCAACTTCCTGCCATCCCTCCGGTGCGGCGAAACACGAGATAGTCTTGAGGACGCAAGGGTAGCTCTCCTGACTGAGGTGAAGAAGAGAAACAATGATGCAGTGATCAAAGATAAAATGCAGAAGACCTTCTCATACAGACGGCAGGAGGTAGTCCAGGAAGCGCCTGTGATATCTGAATTGGTGAATAGATGGCCTGCCTTGTTTACAGTGGGTGAAGTAAGTATTGATATTGATTATTAATGTACGACTTTTCTAACTGAACAACAACCTTCCCTAATTATGAACTGACACTATTTTTCTCTTAGGAAAAGGTTCCTTTTTTTTTCAATCAATATTATTTGTACCCGTAATTCATATTTCATAGTTAATGTGTTTTTTTCATGTTTGTTTATAGAATGATTAAAAAAGAAGAGTGCACTTGTACTTTTATATTGACAAAGTTTAAAACCATAAGAGTGGTTGCAAATAAGTACCGTAAAATCCAAAATATAAGACGCACCCTGTTTTTTGAAGGTCTCCCAGAAAAAACTCTTCCTTTGTGACGATTTCTATTGTGTTCAGTGTAGTCAACAACATGCATCTTCTGTACAGCTGTTTTCACTTTCGGGAGTTTGCTCTCCCACTAGCTACAATACGGTAGTTTAGCTCTCAGCCTGCAGTGAAGGTTGTGAAGCACAGATCTCTAGCTTGCGAGCTCTGCTGGTCATTTTCTGTAAATGTAGGGTTATGACCTCCTAGGGGAGAAAAGATGCAAAATAAAGTCGTGCAGCCAGACTGATCTGTGTTGTTGTCTTTCCGAGCACAGAGTGCAATCAACTTTCAATGTTTTTTTTAATAGCGTCAGGTTGCACAGGGATAGTGGCGGCTGCACCCGCTTAAATGAGGTGTATAAGACGCAGCCAACTTTTAAGATGGAAAAATAGGTTTTAAAAGTGCGTCTTATACACCGGAATTTACAGTAACACATTTGACAACGTTCACAAATGGGACTAATTTCTTAATATCTACAGCAACTAACACTACAAATTAGGGTACTACGTTGTTCAATACAGACAGCTCCCCATTTAAAGATGTGATTATTTTTGCTTGCAATTTAATGTGCTCGAAGTTGCTAAAATGCCACAGTGCCACATCTTCTAGTCCAGTGTGTGTGTGCTCCTGTCCTTTTTGTGCAGTGTTCCCTTACAATATACATTTTCATAACTTGTTCATGAACGTTGTTCCTTTTCACTGTTTCCCCATAGATTAACGCAGAATTCATGCGAATCACAACTTTACCACTTCAAGCGAAGTTCCTGGCACAACTCGACAAATACACACCGAACCTAATCAAAGTCTTCAGCAACAAAGGCGGAGCAGCTGGAAGAAAGATCCGACTCCTCATGGCTCCCACAGCTAAGGCATGTAAATCATACTTTAGATAATTAATCCTTGTAGCCCGCTTGACTATGTTTTGGTCATTTACTTGTATTTTTCTGCTTTCATTTTGGCTGTGATCAATCAATCAATCTTTGTTTGTATAGCGCCAATTCATAACAAGTGTTATCTCGAGACACTTTACAAAAAGCAGGTAAAAGACCTTACGCTTTGTTATTCAATATTACAATGTGATCAATCCTCAAACTGTATATTAAGTAGAGGTTGGTAGTTTTTATTGGAGTTTGGATTTCTAAAGAGTTTCTAAGCTTTGTTCCAATTAAAAAAATTACTCCCCACTAGATGTAGCTCTATTATTGCTTTTCCCATTACCTCCCCAAGAGGGCACCCTCGTACAAATGCCCACTCCATTATAATAAATAGCTCCTGAGAGATATATACAAATGTTCAACTTGATTTTTGTGTGCATTTACTGATATTAAAGTGTCGCATGTGAATGTGTTTGCGTGTTTAAGTATGTGCATGGGCACACATGCACCTGTAGACTTATTTTAGGAGCTTTTCATCTGGTGGTATTTGATACAAACTGGTGTGTAAAAAAGTAATTTATTAATTTGTTCAAAGTAATGTTGACGTAATTTATTCAAAACATTTTATTGATAAAAACAAAAACCAGGAGAAAATGATCAAAAATTATTTCACAATTTGGTCATAGTGGTAAATTAAATGCATTTAATAAAAACCTGTAATTGAACATTGTTGTGGGTTATCTTTGAACCATGCCAGACTGGGATAATAATAGCAGAATCTCATTACTTGTTAGTTCCAACACCTTCTTCATTAAACTGTGTGTAATTTTTTAAAATGGGGGGAAAGTGCTTGAAGACCTTTTCCTCAACAAATTTGTTAATTTATTCCTGTTCTTATTAAAAATATTTGAACTTGTAAAAAAAAAAAAAAAGAATATTTTTTTATATATAAAACAAACTTGTTTTTTTTAAATCATTAAAACAAGGACAGCTACAAACTGTCCTTGGAAACATCTTGAATAAAATATTTTTATTAAAATAATGTTTTATTTTTTTGTAGAGTAGGTACATCAACCTCAAGAGGGATTCGGTCATTAAATGTCTGTGCGTGTATTTAAATGAGGACAGCACCGTTCTCATCAAAGAGTACTTGGTAAGTAATTCAGATCGAGGTTAAACCATGAATCTTTTCTTGAATTATTTTTATACTCTATTTCATATCCATCTATTTTTTCCACAATTAGAACATGAACAGTGAGGATGCTGAGAAGGAAATGTCACCGACCACCATGGGAGTTTTTGTGATTCACACAGAAGGTTCGGACAAAGAAGACGAACCAGAGGATGTCCAAGTGGTGATCGAGGGTGTGGAACTTCATTTACACCCTTAACTTGAGCTATCCTCCTGAGCTCAAATACACATTTGAGTTCTTCCAAAAAGTACTTATGAACTTGGATGCCAACAAACTGTCCCCAAAGGTGCAAGGACTGAAGATAAAGCTGCTTCAGTGAGCACAACAGACTCAGGTGGCTTTTTACCAGAGGAAACTTCTCTTACAACCTTTTCATGTTTTGCAAAGTTTGGGGAGGATTGTACTACTGTTCAGTTTGTAATCTACCAGGTGTGCCATTGTATTCAATGTCAGGAACACATTTTGTTTTAAGCGCAGCCTTAGTCGCACTTTATCTTTTTTATTTTGATCTTTGAACTCAATAGAAGGCTGTCAAGGATTTGTTGCTTTTTGAAAGATGTTTAATGTATTTCATGAATACTGTTAAAAGAATAATAGAAACATGATAATGTCATTCTACTTGTAGTGTGCCCAGACATCATTGTAGTGCTGCAGGAGGCATTCAGACTATGAGTGACATTTTGAGTTGCTGTGAAAAAAGATTCTCACAAATTATAACAGCCTTTGAGTTCAATGTTTGACTGTGACTTTCAGGGTGATCTTGAATCCAGCCCTCAATGGTTTTGGTTTTCATTGACCGTTTATATGTCGTTTTGTTCTTATGTTATTATTAAGTACATCGGTGAAGTTTTTACACTTTACTAAGTTCATTAAGAGCCTATGTGTACCTTAAGTGCACTAAATTTGTTTGTATATTTCATTTGCCTTAAAGAAAGGTGTTTGTGCTGAATTGTGTACATTTACATTGTAAATGTCTTGAAAACGAATGAAGTGGAAAGCCTTTTGCATTGTTTATGTATAGGAAGTTTCACAACTCTGAAAAGTTTGTTGAGTACAAAGTTTAGATTTAAAGGCTGGAAAAACTTCTCAATAAGGGTACACATTTTATACATAACTAGTTTTTAATTAATGGTTAGACAAATTCATAACTCATTGTATTCATGTAGGATGTATTATGAACCCCCGTTCCTCATCAAGTAATGATGGAATCACTGACTTAACTTCATCTCATTAACTCACTGTTACTTCATACATTTGTTGGTTGATATCACAGTAGCTGGACATGAGTTTATTTGTTAAATAATTATGGTCCACATACAAACGTATGACCAGTTAATGTGGTCCATACTGACTAACAAACTATAACTGATAATATATGAAAGACATGCTGGTTTAATAAGGTCATAGTGGCTCCATCATTACTTAATGTTGAGCAACAGGAGTAAAAACATCCTTCAATTCATACATAAAATAATCGTATCATGAATTAATAAAACATTATTTGAGTATATAATTTGTACCCTTTTGAAGTATTACCAAACACATTTGAATTTGGAAACATAAGGGTGCACATTTGAAAAGTTAAGTTAAGTTTTTTATTGCACGAGTCATGATAATTTAACACGTGAATAAATGTAGAGTATACCTTTAAATCCTGTTGCTTAAATGGTGATATGTTCATTCATGCTTTAAATTATCATGACCCATGCATTACTTAAGCAATAATTGATCGAGTTTATACCCTTATTGTAATGTGTTGACCTTCATTCTGCTTTTACTGGTAGTTCTTGGCAACTGAATGCCTTATTTGGTCTTTTTGTAAAGCTGAAGCTACATTACATTTAAAAATGGATGTTTTGAAGTCTCCTGTTGCCATGTTTGATAGGAAATGTCAATAAAGTTTCAATAACCATGGATTACATCATTAGATTTGTTTTACTTGAATAATTACGTAAGGTTTATGTATAGGATCAATTCAAGTTAAAATGTATAAATTAAATAAACACATGTTTTATGTTGAAGATCAACTCAGGTTTATATCAATTTATTAAATTAATAAGGTTTATGTTAAACATCAACTAAGGTTTATATCAATTAATTAAATTAATTAATAAGGTTTATGTTAAACATCAACTAAGGTTTATATCAATTAATTAAATTAGTTAATAAGGTTTATGTTAAACATCAACTAAGGTTTATATCAATTAATTAAATTAGTTAATAAGGTTTATGTTAAAGTTTTCATTAATTTAACTCAATTAAATCTGACTAAGTTACTTAATTCATTCAAGCTGCCACAATGTGATATTAAACTTTAGACTTTAATGCAATATTTTACCTTGAATTTATGTAATAAAAATACATGGAAAACTTAAAGTCTATGTTTTTGGGTTAATTATTTTTATGAGTGCATGGTACACGGTTGGCCTCCGTGTAGCCTTTGGCTGCCCCTGAACAGCAATACATAAATATATCAAGCTCACCTACTTGTTGACTCCCTCTTACCAATCTTGTGGTCTCCATAGAAGTACTGTACTGGGTACATTCAGCTCATACCTGTCAAACCAGTTGGCTAACACCTACCAAATGGGAAATTAAGAGCAGGAAAGACTTCCTCTTTGGGCACATCCTCCATCACCCATGTTCTTCATGACAGTACCTTTGTGATTTTTAGAGGTGGAAACTTACATCAGTAGAGAGCAGAAAATAAGTGATCGCAGTATTGGTTCATATATTGTGAGGACACATTTCAATACACTTTGAATATAATACACTCAATCAGGTTCAGTCATTCAAAGTATTAGCTCTTTAGATAACAGAACTCTGGAAATTCAATCTTATTGTATTTCCAAAAAAGGTTTGAAAAGTTCACGTTTAAGATAAAATGTATAAGTTACAATATATTATATTATAATAGATGTTAAAAGATATTTTATAAAATATTGACAATGATATATTAATTGTACCATAGAAAGGATATGTTAACGCAGGGCTTTGAGCTGTTTGCTGACCTTATCACCTGTATAAACATGAACTTCAGCAACATCAAAGTCAGGAACAAACATTTAAGATATTATTTTGGAAAATTTGAAATTTTATTATGCATAGTGAGAACTTTTCTCATAAAAGTAATAAGCCGTACATTGATCCTTGAGGGACACCACAGGCAAGGGCATGGATAAGAATTGCGTTTTCCAAATTAAATATCTAAATTTCCAGTACATTGAAAAACATGCAATGATTGACATTATATAACAACTAGATAATCAAATTTAGAGACAGCAAAAGGATGAAGCAAGATGCTTCACCACTTATTATAAAGTACTTTTGTTGGTAGGGTTGAAATAGAAGGATGGTTAAGTTGTAGTTGAAATAGCTAAATTTAAAGTTTTGCTCTGGCTTGAGCTAATCTACAATTTACTACAAATGTCCTAGAACCTCCATTCATGAGTTTTTATTTATAAATATTTTGTAGAGGGGACTCCTGCCTAAAACCACTTGTGCATTGTGATTAAAATATGGTAAGGGTTTGGCTTCTCAAAGGAAATTGCTGTTTTTGTAAAACCTTTGTGCTTGAGTTTATTCCATTTTTTTAAATTTAGCCCCAGTGTTGCTGTAACTACGATCACTAATGCAAAATGTTTGAACATAGTCATGGTTTGTATAAAGCTAAGCAAATTGACCTTTCAGAATGAAACTCTCGTAATTTGAGACACAAATTGCCATAATTTCTACTGAACACATCGTAACACTGAGGTTACAGAAAAATCAATGAAGAGGATTTAAAGAAGTCTGTGCTACCACAGCAAATTCATCACAAAGTCATCTGCTAATTTTTACCCCGCGTGTGCTAGAGACGACCTTTGAATGTAAAGTTCATTAATCTGAGTTCAGAAAAGGAAATCTATTTTAGACTAGAGTGTGGGTGTAGAGTTGATAGGAGTACTGGGAATGAATAGTAGACTTGTGAATTGAAGGGATAAGATATCTGTTATTTATCACTGGTATTACTCCTCAGTCTGCTCCTGTTTTTCCATCTTAGACTCCTCCTCTGCTCCTCACCGATTCCTTTAGGCTCATTTAGTTAATTAAGGCCATGTAATGTTTCAGGAACCAATTATGCTGTGACATTATTAAAAGACCACCCTTCTGTGTAAGTTTAGATTGTGTTAGTCTCTTGTCTACCAAGAGAAAGGAAACTTGTCTGACCTAAGCAGCTGTTGGAATAGGGTTTGGATTTATATACAGTGAGAGGCAACATCAGCAACTTTCCTTTTCCTTAGTTTTTTTTTTCTTCACTCCATACTATCTCTTATTCCTATATAACTTGAAAAACTCCTATGAGGTTATGACAGATGTCAACATTGTTTGCAACTGTACTTTTAACAGGGACAAGAAGAGGCTCTTATTAGATTGCAGACAATCAATGGGCACAGAGAGGATCTCTTGTTAATGTGGAGAATTGAAACACTGAGGAAGGGGAATCCATCTTGACATTTTTTGTCTAGGGTGTTAATGTGGATATGTATCTGGTTTCAATACAGGGACATTTGATTACCTTCTCATGACACCACTGACTTCAACTGTTGAAATGTAGTTACTTGTTTTTACACCAAATAAGCTGTCATTACCATTGTGTAAAATTGTCTATTCACCTTTTTCTAAAAGAATGGTGGGGATAAAAATACCTTCTACAGTGGTCGGTGTACCTGACAATAACTGTTACTGTTCAGTGTATCTATGGCTGCATGGAAAGCTGTGAACTTGGACATTAATGAAATATTTGTAGATAAGATAAAATTAGTGATCAAGACCAAAACAACACAAATTGTTCCAAGATCTGTTTTATTTGCTGCTTACAAAAAGACAACAAATAAACAAAAACCTAAGGAATTCCCTCCTGTTAATCAACATACATGCGTGATTTACAGTGGTTTGTACAACAGGCATAGTGATTGTTTCTGTTCATTTTATATATCACCACTTTGGTCCTATTCTTAAGGAGGCTGTTCAGTGGATCTGAGGAATCAAACCTATATGCAAATGCACCAGAAAAATTCAGCAGGTGATGTACTACATTAAATACAACTAGGAATTTACAGACAGAATGAGGAAAGTTTACTGCCCATTCAAGAAAAACACACCAATTAACATTATGGAGCCACTGCATCAGGGTGTATAATGAGCTTGAATTCATATGTAATGGTAAGTTTAAGTGTGATAAAAAATCTAAATAAACAGCATAACAATACAATATAAAAAAAACAGCAGTTGTAATCTCATCCAACCAACACATGGTGTCATGCCGGGGTATCGTTTGGGAGGTATTTAATGTAAAATCACCTAAAAGTCTGATCCACAATATCTGCCAGCTCTGGAGTCTTAGAGACATTGCAAAAAACGATTTGAATCTGAATGTGTGTGCTTTCTCTTACTTAAAGCAGGACATTTTTTTCCCCCAGGAGCGCTATGTTTGTATTGTTTTACTTGACTATGCACAATTTCCTGTGATTTAAGCACAGCTGGGTTTAGTGTATACACATTTTTGTTTGTGTTGTGCCAGTAAAAATGCACCTACGATGGTCACTAGTACAAACACGTTTCTTTTATTGCACTTCAGAAAAGTAGAGCCTCATGTTATACCTAAGGGAGCTTCCATCCTCTTTACTTGTCATATGTGAGATGGGATTCAGCTTCATTTCAAACACCTTAAACAAACATGACTAGGTATTTTTCTATCTTACTTTGTGATTTGGTTTGCCTTAACAACTCAACAATAGACATAAAGATGAAAAAAAAAATGGATTCACAATGGAACTGTAGAAACAGGATTCTTGTTGCTCCTCCTTTTATCCAAGCAGTAAATCATAAAGAATTCTCCTAAGTTTCACCCTGGGGGGAACAATTTCATTCTGCAGTCTACTGTACCTGTTTCTGGCGAGAGGCTTTCAAAAAATGTGCAGATACAATTTGTCATGTAGAACAGCAGCTCTAGAGCAGGAAAAAAGTAAACACACCTTTAGCAAGGGGCTCAATGAAGAGATTCATTTGCATGTTTTACCCACATGGTGTGAGGTTGGATGTAATATCTGCAAAGTTTTCCTTATTTGAGTAATATCTCCTCACTTTACTTATTCATACCTTGATGTATGACATCTTTAACTGCGATTCTTTGGAAAACGTACATGTGACTTGAAACGTTGTGTCAGAAGGGATGGTTTTCCACTTATTCTCATTAGCATACTTCATCAAGTGTCAAGTTATTATTATTTTTTTTTTTAAAGATTTCTCTTTTTAGAGAGACTGATGCTCACAGCACGAGGCCACCGCCACCTATGAAGGGGGCACTGTCTGGTCGAAACGGAAAGACATTTAACGAGGGAGAGAACGAGGAAGAGAGACGGTGAGAGAGGCGCGCGGAAAGGCAAAAGAAAAGTTCAGCACCATGGACAGCGCACAGGAGCGCTGGAGTGGAGACAGCAGTTCAGTGCTTTTGGAGCTGCGCACGGGCTTGCTTCTCTGAACTCCTGGAGGCTGTACTGTACCCTACAGTCACACCCGGTCAGTCCCATCCTGTGCAAGTGGGGGACCCCGCTGTTATTGCTTTTTAACCGGGAATCGCTGAATGAGGAGGCGCGATCACTGCAGGGAGGAGTGCGTTGCGCTTGCAAGCACATGTCAGTCTGTTACGGCGCGATCCTTACTTCATCTCTTTGTTGGAGAGTGAGAGGCACACACGCACAGGGAGAGACAGAGAGAGCGAGAGAGATATACACATACAGTGGAGGAGAGAGAGAGAGAGAGAGAGCAAAAGAGGTAGTCCGTGCAACCAGGCTCCTCTTGCCAGTCCTCTGCTGCGAAACAAGTGTGACGGACCGACCGGCGTTACCTACTCCCAGCTGTTTATTTTTTTTCCTAAGTGTTTTCTCTCCCTCTCTACCATTGTGGTGCGTCCACTCCGGTCGTGAATATGCCCCGGTACCGTCCTGCCCGGGGATTGACGTTGTTATTGCAGGTCGCGTTGTGGATTTTCAGCCTTGCCAGCGCTGTGCACGGAGCTGTGCCAACAACACGTAAGTTTTTTTTTTTTTTTTTTCTTTCTTTCTTTTGGATGTGTTCCCCATCGCTGAGGGGTGACTCTGGCTGTGGTTGGGAAGCAGGTCGAGCTTGTGTGAGGCACGGGCGGTGTGTTTACCGGCGGGGCTGCAGGTATCCCACCGAGGTGTCAGCTTGTGGCTCTACGGAGCTCAAGGGTCCACATCAGGGGGGAAGAGAGAGGGTTATCTCCTCCTGAGTGTGGAGCTACACGCTACATCCTCTGGATCAATGGAGCCTAGATTTCAGCGCTGGTTTAGTGATTTTGATCCCTTGTTTTCAGGGAGTCCAGATAGAGCTGGGTTATTGACATTTCACTGTCAGTGGTGGTCTGCTTTTTTTTTGTGAATTTTAATTTCATGGAAGAATCAATTAAAGAGACTAACCATTTAAAATCATCACGCAAATTTAAGTCCATTTCATTTTTATTTTTATTTTTGGGGGATTTTCAAGGATTTACATCATTGGCTTGTTTCATTAATTTTTAGACAATTGGACATTTTTTCCCATAGTATATTACAATTCAGAAATATTACACAGTCTTACAAACATGCAGTAATAAACTTCGTGGAAGCTCAAAGTTTTAGAACCTGTTCTTGTGCACTCTGATACAGGATGTTATAACGAAGTTCATCAAGTTATGAGGTTTTATATTTGAAGTTTGATTAGCCTAGTCTCTCCACTTTTACCAAGTCAGGTCTTCTTTACAGTTAAATATTTGGAATACCCTGATGTTAAAATTATTGTATTATATTTGTCTGGCTTAAAACTTCAAATTTTAGCATCGAGAGTTTGTTGAGGCCCTAAACTAACTTTAATGAATCCATATTTAACAAGTCATTGGCTGGTGGTTATTTGTACTTAACACTCTGAACTCATAAGTTCAGAGAAATAGCCTGTTCCATAGGTGTAGGGCAGGCTTACTCTTCTTTTCTTCCTCATATCCACTGGTATATTCTGAAATGTACCATCTCCTTGGTTGGCCTGTCCATCTTAAAGGAGACACTTCTACTCGGTTCTGTGTTCTGGAATCGTCCACACTTGGTTCGGTGTTATTCCGGTGTCGCCGACGGTGACTGAGCCGGTGTGACCGTGTGACTGATTCCCCGGTGAACGCCGGGGCTTCTCGGGTCCCGGCTGAATGTTGCCGGGGACGCACCTCATTAATCATCCCGTCAGACAGACTACAGAGAGACGGCATCGCGAGCCGTTTGAGCGCGTGCGTGCACTGAAATGAGGGAAAAAACGGGAAGAGAGCAGTGCGTTTCTGTTTCACAAAGCTGAATCTGTTTAGATCAGCCTAAGACTTGATAGATGCAAAAGCACTTTATATACAACTTTATTATTTCCTTTATGGAAAGCATTTACAGTGTACGTTTTATGGAAGGCATAATTCAAACCCTCACAATATCCATCATGTCATCATTCTGTAATGAAAAATAAACAGCACGGTTACTCATAGAGCACATACCACAATCAAGGCGTCTGGTCTTCAGTATGTTATGGTTGTGCCATAGCAGGATCTTGGCTGTTTTTTTTTTTTTTTTTTTTTTTTAATGTTATTTTACATTGGAAATACTTGATATACTTTATTAATGAATAGTATAAATAATATCACTGTTATGGCAGCTTGGTATCGTAACACTAAGAGCAACTGAAACAGACAATTGCTTTTGGGTTAGTCTGATTTTGTCAAAAATTGAATGGGTTAAGTTAAATTAAAATCCTGGCAATGGGTTTTTCTCAAATCCTGCTGACAGACAAAGATAGAGACAGCCAGCATGGAAAACATAAGCTCCTTTGCAGTGGCAATAATAAGCGTAATTCAACTGTAATATCAAAGGATCGGTGTGGGATTTGCAAGATAGTGTGTGTGTGTGTTTGAGAGAGAGAGAAAGACAGAGCGGCATACTAACAGCATGTTGAATGGGACCACCAGTTCCACCTCTGAGCTTAAAGGGATACTTCACCCGTTGAAACATGAATCTGTACTGACATTGGGTCAAATATGTAGTAGAAATGTGAAATACATTTTGAAGTTGGTGCCTTCTTGGCCGAGAAAAGGCAGAAAGTGTCTTTTTGGCTCATGTGGATGAAATACACCAAATCCCAGAATGCACAGCACTGCAGGCCACTCCCACTAAGGTCAGGTTTACAGACATATTTACTTCAACACATAAGGCCATTTCCTCAACTGATTCCGTGTTTCTTCCAGAAGGAATTGGCATCTTGGAAATTCCTGGCAGAAAACAGACTCTATGTCTGTCTGTTCATAGGCAAACAGTGAGAGCACCGACACTACCAGTTCACCCAAGACACAAGACCGGCCTGTCGGCAGCAGCCGTCTCGCCGCTATATTTATATTTTTTCGCCATTACCAGCTTTCTCCATAGAGCCTGTTAGCATAGCTTCCAAGCAATATGGCAGACGTTAAGTTTCAATTCTGGGAGTGAGTTCCCACCCACCAATCTGTGATAGCTCTGTAGCTTCAGTGGTCGAAAATATGAGGAACTGGCGTTGTAGTTTCACCCTGCTAACCGCAACAGCTTCCAATGACGCAAAATGACGATTTTTGCGTCATCGGCAGCTCCTTTTCCGACTTAAAAATACAAAGATTTCCCATCTCAGGGGAAAATGAGGTCGGGATGCACAACCATTCAAAAATACTAGCAGGTTTCTAATGATACAAAGCTTAATGCAAATAGGTGAAGTTTCCCTTTAAATCTGAGTGCTGACTTGATCCCTCCTTGGGGAGTGGTTTCTGAAACACTGGGGGGGAATAGACAATATTGTGTCCAATGATCTGAGGCATGGACTCAAAATGATGAACATTTCCATTCCACCATGGCAAACACACTCGGACTCAAAGTCAATGAGCTGGTTGACCCACTGACAATGCAGAGTCTCCCAAATACAATCAGAGATGAATGAAAATGCATTTTGCACTTTTGTAGATGTGTTTTGTCCATTTGTATATTGATTTTGATGTTAGTGCATGGCTCTAAAAAGCAGTAATCCAGGGATTTTCTCCAAGGGAAGCCTGGCTTAAAGCTTCCATCAGTTTCAAGTTTCATTCCAGTATCATTTCAAATCTATTTTGACCACACCATTTGTCCATTGCTGCTCATCTCTCCCTGTGTATAGATCAGGAAGGGAATTTTTACATCCTCAGCACCAGTAGTGAAAAGTAAAGGATGTCTCTTTGTGTCAGTGACACTGTGGTTGGCTGAAGGATGCCCAAGTGCCGGCCAGATATAAAATCTGATTTCCCTTTTCTTATGTCAGTAAGCATGCCAGGTCATTTGACAGACATGAGTCTGGTTGAACCTCAGTTAAACCCCCAGTGTTGGGTTACAGCAAACTTCATGTAAATGACCTATTAGTTATACAACATTTTGCAGAAGCTGTCGATCAGTTTCATTCATAAATACACGCTTTGAAATGTAATCAGTGCTACCGCCATTCAGTAACTGAACCTGTGTTGACCAGCCCGGCCCCACTTTTTTCTTAAATCCTCATGTCCTGTGAAGGCTTTCCAAGGTGACTCATTTGTCAGGCAACCACCACCACACACTGACATTTGTGTAGTGCATGTGCAAAATGGTGAGCATGCTCACCTACAAAAACTAAATCTGAGGAAAAACAACCATGGCCATATATTCTTCAAAATAATACGATTGGGATCATTTACAATAAACTATAATACAATGGTAGAGTTGGTCGTTTCTCAACCGGGAGGTTGGGGGTTCAATCCCCATCTCCTGCAGCCACATGTGCGACGTGTCCTTGGGCAAGACACTGAACCTCAAGTTTCTCCCGCTGCTTCGTTGGCGGCGTGTGAATGTGTGTCAACGTAATTAGTTAATTCTGATTGACACTTTTCAAACACGTGTGATCTGCGGTGTAAAAATGCTTTGCATGGTCAGAGGCCTAGAAAAGCGCTATACAAGCTCAAGTCCATTTACCATTTTCCAAATGTGCATTTTCACTGTTACCATACGTTATCTTAGCCTCAGTGATCCAAACTGTATTCCTATCACAGCATGCTTTGCTGTACTTCAACTTCTTGTCATGTACTACACTGCAATGCTATGCCTTTAAAGTCACTTTCATACCACTGTGTGCTCAACATGAAACAAGAATAACACATTTAGCTGCATCCCTCTGCCAACACAAATGTTCCACGTTATGTTAGAAGCATTAATAGTTCTTCTTTATATTTCCCTTGGGTCTCACTGAAGGAGGTCAATTTGTCTGAAGCTACTTCATCAAAGTGTCTTATTTTAAGATTTAATGTGGAGGATCTGCTGCAAACAATATAACAATCTGGAATATCCGCACACTCCTACCACAGTCACATTTCACACAAATGAGTCACAGATTCTAATCATATGATCAGTCACTGTTTGAAAAATGTCAGCCAGATATGCTATAATTGTCTTGAAACCAACACACAGATAAACCTGATGCCTTCGTGTGTCTTGACTTTTTGTGTTTGGTCTTATGTACTGTATGTGTGTGTGTGTGTGTGTGTGCGTGTGTGTGTCTGTTTATGTGTGTGGTGTTTCCCAGTGGGAGATGGTCATAATTGGATTAGGGCTAGGGTTTAGATTAGATCACCTCCATATGTGTTGTTTGGTTTTGTCTGGTCATACTATTTGCATGTGTACACATGCCTGTTGGTTGGTTTGTGTACGTGTCCACATTTATCACGCATGGCGTCAAGTGAGTCAGAGCTGGAAAACAATGTCTTGCTGTTAATTGCACTTCCATTTTTCTCTTCTACCTCGTTGTCCTCCGTCTAAACTGCTCCCTTCCGCCTGCTTGAGTCTTCTTAATTGCTCCTTTTCACTCTGTTCTTTAAAAAAGAAAAAAAACATCTCCCTCAACTCTTTTTTGCTAGCTCTCTTCCAACTTTTGATCCCCTCTCCTCTGATTCTGCCTCACAAAGAAAATGTTATACTGTCACATCTCTAACTAAACCCCTGGTGATTCTTCTTTCTCCCTTCTACTCATTTACCCTTCTTCCTCTGAGTGTTTCTCTCATCAGTTGGTTACAGTATGTTATTTTTCCCGCCCAGTCTCCTGCCCTTTTTCTTGACCTTACTATCGCTAATTCCTTCCTTCCCTACTTGGCTCTCCTCTGTGGTTTTATCACCCGGCCATAATGACTTTTTCTACTTTATTTATATATATATATATTTTCTACTTTTTTCTGCCTCTGCCCTCCCAATCTGTCCCTTCTTTTTCTCCTACTGATCACAAATCTGTTAAATAAAAAAAGTCCTTACTCATCACTCTTAAAGGGAGTAAGGTAATACATCTACTCATGCAAACTTTCTAAGCATCACCCACCCTGCCTGTCTGATTGTGTGTTGTGTGTTTGTGTTCACTGCAACATCCACACTGACATGGATCTCAGCCAAACAGACCCTACCCTTCTGCAGTCTCCCCTTTCACTCCCATACAGCTTTTAATTTTTTTCTTGCCCCATCAGCGTATGAATATTTCAACCCACTGAAACAGGAAATCATGACAGCCCTTCTGAGACACAATTGCTTGACCCATAAGTCACTGCTTTCTTAAAAGGCACTCTATTTTCTGAGCACAAGGAAGCAGAGGCACTTCATTTCACAGCGGCACAAAATAAGTGGAAATAGATTTGGCTTGGAAAGAATAACTTAACAAATTTCAAAGGAATGCATTATGATAATACAAGCTATAAAAGGCCTTGAATACGACCATTTATTTGTTGTTTAACCATTGCAAAAAGCAATAAATGGCTAAAATATTAGCATTAAAATGTTAACTAAGAAGCGTTTTGTAGATTTCCTTTTAATGTTTTGGATTTAAAGCATGAAAGACTCTCTAAGTCTCTAAGTAAAAAAAAAACTGTCACAGCACCATGACTGTTTTCGTTTTTAGATTTATTCTCAGACTGCAGTATCGGTCTCTTTCCCGAATTGGAATTTCTGTCTCTGAAGTGATGGTACTGCAGGGCTTTCTATGTTTCATCACGGGAGCATAACCGCACTGACACAAATGTGCTCTGACAAGTGGTGCAGCGTAAGTCCCTTAACAATTCTGTGATGTAAAAATGCACACTTACACACATGGGCCCACATCATGCAGCTCACAAATGAGCTCTATTTCTCCTCTGTCCAGTGTTTCAGACTTCACATAAAAATTTTTTTAAACTGATTCCATATTTGGCACCGTAGTACAGGTGGAGTATTAGGTAATTCTGCACGTAGAGATACAGAAATCACTTTTTTTGCATTTCCCACCATGACTGTGTGTATAAGTGTGTGTGTGCCCATTTGTGAATTATAGGATCTGAAAGTTATTCTAGTGGAATGTGTTCTCATTAGGACCCGTCAGAATCTGTCCACCTCGTTAGACAAGTGACTCTGAGATGGAGAGCGGGATAGCATGATAGGCGGAGGAAGAGAGAGGGACAGTTAGAGAAAGAGGCGACGTTTATCACAGATAGACGGATGAGGAGAGACAGCCCCGGGGGAAGACGGTCAGGAGGCGAGAGATTCTCTCTGACACTTTGTCATTCAATATTAGTGTTATTGTCATAATCTGACGCTGCATCAGAGGGCAGCCGGTGTGTGAGTCAGAGAATGGACCATGCTGTCACCTGATACTGCAGTTCCCTTTGGAAGTACCTGGCTTTCTTTTACAGCTCAATTAGTCATGTAATAGGCAACATAAATGCTCTTCAGTTGATGTGAATACGCACTTCAGTTTCACTTACTGCACAGAATTAGACTTGGCTTTATGGTGTGAACATGGAGAATAAGGGGATGCAGGATGGAAAAAAAGCAAATAAAAAAGTAAAGCTCAAATGAACTGGAACTGGATACAAATTGAAGACATTAAGTAAGTCTCAGAAATAAAAATGGAGATCAGCTAAATAAAATCCAAAACATCGTAAACTGGTTAGCCTGTTATCCCCTGTTTATTTTTTCAGTTGTAGCTTTGGGCTCAACCTCACTTAGCCTTTTGGAATCTCCTTAGCTCTGAACTGGCATGAAGTTTATAAATCAATTCAAAGTTGTCGGGCAGAAGAAAGTGCCCAATCAGCACTGGGCAGGTAAGGACACTTGAATGATCATGTGACGTTTTAGCCTTTGAAACCCTTTGAGCCTTCTTAGCAATGACTGAAGATGCTCAAACACAAAAAGAAGCACGATTCTGAGACTGCGAAGCCATTTTTTTCCACTTAAAAGTAATATACAAACAAATTTGACTGGATCATTCAAGACAATTTTGATTTTGCCGTTTCCAAAGCACTCAAAATAATTTGTTCGTGTTTGTAGCCACGCTTGTTTGATTTTTATTTCTTACACTGCACTCATGTCTCAATTTTTTTTACTATTAAAACAAAAGTGGAATATTTTATGTGAATGTGTCACAGTTAAGAACCCATGTAGCCTCTTTTCTTTCCATTCAGAGTCGCTATGCTGTTTGTCCTTTTTTTAATGTAATCCATATGATCTTTATCAGGTCAGGAGACAGAAGACGATATGCTGAGGCTGATTGACACAAACTTGACAAAACAACCCTAAACCATCCCATATTTATTTTCTACTTGATTAGGCTGTAAGATTAAGAAAGGCCCAAAAGTTTTCCAAAAGCTGTGCACATTGAAGTAGAAATCTTGAGCTTCAGTATTAAATGTACCCGTTAAATCAGTAACAGGAAGCCGTCTGATGTAGTACAAACCTGGTCTGCTCTTGTGGGAGTGCTTGTATTAAACTGCAGGGTGTTGGCGTTATCAGAAGAGTTAAAAGCCGTTTAAGTGAACCTGAGCCACACCATCAGAGTGAAAACAACAGTGTCAAAATAAAACTGGGCAGAGATAGGCACCTTGTACATGTTTTTGAACTCCATCCAATGCTAGAAAGGGTATTAGTCAGATTGTGTTGTTTTGTGTCCAAATATCAAACAATGACTCTGTAGTGCAACAATGAGGACACAATCCCTCTCTGGCATCCCACCCTAAAAACACTGCCCATCATTTTCTCTGTGTGTCTGGTCAAGCTGCAGCCAGATACTGAATCCAAGGTGCTGCTGTGGTGCCAACCATGTGTGGTCAGGCGCTTTTCCTGATCTTTAGCCATCGTCTTATCCTCCATTGTAAAAGGTTGTAAATGTACTAATGAATGCATGTATTTCTGTGCAAAAGTGACTGAAAATCTCTATATCTAGAGAACTTGGCAGAACATCAATGCATCATTTTCTGTTTCGGTATGGATTAAAGTAAAACACAAGGGATTCATTTATTAACTGGAACTGGTTTGGTGACTGATTACTGATACATTAGCTTAGAGTTGTGGATGACTAAACAATACAAAAACCAATATCTTAACTTATATAGTGTTTATGTTGAGTTAAACTACTGCTTTTACTTCTCTTTAGAGTCCCATATTCTGCAACATTAATGCACATGCCTGGTGGTTAGTATGGCGAATATGGGGATTACACAGAAACAAAAAATGCACTACAACATCTGTTCAACTGTCTCACTGGCACTCACAGACACAAGCACACATCACATACACATCCACATACATACTCTGTTCATTGATAATGAGTCCAACTGTGCCTTTGTCTTCCACTCTCCATCTCTGTAACTCCATATGTACAGTAGACATACTGTACATATGTGCAAAAGTGCATGAGAGAGAGAGACTTTGTGTGTTCATGAGACTGTGCATGTGCTTGCATGTGTCTATGCACACATCTCATGGCATAATGGATGTTAGAAATCTAGCTCATGTTGAAGAGTGCTGTGTTAAAGGGGAATTGTGCAACAGCTAAGACAAATGGCATTACTCACAGCTTTTGCATTCAATTTGATTTTGAAGCTGCTTGAATACCCCATTTACAGCCTAAGATTAAATGAATTAATCTTTGGACTACATCCATTGAAAAGAAATCCTCCAGCTTTTTCTCTTTAGACTCTGAGGAGAAGCAGCGAGGCAGAATTGGAACATACTGTATCCAGCCAGTCACTCACTTGGAAAACATTACTTTTATATCTCTGTTTGTTTGTTTCTCTTTTTAGGTAGAGTGATGCTACAATATCTGTGTGCATTTCCTGGCGGTGTGCATGACTTTTGTGTGTGTGTTAGTATGTGTGTGTGTCTCTTTGTGAAATTAGAAAGCTTACAGAGAAGATAAAAAGAAGGAATGCAACTGGGAGAGCAAACAGTAGTTGTGTGTTGTCTGTCATGTGTACAACGTTAATAAATAATGACCCATCCATCCCTTCCTCCAGTTGACTTTTATAGTGAGAAAAACATCTCTGAATGCGTGTACTGGATACACACCCGGCCAACTTTGTGTTCCCCATGTGTGTTTGAATGACCTGGATGCGAGTGATTGTGTTAGAGGAAATGACTTGGGGTGTGCAAAATATTGTGTGTCACTGTGTGTAGTTGCATGTATTGTGTGCTCCTGTTAAAATCGAGAAAAACTGGGTCACTAAGGTACCTGTGAATAAGAGAATTACTTTGATTTTGAGTGCAGGCTACACATCATCCAACTGTTGAAGTGTAGATCCCCCCTACACATCAAGTGTTGGAGCCAGGCCACTTTCATATTGCTCAACACGAATATAAGTGCAATGAACTCCTTTTAATATTATTCAAATGGCCGAAACTTTTAAAAGCACCACCATGTAATCCCTGAGAAGAGTACGACTCATGAAACTAACTTGACGCAAACTGCTATGTACACTTTCAGAGTTTTTGGGCTATAGAAAAACTGCTGTTTGTACAGCGGTGCAACCGTGATCCTTGTCTTCCCTTTACAATCTTAGACAACTCACAGATGTTAGCCTGTTAGTAGCAACAAAAAAAAAACTCCAAAAGCCCTCATCAGGTTACTCAGTGATCAGCATGATATGGCATATGAATATAATTTGTCGTGCAGTTTTAACTTTTTTTAATTGGTTTTATCTTTCTTACATATAGTGTCTGGTTCTGGTTTGTTTGTATCTGACACTGTGCCTTGGCAGAAAATTCGAAGCCGCCTCCTGAATATTTTGTACTCCGAGCTTTGCCAATAATGGAGCAGAGATAACAGTTCTGTAAAAGTCAGCGCCAAGGAAATTCACGTCTTCTGCCAAGCCAGGTTTCAGATCACAACACAGTCACTCAAACCAAAGCAACCAAATAATCATTCACAATCATTCTAATTTCCACTTGTATGTACCATCAAATGACATTGACAAGCACTGTAGCCTGTCATTAAGGCAAGCAGTGGAACATTAACATGTTTGCAAATAGGGTCCAATCATGTTGCTTTTCTGTAGCCAGAAGCGAACACATTTGAGCAAGAGGCTGGTGACGGAGGGAAGTGTAGGGTTTGCAAAAACCAAGTCATCAAAGGTAAACAGTGAACACGTAGCTAATTCATTGGATAATGAATGAGCTAGTATAGGGGGGGTATTGTTTTTTGCAGGCCAGCCTTAAGTGGACACTCGAGGAAACTGCAGGGTTTTTTTTAGCATGTTCCTCTTTTTCACAACTGGAGGTCTTCCACTTGCTTGTGCATCAGGGTTTAAGTATGTGTACAGTACATGTGCAGGAACTCCGTTTGCTTAATTGTCTGTACACAAAACATCTTTGACACATGTTAGTGCGTGCGAGTTTGGCTGTGAGACAAAGAGTCCTCTCAGAAAACCCACACTCTTGTTTTTGTCAGTGTGTGTGCCAACAGCTAGTTTAGAGTGTAACAAATGGCTCTGTGTGGACCAAAAGCAAAACGAGATGGTTGAGGTTAGATGTGGACGTGGTCCATTAGCTCTGCTTCAAGGTTCTGTTACAGTGTGAGCTGAGATTACAGTCAGACAGGGGTCACTGCTTCTTCTTTTACTTTTCTTACACCTGTCTTCCCCCCTGCCCCCTTCTGTATTTTTCTTTCATTGTGTCTCTCTTCTTCCCTCATTCCTCCATGTCATACCTCAGACTGTTTTATTCACTCAGTTTGACTCTTACATGACTTGCACTCCATTTTCCTTCGATGTTTAATGCCACCTTGTCTCTGTCTTATTTCATATCGCTTTCCTATTCATATCTACATCATCTGACTTTGCTCAACCATTGTGTCACTTCTTTTCTTGCTATCTGTTCCTGCTGTTTATAAATTCTTCTGTCTCGATTTCTATCATTTAGCATATCACTGAAGGCAAGAGGGAGGTAGTGAATTCTATCTGTGTCATACACCACGTCAATTCACAGTGCTTTACAAAATGTTTTTAATAAACAATGAATATTCAATTGAAAATAAAAGCAAATAGCATGAGAGAAAAATAGTTCCAGCACTTGTGTTGGGATTGTAGTGGGAAATACTATTGTGTTTGAAATTCAAATGCATTTTCAGTCATCTTGTATTACTTAAAACAGGAGATAAATATCACTGCAAAAAGTCAAATAAAGGTGTCACAGGTCATCTAGTGAATGATACAATAAGGCATTAAAGTTTTGATGGGTGACTTCTTAAAGAAACAGGAAAAGATGTCTTACATTCTTCTTTCTTGTGCCTTTACTCACATCATTTAAAAAGTTCCTTTTAGAAAGGAACAGTACCTTAAATTTGATTCCTGCAGTGCTTGCTTTGGTTCATTTGGAACAACTCTGCCTCTGCAATTACAGACCAATGTACTGTGCTGCCACAGCTCCGACTTTCTTACAGCTGGAACTACAGCAAATAAACATGAAACATGTCTTGCTTATGAAAAATGAGGCCAAACAGTCTTCAATTCTTTGCAACCATCCCTCCTCGCATGGCCAATATGCTCTCCCAAAAAAGAATCCCAGTTAATCCTGCCCTCATTGAAAGACATCAAATTACAAATGAATATATGTTGCGTGAGTTTATTAACAATAAGCTGAATTTGTAGCTGCAGTATGAGTCAACGACAAGATTCAAGACATTAACAGAATGAGTCAGGTCAATCCTTCAGCAGCTCAGTTGACTCATTTAGAATTTCATTAATTCCTGTTTAAACTGTTTGCTCATGAGTGCACACCATTGAAATTCACTCTGTGTGACTTTTCTATAAAGTGATTTTTTTTTAAACATTTTATGTCTGTGAATTAGTGTTAATATCATGACTTAATAAAAGCTCATTCTGTCTGCTGGCTTCTCTATCAGTCGTCCAGTGATGAAATGGTGATGGCCCAACATGGAGGGGATTACTGCGTGGCTGATCGCAGATCAGTTTCCGATCTGTAATCTGTGTCGGGGCTAGACAGGGATTCTGATTGAGTACATGCCACAGAGAAACATACGTACACACACACACGCGCGCATGCATGCAGAAATTTTTTTTTTTGCAGGCTTCCGGACAGGAAGACTAAAATCTGATTTATAGATTTTACAACTTATCAGGCACCCTATATGCTGCTGTATTTCTGACGCCTGGTTGATGGATAGAATGTGTACACACTCTCATTCCTTTGTGAACATCTAAGTTTGTTTACGTGTGTTTATCTCTGCTGGTTTCTTCATGCATTGTCTGGGCTTTGACACGCATGCAGCAGGAACCTTCCTCTCTTTTCACAAAGGAGGAGGCATCGATTGACTGTGAAGCCAGTGCTCTCTGGCATTCTCTGAAGGACGTGGTGCAAAGTTCTGCCCTTAAAGCTCAGTGTGGGGTCTGACTCTTGTAGTCTCTAGTGTTCATCAGGCATATACAGCCAGTCTCCTTGCTTGGACACTGCAGTAGCAAGTGGAGAAAAAAACGTTTCTTATTTATTCCTTTACATATTTATTGTTGCGCTTCAACATGTTACTGTTGGTCTTTGAGTGTGAATGTTGACTGGGTTAGTATTGACTAGTCAGTCATCTTAACCTGTTTGCATTCAGTGGTAATGAAAAAAAAAGAAGAGATTTGAATAGATGAACATAATTTGCACCAAACATATACCCCTAACAAGACAGTAAATACAAGTTAAAGTAACTAAAATGTAGTGTTCCTTATTCAATGTGGAAGAATACAAAATTAGGCTGTTCCTTCAATTAGTTGAAAAGATATAATCAGCAATCTCATTTACTCACCTGTACTCTGTGTAAGCAGTCGTACACATTAACAAATTTCCCCCTGGGATTAATACAGTATTTCTTATTCTGATACCGATACGTACATAGAGAAACACAACACAAACTTTAGGGCTACTTTCATCTCTCAGAGTGAGACGGTGGGTGAGAGGAACGGAGGACAAGGGCAGTGGAAGTGTTGTGTTTAGTCAGCAGAGTGTGTCAGCCAGCTAATGGACAGAATCGCTGAAAGGGATCCAAAACCATTAGCAACTTGGACACTTGGAAAAGGGGGTAATGGGTGATCCTGTGAAACCATCCTAATGCAGGGTGTATGTGTGTGTTACTTACCTCTGTGCATGCTTTGTGGTTCATGTGGGCTTGTTTGTGCCACTTTGTCTACATTATGCATCTTAATAGAACTCTGAGTTGTGGGGGTTTCTATGTTTCAGCCGTTTCATTGGGTGAACAAAGATCGCACTGGTCGTCTGCATGCAGTCTATGGCCTCGTGCTGGCCGCAGGATATAAACGTCACCACCACCCCCTCCTGCTAGCTTGCAGGGAATTTCAATTAGTTGATCTGCAAACTTTAATTTGTGTTTCCAGGAAGTGACTGTTTTATACTTACAGGTGCTTTTTGCTTTATATGGCTCTTCCCTCCTAAATAAAAACTGCGATCCTCCATAGCTCCTTGTTATCACTACAGTAAGTGGTAAGGCTAAGTGCTATCACAAAAGAGTCAAATTTGAGATGAACAAACAGTGACTCATGCTAACTTAGTTTTTTCTCCCCCACACAAACACATGCATTGTTTTGGTTCATGCTGTTTCAATGACTACCCAGCAGTTCAAGTACAGTGTAACAGCAGTAGGTCTCCCTCTTCACTAAAGAGAGCCTCTCTTGGCAACACTGAAAGAATGGCCTGCTAGATAAACCACTCAAAACCAAGTGCCTGTCCAAAGTGAAATATTTTCACCTTTATTTTTATATCAAGGTAAAAATGAAATCCTCATAAAGAAAGACTCCCTCAGGATTCTACACTGAAGTGTACCTTTAAAGAAGAGGTGGGGCTGGTAACAACTACTCCCTCTTAATTTCTTTTCGTCCAGAGCTCAGTATGCCCATGGCTCTCTCCCCCCCCCCCCCCCCCCCCATCCTGTGAGAGCTCTGAATGGAATGTTATATGGCTGTAAATATTCAGTCTGTTATAACAGCACAGGATAGCAAACCAGCTCCTCTGTACTGAGGGTGGAGGATAATATGAAGGAACCATCAAGAATGTTTGAAATAGTCCTGCATGCCTGACAGTGCAGCTGGACATTTTTGTTATATGCATTGAGTGAGTGTGTCTGGCATGTAGGAGTGCATCCTTGTGTTTTTGTGGTGCATAATAATTAGACAGTTCCTTCAGACTCCCATTATTGACAATGATATAGCACCTCTTCCACTGGGGGTTGTGTTTGTTAATTATGTACACACATGGCTAATTCTGAGTAGTATACAACTGCTCCTCATTGTTCCTGTTACCGTCCTTCACCTTACAATGACTAAAATGCGTTCCGCCCATCACCTCTCCTTTTTCTTCTCACTTTACACCTCACCAACTATTTTTTTTCCAGTATGCTTTGCTCTCTGTCCGCAGATTCATTATGGATCGTTTACAACTAAATCATAAAAGATGTGTCCAACATCTGTTAAAAACAGTGTTCAACGCTGCAAGTTTGCAATGCTAGGGTTCGACTGCAGCATCATCATTTGTTCAGTCTTTATGCAGATGATTCCAGATCTATTTCCAAAATACTTTCAATCTGACCAGTAAACTTCACCTGTACAGAAATCAAAGCGTTTCATTTGTGTTATAAGATAAACATATTTACACAAATTCATTCATCGTCTTATTCTGAAAATAGATGTGAAAGAAAACTCACACTCAGGTGTCTAGAATAAAGCTCTTGATTTATCAACAAAGCAGAATGTGTGATTAAAAAGCCCACACTATTAAACATTCCCTCTTCTTTCCCTGCAGGTTCTTCAACGAGCCAATGTTTGAAGTTCTTCTGTTTATTTGTGCTTGTGTGTATATCAAGTCTTTCAGGGATCCACTCACATCATTCTGCATCAGCGTATATATTTTTCCATTTAGTGTCTACGGGCATGTGTCGTCTGCGTTATGTGATTGTGCATTTGATTGCATATAGACGCCCTGTGTTGTTTTGAATTGTTTTCTCATCTTATTGCTTGTTAGAACAAATTAAAGGTGTGACGCTGCCGAGCGTGCTCACAATTTTCCGCAGGTAATTAAGAGTGGATCGATTTTATTCACGCTTACAAATGTTGCTGTGAGCCAAATTCACGCCTGAAGGGTTTGGAAATAATAACGCGGTGCAAATCGGCAGTTAAGGAGTCGTTATATGATTTGGGGACTCTATTTAAAAAGTTAGTATTGTGTATGATCTTTAATGACATTTTGTATTTTTGTCTTGTATTAATCCTTCAGATAATACCTATGTGCAAATGGTCATGATTTCCTTCAAGGAAGTCGTTATGTATTCTCTTTTGTTCTAAATGATTGTAATGCATTAACTTTTCAGAATAAAGGTGTGTTCAAACCAACAGGGAATGGAGTTTGTTGTGTGATGAAATTACATAATCAGTGGAAAGATACTAAGTCTATGTCTTACGTCAGCTGTAAGCCCTGATTGAATGGGCAATGCTACTATAGTGATGTAATGCACATGAAATTTGCACGAGTTCAAGAATTTCAATTTGGAAAAATCTGCTTGTGATTATTTGATCATGACTGATGTGCTTTTATTCAAAGTGTATAACTACCACACACTGTAGTTGAAACAGGTTGGTGTCACGGGACAACATGTTCTTAACTAAGCAATGACATATATTTATTTTTGTTCCTGATAATACACTTTATTCCCTGAGGGGTTTTGGGGGCATGCGTTCTTGTTTTAAGAACAAGCTGTGTCTGTTAGTTATGTTTTGTTTGTTTGTTTTCCTTCTGTGGTGTGTAGTTTAGCTGCATTTACACCATACCTCCACAGTGCCAAGTACGGCTGTGAGATAATGATGGCTGCAGTCAATAATACTTAATTTATTCCACTTGGAAGACATGCTTGTACCGTTTCCCGCTCTAAGTGCTCACAGTATGTGTTGCTGCTGTAAGGCTGACTGCAGGGTTTAATTGGATGGATGGGCAGTGGCAGGGGAAACACATGATGTCTCCAGCTGGCTCATCAGTAGTTTATAGAGTCCCAAAAGCACTCTGAGGGCTAAACAAGCCGGAACAACCTCAACCCCCATAATTTTCAACATTATACAGTAATTTCCAAACTCACTTCTGGTCCCAATGGAAGAGAACCAAACTTCAAACTGTACAATAGTAGATGTTTTATAGCAGTTCTACTTTGAGTAAGAACTCTTTTTCCACCTTACAGCAAAGACAAATTTGTCCTGTACTGAGATTAACACATTTTTTATTATTGTTCCTACTCTAATGTCTTGGCCAACAGGCAGATGGACACTTGAAATAAAATGCTTTTAAAATGTACACATTGACTGGGAAGAAAGTTAGAAACTGACTCCAACTAAGTTTAAATGCTTATCTTCATTAAAAAAAATTCAGTTGGCAAACATGTGCATTCACTAGCTAATTTTCAAATATGCCAACATTCAAATTCAAAGCCTTTCCTGCTGGATTATAATGATATGTCAGTATAATCGGCCTTAATTTCAATTTCAGGTCTGAAGAAGAAAGGAATTGACGTTACAAAACAGATTCAGTTGATATAAAAGCAAAACACTATAGCATAGTACACTGATAACTTTAAAAAATTCAAACAAAGAAATTAAGGTACATGTCTGTAACTCTTTTCAGACATGTTTTTCACAACCTTTTTCTCTATGCCTTGTGTGAAGTAAAATCCTGATTTCTGGTGTCTCATCATGTCTGTGTGCATAACGCTCAGTTTTTCCATCAGTCACTGTTGTCAGAGATGTAATCCCAAAATCTCCTCACAACTTCAAAGGGTGTCTGTGTCTGTGAACCCTTAAAGGCCTGTCTAAACCCCGGCTTTATCACTTTCCTCTTCATGTCTGTCTTCCCACTGTTCTCCCGTTTCATAAGAACTGCTCTTCACACTTTCTGTCTGTATACTAGTTTTTTCATTGCGGGTCTGTGTGTGTGGATCTCTTCCTCTGCGTATCAGTTGTGTATTCATCTTTTTCTCAAATCTCAGAGTGCTAATTCAGTGTGAACTGTTGCCATGGCACTCTGACTGTCAGGCCAAAGTTGATGGGCAAAAAGGCCGTACGCGTGATTGTGTTGAGACAAAATGGAAGAGAACAGAGCAGGGAACATGTTGATTGACGCTCTGGATAACATAAAGACAGACCTTTCTTTTCTCTGCCTTGCCTCCTTTGATTCCTTCACTCATTGGCTGTCCATTCTGCCTCATCAACCTGTTTTCCTTCCTCCCTATCTGTCACACTTTCTCGTGTTTTTGCCCTTTTGAACTTTCCTAGTGCATCATGTTGCTTCATTTTTTTACTTAGTCATTTGAAATACACTTTAATTTATATCTGGTTCACTTCTTTTGCGATACAAAAACTCATGCATACATAGATGAGGAAAATGTCGTCTCTGCACACATGCAAACACATACAGGCATGAACTCTTCACCTCCATCATCAATCACCATGCTTGTTATAGAGGCAGCATTAGCAGCTTAGCAAAGCCGCTGATGTGTCCCTCAGGGCTGTGTGTGTCTTCTTGGTTAAGTGTATACATCACTATATTGGTGTGGATGTGTAATCATTGCAGGATATTTGTGTGTGTGTAAATTGGTCTCTGCTTACAAGCCATTGTCTTCTTTCGCTCGTAACACATTGAAAGCAAATGCTGTGTTTTTGCTAGTAGCTTTGTTAGTTTGTGCCTCATCTGAGTGCCACCATGATAATGTAAGAGGGGCCACTTGTTAGTCCATCTTGTCATTTTGAAGAGTTCTATAACTGACGCTCATAATATTTCTTCATTCTTGTTTTTTTTTATTATAGTTATTTCTCTATAAAGAAATTACCATTGACAGGTGTGAAGATTCATACACATAAGGGAAAATAAGTTTAACATGTCACACTGAAAATGCCTTGATTACCGAAAAATGTAGGAAGTGCTGTGATCATATACTGTATAAAAAGATGGACAACATGAAAGCTCCTCAAAAGAGAAGCCAAAACCATTAGAGCTTGCCCTACTGACTGGTTGCATGAGAGTTGTTAAAGCCCGCCCTCCTCCATATAAACAGATGGGGCATGGAGTAAACTCTGAAATTAACAGAATTAGGCCAGCAACACCTCCGAATGTCTTAGTGGTACTGTATATTCCATTGTCCCACACTGCATCAGCCTCACACCCAGAGAAGCATTTACTGAGAAAGTGTGACACTATCATTTTCTTCAGAGGTATAATGTTAACATACTTTCCTTGAAAACTGCTTTGTGCTTTAAAACCTAATCATTTCGTGAACTGCCACAGATTGAACTCCATACTGAATGTTTGTCTTTGAACGTGTAGTGATGTGCAGCGCCATCATCGACATTCTTGCTGCATGCTATGTGTAGTGGCAATTTCTTCTTGTGTGTCATGTAAAAATTGTCACGTGTGTCATGGGAGCCAACCTGTTCGTTCCTGATGCGTGTCCACTTAAATATACTCACAGATCCGTTGTTTCACTTGATTTCTTATTTCATTCGTAATTCCACTTTCCAGAACAGATCCAAAATGAATATATCAAAACTCATAACAAAAGGTCACGATCAAAAAAACATTTGCTGCGTGGCTCCTATACCTCCACCACAGTCCACAAACAAAAAACTATCTACTTTTTTCTCACCACCTGTGCATCGCACCCAAATTAATTCACTCGGCTCCACCCATAACACAAAATACCTGCCAAAATATGCCCAAATAAATCCATTATTCACCATAAATGTCAAATCAAGTACTTTGCATAAATTAGTACTTATTTCTTACAACACAAAAAATATACTCTATTAACACAAACTTAAACCATACTTCTGAAACTAAAGTTATCATGATTAAAATGGCCTCTACACTATGTATCAAAATGTATCTATGGTATGTTGCACACTAACAGGAATCCTTTTCATACATCTGTATTTATTCATGTGTGCATGTGCATGTGCTTGTGTGTTGAACTCCCCTTAGTTACAAATGGAAAAAGGGTGGTGCAAAGTCCATTTCTGGACCCCTCCTGTAGTTGCTGCAAGTTCAACGGACTCCTGTTGTTCACAGGTTTCTGATGTTGTTGGGAGGATCATGTAACAGAGATCAGACACCGAACACAACACTCATACTTTTTCTCCGTCTACCTCCTTTGCTGCTTCGCTTCGTGATTCTGATTGTGCTGTCTCCTTCATTTAATTCAGACTTTTTTTTTCTTTCTTCTTTTTCCTGTCTGTCTCCCTTCTTCCACCTGTTTATCTTGTTCTCTCTGATGTATGCGCAAATTCAGAACCTGAAATATGGGTTTTATTTTTCTTGAGGGAAATGAGGGAATTCACCTAGGCAATTAGGCACTACACTTTTAGTTTAATTGTTAGACAGTGAGTGGCTGAGTAGATAAATGGAAACAGAATGAATATGAATTGAATACAGGATTGTGTGTCAGTCGGATGCAGACAGCTTTAAAACAGTAGCTATCCACAGTATGACCTACTGAACAGCCGGATTAAGCCCATCATCTGCATTCAGTGTGGACATAAGCACACACACACACCCACAAACTCGCAATATACACAGAGCCAGCTGTCACCCCCTCCCCCCACATGGTGGCACATATTTGTATCCACCAAATCGAAATGATAGACAGAGTTACTCTGTGCTACAATCCTCATTCCTGAGTGGTCATTTGCTTTTTATTGTAGTATAATGTCCATGTGTTAAAAGGTTAACGTGTATTAAGCATCGTGTCACACAAAATTGAAGATTTCAGTGCAAATTAGCATCAATATTATTTGTCAAAATCCATCAAAACATAGCCCATGTAAACAACCTCTATGGCCTCTAAAGAGCATTAGACCTATTTGAATAAAATTAAAACAGGGTACATTTAGATGTTACGTGCCGAGAAGAACATGCCATGCAAATGCAGATTAATGATCCAAATAATCTCTCAAGTATGCTACATACATGTGGATTATATGTAATGATGTGTTTGCTTTTGTGTCCTTCAAATGCAGTTTAGAGAAACGTATTTTAGGTTAATTGTACTCCGACACCCTGGTAATAAATGTGAGTGTGTATGTGTGTGTATCCTTGGTTTAGGTTAAGAGTTTTGATTTTTTGTTTGGTTTATATGTTGTCATTAAAATATGTAAAACAAGTCAATATACAGAAAATCCTGAGAAAGAGTTTTTCAGGGAGCTCATTGTCATTCTCATGATGCTGCCTGAAAAAAGAAACAGACGTTTCCATTTCACATCTGTTTTTAATTTGACTTTGAAGTTTTTAATTTGACTTTGTAGTTACACACAACACGTGCATATGCCTGTGTGTATTGCTCTGTTTTATGTGTGTGTGTTTTTGGCATGGATGTCTAAATGTGTAACATTCATGTAAGAAAAGCAGAAGGCATTTGACAGTGCCCTTCCTTTAAATGCGGTTCAGACACGTCAGTGTTAAAAGAATCTGAAGCCATCTGAACACCAAAAGTCTGTTTGGCGGTGCGATGAAACTGCTCCTGATGTTCCATATCAAAGGGAACCCTGGCACACATGCTGTTTCCTGTCACAAAGTAGTGCAGGCGTGGGAGACGTGCCAACAGGAGGAGGGAGGTGGAAAAAGTAGAAAAAGCAACACACTTTGTTTTATTATATTTACTTGGAGAGAAACCAGATTTCATGACATCAAACCGGAGAATTTATTTCAAGTAGGAGCTTTTTTTATTCAGACTGTTCCTGTTTATTAATAGGTCTGTGTGTAGACATAACATAATGAGGGTATTAGTGACATAGTGTGCTAGTAATAAATCTGAAGTCAAGACATGCGCATAAGCGACTTTGCTGGTCGGACCTCGGAAATGTCGCTGCATTTGAAGTCTTAGTCGTGTTTTCTCTCGCCTTTTCTTCCTTGCCTTTGCTAATCCAGTTAAGAGTGATGCAACGAGTCCCATCTGTCATCAGAGCTGTCCTTCATGACGTTGCATTCAGTCTTTCTGTAATCAAATGTAGAATTAAAAAAACACTACTGGGAAAGATAAACACTAAATAATCAAGACAATAACTAACCACCATGACAGACTTCAGGTTTGACTCTTTTCTTTTTTTTGATGACGTGTATTTACATTTTATAGTTTGAGGGACTTTTACATAAATCCTTAATAATATTCATTGAACCTGCCAGAGGGTGAAGAGTTGCTATAGGTGTTGTATGATCGCTTTCTGTGGACACAAACAAACAAAGTCACGCTCAGCTCATCCGTACGTATCGTCCTTATTTGGGTGGAAACATTTTGAGATGAACAAAGAAAATGATCATGTGTGATCCGTCAGTCAGGAAGTCATTTATTAACTTTTAAGCATCACAGAAGTTAAAAAAAAAGTGATGTTTAAAGCCACTGTGAGAAACTATCAGGTTTTTTTTAATTAACGTCTTCTATGTCCTAAACTCTGTGTTACACATTAGCTGATCTTGTCCTTTACATGCGTCAATACTCTTTTTAATGAATACAAAATAATACAAAAGACATCCCTTTTCTTTTTAGTCTTTTAATAACTTTTACAAAATCCCTCACAGTGCGTTTGTTAAAAATATATATCTGTTTACAGATTTTGCATAAAAATGCTGCAGGTCCAAGACTGGCTTGGTACCAGAAATGTATTGTTTTAAGTTTGTAGTATAAGTAGGCTAGTATTTTCTTCTAGTGGCTTTGATGGTATGCAGGAGAGCAGGTTGAGTGGAGAGAAACAGAGGTGGATTGCAATCCTGTAACCCATAGGTAGTCAACTAATGATGATGCAGCTTAAAGTGTTTTTTTTGGGGTTTTTTTCAACAAATAACTGATACCTTCATACAATCGCAGCCTGTGATGGTCTCTAAGGTGTTATTTCCTAGCACGAACCCTTTTCCCTCATCTGTAGTTGCCACGTGAAAAATGCAATACACAGAAATGAAAGTCATGGTCGGCATTCCATCGCTAACTGCTACACAGGAAGCCCCTGAAAAATTGGTTGTCAGTTGTAGAGGCTATAACGTCGTCAGATGGTAGCCGGTGGGCTTTGGGACTGTGAAAGAAAGAAATGTGCATTCCCTACAGAAGTACTTTTAACCGTTAAAAGTTAAGTAGTGCACAACATTTGTTTAACCCATGGTTCACAGATTGGAGAGAGGATGGAGAAGTCCATTTGAAAGAAACACATTGACTTATTCAAATCAACCATCACAGCAGGTTAAACCCACATAGCCGTCTGTGTCAGAAAGCATTTATGCCCATTCTCCCACCTTCTCTCAAGCTGTCCACCCTTCTATGCCCTCCGTCTTTTGAGCCACCCACAGCCCTGCTTTAATCCCCCAGCAGGCCCACTCTCTCTGGGACAGGATTAGAGACCTCGCGCCTACACTCAGCCATGCTCTGTGTGTGTGAGTGTCCTTGTTTGTCTGCAGGTGAGTGTATGGGTGTAGAGGCACGCTAAAAAGAAACAAACAATAGGGAAGAGCTACCAGGTGGTTGAATTAAATGGGACAGAAAGACACAGAGGAAGAAAGAGTACAGAGAGAAAGAGAGAGAGAGAGGTAGAAGTGCAGAGGTATAAATCACTGGAGCACTGTGTGTCAGGTGAAGGACAAAAAACGTCTTGTGCAGCTCTCTGGGGATCATACTGAAGGAGCCCTATGGGAGAGATGCGAGGGAGGAGATAAGATGAGACAGGGGATCAGAAAAGTCAAGGAGGTCTGCGACAGTGAGACGTGAAAGTAAGAAGTTATCACGGGTGTGTGAATGGAGTGAAATTGTGGATAACTGAGTGAAGGTAACTGCTGTCTGTGACTGTTGTTGTAGACTAGTCATTAGATGAGAGAAAAGCTGATGGAGGAGACGTTGCAAAAGCTCCTCTGAATACATTTAACAGCGAACCTCCTCAGCGTAGTTCTGAGTCACTAATTAAAAAGAGCCGGAACATCGTCATGTCTTATAGGCTGATAATATTCCTGACATTTTAGTCCTTTTTACCTCACCATGTCCTGATGCAACAATGGGATGGTTTCAGCAACAGCTGATCACTTCCCAGAGAGTCTGCACTGAGGTTCAAAAGGATGTTGTGCTTTTGAAGCTATGAGACACTTGTTTGTTCTGAATCCAGTCTCTTAGGTTTGGCATCACTTGTATTTCCCCCCAAATAGACCTTCCTTGATCTTGGGCAACATGCACAGTTAAAGGTACATGTTGTATATGGATGCAGGGTGGGGGGGTTGTTTGCTTTATTCATTAAAGAAAAGTCATAAATGTACGCAAAAGGAATAACCCTAGAAAGGCTGAATTAAAAAGCAACATGATGGTGTGTGTGTTCATATCGCCCTCTCCTCTTGTTGAAAGCATCACACTGTGGAGTGCTTGTGCAGAGAGGAAGAGAGAGAGAGAGAAAAAACAAGGTAATGAAAAACAACCTACGGCAAGGTTTTAAAATAATCAAATAATATCAGATTGAATAATTGTATTGTATTGTATTTTAAAAAAAAAAATAGTATTAGCAGAGTGCCTATTATTTTTGAATTCATGACAGATTCTTTGTCTACCTCAGCATGAGGATTGGCATACTAACAGCTGTTTGTGGCTTACTGCTTTCTCTGACTGTCTTGTCTTCATGCATTCCTGCCTGTCTGTCTGTCGATCTGTCTGTCTGTCTGCCTTTCCCCTTTACAAATCATGATACTTTTATCGTGCTGTTCTAATGTCTTCACATATTTGGAACATCACTGCGCCTTCACAGAAGAGGGGATGAATCAGATCTGTGCGTGCAGTCACACCTGAAACACCAGTTAACAATCAGAAGGTTGAGTGGTGAAGGGTGAATGTGCCTCTGCGTAAGATGAGTAGTGTCATGTCTTCATTGCAACATAAAATTATCTTTTCTTTTTAAACATGCATATAAAAGAATCTCATTCATTTAGGCTTCATCATCTGTGCAGAAAACTGATGAAAAATGAACACTGAAGGCTACTACAGTTCTCTTCTTCTAAGCTTGGGCATAGCTGTACCTGAATGTAACTGTAAATGTGATGTTACATGCAAACATTACATTTTCCTGTATCCTGATGTTTCCCACATCAAACATCATGGAAGTCATCACGCCGACCCAACTATTTGCACAGTATGACATTGCTACGTATATTAAATAAAATATCAAACACAGTGTTATTCCTCCTTATAATGCCACTATAATGTCATTTAAAATAAACAGTTTTTGAAAGATTTCCCTTTAATGTTGACAAAGAGCCAAGTTATTCAAAATGACACCAATGATGAACATTTTTTTTACCATTACAAATGAACAGAAACGCCAACACAGAAGAGATTTGAACATTCTTTGTAGATGAAAAGCAATGAACAGGCAATCTCATGATTACCTGGAGCCACACAGCTAACAGATACAACAGTAGGTCTTGTAGACTAAACAGCCTACATGTATACAGTGAATAAAAAAATATATATAAAAGGAAATGCTGAGACTTAAAAGAGGAGTTAAAGCTCAAACGAGGGGAATCTGCCTTTTAGCATGTGTGTTCATTTGCATGCATGGTTTGATGTCATGCAGTTTAAATCTGACTGCATTCATGTAATACAGTTACTTTTCAAATTATTGAACATGCAGCGTTACAGATAGGACATGTTTTAAACATTACAGCATGTAAATGGCAGATTATGTACTCCGACTCCTCGTATCAGATTACCAATTTCATAAAAGTATTTATCCTCTGGGCATGTGGAAGTGTTTACAGAGTCTCTATCTCTATTTTCCCTCTCTTTCTCTCCATCTTCTTACCTTCCCTATTACTGCACTATTATTTCCCCTTCCTCCCACTCTCTGTCTCCATCCCTCATTCATTCTGTATGTGAGTCCACATCACCTGAGTCAGCAGTCTCTGCTCCCTCTGAGTGGAAGTCTGCTGCTCTCATGTTGATGTACCTCATGCTGTTGGATCTGTTACAGGAAGAGAATCATGATACTTGTTCTCCTGAGTTCTTGTGTTTCAGATGATGGTTGTACAGACTAACCCTGACTGTGTCATGTTTCATTTAATACTACATTGTTTGCATTTGAAGCTCTTTGATGGTCTGGACCATGAGCTTTGAGCCTGAGAGGCTGCTGTGCAAAAACAAAAAAGGACAGAGGGTCTCCACCTCAGAAAAGGCTGAGGCTAAAAAATACACTCAGGCTGAATTTAAATGAGGAGGTGGATTTGGAAAGAGATGAGGAGTAGTAGTAGTAGTAGTAGTAGTAGAGTCACTTGAGAGAGTCAAGGGAGCATGCACTCTCTCTGCTCTGTCAGCTCATTATCTGATGTTTTGATGGCCAAGAGCTTGTGCTGCATCACACACCAACTCTTTTCATTTGCATTTGACATGTTTAATTTACTGCACATGCATTCAATATACATTTACAGACACAATGTCTAATTTAATTGACACTTGCATTGCTAACAGAATATGCACAGATTGAATAATCAGTTTACTTTCTGCAAGGAAGTGTTACTTTTTTTTACACAGCTCTGTAATGACTTGGAAAGAAACAGGATGGATGAGCTCAAAGGCCATTAAGACAACAAAGACTGTTTGTCATCGATATGTTATAACCTTTGGCAGCTGCAGGGGTACCCACACACATTATTATTCTTAGCCCTACCTTTTCTGAAGTCAGTCCAAACCAATCTTGCTGCTATGCATCGAGCCTGCAAACCCGGCTCACATGGAGATATAGAAACATACAGTAACTGTTAAGGGATGGACAGGGGGAGCACACTCAAAGCAGCATGAGGGAATGGAAGAGGGATAGATGTTTGTGGCGTTTTGTCAATTCATAAAATATTTGCAGCAGTGCCTTGGAGTCAGATTAGACTTTAGCTCTGATCTTCATCTGTAAACACATCAGCTGTGAGATTCTCTTTGAACTGAGGCGGTCTCTGTGCACATGCGGCACTTTGCTGCTGTCACTGAACATCTCATGAGCATGTTTTGTATCCATGTTTGTGCGTGAAATTATTGTATTTGATGTTATGCAGATGACATCTTGTTGTACATGCACAAATATGATGTTGCAGTCATTATAAAAGGTTGACATAGTTTTCTTGGTGAATCACTGCTGCTCGATCTGCAGATTAAGTTGCTACAAAACTTGAAACATCAATAGCTACACATTTGATCCTTCAGGTAACTAATTGTATTGGCTTGCCGTCTTAACTGTTGTTCTCCTCAGAGCAGAGGCGCATAGTGTCAATTGGCTTATCATTAAAGTAAAAAGAGAAGTGAAGTTTAGATGAAAGATAGAAATGAAAGAAGGGAGGAAAAAGCAACATTTTAGAGAACATTAACGAAAGCGATGGGAGGTAATTGCTGATGCAAGTTTTCTACATGAAATATCTTGTTGACTAAAACAAAGAGTTTGGCAAAAAAAAGGTTTTTGAGACAAAGATGTAGAAGAACTCCTCCAGGAAAAAATATGAAAGACGGAATGAGTGAGCAATTGACCAGTGCATTTCCTCTGACCTAAAGGATCATATGTGTAGCATTGTTTTGCAGGAGCCCTGTTTGTATGAAGCTAAAATCTGAATCTGTTGATTCTCTGCCTCTGCTCTCTTTGGAACCTGGTTTAGAAAAAGCTAAGCTGCGTGGATGTCAAGCAGATCAACACATGTCAATGCTTTCTGCAATGACACTGACACAGAGACAAAGACAGCTAGACATTGAAATTGAGGAAATACAGAGACAGTGTGTGGGTGTTCAGAGAGAGAGAGAGAGAGAGAGAGAGAGAGAGACAATAGACAGACAAAGTGAGATAAAACACAGCAGCAAACATATAACAAAGCAATGGGATTGGGGAAGACCAAAATATATATGAAGAAACACATCGCATGAATCCACCCCTAACCTGGAGGTGTTTATGTGGGTATGATTTAGATCTTGGCTTAGAGGAAGAGAGCTTTGTCAACAAGAACTACTACAGTCATCTCATATCTCCTTTTGCTCTCTGTTCTGGATTTTCTTTTTCTACCTCTGTTTCTTTCCCTCTCTGGCTCTTTCATTCATATGCGTTCCCTGTCTTATCCTCCACACTGCTGTCTCTCCCGTCTCTTACTTTGCTGTGCTTGTACCTGAAAGGCAAACTGTTTGTGTATGTATACTTAAAATGCGACCTTTGCTTAATGTTTGTGTGTTCTCTTTTGTGTTTGTCTTTATCTCAATCATCATAAAACTGCCTGTTCTTCTCATAAAACTGAAAAAAAATGTCTTGTGTATGATTTTATTATTATTTTATTTTATTAGTTTTTTAATTTTTTAATTTTTATTGGTGATAAGGTGAACAAAATGAAACAAGAAAATACATGCATGAGGCCACCGCTGTAAAGTCTCCTATTGAAGGAAACCATAAAGATTTTTTTTCGTCATCCCGTCTTACTTGCTGTTGTGTAGTGATACTTTTGTGCTTTTCAAACTCAGCACCAGGGGAAACACACGACAATGATTTTTGAGGTTCTTATGAGTATGACTCATAACCTTCCAGCAAACCGTTTAGACACACACGCTTATGAAATAGCAAGAACCCCCACACAAACACATTAACTCTGGCTTCTCATGGGGTGATTGTCACGTTAGCAGAAATCAGCGAGCCATTCAAATGTAGGGCCCTGCTGACTCAGCTTAAACTGGGTGCACCGTGCGTTGGGAAATGGGCAGATAATGCATGCCGTGTGAGTGTGTGTATGACGGAGACGCTAGGCAGGGAGGGAAGAGGAGCAATTTAAGGAAGCAAAAGACAAAAAGGAGGGGAGATAGAAAAGCGTCGTACAGCTGGATGAAGATGCATAAAAGATTTCTTTCTTCCTTGATTGAAGCACAATGCGGCTGTCAAATGAAGAGTCTTGAACTGTCACTCACAGCGACTTTTTGTATTTCTGTTGCACTCACAAACAGATGCATCAAATAGCCAAAAAATTATCCTCTTCCTTCCAACTAAAGTAGTACCAGAAAAGCAGCAGGATTTCCTTTTTAACACTCTGTCCTTTTCTAACCTTTAGTTAGTCTTTCTTTTGTGATTTTTTTTAAAACACATTTGTCTTTGTTGGCTTCAGTCAGAGTCTAATATTCCCCAGGGTCTCCCCATTTCCTCACCTCCATCTTCCCACCAGTTTTTCTTGAGCTTTCTTCTGTCTTCAGTGTTTCTTTTTTCCTCCAGCAGCCATGCGTTTTATACTTTAGAATCTCCTGAGTGTGTGTGCTGTTTTGTGTGAGCAAGCAATATGACTGTTTCATTTAAAAGCGAGTGTGTTTGTGTTCATTCAGGCCGTGCTAAATGTCAGCATCTGAAAGAGCAGCTGCTGAGTTAAATGCTAATTTGAGCAAATGTTTGACATTTTCTTATGACAGCAGAAGAACAGCACAGCATGCTATGGACTGTAGGTGTGCTCTGTCCAGTACATCCACACATGGAGGCCTATTCAAATCTATTTATTTGAAAGAAAGGGAAATAAAACTATAAAGAGCAGTGTAAACTATGCCCGAGTTGCAACGGCTATGCATTTGATTCTGATGCAGAGGTCAGACTACATGTTTTAAACACGATTTAAGCCTGATCCGCCAATCATAGAGATTTGGGATTGTCGGCCCACAAAAACGTCCATTCTATCCCGTGTAGTTTGTCATAGTGAACATCAATCAAGGACACATCTGGGATGCCTCACGACCTCCCGACAGAAAGTCTAGCATGTTTGAATTTTCTTTCTGCTTTCTACGATGCGTTCCGTCACAGCAGTAATGTTGACCAATGAGAGCACAGAGCGCACTGCACGCGCAGTAGTTACAAGCGCAATCAAATGTGAAGTTGGTGCTACGAGTTAGAAGTATGAGACAGAGGAAACGTTTGTTGAGTCTTGGCAACAACAGATTTATGAAATGTTTATTTTATTATACAGCTGTCTTTCCTAGTGTCGTCTAGCCCAGCGCCTCTTGCTTTCATCATCATCACATCGGCCGTGATGATTGGTCGGGTATGACCGCGTACTCTGATTTGACACAGTGGCCATCATAACAGACAAAAAGATTGTGGAGTCTGACCTCGGCATAAGTATTTATTATTTGGTTTGGACTGAATCAGTGTTACAAGCTTTGTTAAGCCCTGAATCCTTTAAGTTGGAGATGAGAAAGGAGAAAGTCAAGAATGAACAGAAATATACTTCAATATGACAGAATCACCAGATGTTCATTAAAAGGTGAAAATATGACTTTCTTGGAATAATCCTGATATGTTGCTGAGGATTCTTCACACTGATCTTGTGTCTGTTAACTTTAATACCTTGGGTTTATTTTGCAGTCCAATTAAAAATGATGATAAGCCTTTGGAAAACACAATCCACTCAAATTTCTGAGAATTCTTTACTGCTGGTAGGCGGATGTCAGCTCCGCCTGCCAGCAGTAAAGATATGATGAAATATCCACTTTTACAGTGTTTTTGAACATATATTTGGGTAACCTGAGTGTCTACCGACTTATAAAATGTGAAATAAACCCATCCAGTCCTTTTGTTTGTGGTCTGCATAACTCTTACAAAACAGAGAAAAATGCTCTGTTTCAAATTTGCTCTCCTTGTGATGTCACAGTGAAATTCTGGTAAAAAATAAATACCCTCCCCTCCCCTGGTATCTCCACCCATGGACACCACCCCCAGCCTAGAGCAAAACATTTGCGCAGGTCTGCCATTTTTATTCTTGCTACAGAGGAGTGATGTCTACCGGGAAAACTCAGGGGGGGCTCATTGAATTTAAAGAGACATACACACCAAAATGGAGCGTTCTGAGAGAGCTGGTTTCTACAGGGTCACAAACCACCTCTGGTGCTTGATTCATGTTATATTTTGACCAAAGCACAGCACAAATGTTTCATTTAGACCACAGGGGGACTGTTTAAAAAAGTGGAAAAGGGGTATAATATGTCCTCTTTAACATTACTTTACTATCCTGGACCGCTTTGATTTGGATGTGGTAGTAGTTGTAGTAGCAGATGTGGTAAAGGTGGTTCAGAACATTTACTTTAAAAGAGACCATATTGACGAGACTCTTGGAACAATCATCATTATTGATAGCAAGATCCTCTAAAAGATCCACTAAAAACAGCATTGTATCTACACGTGTATTATAGATGTTGTTGACGATAAAGTAAGGTGAGGTTCTACCCCTTACTGAAAACAGCTGATGTGGGAAATAGAAGAAGCAGAACAAAACGTGATTCGCACAGTATATATGTATTCTTCTGTCAAGGATTTAGCTTTGCTTTAATCTCTAAACTTATATCTTTATGTGCGTGCTGCAAAGAATACGCATTCAGACCGTGGTTCTCAAGTCCAACTCTCATTAATCTTTTCAAGTTGCTAGTCGTACCTGTGTAAGGAAAAGGAAGTGATAGCCAGATATTATTTTTGCCAACTGTTTCCTGAAAATCCCAAAAAGTTTACCATCCCGCCCTGAGGCAATATGGTCGTCACATGATAGCCAGTGGGTTCTGAGTTCAGGTGATTCTGGGATGTGATTTTTTAGCATGGCAACTTTTCTTGATAATAGGTTTCACCCCCAAAATCCATTCAGCTTAAATGAAGGACATTTTAACCTTTAAAGGGCTTCAAATTATCCTAAACGTAACATGTAGGCCTGCAGGAAAAGTTTAAATGAAAAAATGTATTCATTTTATTTTTTTCAAAAAATTCATTTATTTTTCTAAGTTTTGACACATTGAAATATATATTCTTAACATAATTTCAAGGTCACAGAAGTACACGTTTTAAGATAAGTTCATAAGGTTACAAAAACTTTTTAAAAAATATACGAAAATGCAAATAAATTAAAGCAAAAAGATGTAATTTCTAAAATAGTATAGGCTACTGGTTCTGAGAGGTGACTTCCATGTTTATTTGAGTCATTTCCAAACATTGTGTCTGCACTTTTACTTAATTATACATTTTAGTTTCATATGAACCACTGCTTTGTAAAGTGTAAATTAAGTAGCATTTGCAGCGTGCTTCATGATGAAGTACTAGTGATGATAGACATTTTTCAATCATTTCCAGGGGTTAAAGGGACCACTCCACAGTTTTCTGTGCCCCAGCATGAGTTCAGAGAAACTTGGTGAATAGCTATCATCAGCTGCTCCAATTTAAGCCCTGACAGAGAAGTCAGCGGGGAAGGATCACCAGTGTGAGGGAGTGGGGGTGAGGAGCAGAGCACAGAGGCAAGATATTTTGTTCATAGGGCACGATGGAGTGTCCATTTAAAGTGAGGGAAAGAGAGAGAGAGGTGAAATAAACAGAGGGAAAGAGCGAGACCGATTTGGGGAGAACAAGGCTTTGTAGAAATGAAGAAGGTGTTTGATGGTTGACAAAGTGAAAGAACAGGTCAGACCTAAACTTACAAGAGGACAATGGTGAACTATTTTAGAGAGAAAGGAGAGGGACACATGCTCAGAGGAGAGGGAGGCTTACAGTCTGCTCTCTGAACCCTGAGAGTGCTTTTGCCTTTGGTCTGTCAGGATTTCCTTCTGTGTGTGTGTGTGTGTGTGTGTGTGTGTGTGTGTGTGTGTGTGTGTTTGGTTGTAGGGGTTACTTTTAGAGTGAGTCTTTTCATTGCTGCCCGATATACTCTTTCTTTCACCCTTCATTCTTTTTCTGAAAGTCAAGGAAGTGTAAACAATGTTGGTTATAAGTCTTTTTCTTACCTTTATATTTTCTGTTTGTAATGACGTATTAAGATATACAACACCTGCCATTATGAATTCTTAATGGGGAAAAAACATAAAAAGGCTTCTGATTTACAATTACATTTTTGAGTACATGTACAGTCAAATTATTCATGCATGCTTGTAATGGAGCTGGTTAAATATGTTTTTCAGAAATGGTTAGTGATATAGAAAATGTATCGACTTGAATTATTGGATTTTAGCTCAGTCTGTAGGGATTAGAGTTAGAATCGGTTCAAATCCCGGTGCAGAACATAATATGGTAGTTGGTCTGGTAGCTGTATGTCACATGTCACTTCCTGAGTACTGCTGAGGTGCACTTGAGCAAGGCACCAAACCCCCTGGCGCGCTCCCTGCACAGCAGTGTTTAGCTGCCCCGCTCTGACATCTCTCCACCAATGCATGTCCACAGGTCCTGTTTGTGCATGTGTGTATTTCAGGCCAATGTGTGTGAGAAGCATGTCCCTAAATAACAGTGTAAAGCAGAATGTCAGTCAGGGATTAATAAAGTATGTAAAATTCAAAATAAAAACGTTTGACATGGTGTCCGACAGATTGTATGAAATGGTAAAGATTCATGTAATATCACACCGTATTGTATCATATTATATTTTGTTTCATATCTCAGAAATTAAGCATTACATAAACCTATAAGTCATTAGCCAAGACTACAGAACCAGTTTGTACGTTATTAATTACTTATGTTATTAATTATAGTACAAAGTCGTCTAGTTTATGCTTAAAATTGTGAGAACATTAAGTTATTATTTGAGAGTACAGATTAATGTTCTGTACAAGCTGATCATTCTTCATATCATTCCAGACCAAATGTGTTATTGCCATAAGCAGTGCTAGTACAAGCTGCTTTGGCTCCAGAAAAAAAGGACAGAAACATCGATCACAGAGATGAATGCTGCTTTTCATTTGGCTGACAGCTGACAACACACACAGTTACTCTTCTCCCGTTGCCCCACTTCCAAATGTTCATCAATTCCAGACTTAATTGAATTTTTGGCAAAACAATGACTTTGGCAAAGAGAAGAACGCACGCAGAAAAGAGAGTGTGAGTGGCTTTCCCCCCGTGTGATAACCAGCCTGTCCCTGGGAACAATATTTACACCGTGGGGATGATGGATGTAGGTGTGGTTTACGAGGGCTGACCTGTGTGACAGGTTATATATACATAGCTATGAAGTGTGCAGCGCTGTAATTCAATAAAATAAAAAACTGAACTGAGGGACTTTTTTTTCTTTTATCAGAAAAAGAATCTTTTATTATTTTTCTTTTGCTGATTGGATTCTACCTGTGTGAGTTTTGTGTGGGTGTGGTGTGTTGTTAGACATTGCGTACAGCGGAAGCCTGCTAATCATTTCTAACAGATTTTTTATCTATTTTATGCAATGTGTTGTTTTTTTAAGACCTGTAGGTTGTAATGGCACAGCAGTGTGTGCACAGTCTGTTCACAATATCCCAAGGAGGAGATTTCACAGGATACATGCAGTATTCTACATCTAGACTGCACACCTGCCATGCCCTCTTTCCACTGAACACAATGAAGCCTGATTGAGTTTGGAGCACTGGGAGTTCAGCAGTGTTCAGGAATAAAACCACAGTGAATAACAGACTCATCGCTTTTTCAAGGCAATTACATTTTATGTTCTCAGAGTTTAACAAGTGAAATATATTTCTAATTGGATAGACTTCTTTTTAAGGGTCGATAACAAGAACATTTTCACGATAGCAAACCCCGCAGCCAAGGGTGGATACCTCACTTCACTATTGTAGGGGGGACAACAAACAAACAATTTCCCCAAGAGCAATTCCGGAGGGGGAATACAAAGCAGCTGTCAAAAGTACTGTTTAGTAAGAAAGTTGCAACAAACTAGTATTAAATGTGTAAGAGGAAACGCTGATTCTTACTTTCTACTGAATAGTAGAAAAGTAAATAGCTTACAGGTTTTAGCAGCATGTTAAAATCCGTACAGAAGGAATAGCGTTTCTCGCTCCAAACAGACTGGTGGTCTGTAATGAAGGCCTGCCTTATTTAGACAGCTGCGCATGATTTATTGATTTTTGGAAGAAAGGTTCTGAAACTGCCCAGTGTCAGCTTCCTAAAGAGAGCTTATCTGAGCCTGTAGAACAAACGGTTCAAGAGCAGTGTTCAGTTTCCTTGGGGTGTGTCTGAATAAGGCTGGCGATCATCACCAACACACTCCGCTCTGCTCCACAGACACTCGTACTGCAAGTGCTGCAGTGTTTGGGGGGCTGGGCAATAAAAAAAAGTGTTTTAATGCGTATTATTAGTTGACTAAAAATTCAATTATGACTAATCTGCAATGAATAGTGCAGCTTAAGTGCAGTGTTGTGCCTTTGTGCGACTGGCAAACTTTTTTTTTTTTTTATTAAACTCTAGATAAGACAGGACTTAATTAGGCTTTTTTTGTTTGTTTGTTTGTTTGAGCCAAGTCTACATCCTTGCTGTTTGCTGTAGTGCACACTCTCCTCTTGCATCCTGCCTCCACTTTGTCTCGTCCAGTTTCACTGCCCTTTTCCTCCTTCTTTGTTGCGCATATAAATAGCAGCACCTCAGCTCCACCTTCTCCAGCGAGGAGTCTTGATGACTCAGGACTCCCTGCTGGGTCACACTCAGACACCCTCCCACAGAGCGCTGTGTCAGGATCTGCTCCAGACTTTTTATCTGATAACGTATCTCCTTTTATCATACAAAGTGTCTCCTCGTTGAGTTCTCTGTGGCCCGCCCTCCTTTATACGTCCTCGCTCACGTTTGTCTTTCCCTCCCTTACATGGTCCCTTATCTACAAGCATCTGACAGGCAGCTAACACCAATCAATACAGCTCTCATCTTGTCTAGATTGATTCATAGTTATGGGACTTTTTTTTTTACATGGAGGCCCTTATCTTGTGATCTGTGAAAGGTAATGGTGTCGTGCAGCATGTCCAGTGTGTTGCTGCAGGAATGGCAAGCTCGCAAACAATCAGTTATTCTCAAGGTGAGGGAGAGTGTGTGCACTGTGCTTGTGTGTCTGTTTTTGCTCGGTCAGGGTCTTAAACTCTGTTTAATTGGTGTTTGTTTATTTCTCCGTTGCTGTCAAAAGAATGATGTAGAAGACAAGTTCTGTAAACCTAATCTAAACCTAACCTAAATCTAATCCTGAACCCATAACGGAGAACCTCAGAAATTGGTCTTATTAGTAGGTACATACAACAGAACATAAGCCTGCAGGCCTAAAATGTTGTTGAGGTGTTTTTCATAATGACTCATGAACATTAACCTCAAATGCATCCACTGTTTCACCTCTCATTCATTCTTTCTCATTCAGCACATTCAAACAAAGGTTCTGTCCTGGCATATAAACAAATGATTGTGATTAATGGCAGATAATGAAAGACCTTTTCTTTGAAGGCACAAATTAGATTCCGTCTGAACATAATGAGAGTAATGGGACAAATAGAGGTTTACATTTTTGAGCAAACACCTTAAATAGATTTCAAATGGCCTTTGGGCACCAAAAGCTATTTCCATTATTGACATCTGAGTGGTGACGCGGGGGGGACGAGGTGAATGCGTTCAGATTCGAGAGCAGCCGGTTTAATAAGAACAAAAGAGGAGTTTTTACGCAGTTCATCACAAATACTGTTCAGTCTTTTTCACTGCACCAGTGAATGATTTCAAAGGGAATGGCCTCATTGACACACTCTTTTGAAAAATCTGTGTTCTGTGCAAACAAGTTAATAATTCATGTAGTTTAGAAACAGTAGGAACTAAAACAGAGAATACATCCTAACATTTTGTGGGGGGAATGAACTCTGATTTAAATGTTTTTCATTCTTTTTCCATTTCAATTTAAATCGATTTATATCATTCAGGGATCAGATTTTAGTTTTTTTCAGCCTGTTACTCATTGTTTTTGACTTAACTGACTTGACTAACCCCCTGTTTGTTGTGCTGCGATATTCCTTTATACTGTAATTGTACCTGTAGCTGAAACACTATCAGTATCAGGGTATTGATTCTAAACCCATGATATTAACGTGTGCTTTAATAGGGCCAAAGCATCACTAAGATTACCGTATACATGAGCTTGTTCTTCCGTACTCCTCTTTGGATAATGTATCTGTGTGCAATGTGCACCATCTGTACGGACAGGCGGCATAATCTTGTTGTATGAGTGAGGAACATGATGATGGACATGTTTCCAAGAGAGCAGTTGTTGGCCTGCAGCCTCAGGTGCAGCACACAGACGTAAGATAAAACACACATCCGCAGACGTATGTAATCACAAAAATCATTTTATAAAGAACTTCCTGCTTTGAACTAGTTAAAGTTGTATGTGGGCTAACGCTGTCTGCACACATTTTGAGAGTCAGTCTCTTCAATCACAAATGTGCATTAGCTTTGCCCGTTTAAACGTCACTAATTATGTAAATATCTTTAACTTTCCACAAAGCTTTATATTAGAATGTTTGCATTAAAAAACAGTGGGTTGAAATGTAGTCCGGGGGATATTCAGAGACCTTCAGAATGATGTGTTTCAGTTTGTGTGTTTGTGCATTTATGTGCATATCTGTGAATACACAGCTCTGCCTGTATTTGTATCATAGCCAAGATTGTTTGCATCGCTCCCGTCTGCCTCACAGATGATTCATATGTGCATAGTGTTAGATGTCAAACTCCAACCTGTGTCTGGAATTTCAATAGAATTTAACATGACAGCCTTTGGCATGGCCCTCTGAATTTCCTCTCACCAGCACATTGGAAATAACTCGTGGAAAATAGTTATCTCATATGTTTGTGCATATATACTCATAAATGTGTGTTTTTAATGTGGGTTTATTTTATGTATCGTGACAATAGATGCAGAGATACTGTAGCTTTGAATAATTTTCTTTGTTGCCGAAGAGGAAAGTAAAGCATGGTATGGTTTCTTGAATACTGAAAGAAGCGGACCACAACAAAGATTAGATGAAACAGTCCTTTGTTGATCCTTAGAGGGGAAAATCAAGTGTATTCAGCAGTACAATAAGGTGGCCGACAAGGGCCAATTCAGAAACGATCTCAATACAGCAGCAGATGCACGTGTCCAATACAAATGCAACGACTCAAACGTGCTGCAAATGATAGAAACGTGCCGCAAAATGGTGAAACAATAGTGTTAACATGAACTGCACTTCAAATACATACGTGGTACATGATGAAAAAGAAGAAATGTGTTAAGAAAACATGTGTATTAAAAGAAAAGCTGCACATCTAGTCTCTAATGGAACTGCTCCAGGCCTGTACATGCACTCAGTGGATCAGTGTATCCTTGAAAGGGGAGAGTGAGGGATACATGGAATCCAATGTTTTGGTTGAGCTGCATGATGACACGACGGAGACAACCGATGTCTGAAGCTAGGGGGTAGCTGCACGGCTAACTGAGCTACGTTGCCCGCCGGCAACAGATCGTCATGGAGATGGAGATAGAGGTTTTTATTTTGTCCTTCATCCTTAACCACTGTCTCCATACTGCGGATCCAAACCCACCACAGAGCGGGCGTGTTCTCACCAATGTGTTGAGCCTGCTGATGAAAAAGAATTAGAAATAGTGCAATGTGAGTTACATAATGGTAAATGAATACAAAAACACACACAAGCAATTTAGCTCAGTTTGCTCTGGAAGTTGTGAGTGGTCAGCATAATTCAGTCCTGATGCGGCTCATTTGTTCCTCGTGGTAATATAAGATATAAAGCACTGGATTTAATTACACCACCCATGTAAGCTTTCTTGAGAATGCAGATGCATGAAAACACCATATCATCCAATTTTTCTTACAGGATGATCACATTCTGATGCAATGAACAAAATGAATATATAAACAAATCTTGTTCAGCTCTTCAGTTCAAGCTGTGGTCACTCTCATAAGACTCATCAAGCTGAGTTAATGTTTGTCATGCTGCAGCAGGACTTCTCTTCACACTTGGTTTCACGTGGTTTAAGTGTTAGTGGGGGGGGGTCAGTCTGGCTGAGGCTGAGTTCAGGACTGTGCAGTGGAAGAGAAGGTGGAGGGGGGAGAGCAGGGTAGACCCTCAGCCCCATTTACAAGCATTGGTCTTTGCAGTGTTTGTGCATCTTTGTGCAAAGCTGGCCACACACCAGACAATTTTAAAATCTTAACCCATTTTTAAAATGCAGGACAAACCCATTTTTAACATGACAAACCTCTGAATGCCCACACTAGACGACTCGGACAGACCGGGAGACCAAACACCTGTCTTTTATATAAAAGATTTGACAGACATGAGATCTTACAGAAACTCGCATTATCAAACGTGACTTCAGTGGGAAAAACAAATATGGAGGACGAACATCATCATCAGCTTGCTTTCCTGTTGTGTGTTCTGTTTTGCAGCGAAAAACAGAAACAAGAAAAACAATACGGATGAATTCCAGGCCGAGAACCCGGATTATGTTTGGCTTTATACAATTTGCAGCGCAAGCTGAAAGTGGGTTGTCAGAGTACGCAACATCCGGTTAATGACGCTTCCACATCTGCTTGCTGTCATTGGCTGCTTCAAATATTCCGGAGGCAGTCCGACCAGGAACGTCCGCAAACACGTTCGATATTATTATTCCAGATCAGACTCTGAGTCTAACAGGAGCAGTAAAATAATCGTCCCCCGATCATTGTGCGAGGAAAATCAGGCCTAAAATTGTCTAGTGTGCGGATGTGTAAACTTTCTATTCGTAAAGAAAGGAAAAATACCAAAAACAGACAAAAGGTCATCTACATTTTCTACTGTCAAGATCAAAATGAAATTGCCTAAACTCCACGTATTGAAATGAAGTCTAATCATAATACTTAATTTCACATTTTAACAATCGAACAACATTAGGGAGAAAATAGAAGCAGTAGAAATCACTGTATCTCAATAAAATGAATAAAGTTAAGTCTCGAGTTAGTCCTCACAAAGCTCTAAGAACAACAGAACAAGCATGACTAAACATAAAGCAAATGAAGCAGAACAACTGCAACATAATGGATTCATATGTAAAATGATTAGACCCTTGTGTTTTATTGCCGCTTCGGGAATTTCAGACCTCATTCCCACCACAATTGAAACAATGAAATAATTCAGATTTATTATTTATCCTGATCGCGTTATCATAAATTCCACCTTTTACAGCATTTCACTCAAACGTTAGAGGCCGTCGTGACAGTGACATAAATGCATCCATCCAATTCTTTAATTCTGCTTCTTTGTTGCTCGTGCACTCACTCTGCCGCTGTATCCTCAGCACAGTGATGAGATGTGTGGCTATACTTGGAAATTAAATTATGGAGGTGTGTCTGCCAGGCTTAATTGTTCAGAACAAAAAAAGAGCAAAAAAAGTCAGAGCTCTTTACACACTGCATGAATACAATGTTTTAACTTGTCTTTAAAAATGACACATAGGACTGAGCAAATGGGAAAGATAAGAAAGAATGAAGATCCTAACATATTGCTCTATTCATCTATTTTGACTACTAAAAAAGTAGAAAACTGATTCTACATTACTTTTTTGTGTGACTATCACTCACTATACTGTACTTTGACTGACGCTGTTCAGCCTTTCTCCCTCTCTAATGTCACTCTCCCTCTCAGGCAGCTGCTGAGAGCTGTTTTCCAGGCTTAGTGACCCACATCCCTACTGTCCTAATGCCCTGCACACTTATCTAGGATACATCTGGTGTAATACACACACACGTGCAAACAGAGAGGAAATGAGGTGCTTAGAGTATAGCTTTGAAAAGATGAGCAGACTTCCTGTAACAAACTGTATTACACCCCTATAACATATGAAGAGCTTTGTTTGCTGGAATTGCATGGTAGTGTCTGGTCAGTCAAAGTCATGTAAAATGCTGCCAGATAACAGGGAGGCTGTGTGTAAATGAAACAGTAAAGATAAAGAGAAGCAGATTAACAGGTTTTAGTTTAAAAGTGTATGCAAAGCGCTTTTTCCTCCTGACAAATTAGAGTTTACATTCCCACCTCCTCCCAGAAAACAATAATTAAACATTTGTTCAGAAAAAAAAAACCGTTTTGAATTCATTTGTAGGAAAAGTGTCAACACATTTGTGTTTTCAACATGTTGCCTTTTTTTTTTTTAAATCAAGGGGAGAAAACACTTTTATGCTCCTTTCAGCCCTGTGTGTATCTTCTCTGATGAGCACTTTCACTTCACCCCCCCACAGAGTCCTCCTCATTTGTTGCAAGTGTGCTGAGAAAATATGACTTTTAAGTCACAGTGGCAGTGACAAGCAAATTACTGCACTTCTCTAAAGGTGCAGGCAGGGTCCGAAATGAACAGTATGACTCACCTGGCAAGGAATTCACTGGCCAAAATAATAAAGTTAGTTTTTGTCTTTTCAGTACATTTTATCTCATTAATATGGTATTAAGTTCTGATTTAAGTTACAGATCATTTTATTACATCAGGGAATTGAAAAATTATTTTAAAAAATGTAGATTTGCTCGCCTTTTTTTTTGTAAACAGCAGTAGTGCCCAGCCATCCCTGCTACCCTCTGGAAGCGCCCTGCATGACAACTTTACAAACTCAAAACAAAAAATCCAGCTGTGAATAATGCATTTGCTTTACTCGATTTAGCTTTGATAAAGCTGAACACGTAACATAAGCACTCCTTTAGTGGCTGTATCTTGTCTAACTCCTCCTGTAGTGCATATTGAGAGTAAAAATGGGAGCCTGCATTTAGCTGCACTGTATCTTCAGTGTTTGGATATGACACGGCCCTGTTTAACAGAGACTGCATGGATAAGCTAACAGACTACATTTTTCCGTGGGAGAACTTTAAGATCGTTTGGTTGCAGGTTGTAGATCAATGCAGACACGCTGAGAGTAAACAGAGAAAAGTCGAATTGCAGTTTGACTGGATCGCCTGTGATCCCAACAATAAAGACTTGTTCTGTACGGAGCACGGACTGTTTTCCATTGCACTAAAAGTAAAGAGGTGTGCATGATGACTGCGGTCCTGTGTGTGTGTGTGTGTGTGTGTGTGTGTGTGTGTGTGTGTGTGTGTGTGTGTGTGCCATAGACATGGGGTGTGCACATCAATCTAGGTTGATGTGTGTCAGCGGGACGCTCCTACATGTGGTGAGAGAAGCTGCTGCTTCACCAAGCACTCTTAAATCTCTGCATATCTTTATACCTTTATAGTTTAAATGTACTTTACAGTACATTTATCGCCATGTGGCAGATAGCCCTCTGAAAAGTACAGTTCTTCACTGTTTCTTAAAGAAAGGCAAGTACATTTCAACACTCAATCTGAAGACTCTTAAAGGCAGGACATGGAAACCTGCGTCTTTGTCTTCGTAGTATTTTTGTTTTTTTAAAACTCTAACATTATCAACTCCACTACCAAACAAATCACACCTGCAGTCAGATTAAATGAATCTGACGCAGTGCACAAATCATTTCTATGTTGATTTGTGGCCTGAATTACATTTTGCATGTGATCAGGAAAGTGTCTACAACCTGTGGAGCCATTATGGATGCAAATGAGATAATAGCATAATGCTAATAACTCTTTATTGGATTACATTGTTATCTTGTTTAATTGGCTCTCAGATGAAGCCTCAACCTGCCCAGTTTGAAATCTGAATCTTATTGCACGACATCTGTGTTGACTGATTGAATTTTGAGTGTTTTTAATGGGAGATGATATATGTTTAAGTTCATAGAAAGGTCAGAAGCATGCATTTGTTTTCATGCATCGCCTGGAGTACATTTAATTTGTTTCAGTGATATTGTTATTACAGCAAATGTGTTTTATATTGTAGATTTAGTAATGTTGACTGTGCCAACACCTGTGCAAGTTCACACATACTGTATGAAAATGGGGAGTTGGTGTTTATGTGTGTGCCCATGAGTCTGAATCAAGGCATGCGTGTCATTTGCGGCACCTGTCGCACCAGGCCCAGCCGAGTGTCGGCTCAGTAATTGATGTGCGCGGCTCAGTGGGATGCAAAGTTTAATTCCTCAACGTTAACAAACAGTTAATCACAGATTCACACACACACACACACACACACACACACTGATAGTCACACAAACTCACTGCATAGTTCACATAATTCAGACTAAATGCCTCTCTGCTGCCTTTCTGCAATGACAATATCATAGCACCTCTCCTTCCTTTTCTTTCACGTTCTCCATCTTTCTTTCAATCCTGTTTCATCCCTCTCTACCCTAAACTGACACTATCAGTTCACATATCTCCCCCTCTCTTCGCCTTGCTTCATTTCCACTTTGACTGCAATTATCATATCACAGCAACGCTCGCTCTCCCACATCTCTGCCTGACTCCCTCTCCCCCCTTTAAATCCTTTTCAAGCTCCCTCTCCGATCAACAGATGGTCAGCTCATCTCTCCCACAGATAGCGGGATAGAGTGACAGAGAGAAGGCTGATGGGGTGGGGGTGGTGGGGGGGGGGGGGGGGGGGGGGGGGGAGTAGAAATTGGAGCAACCAACAGAACATGTGGCTCTGAAAGAAAGAAAAAATAGAGACAGAGAAAATAAGATGAACAGGGCAGAGAGCATTGTCGTTGTCTGCAATAGTCATATACTATACTAACACAGAAACCACCGTGCAATAACCAGAGGGAATGCGACCACACCATGCGTGCAAGGAGCCGGAGGTGTTGTAGAATCTGCCGGCACAGATTGTATCCTCATCCTACCTGATGGCGCTGGGTCAGATAATTATTTTAAGCATCATTTACATATGAATAAGTGATGAGAGATTTGAGTTGGAGACTGAGGGCTGAGAGGCGGCTGAAAGAGATGAAGAGAGGAATTAGAGTGAGAGGCATAGTGGCAGATTGAAGTGCAGCGTAGTGTAGGATGAGATAGAGATGACACAAGGTGAATTATAGCAGCACCAGAGAGGGAAAACCAGGCCAAGCTTCTGTCGCTGTCGATTTCAGCTGGCTAACTGGAATTCTGCCCCTTACTTCACCCCTCTGCATCCCCCCCCCCCCCCCCCCCAATCCCACCTCTCAAATTAGTATTCATTCAGTCTATTGTGGTCAGTACATAATTGAGCCGCTACTGGTGGTACAGAATGATGAGAGTGGAGGAAAGGGGAGAGAGGGAAGAGTGAAAGCACCAATAAGGGCATTTTTAGAGTAGATAAAAGATACCTGTCAAATTCTGCATGTTTAAATATCAGACATGAAGGTGGATATTATTTTAAAATGTTATATATATGTAAAAGATTTTTCGACGCCCACAGAAGTCGCTTCTAACAATGGATAACATTTGTGTCTTACTGCTAATTGTTCGAGCACATTTCAAGTTAAAAACACATATTTGATACAGACAGATACTGTAAGCCAGGAAAGTTGTTTATTAATTCCAGAAATGAACACATCTTGTACACAGATAAATCCCCCTGAGGTTAGCTCACTTATGCTCACGACTTAATGTTAACTGTGTACATTATGTAGCAGCACTTAATGCACTTTAACTCTGAAGGTCACTTTATCCTGTCGCTTTTCATGCTTGTATAAATTAGTCTCTGTCAACTAATGTACAGTTTATGTTGTTGTTTAGTTATTGCTTGTCATTGTGGTTATATCAATGTGTATACATTTGTACCACCAACCTACCAAGGGACTACAGATGGAAATTACCCTAAGGCTACAATCTGGCATATTTACATGTTTATGTTGTGCACTGTCCCTATTTTAAATAAGTAGCACCACTGTTATTTTCACATCACAGTATCATGTATGTAGGAATATCTGGCGTTTTCGGACCGCAGGAACTTTTTCACTGTTCTAGGAAATGCTGGAGATAACCCCCTTTTTATATGGATTCCGCACCGCAGGAACTGTGAACTATTCCAGTTGAATACCCTGTTGAGAGGAACCTTTTTAGGTTCTCTCAAAGCCCCATGGCACTGTGAATGCAGACAAAAAGAAGGTCCTCCTGGTGTGCAGTTCTCAGGGAACTCCCACGTAGTTCCTCTTCAAAAAGTACCCAGAACTGTTGTGTCCAAAAAGATGTAATATTGGATTATTTTTAACATTTGCAAAAGCAAATTAATTGTTTTATTAGCTGACTACCTGAGAAGAGCTAACATTGATGTAGCTGTTTATTTTGACTTAACGTTAGCTAGTTACAAATATGATTTTAAGGCAACAGTAAGAGCACACGATGTGGTCTTAACTTCAACATTGTGGCTATAAGGCTCAATCTAGTTGCTGTGTCCTTTCTTATATGCACCCACAAATTCATTTGTCTGCTTTTTTGTGCTAATGCTAAGTAGCCTAGCGTAGACCCTCTGTCATTTGACTTTTTAGCAAACCAGTGACTGATCTTAATAAAGGCTATTTGTTTCTTCTATTTGGAGATAATAAGGAAGAAACTAAAGCAGATTTTTGTTCAGGCTTCCTTTTTCTAAAGACAAACAAAGTTAGAGTGAAGCGTGACCCTCATGGGAGACAACATTTGCCCCCCTCTGTCAAGCTTCTGTGTTCATCGTTTTAAAAAGAATAAACACACTGAATTGAAAGCTGGCTCAGATTGACTGGAAACTTCTGTCTCAGCTACTGTCTCTTATCACAGGTTTAGAGCTGGGAAACAAAATAAAGATAAAATGAAACAAGAAGAGTTGAACTTCCTTTAAACTACACTTCAGGCCATGCATAATTCTACATTATACTATGATTCCATAGAAACTCATGGTTTGGAAAATGAACTGTTCAACATCTGTGTTGTTCAGGTCATGACACACTTTTGGACTGACACAAAGCTGCAGGGAGTTTGATGTTCAAAACCTTTATCAGTGTATGCTGTATTTTATCTTTTGATAGGAGGGAAATTCATTTGAGCTATCATTACGACGAACACTGGAAGATTAATTTGTACTGCCTAAAGCGTAGACACAGTGATTGGTAGAGAGGACTCAGTATTCACAGGAGAGGCTGAGCTGTCATCTTCTCTTATCTGCAGCAAGCTTTATTAACACAGAATGATGATACATACAAGATCCTGCAAAGTAAGAAGAAGAAGTACCTAATATGTTTTCTTGTACTCAAATACAACTGCTGAATACAGATGAGACTTCAGTACATATTATTGAACTAGGGGCAATGCAATGAATTTCTAAATAGCAAAGAAATAAAGTCTCTTAAAGGGACAGTGCAATTTAATCATATTTTAGATCTCAAGGAGCTTATTAATTTTCTTGCATTTTTAGCCTGTTTGTGACTCAACAAGGTCACTTAATTATAGCTCATCCATTTAAGTATGAGAGTAACGATATATTTACCAGTTTTCACATAGTACTCAGGCAGCTTGCTGGTTGTTATTTTAGGATGCATTTTAAATGAACCCATTTAGCATGCGGTTATTGGAACTTATTATTATTATTATTATTGGAACATTTTGCTGAGACACTTTTTGGCAGTCATCCTGCGGGGATGGAAAAAAAGAGCAACAGGAGTACTTTATAAACTTACCCTTGCAGTTACCCCCCTTACAAATGCAACATCTCACTTTTTTTGCTTAGGAGGCCTTCCAGAGACTGTATAGCTCTTACCCTTTATAAACCACTCTGTCTAATGTGGCTCACAACAGCAGACGTTTGATCAGCAGAAATGACTTTATTGCTGATGCCAGTTTTTGAGTAATTGCCCCCTGAATGTTTTCAATAAAGAATCTATAGGGACTAATTACATGCAGCTAAGATTGGGTATTGATAATCTGCAGCTAATGATGTGTGAGAAATGAGAGGTGTGGGAGCCAGTTTTCTAGTTCCTTAGGTGTGACATCATGCATGTGGGTGTGTCTGAGTCTTTAAATGGCTGAAACGTTCTAAATCCATCCTTCATGATGGACAGTTGGAAGTGAAAAAGGCCAGTTTTAATTTACTGCATGGATACCCTCCCCAGCTCTCCCAGGGTCACTCTGCTTACTGCTGCTCCTAAACCACCACACACACACACACACACACACACACACACACACACACACACACACACACACACACACACACACACACACACACACACACAAACACACACACACACGCACACCAGCACACCAGCACATGCATGTGTTTTTTTTTTTACACTCCCTCATGAGTGGAGGGCGCTCAGTAGGTGCCCTATTTAGACAAAATGAGTCACTGAGATCACACTACTGTCTAGTCTCTTTATCACTGTTTAGTTGATGTGCTCTGCTTTAGAGGGAACAGAAAAAAAATTGCATGAAAGTGAAAACGGATGAGGAAACAAAAACGGGTGAAAAGTAAGAAAAGTGGATAAGTGGGGGAGAGGAGAGAGAGGGGCAAAAAAAGATTGTGAAGATGAGAAATGATGAACATCAAAGACATGAGGAGGTGGAGATAAGAAGAAGGAAAACTGTGTCACAGACAGTCATGCGTCAACACGTCTGCTTCTCCTTAGATCCACGTTTCTTTCATAAACACCAGGCAGTGACATCATCATGGCAGTCATGTCTGGAGGTTTGACGCAGATTATATAATACCTTGTAAATAACACCAACTTCAAAACCAAGGCACACACAAATTCAAACTTTAGTAGTTGGTTTTTTTAAGCAAAACAATCCTGGTTTCAGTGTCCACGGTGAACCATTTTGTCCGCTGAAATGTTGACTCTGATCTGAACCTTCCATGTTTGCAAATGGAAAAATAAAACTTGTAAAAGAATCCGCTGACGTAGTTTCATCTCCATTTGCAGCTTATAAAGCATAAAGTCTGCAAGGCACACAGCAGATGTGCCAAATTTGCAGCCTGATCATAGCCACATCAACAAACTGGGTGTGCAACATTAAGCAATAGTAGCTTATTGGTGGCTCTTGATTAGATTAAGACTGAGATCCTTCAACAATGCTTACTGAGAGTAACAGCTATGAGTCAACACTGTGCTATACATGAAGTTAAATTCAGGGTATTTGTCTTGAATTAGAGCTCTTTAAGATGCAAAAAGTGACTACTTAAGTAAGTCAAACTAAGGCTGGTTAAAAAAGGAAACCAAATAGAAGATTGTGTTTAAATGGGACTATTATACTTTATTGATCGACCAAACCGCCTATCACAAAGCAGGAGGTGGGTAAAAGGGGTGGTCTATGTTTTTTTTTTTTTTTTTTTTGCTTTTATGTTAAATACAAGACAACTTTGCAGTGCAAAATACTTTTTGAGCTTCCTGGTGAACAAAGCCGGCCTTTTCAGAGAGAGAAATCAAAGAGTTATGGAAAAACATTCCCTTTCACGTCTACATTATACTTTATAAATAAATAAATAAATACTTGCATTTACAAAACTAAAATAAAAGAATGTTTGGCATTTTGCTTGTGTGAATATGAAGTTGAGTAGATAAATAAGAAAAATATGGCCAAATCATTGTCTTCTTGTCAGCTTATTAGCAGTTTTACCATCAAAGCATCTACAGCTACTGATACCACTATGACCGTTATATAATATGTAACACTGTTGCTGCCAACTGGACAAGTAACACTGATTTATAGCTCTCACGTTGTTAACATGAGAAATACTGCTGTCTTGATTTTTGCAGCTACATATGGCACATTCAGGACCATGGACAGTTCCAGCTGCATGAGGCACCCTGGAGAGCTCCTTCATTGTTCATTCAAGACTAATTTAGCTTCATTGTCAACTCACCTCTGTCACATTTTTTCCTCACAATTATCTTCTCACACCTCCTCTCCTCTGTCTATTCATTTGTCTTCATAGGATGCGCATTTTTCACACCTCCTCGATCCTCCCAGAGTAACTCTTGAGAGGTTGTGCAGCAACAGACACTGAAATAGTAACAGTGGTGCCTTGTTAAAATGCACATCGCAGCAACTTAGATGTATGGCACGGTCAGCATCATGGACAATTTTTGGTAAGTCTAAAGCTTGCATAGTAGTGTGCCACAGTGTGTAGTGTAGTGTAGTGTGAGGTGTGTGATGTAGGATCATTCTACATTTGCTGCTGTGGTTTAAAAGATTTAACCAGCAGCAGCACACACAGGTGAATAATACACATTTCTTGTATAGGACCACTGAGGAAGAAGGTATTTAAAGCAATGTTAGAGGAGCCATGTTCATTATTTAGATGCACTGTGATGGCTGCTGATTTCACTTTGTATTGAAAAACAATAAAACATAGATAGTGATAGAGGTGTTCCTTTGAGTGTTGCACATGCGGCCCTCCTGTCTCTGCATGTGTGTATGTGTGAGTACCTCTAAGTAGAGGGAGTGGAAAAAAGAAATACATCAAAATTCTGGAAGAGAGGAAGAAAACCTTTAGTGACACACTCACACACACACACACACACACACACACACACACACACACACACACACACGCATTCTTACACACTAATTCACAGAGCACTTTGAGCCCAGGAGATGCAGATTGAACAGGGAAATTGCAGACAGCATTTAATTGGTTCCTGGAAGAAAACAGATGTCAGGGTTGAAACACTGTGATGGGGAAAGACAAAAGAAAAGATGACAGGGAGGGATGTTCAGATGTAAACGTAGAGAGAGATAGAGAGATACGATGGAGAGTTGGAGGGATTCAATAAAGACGGAGAGTAAGACCTACCGATTGAGAGATGATGTGGATAAGGGTGGAAGGGAAGGTTTGAGTTTCAAGGAAGATCCCATAAGAGTAAACCTAAACAGGGTGTTCAGGGTGTTGCATTGAGCGCAAGACATACCTAACTCTAACTCTTATTGTTTTCCCTTTGCGTTCTGTGTCTATTCTGACTCTTACCCACACTTCCTCCTAACTTCCATTATTCTCTTAAAAATCATTTCCTGTGTGTGTGCATGCACTTCTTATGGCACTGCCATTTCCCCCCGAAGGACTCATGGGATTCTTAGTATCCATTTGCAGGGTTCTTGCGTCATGCCTCGGTTCCTGTAACCCACAGTCTTTGCAGAATCACATTCACAGCAGGGGGGTGCCTTGATGAGCACCCGCTTGCCTTGAAGAAGCTTCAGCATGGGAAGAAAGACCGGAACGCTAAGACTTTGAAAGCTAATTGGTAGATTGATCTGAGTGTTAGCTAAGCAAGTCAGAGGGGAAATTATGTCGAAAGTAAGAGGTCATAGATTAGGGTTCTTGCACTTGATGTGGAAATAATTTCTGTCTTCTCTTTTATTAGACTACAACTCTTCCCCCAATAACTTGAAAACAAAGAGAAATCTCACTTTGCAGAGTTTCTGCACGTATGCCAGACTGTTGTTTCTACTTTCCATCTAGAACCCCCTGCAGTAATTTGATACTTTGTGAAACTTTATTGGTTATGTTGAAAGATGTCCCCCCCCTCTGTTGCAAGAAGGCCAGTGTACATAGGCAGCTATGTAGACCTCTGCACTCACAACACACTCAAGGACACCACAGAATAAAGTTACCATCGGCTTCTACTTAAGAATCTGCCTGGTTAATGCCTCCAAATGCTGCTTTCTGCACATCCCTTTAAAAATAAGGTGCAAGGCTTGTCAGCTGCACTGTGCACAGAAAAGCAGCAAGGACTGAAGGGAAGCTTTCAAGAGAGATTTATCTTGAAAAGAATGCAGCGTACATTAATTCATACAACCTACACACCTTTTGCCGCCCTGTATAGAATGCTAAGGTAACTTCTACATCCATTTTATCAAGTGAATATTGCGAGTGTTTTCAGATTCGCACGGAGAGCACGGAGGTCAAGATCTGAGGTTGGCTGAAATTAGGGTCGGGAAGTGAATCTGGGAAGTTGAGCAACAATCTAAAGAGAGTTCAGCACATCAAAGCGGAAAGGCCAGGGGGAAAATCAGGAGGTTTTTGAAGTGAGAATCGCAGCTGTAATGTCTCCGGCAATTCGAACCATTAGGCTCTTATCCCTCTCATATAGGACCTGATAAAGAAGTCAGCCCCTCGAGAGTGCAGTACTTTCATCCAAACTATCCCTGCTGTAACACTGTTCTCCTGCTAATGAAGGGGAACTTCAATGGAGACCTGGGACATTAGGCTGCCAAAGTGGGATTGGCTGTAAGCCTGTGGATGAAGGGGGTCATAAAGACATTTACACTTGCTATATTGTTCATGTTCTCGCACACAATAATAAGCAGCGCTCATCAGATGAATCTCACCTCACACATCCTGCATCACCTCTACAACTATGCATGCTTCGACCAATCGCCCTTTAGGGACAAATCAAGTTAAAGATAGGGTCTAAGAAGTCTAAGATTTGGGCCAGTTTTACAAGAGTTTTCTAATCTTCTGCAAAACAAAAAACACAATAACCTTATGCAGCATCAGCCTGAACTAACAGAGTGAGGTTAATATTACACATGGGGGGGGGGGGAAGTTTAACATAAAAAACAGACTAAAAAACAGGGAGCAATATTATTTTTTCTTATTACTTTGTCATCTCTTTGTGACGTTCAGCCTTGAAGTTGTGTCTGTCCTGGAGCAGTTAACAAAATGTGGTTTTGTTGCTTAAAGGGTTCATGACAACTTCTAACTAACATTTTTCAGTGATTGGAAAAGCTTGTTCAACTGCCTCTCACTCTCAGAGAGAGTTGTGCATGTTTTAACCTTTACTCTGAGATACAGAGCCCACATGTGTGGATAAAAGCTGAAACACGTAGGAAGTGGCCCTCGTTCCCTTGACTGACACCAGTGTTTCCCCTACCATTATATTGGGGGGCGGCCCGATAAGAGGTGGATATGCACGGCTCAGGCAGAACAAGTCTCAATTTATAATCAATACTTGTGTTAAGCGCACAATGGAAGATCAATGAGAGGGGAAATAGCCACACACTCTGATGATCATAATCTGCCCTTATTGCGCCACATTTAACGTGTGCTGTATCTTTCCTTTATGCTGGTACTTCATTAGATTTTACATGAAGAACTGTTTAACACATTACTTGTTTTAAACAAGAGCGATCGTCTTTCCCTCTCTCTGTCACTCTATCATGTTTTTTGGACCCCTCTTAGAGCACAGATCACACTTTAGACTTAACAACTTTAATGACTCTTCCATTTCTTGCTTCATCAGTGCAGCTCATTCAGCTTCTTTGCAACCCTTTCAGAATCTTCTACTTCTTTCTGCATAAATACTAAAAGCCCAGTAGGGAGTACATGCTTTCTGTAAGCATGTGAGTGTGTCTTGAGGTTAGAGGTGTTTTTGTTAAAGTAACTGCAGATTTGAGGATGTGTTTGTGTGTGAGAGAAAGAAAGAAAGAAAAGCCAACATCTTCACACACAGCTGCTGAATAGAGCGCTGCGGACATTTTTTTTTTTTTTTGGCGTTGCAGTGAGATGAATGAAGAGTCAAGGTGTTAAAAGATATAAATTACAAACTCTATGAAGCAAGCGGTAAAGCCTATGGAACTACAAACATATTCAATGACAACTGTTGGGTAAAACGTTTGATCAAATTGGAACCATAAGGAAATGAATGAATCAATATGAGCATTGTAAAACATTGTGTATTGATGATCATAGCCAGCCATTTGATTTATTTATTGCAGGCAGAGCTGTGAGTAAATGAGCTTGTGCAAATTAATATGTTTTGTTTATTCATTTACTTTAATGTCTCTATTAGTTATTCAGGCTTTTTTATACATGTAAATTATTTGTCTCTGTCTTGACTCAAGCTCTCAACGTATAAAGCACTGTCTCTCTTTCACACACACACACACAAATTGCACAAGCACACACACAAGCAGACACTCAAACAAAGTGTCTTCACGGAATCATTATTTCCACAGGGCTGACAGGACTGCTGCTGTCTAAATACTATTTACAGTATCCATACACAGTGACTACTTTTTTAGGAACACTAATGTGATCAGATTTTTGGTGAATTTTAATGAGCGGAAAATAAGTTTTTTTTATGTTGAGAATGTCTTTAAGGAAGCTATTTTGCTTCAATTTTAAAATTATTATAGGTTTTTAATGACAGTTGTGTGGTGTTGTATTGCATACTATTGGAATATGTATTTTCCTAATAATAAAAGCCCCTCTCGTGTATAAAAATGAGACAAAAAAAAGTCACAATATTAGCAACACCTCTCACTAAAGTGCAGTTCAGTTCAACAACGCATTACAACCTTAGTGATAAAGTTGTAATTAAAAGTATTATATTATGAAAAATGCATGTTACCATGTTTATCGAACACTTATGTGTCCCCAGCTTGCTACAAAGAGAAGTCCATCCTCTCCTTCTTTTGCCTGCTCCACTTTTCAGAAAATGTGTGCTCAAACAGGCTGTTCGGAGATTTTCCCTTCATGACATCACAAAGGGCAGTAACCCCTCCCCCAGGTCGGTGACACTCCCACAACTAGAGTGAGAAAGCCAGAGCCCTAAGTGGCAACCTCGGGTGTTGAAAAATAAAGCCAATGCGGAAGTACAAAATTGTGAAGTTCTTCGTTTCATGGAAGTCACATACACACCACAAAAGCCTTTTTTTTTTTTTTTACAGCAGAAATGAACATGTTTAAAGCCTGGTTATAAAAAACGAAATAGGTCTTGAACGCATTTGTTTTGATTTCATGAACAATACTTGTTATCCATACCTGATTGACTGGTGGGTGTGATCTAATGGTATGTCAAGAGGCTCAGCTCCAGCTCTCAGCCTGTCCTTAGGTTGACTGAAAGTTTGGCTGAGATGGGATATTTACAGTCTAAGCCCTTCCAGAGGGGCGTGGTCAGAGACAGCGCTCTTGCATTTAAAGCTACAGACACAGAAACAGCCTGTTGTGAGCACGGCTGAAATAGAGAGGTTTATAGGCATGATCAAATACAGGATCAGAGTGGCTTTATAGCAAGAAATATACATGTATCTGTCAACTGAGACTTATCTAAACTTGTTGAAAAGGAGCATAATGTGTGACCTTTAAATGAATAACCTCGCTGACAGTGTCAATAAAAATTGAACATTAATACATTTGTAAAGGCATAAGCAATAGCTGAGTGGTTGAGTTGGATCACTGGATTGTGTAAGTGTGCTTGAAAGTTGCCAAAGAGTGCCTCTACACATAAGGATGCAAGCATGCACACACACAAGCTTATGGAAACACTTCCCCGGTTTAAAGGGCAGGGTTATAGGATTATAAAGGAAAGGATGGATTAAAAAGCTTTGATGCAGGGTATGAAGAATCTAAACGTTAGTCACATGCGTGAATCACCGAGCCTCAACAAATCCTTCAGTGGCCTGTCATTCTTGAACCACGTTTCTTTAGACAAACCATTTAAATTTATCTGACACTTTTTTTTTTATCCCCCAAAGCCCACTCAGAGGATAGGTTGATTTTCCTCATCGCACATGATAGGGCAGGCAATGAAAATGTCCTTATTTTGGCACTCAAGGATGCTCTTAATCTGAGGTCCTGTATGCAGATGTGAATGAAAATAAGGAGGAGAGATCCAAGTACATTCAGACATTCTGTACGTACAGGCATGTTGGTAAAGCTGGTGTCAGAAAGTGGTGTTCATTAGCCCAGTTTGATGTCAGGGAATTACATAATAGAGGTGGAGGTAACAGAGTAAACCCCCTTTTATCTCCTCATAGAATATTCATCATGGCTGACTGAATGAAGAGTGCATGCCTTTGTGAATAATGTTTCCTTAAAGAATGTACATGCTTATGGTGTTTTTTTTTTGCATTTACATGCACGTTTATGTGTGCATGTGGGGGATGTTTCTGCTTGAATCCCTTGGCCTGCCGTGCTCGCGCCGCTGCTCCCTCTTTTCCAGATGAAAGCCGCCGTGCTAGTCCTCTGGTGCTGACTCTTCCACACAGCATAAAAAAACATTTTGAACCACCAGCATCGCACATTCACACTTCTCTCTCCCTTAACTCGGGCTGCTCTTTGCTATCTGCTGTCAGCTGAATCTATAAGCAAACAGGAGGTCTAAGATAATGTGGCTTCACACTGACTACAGACATCAGTGGCTGGGAAAAAGAGGGAGAGGAGGAAAGGGATGGAGGACTAATCATTCTTAAATAAATTGCTGTCTTTGGAAGAATTGTATCATTTTGAGGGAGGCCGGTTATGCGCACATCACAGCATGTGCAGGGCAAATGAAAAACAGCTGGAAGAAATGTTATTTTCTGAGACAAAAAACGTGTTTTGTAACAAGGTTTGTAATTGAAGGTCAATACATGTTCATGATACGCATACAGAACCAGATGTGTGTGACAATAATCCTAAAAGCTATATGCTGCGTTCAGAGGAAGTCTGCAGGTTTCCACTGTAAGCCCCTTAAATTCAGAAATGCTTCTATTGATTCTTATTGTAGACTTGTGGAAAGGGATGTCATGGATATTTTAAGTTTTAGTTATCACAGTAGAGCTGTAATGCACCGTAGGCTTCAATCACATGCCATCACCTTCAAAGGTAAGGGTGGTGAGATTGTAAGAGAAACGGTAGAAGGACTTGACACAAGAAGAAAATAAAAGCACACTCAGTGTATAAGTGCTACTGTGAGTGGGAAATGATGGAGAATAGTTCATTGTTTCTACAGAAAAATGAAGAAAAAACTGTGTTTGTGTGTGTGGTGACCAGACAAATGCAGTATGAGGCAAGAAGTATAAAAGTCGTACTGAAGAAAGTCCGTAAAGGTGATGTCACTTTTGTGCATTTTGCACACAGACTGGGAACAATCCCTTAGTGACACTGCAAGAGAAGTTCAAGGTGGTTGTCATGTCTGGCTCTGTGTCTTCGCTTGCTTTTATTTCTCCTTGTATTATTTATTCCCTGTTTCATTTTGAGTACTTAAATCTCCCCTTGTTTCAGATCCTCCACATCCTGCCCTCATGTGTGCCCCGGTGATTGTCTGCCCCACTTTGCTGTTTCCAGCTGTGTCTCACTGTCCCCTCTTAGTATTACGTCTCTGTCTTCCCTTTCTTGTATTTTGGAAATATACTGAGAGTGATCTGTTTTTTTTTTTTTTTTTTTTTTTTTTTTACACATCTTTGCTCCACTCTTCCCGATGTTTTTTTTTTTTTTTTCACACTAAGTACAGCCAGCGTCGACTAAGACCCTATTGTGGACATTGTTCCTGGTGCAGAGATCAGAGAACCTCCACGGCTTTACTGACCTAATATTTCACAATATAATCATTATGTTACTCATGCATGCATGTCATATCTTCAACTTGAATACTTGACATGCTACCTGCCAGACTGTAAGCGGCTAAAAAAAAAAGACACAATGTATTAGAAAGAAAGAGAGTAACTGACACGGAGTGTGTCATGCCACTTTGACAGCCATGGAACATTGAAGTGTGGCAATTTGAGCCTCTATTTGCATTGATTGAGTTCCTCCACTCAATTTAGGAGCTGTCATGGGATTCAATTTAGCTGCCATTACATGAGCCCCCAGTGTTATTGCTCTCCCAGTATCCCATTGCTTTCATGTGCATTAGCGTGTGTGTGTGTGTGTGTGTGTGCGTGCGTGTGTGTATATGTGTGTATAAGCCCATGAAGCAAACCCGTATACATTATTTGGTATTTGACCGAGTCTCCATATGATCAAAGTGTCTTTGATCAAGTCATGCCCCCAGATCAGCCACTTATGCTCTCAAGTGTGTGCTGTAGGCCAATAAATCACCCAAACGCACACACACACACACACACACACACACACACACACACACACACACACACACACAGCTGTGAAATCCTTGCGCATGCAATGCTGGGATTTCTTTCAATTAAACTATCTTAATACCAGACATGTCCACGAACTCATTTGCGCTCGTAGCGATGCATAGGTCCTCAAACAGCAGAGATTTGACATTTCCTACAGAGCTTCAGTGCTCGTGACACGGTTTCTTCCCCCATGTGGGCTTTGCTGCCTCAGAAGTTGGAAGCAACTTTCCCTGCTTCACACACTCCAAACTTCTGTCCCCCTGCTCCCTCTCTCATTACTGGATCCCCCTCTGGACTGCCTGGGGTCTTTTTCTCCTCCATAGTGTGTGTGTGTATGTGAGAGAGAATGTACATGTGCACACGAGTGCATTAACAAGTGTGTTTGAGTGTGTTTAGCCTTGCATGCTGTCAGGAGAAAGTCTTTGGCTGCGTTGCTTCATGAGGGCAAACGAAGCTTAGCTTTACAAAGTTAGCCTCTATGCTGTTGATAATGAATCCCCCTTTACTGCATGAATATCACAGATTGATCTTTGTGCCAAAATGACTTTGTGTTGGATCATGACTGTGCATAGATTAGTGTGAAAAAGTTTAAAGAAACGTCCTCTATCTCTTGGATTACAGTTTGACATTTCATCTCACGGATTTCAGTTTTAAAGATAGACACAGGAGACATAAGCCGTCACTTTGATTCATAGAACAGGACGAGCTTTGATACTTATGTGACCAAAGTTTGAGGGAAAACTTATCAAAGCCTCTAAATCCTTTTGACATGAGAACTAATGTAAATATTTGATATTTGAGAGCCTTGCTCATCTACACAAGTCAAAGATATCAGTGGGGTTTGATCCAAATGGCATTAGACATGTGGACAGATATGTGAGCTGTTTTGTTCCACCTTGTTTCTTGATTTAAAGAGTCAGTCCCTTTTTCAAGTCTAACATATTAAGTAGAAGTGCTTAACATCTGCCATTTACTTTTCAAATAAAACAGAAAGACGACAAAACAACTTAACTGGTGGTGTAACCAACCGGTACAGGACATAAATAAATATTACAATGAGTACAATTAACATCTGTCTTTCTGCTTCACTTCCAGTAGTGTACTGGAGGAGGATCGGTTTTTGGCACAAGAGCCTCTGTATCGGGACTGTAGGTGTTAGTTGTTTTCACTGTTGATCTCTTTCGATATGGTCGTCAAAAAGAAACCAAAATGATAGCTCAACTTAATGAAATCCATCTTCTCCAACCAGTCTAAAGGGATTTTTTCCAAATGTCTACAGAGACCTTTCGAGGCCAAGTATTTGACTTTTTCCACTTAGTCGCACAAATCTTACTCTACATTTCTCAACGGTGGACTGCACTTCATTGTTGTCATGGAAACATAAATACAGGTTAAAACATGTTCCCTCAACACAAGGTGCTGCTTACATCAGGTTAACGTAGTGAAATGTCACAATGTTACAATTCACTTAGCAGACACTTTCATCCAAAGCAACACACATCAGAGAGTAGGTACAACACTAATCCAGTCATACACCGCCACTGAAGCAGAGGGAGAAATGCAGAGTTAAGTGTCTAGCTCAAGGACACATCGGCCATGTCGTTCAGCTAAGGACTGAACCCTTGACCACCTGCTTGAGAGGCACCGACTCTACCAACTGAGCCACAGCCGCCTAGTGAAAATATCCAAAAGTATTGTGAGGGAGGTCACACTGGTCACTCACTGAGTGTGGGGAGGTAATCTTCTCAGTGAAGTGTCAGGTGTGTGTGTGTGACTGATTGGCCCTGATTTGGCCCAGGTGTGTTAAGCTTATATATTTCTTTGAGTTGCAGCAGTCTGACTCATTATCTCAGCATCAGCGATAGCGTGAGGGTCTCTCTGTGTTTCATGTGTCTTTTAGAAGTGTGTGAGTCTGCATAAGCACCACTTTACCTTCTCTGGGATTTGCTTGCTATTTCCAGGAGCTCTGCAAGTGTAGTTCGTTGTTGCTGGGAATTTCTGACCTGAGCCTTTTTGTTTCTTAGTAAAAAAATGTGCCTGGTGGCCTTTGCGTCTCAGCTGTGCAGAGTTTCTTTGGTCTCCCCTTTAATCTAGTGTCTTATCGGTTGCAGCTGTGGTTTTGTTTCTCCTTATCTCAGCACTATTTAGAAAAGGGAGCTTATTTGTTTGGCTTTTAACTATTTTGTCGTCCTATTCAATCACTTGCGATTTAAGTGGTTTTGTCCCTCCGGGATAACTTCAAGATACCCGAGGTCTACAATTGCGTCCCACTCCTCTTGCACCCTTACAGCATACACTTCAGCTTAAATGTTGTTACTTGAAGGTCTTCTTTAGTGTTTAAGGTACATGTTGCTTTCCACCCTGTCTGCAGTAGTACATAGCTCAGCTTCCATGTTGAAACTCCAGCCAGCTTTTCAAAACAGATTACTGCTAAGTACTTCATATAACCCCACTTTAAAAAAACAAAAACTATCTCTTTAACAGTTTTATATGTGACAAATACACAGGGACTCTGGGATCAGGTACAGAACAGTAAATCATCGAATAAAGAGTTGATCTCAGGCCCTCAGTTTAAAGGACATCACCCACACTGCCCTGTTGTCAACATGCTGGTCTTCCTGCCGTGCGAGAAAAGAAAAGAGAGGAAATATCTGTGATGCCAGTGAACGCTGCTGGGGCTAGTTTGTCTTATTAATGCAGGAGAGGAGACCCTGTTAATACCAAGACTCTATTGATCCTACTAGACCTTCTGGCTGGAGATGAATAGCGCGTAACGTATTATCACTGCTTCAAAATGGGCCATCGCATATCTTTGACATTTCCACCACAGTCGGCTATAATTTCCACTGGAGCACGCTCCATCCCTTACTGGCTTTTCTTTTTTCCCCATTTATACCCCATTTTTCCTCACACTCACCCACTCACTCCGCTTCTTTCTCTTCACACCCTTGCCCTTTTCTGCATTCCTATCTCTGATACATCATGTTATCAGTCCGTCCTTTCTTCTTTCTTTTCATTCAGTATATTCTCTACCTATTATCATTTTGCTCTTTTCTTACGATTCATCACTTTTTTACAGCCCTTTTTTTTATATTAAAGTCTCTCTTCATAGACTTTTTTTCCCTTTGAGATGACTTTCCCTCCTGTCTTTATTTTTCTTTCTTCTCCCCCACACAAAGCTGCGCGCAGTCGCTCTGCTCTGATACATTTTTCCCACTGCTTTGCACTCGGCTGAGACCCGTTCCTCTCATTTGCTTCTACTTTACTCTTCTTTTTTTCCACTTTCTCTCCATCTGTCTTCTCCTGCTCTCTCTCTCTCTCTCTTTGTAAGTCCCTCTGCACCTCTGCGTTGTTTGCCCCCAGCAGACAATGCTGCTGACAAAGATGAGCAAGAGCATATTTAAAATGTCACCAGCAAAGTGACAAAAGGTCGTATGGAAAGCAAGAGACTCCCAGCCCAGTTTGTACTGACTGCTAAACAGGCTTTCATACTGTTTGTGTGTTGGTGAGTGTGAGTGCGCTTGAGGGTTACAGACCATATGCATATGCAGGTCTGCATTTGCCCAGGGGTGTGTGTGTATTTTTGTGTTTTTTTTCTAAGCAAAAAAAAGTACAATGAAACATAATCAAGGTTCTGTGTGTGAAGGCTCTCTGTGTATGCTCTTGTGTTTCCACACGCATTCATGTGTGTATGTGAATTTGTGGTTACTTGTGTGGCTCATAGAATGTTTTTTGCAGGCTTATGCTGCTGACCTCCTCATACCTTAACTTAGACTTCCTGTGTGAGGTGAGGCCTTGAGCTGCTGTATTGACAAAAAAAAAAAATGCTGCAATTCAGTCACACTGCTACAGGAGTGCAAGACTGCATTGAAGAGATTTTGATTTAAATCCTGAGGTGGTGGTCCAAAAACCCCCAGAAACAGCTAGATCCCAACCTTTGCTTTACGATCAAAATGCAGTAGGAGGAACTTCATCATAATCAATACAACTTGCTCGGAGGCTATTTCCTTCCTCTCATTTTGCAAGTCAACATTGTTATTTTCTAATGAAGTGCATAATGAGGGAGCTACCACAGCTGTCTTGTTGCACTCGTGCAGCAAATTAATGCAGCTAATTAAAAGCAACACGCAAATGTTACTGATAAAAGCAACTGCTGAGTGGCAGGTATCTCGACTTGTTTGTTAAAATCATTTGAATCTTCAGGAGGGGTGCTTTTGGAAAAGAGACATCAGTTGCTTTTACTTTGTTAATTTTTCAGTAGCTATCTTATGAAGATGCACTCTCCCTTTCTTCACAACCCACTGCTATTATTTCAGTCAACTTCGATGTTTTACAGTCAATTCTTTATTCTACCTCATGCCTGTTTCCTTTCAAATATTACAGTTTTTCCACTTTATTTTAATGTATAGACAAATAGATGAGCAGCTAAAGAGGCAGATGTCAAAGATGGATGTAAGGACATAGGGGGATATGTTGTTATTTGGAGTGTCAGCAGTGTGTCAGCTTTTCAGGAGAGGTGATGGCAGAGCTGACACAGCATTGGGAATAAGAAGCCAGCCCTCTACTTATCCTTCTATCACTCTCTCTTTCTATGCAATCCATCCATCCACTGTCAAACTGTGTTTCTCCTGCCAAGGGCAGAAAGGATGGAGGGCGGTGTTACGGAGCAGTTTTTAAACTCTCTTTTCCATGTTAGAGTTTTTGGACTCGTGTGTACAGTGTGTCCCGTCTTGGAGTCGTACGTTTGGGTTTAATGTGACAGTAGCCTGGTCACTGTGCTACACAGTAACATTGTTCAGTGATTTCCTGCTTCAGCCACACTCACAGTGGAAGAAATACACACATTATATGACAACATTAGATGACAGCTGAAGAAGACCATTTGCCATGTGTCCATTTTCAGGATGACAAATCTTTATGTGTGTGCGTGTGTGTGTGTGTGGGTATGAGTGTGTCTGTGTGCGTATGACTGCTTATACTGTCCCTGTGCTCATGTCACTGGGCTGGCGACCAGAAAGTAATGTAGCTAAGCAGCCATTAATGAGTGCGTCACTGTGGCAACACATTTTTCCTTGGACAGCTTTTGTTCAGAAAGACTCCCTGCTAAATTTACAACAATCAGAAGCAACCATAATATTTGCACAACTATTGACTCTTTTAAAAAAAAAAAAAAATAGTAATCCTGATACAATTAGTTTGTAATGTAATGTTGCCAGTCATAGAGTAAAACATTTAACCACAAATGACTCTTGAATGCTGATGAAACAGAGTTAATTTTCTTAGGTAAAAAAAAAACGAGGGGTCTGAAATTTAAAAAAAGGACACGATAAAGTGAACGAAAAGGGTGGGAAAATCAAGAAAAGACAAATGAATGGATGTCAAAAGCAGCATTGAGTTACCAAATCACACAATGCTGCTGGAGTCCTTTTTTGCTGTTTAAATGTCTTTGTCAGAAAAATGAAACAAACCTCTTCAACAAAATTCCACTATGACTATCTTCAATATATATCAGCCGTTATCTTTCTTTGATCTTTAATCTTTAAAAAGATATACAGTAGATAAACACACACACTTGCGAAAAAGATATATAAGTTAGACCATTGTTTTACAGTTGAACAAAAGCCTTTTATGACCAGAATAATAATACTTAGAAATTAACAATTATACAAAGGAAATATATAAAAATAAATTATAATTGTAATTGAGTAAACCTAGTTATGTTGGCACATATTGGAGATGAAATTAGCCAATACCAATAGTCATGTGATATGGTAATATCAGCTGATATTAGCGGCCAGCCGATTAATCTGTCTGGCTCTACTGAAAACAACTGGACATAACCTTAAATAGTCAAATAGGATCCTTGGGCTCAGATGGTAGTACCAGAGAATATACAACTACCATGGTGTAACCTTGTTCATGTAACTTTTCAGCTGCTGTTGATGGAATACTTTGATTAATTAATTAATTAATTAATTACATTTCCCAGTGTGTCAAACTAACAGACCAATCATGGTTGAAGTAACCAATGTGTACTAGTGCAAATGAATGTTATGTTTTTTTGTAACACTATTTTCTTTCTTCTTTTGCATGCTTCCTGTTGGCGACATCTGTTGACATCTTTAGGTAAGTCTCTTGTTGATTATAGTCTCAGTGTTGGTGTTTGCATTCTTTCTCTTTCTGTGTGTCTTTCAGTGTGTACTTCCTGGTGATATCATTTAAGTTTTTATAAACCAACTCAACCTTTAATTGTTTTTATCCCTGCATACTGACTCATGGGTTATGGAGTAATGGCTTTAATTGTATAAAAGTTATTTAAAGTGGTCTTTGCAGCCTAGACAAACTGTCGGTATGATTGAGAAGCTGAGGGAAATAAGCATGCTAGGTTTTTGAAGTCTCTAACATGACTTCCTTTTGATTTCGTCGTAAACTATCGTTTGTGTGTTTGCCAAGTGTCTCCCTGCCAATAATATCAACTCTCAAAGCACGTTCATTTTGCTGGTGAGGCTGTAACAATTTCAGAAAAGAGGAGATGAATTAACTTATATCAGAAGGCTGGGAGGCAGCTGAGTCTTTGTTCTGTGTTGTGTTACGGTTGTCTGTCTTTGCTGTGAGGTGGATGTGGCATTTGATTACATTTTGTAGTTCTGTGGTTAGTTTTCCAATGCTTAAGGTGCGAGATGTGCAGTTAAACATCAACAGACTCTCTCCTCTGTTGCTGGGGTTTTATTGGTAAAACTTTGTTTGATGTGAATATCAAACATTATACACGTTACAGTCATCGTTAGTCATTATCAGGTCTACATTTCCAGCACAATGGACAAAGTGATGTACGATGGGTTATTTTATGACCTGCATGGGTTGATCTTTGTGTGTCTGGATGTGTGTGTGTGTTTGATTGCATTAGTCTATGATGCATATCTTTATTGGTGCTTTTCTTTAAGGTGTGACATCTGGCTGTTCACGTATGATACTGTAAGTTTAAATCATATTCATATTAAAAGCATGAAATGAAACCCTTGGCTTTGTAAAACTTTTTCAGCTTTAATAATCATATTCATCACCTTGTCTCAACGTATGTCCACCATGTGCTAAGAAACCCTTGAGCTTGTGGTGATCAGGCTTTTTCTTAATGACATTTATGACGACCTTCTAAGGGGCGTTCCGGGCGATGGCCTGTCAGAGAAATGCAGGTAAACGGAGCAGCTTGATGCAGACTCCTGTCAGCTTCCTCATCCCCTTACCCCACTCTTCTCTTTAATGAGCCACATTTGCGACGTGTGAGACGAAAGGTTCCGAGTTTGTCCATGTCAACATGACAGCTATTAGGAGGCACCAACAGCTGGTGGAAGGTGGAATCATGGCTGAGGAGGCGAGAGAGGGAATGACAGACTCAGAGAATAAAGGAGGATGAGGGGGAAAAAGCACAGATAGTTACAACGGGTGATGGCCATCATGCTCCTTTGGCATCACTTGTCCTTCATTACAAGGAGTCACCTTGTTGGGGACTGAAGGACAGGAGACAGGTGGAAGTGAACTTAAGAGACAGCGAGTTGGCAAAAGTTGAACATGCTGCAGACGCACGCAAGTGTTGGAAGACAGTTGAAGCACAAACATGAATACATTATGAACAAGGCAAGTTGTAGTAGTCCAATCCATAAGTGCTGTCATTGGGAAGTCTGCTCAAGGCTGTTGTTATCATTATCGATTTAAAGAGAGTACAAAAGAGCAGAAAAGGACAGAGATAGGAAAAGTATGTGAAACTGTAGGGTAAAACCAGGACAGGAGAGAGAGACATGTACAAATTAATATTTTAAGAGCTGTATTTTCCCACTATACAGATAAAGAGGGGAGTGGGGGGAGTAAATGGAAAAGAGAACATTGCCCTTGCATGCCAAAAACTTTCACTTACAAAGAAGGGTTGCGCTGATATAACTCTTTATTACGATATTTAATTGAATTATTCTCAAGTTTCAGAAAGCTCGTCACACTTCCATGATGTGTAACACTTTCGACTCTCCTAAACAAATTGGAAAATTGTCCAAAAGCTGTGAAGTCGAAGTTACTAAGTAGTTTTAAAAGACATGCTGCTTTGATTGCTGGTTAGTGGTACTGACACTTTTCATGTTCTTAAAAACAATGCTGAAACCAACACACTGTTAGTAATCCGAGAAAGTGATCTGAAATACTCATCAGTTTTACTTAGCTTTTTAAATACTTTAATCTAATTTTCCACAGTTTTACTGAGTTTTCACCACGGTCTCCCTCAGCATTCAAAAAAGCTATTGTGCCTCCAGTGATTTCCTGGACATAATACGAGCACATCATGTGAGGAATACCAGGAAAATAAAATCTTTTGTCAAAAAGACTTTCCAAAACTTTCACAAGAACAATGCTCAGAGTTAAAAGCACTGTTTTAAAAACATGCTGTTAAAGGCCTTCCAGTTAAATGCTAAGTTTAACAATAAAAGCAGGGAGTTTTGAGTTGAAGCCATCACCACAGACACCCCATCACCTTTAAAAGTCACCAACAAATGGAATTATTCAAGTACTTTTACATAATCCCTATGACTATGGAATTATGATGAAAGCTTAAGGTGTGAAGGGCAAGGTTAAGATATGAAATAAGAACCAAGCAGAAGAGATCTATAGAGTAAGGTTAGAGGGATTATAGGGGATTTGATTAAACTGGAAGAGGTTGCCAGAAGGTTATTCAAGAAAAAAGATCAGATTGCAGCATCTGTTCCAAAGTAAGTTGTGACTCTGCATTTATGATGGGAGGTCATTTTCTTCTTTGGGGTGCCGAGCTGGAACAAGAGGAGACCTGTAGGATTACCTGCCAGAACTTTGAACATACAGTATATAGCTATTGCCAAAACAACAACAATGTGTGAGAATCCCAACTATGAATGAATGTTTAAGAATTCCATCCCGACATTGAATAGCTTTAGTTTGAGAAATAAATCTAATTCTTTCTCAGCAATCTATTGGGTGAATCTGGCAGCCAATACAATGTTAAGCTAATTATAGTTTAAATCCACTAAACACCCTTAACACACAATTAAAACTTTTGCAGTATTAAAAAAGGGCTCTATGTAGAGCATTACATGCATTATTGCATTCATTGACATAGGCTTAAAGCATCAAGATGGCATTTTCATTTATTGTTTTTCTCTAAAAATGTTGTCTTCCACATTATTATAGGCTTAATAGAAATCTAAATTTTGTAAAATTGCAGTTGTTGTCTGGACTCATCATGTATGTTTTCTCCGAGACAAAGTTTAAAGGACAAAATTAAAGTAAAAGACAGTGTCAGTAACTTTCCACCTCTTCACCATCCTTATCAGCCATGTAAGCTTAAGTCTGCGTGTTCCCTGACAGTCCTCTACTACTCACTGTTTAGCTATAATTGTCCACATTCCTGAGCCTCAAAATTCATTTTGATAGCATTAACACAGCACTGAAACAATCATTTTTGCAGCCAGACAGAGCTTTAAGTGCTCACTTTTTCATGCCACCCCATGCTCAAAAATACATGCCTGCCACTGAATGTAATTGAAGAATTAAACACGACATCCCCTGGCTCAAAACAAATGATGAAGCTCCACGGGATGTAATATAAATTGTGCCATACATATCAGAGTCTCGAAAAGAGCCAAAAACTAATTCAGTCACAGTTTTTAAAAACAGGTTACTTTTATGTTGAAAACAAAAAAAGTTACTCATTTGTATTGTTATTGTTTTCTTTTTTTAAATAGACACGTTCACTATTAAATCGACAACCTCTATCTTCTTGTATTGTATCATTTGAATCTGAAGTTAGCTCATTGGTTTCATCTGGCTTCAGTGATAGGAAGGATTGTGTATCATCTGCATAACAAGAACATCTCAGTTTGCAATATGTTCAAAGTCTGTAGAGTGACAGATAGAAAGAGACTAAAACAGATGATAAATAATTGAGGTGTAAAAGCCAGTGTGATGACAGGCAACAAAGAAGACTGCAGGAATGTGCAATGAAGAAAGTGTTGAAAATGAAAAATGAGTAACAGTGAGAGAAGGGCAAGAAATAAAACAAAAGTACAGAGAGGAATGATAGACATAGAGAGAAATGAGAGATGGGTTTTTGTGAGACGATATGAAGGATAACTGACTGACAGGAAAAAATAAAAGATTAAAAAAAGAGTGAGCAAGTATGTGGTGTGAGAGATGTAGATCAGTTCTGTCTGCTGTTTTTTTTTTTGGAGTCTGTATCAGACATAAAGGATGGAAGCAGGTTGTTCTTTGTTCGAGTGACACCGTTAGACGGGAGTAGGTACTCATGTTTCTTTAATGCATTGATTTAACTTTGGGTACCTACAGACTAATGGAACCTAAGGCATTTGTCTCTGAGGTGAACAAAGTCATTGGTTTTGAACATGGGGAGTTTTCACTGTGCCCATTCTCTTAGGATCTACTGCTGTGTTGGAGGTGTTTTGATGATGCCCTAAACGGATCCTACTATTGCATAAATCATGCTTTAAAAAACTAAATACAACATGGGCTGACCTTGCCTTTGGCTGTAATCTTGTGAATTCAAATTGCTCTGTAATTAAATGTCATGAAACTTTGAAAATGAGCCATGTTTATCAGATTCAGTGAAAAGGTGCTTTAGGGAGTCTACCAGATACAGAACGGTACTTGATAGTATTGCAATATAAAATGAACAGTTATGTTTCCTTTCAGTGTTTTCCATATCCATGTGCTCTAAAAGACGATGATCACTGCTGATTTAATTTTTGAATAAATCCATTTAAACCTGACTTTGATTCCATCCAAGTGTATCTGAGTAAATTGATGTTGTAGCATTATTCTGGCATTTTTTATTTCAATCAAAGTGGTTGACTGCTTGTATAAAAAAAACATTATTTTAATAAAAGTGCCAGCTAAATAAATGTAGTGAAATAGCCGCCGTAGGGTAAGCACACTTTTATTGTCAAGTAAAATTCTACAACACTTAACGCTTGGATATTGGTCCTATTATCTCTTTTTGCTTTTAATGTGTACTCTAAATTGATGTAAAGTTTTGATGAATTTGACGTTTTCTATATATTTTGCAAAGCAGAAAACCAACATTTTGCTTTTTGTTGCAACAGAAAGGCAGACACTGGACTAATATTTAGCTGATTCTGGCTGGATACAAATGCATTGTGAAGTAGCCCAGCTCCGTAAATGGTCTGCCTCAATGGATCCCCAGACCAGATTTCAGGCTGACTATTAAGAGCGGAGAGAAATGAGATCAAACCTGGCTAACCTTTGTTCCACTAGCTTGTGCATCTGAATCTAATCTCTTATTTTGCATTTCATCAGACTAAAAACGCTGAAACATGTTGCTGTAATGAGTTCATGTAACATTATGTCCTGAAATTACCCTCCATAATATTTCAACCTTGTTGTCTTGAAAGACAAATTATACATAAAATGAAAGACAATTTTTGTAGATTTTCCCAAATCCCCTTATTCCAGGAAATGCCTGGACAGTATGTACACATAATGACTGTGTTTATCATTTTAGGGAGACAGAGAGGAAGAGGAAGTTTCTCTCTTTTATGTCTCTCAGCTCATAGATTTCTTTTGTTGTCACCACTGACATCTCTGCTGTCTCACGCTGCTGCAGCTTCTGCTCTCACTGCAGTTGGCAATGCCAAGTCATCACTGTGATAGATCACTGTTATTACCACATGTTCTCCATTACGAGAGAACAGCAGGAGGCCGAAACACAGGCACACACTCGGACACACATTGAGCTCGCAGCCCAGAAAAAAGTAATCCAAGATAGTGCAGAAACCGAGGAATTCAAATTCACACTTTTTACCTGATAGTACATTGATGTGCATATGTATACATGCAGCATAAATTAGCCTCGGTACTGATGGTAAACTGTGAAAACTGCAGTGGTTGAGGGGTCTTGAGTTAGTGCTAGCTGAAGTTGTTATTGTTGTGGGATGATAGAGAGGCTGAGAGTACTTTCCAAAAACAGAGAAAAAGCGTGTGGGAGAGACAACCAAAAAATGAGAGCATTGGCAAGAAAGACAGAAGACTGTGGTCGATACCGTTCTCCAGTAAATTTAGTTTTGACTTCAGACCCTCTCTCATTTGATCCCAACGACAGACAAAGTTCATTAGAAGCTGTCCACACACGGTGAACCACATGTCAGACTCCTGATTCATTGTGTCTGGTTTTGGCTGCAGCCACATTTGTTGTCTCCTCTTGTTAAAGGAGCAATATGTAACTCTGACACGAAGCCTTAAAAGTGGGTACTGCACTCCAAATTCAAAACAATGGAGAGAGCTGCATCCTCCCTCCCCCTCCTCCCTAGAGTGAGTTTGCACCCAGATTGCCATGTTCCTTACATGTAAACTTCAGTTTTCAGGCAGCGCTGCATCATTCTTGAAACCATTCTGTGTTCTAACCTCTCTCCATTTTTGAAAAGCATCTCTAATATTAATCCTAGTTTTACCACATTTCTGGTCGTGGAAGTTATTAGAAAAATGCTGAGGTCAGGTAGAATCAGTTATATCTGAACCAGTTTGCTTGCCCACTGCAACACCTGTTGGTTTCTGTGATAACTGGACAAACAGACCATTCCGGACCGGGATCTAAACTTAGCAAGGAGGACATACTTGTTGTCAGAGAAGCCAGCACTGCATGTTTCCGTAATGTGTGATGATATATATAAGGCAATTTAGGATTTAATTCAGTTATTATCTCACATATTGTTATTTTAATATGCATGTATCTGCAGGAGGTAAGAAACATGCACGTTGTATCTCCACTTAATTCTGCACTTATTGACTATAAAAACTAACAACCAAAATGTAGCTTTTGCTCTTTGCATACATCAGTAGAATTAAAAGCCCATTATGCTAAGAGCAATGCTAATAACATAATGCACTGCTAGGCTGAAAGGAGGTGGGTGGGGAAGCTACAATTATACATTATCCAAAGTAGAAGAGGCATAATTTGGGGGGAAACAGTTTAAAAGTACCATCACTTCGCTCCCTCTCTTTTGTGAAAAAAAAAAAATCTTTATTGGTTGTAGGGTCACAACCTTGACTTCCATTCCCCCCCTGTATTGTCCATAATGAATGGAGGAACATGAGTCCATCATGTACACAGTTCAATAAGTGTCAAACTTTTTAATAATGCTCCTTAATGTGAAGAGGTTGCCACTGCACATGATAATAATTAACATAACTAATTAACTAATTAACAGATGTACAATAACTAACAGATGTATCGACAGAAAAGTTCTACACAGCCAAGACTGCTAAGTCTGGACTGTTTCTGGAGACAGTACAGGTTCAATGTAATGTACCTTACACTAGAGAGAATCCAGGGGAGGAAGAAATCATAAGTTGAAGACACAATTGGAGAGAAGAGGAACCACACTATGCTGTCAAACTTTAAGAATAAAGGTAGCGAGCAAACTGAACAATTTAATATATAAAAGTAAACAGGAGTACTAGATGTAGAATTTAGGCACATCATGAAAAAAGCAAAAAATAAGAAAAGCAAAGTGTGTCTCTTTCTAAAGTTGCAGAGGAACACGCCTGAGGGTTTGGCTTTAGTGAAGAGGAGTGTACTGAACCAGTTGTGGTTCCTGTGGGAGAGTGGCCAACATTGCAACTGAATAAAGACTATTGAATGTACTGTGTACACCCTGCACTGTGTTTCAACAATAACTGTCCTTATCCAACTTATCATACTGAAAACTAAAACATCAACATAAAGATTTCAACATGAGTCACCTGATCTGCTTGTGGGGAGGGATGTAAGACAAAGGGTGGATGAGGAGAGAGAGTTGAGCTTACTGCTGTCAATAGAAAGAGAAAAGAGCGGCAGATGGAAAGGGAAGCGGAAAATGTAGAGTCAGCATGTATAAAAAATATAATAAGTGTTTGTGAGTGTGTGATTGGGATATAAAGTTGCCCAAGGGTTACGTTTCACTGAAAAGATACGCTTGTTCATTCTTGAGCCAAGGGATAAAGAGGCAGTCATGAGGAGAAATTGTATGTCTACTAGTTTTAACCAAACAAACTCATTTGTTTAGCGCACATTGGAAGTGAGCTGATGGTTCTTGTTAAGCTGTGTTTTATAGGAATCATTTAGAAGGATGAGAATGTGGTTCAGGATGGTTTTCAAAGGCAAGACTGGGTCAAAACTTCACTACAAACTTTTGACCAGTGCACATTGTCTACAACTTAGTTTCGAGGCAATGGCTTAGCCCATTGCTTTGTATGATGTCTCCTTTAAAGTATATTGGCACCGGCTAAGTTAAAGGAAGAATTAAGTGTTTTTAGTCATTTTAAATGCCCACTTCACTGATATGATCTAATAATTAACTTTTTTTCTGAACCAAAGTACGATTTACTGACGATGCAGAAAAAAAAAAAAAATCCCTCAAAACACAGCACATTACTCTGGGGGAATACAGCCAACTGTGTCAAATGTGTAGTCCCAATGTAGTCCCAAAATTACTTCTATTAGGTCAACATAGCGAGGTGGTAAAATGGTTCAAGTCTAATTAAAAGGAAATTTGAGCTGTAGACCATCATTATTGTCATTATGGAGGTTTTACACAGACAGTAAATGGTGCATACACATGTCCCATTAGTAACTTACTGCTATTGCTTCCATGCTGTGTTATGAAAAAGAGTAATTAAAGGTGTAACAGTGTTTAAACAATCGAGTGTAATTCACAGTCAGAGTTTTCTCAAGATTTTGACGAGATTATGAATAATTGAACTGGCTTGACTGTAGACTGCATTCGGTCTTATTATTCCAAGACCTCAGAGAGCTCACCCCTGTAGAAAACTTACAGTTCAAGGCCAAACATAAAAAATAATATGATCAGCTCAACATGAATCCATTGTATTAGTGAAAACTAAACAGTAGCATTGATTGCATCATGAGGATGTAACAGTATTTGCATTCCTCCTGAACCGTCAATGGCTTGATTGTGACAGTTCGGTGCATGTAGCCATACGAGGACTACATCTGAGTAGAGGAACAAAAAGCAATAACACATGGCAAGATCCACAAACAAGTCCAGATGCTATAGAACAAAAAAACACAAAAAAGGAGGCAGATGCAACAAAACACAAGAATAAGAAAGGTAATACAGCATGATGACACAGCAGAGCTCGGAGACTCGCTTGTGAATCACTTGTGTTAGGAAACTTCAGGGTCAGAGTGCGACCATTAGAAACACGTTGAACATGCTAATGTGTATAAGAAGCCATCACCCAGATGTGACAATTACTGGAGCTATAGAAAAACAAGTGTCCAACAACTTATCCCTAATATTTTTTAAAAGCCTCTGAATGTAAAGGCATAGAGGGTTAAAGACATTACCAAATCTTGTTACATGTACATTTCAACGGCCATACTCCTGTATGCAGGATTCAAGTATTTATTCAAATTGCTTCAACCTCATCACATTTGGGACGCAATAATTGAGCAATGGACCTGAAATGTATTTTGGTAACTGAGCAGTGGATATTAAATCTTCGTGTCCTTTGTGACAGCTACTAGATTACAGAAAAATATGTGCTTTTACACCCAACAGATGTGTTGAGCAAAATGGGATTTTATTTTTTTTACTAGAGCTAGGACAGTGAAGACAGCTTTGCTACCTTTGCTAAAGTATGCATAGCAACAATTTAAAGTCCAATGGAAAGATGAGTTTGTGCTTATGTAATATATGTACATAAATTAGCTGTTGGCTGACACAACTGGTGTTTGCAACACTGCTAGCTCAGTCAGCATTTTATAACTTTCAGTCTGCCAAAACTCCCCGGCCCCTGCCTGAAACAGATTGGAGACTTCCCCGTGTACAACTTAATTGCTCAACTCCCACTTCTGATAACACAGACACCCCAACATAAACACACACAGAATTCAGGAACCCAACAAATCAAACAAACAAAATCCCTCCCATCAGTTTCTTAACCAACAACATGATCCCAAACACTGTACTTTCGCTGTGGGAAGTCACAGGGGAATGCTTCATGGGAAGGTTTTTCCTCTAGCTTTCACTCTCTCACACACACAGTGCACAAAAACACACCTCTTGCACAAACACACACACCAATGCAAGAGAAAGGATTCCGCTTTCAGGCATCGTTCTCGCTGAGCCCACAAGCACAAAGTCGACTGTTTTCTCAACACTGCCAATGTGAACAGCCTTGCATCTTCTTCTTTCATACTGACACAACAAGAGACATGTAGGGAGGAATACAAAGCCAGATAATCAGAGGAAAAGGTGGACAGAATAGAGACTAAATAAATTCACTCCCATGGTTCTCTGCCAGCCTCAACATCCTCTTTTCTTATTATTGAGAGCCCCTGGCGAAGGTTTCTACATAATGTGCGTTTAAAAACAGAAAATGTGTTGTTGCACATGTACTGTATAATTGGCACTTCTTACTTAGATAGATAAGAACTTTATTAATCCCTTGGGAAGGTACCATTAGGGAAATTCATGTACAATGTGCTGTGTCACTTTGTGTGATTCTACACAAGAGTTTTTTCCCCATGATGCAACTGTCCCCTCTGTAAACCCACAGCCAGAGCTCTGCTTTTTTATCCTAAACAGGCAGTGATATTTGATGTAAAAAAGCATGCCTCTGATGGCTACATCAGTAAGAATGTGTGAGTGTGAGAAGGTATTTGTATTCTCCTTTACATGTGTACCTGTGAACTTGTGTGGGTGAAAGTGTGTACAGTTTGATCTCTGGATTTTCCAGTTATTATTTTTCATGTGAGCCTGTTTGTGTTGCAGAGCGAGTGTGCTCCTGCTGATGTGAGCTGCAGCTAAAGAAGCCGTCCTGCAGCACACAGCGTGGTGTTTGCAGCCGGGGAGCTGTCATAAACAATCTGCTCCAGCGTCAGTTAAACAGCAAGCGTGGGAGAATCGGATGCTCTGTAGGCTACAAGCAGCCTCACGCTCTCTAAATACACCAACCCATCTGCCTAATGCCCTGAAATCAAAACGAGCAGTGGACACCCCGCGTGACATTTCGACAGTTATGCGACAACAGGTTGGCATGGACTCACAGTGTCACTGGCCGGAGAATTTGGGGGTTGATGAGCTTTGACACTGAGTAGGATTGAAGTCAGTCGTATGCTTCACAGTGAAAACTGGCAGACTGACTAAAGAGATGTTTCTGCAGGAAATGTGGCCTTTTCTGGTTCAAATGATTTCACACATGGATGCGATGAGGTGGCTGTAATGTGTGTACGAAATACAGTGCAGTCTTTAGGTTCAATATCCTTGTGGGAGAACACATGTAGAAAAGACCATAAATACATTTAAACACTGAAGTAAACCAGAAGAAATAGATTTACCATTGACCAAAAACACAGGTCTATCTGTCTGTCTAACACATTGGAGGCTTGTACTAAGAAGCAGAATTTGCAGTTCAGTTTAAAGTGTATGTTTTATTACAAAGCGTGTACACTTCTTACCAGGGTAGTTTGCCATGGGATCTTGAGCGGAACACCTTACCTGCTCTGAAACTGATTACGCTAGAGAAATTAGGTCATTCTGTACAACACACCCCCTATGACCAATCAGTTCCCTCCATTCTGTGAACTAGGTTAGAGAATGCAGGGCGAGTGTGGAAAGAGTCCAGCAAAACTCTTACCCTTTTCTTTTTAATTTTCCATGCAAAAGATATTCATTGTGCTTCATTGTAAAATGCTCCAACATAGACTGAAGCCTTGTATTTGTTGAAAGTGAGCATATATACTACTTAAATTATTTTACATTTTACAGGCTCCATAAGTCCATGACTGTCATAACACTACAAGAATACATCTGAGCAAGGCATTATTAAATCATTAGAAATATGAGTTATTCAAATAGGATATAAAATACACTAATGTTGGGTGTGATTTCATAATACTTAATTTTTGTATTTACACAGTGGGCTTTTTTTTTTAACAAAATGTTTCTGTGTCTGTCTGGATGCTTTTGTTTTGTGTTGGAGTTGGCTCCATGTTTCTAGCATATGAAGATCTGCTATGACCACCAACAGTATGACCACTGAGCTGTATCTCCTTTGTATGGATGATGGCACCAGTTACCCTATAGATACGTTGTTGAATTAGCTTCATAATACAGGCCTTGGGACAAATGTCAACCAATGAGGAAGTTTCCATTAAGTTTTATAGCATAATTTGTGTTGCCGAGAGGATCATTCCAAAAATATTTGATGCCCAGAACCTTCTTGCTTTGAGATGCCGGCACTTAACAGTGCACCACTTTAACTCCAGTGACCTGTTACACCAGTTAAGTGTAAGTTCTGTCTTCAATTCTTTAGTCCACATTACGTTGAAACTAGATACATTGTTGAGTTGCACCACGGAGACGTAAGGTTCATCTTAAATTGTAGGGCGTAACGTCCAGCATTTTTTAATGCATCGTTTGTCACGGTGCTCTCTGTCATGCCTCCTTGTGAACAAATTGACCGCTGAAAAGAACTTCCGGAATCTGCCATTAATTCACAAACAGCAATGATGATCGTAGGCCTTTATTTAAAAGCATCATGATAAGGTGATGACAACAGCTAATCTAAAGCTGGATGTCAAAGAACAGCAGTAACATTGAGTGGTGATATCTTAAACTTTAACATAAGGTAGGCTAATTTAACAGTAGCATACTCTGTTGGCGTAAGGGTGAAATTATCTCCGCTCATGGAAACAACAGTGGGTTTACAAATCAAAGTCATCATACATTTCTGAGGGATTTATCACAGAGAATACTCTATGGACACTAAACAGCTGCCAAAACCCTCTGCACCTCCTCATCCTACAAGTTATACTACCTCTCGAAATGATACACTATGACAACCGGCTTTTATGGAGGCCTTCACACCGACTAGGCTCAGCTGCTGCAACACCTAAAATGTAAGTAGAGCATAAACTCCATTGTAAATTCAAACTTCTGTTTAAACTAGGTCATTGATAAACTTAAGCATAGCTTGTGCACCTTTGCTGACCTTTCTAAGTTCCCAGAATAGTTTTAATAAACTCAATCTTGCCAAGGTAATTGCTCGATATTTGCATACAGATGGTCTCCAAAGTAGCACTAAACTTCAAACATGCAAGAAATGTGTTTAACCATACGCCAATTTGCTCATTAATCACACAACAAGCACCTTTGTGCAGTCATGCAAACCCTCTCAAAGAGTACACAAGTTCATTAAGAAGTGTACTGTGATGTGTGTTCAAATAGAGTGAGACATTTTAGAGCTAATCAAGAATTCCCTTGAGTTAAACAATGACTTCAAAAATCTGAGTTTGCCATTTTTCAATTCAGCATATTTCATATGACTCATGTACCCAATGGCAAGCGTGATTAGAGAGTTGTGTTGAAAACATCCCCCTTATCTGAGGAGCTGTTCTCAAGCCGTCGAGACTTTCTGCTGCAGCTGTTGTCTCACTTCTAACATCTCCCTCCTCCTGCGTCTCAAAGGGGATGATTTCCAGAGGTGTCATTAGCACGTTGTTTTAACAATGTGCCATCTGTCAATTTATGAAAACCTTCCGTCTCCTTCTCTTAATAAAAGCAAGTGATAAAAAAGATAAATTAACCTTAAAAATGTATATTAAAATTAAAGCAACAATATGTTACTTTTCAACCTTTAAAATATAGTCTTAAATGTCTAGCAAAAGTACAATAACTGTTTTTTTTTTGTTTTTTAATTTTGTGCCTTTATTGTAGAGATAAAACAGTCAGAAATCAGGGAGAGAGAGTGGGGAATAACTTGCGGGAAAGGGGCCACGGGTCGGAGTTAAACTTGGTGTGCCCGCTATGAAGACCACAGCTTCCATACATGAGGTGCAGACACCAACATTTTAACAGGGAGCGTTTCTCCCATAATCGAGTAGGCCGATCAGCGTAATGTAACTTCGGGCTTGTGCCGAAGTTACATTACGTGAGATCTGGTACAGCTTCATGGACCTAGTTCACACACAAGCATTATAAATACACCCCAGTTAGGCCCATCTCTGTACTACCAAAGAGGATAAGGTTCACTGAAAAAAAAAATCTCAAAAAAAGAAGTCAGAACTAAAAAAAAACATTTTCAGTGGCCCTTATCCTCTTCCATATTGTACAGTACGAAGTGAGAAGCAGGTGGGGAATCAAAATAATGAGTAGGTTATGTTTTTGTTGTACATTTGCCAGATTATAAAATTACATCATTAACAAAATCTTGAAAGCTGATGACACTTCCATTAGACTTAGCTTGGCTTTGCATCTGTTGCTAATTGGCAAATGATAACATGCTAATAAGTAAAAACTAAGATTGGTATAATTGTAAGCTTTACAGGGACTGCCAAAAACTAGCATGCTAGTCTTGTCATCATGTAAGCTATTAGCATTAAGCTTGCATCCCTGCAGTGCAGAGTAGCCTTGTAAAGCCATTGGCATTGATGTCTACTAAAACTACATAGATGGATGGATAGATTGAAATATTCCCCTCAACTCCTGAATTTGAGGTTTTCTACAGCTGACAAGAAGCAATACACTAAGTGCATGATAAGTTGATTTCTACCTTGTAGCCTTCTTTAAAGTTAAATCAATGCACATTTCAGATGTTCTCCCTATTTCCCTCTCTGCAGAATGACAGTATTTAAACTCTCACCAGCGGCTATATTCCCATGATTGATGCTTATGCCAAAGATGTGATTAACATATTTCTACACACACATACAAACACATTACATACACTGGAGCACTAAAAAAACATGTGCATTTACACCTGCGGCAGACAATATGAATGACATTTCTCAGGCTATAATTCATTGTTATGGTTTCCAGAACCAGCTGACTGGCCCATTTCCAGCAGGCAGGCAAGTCGGCCTGTTTTTATAATAGGATGCTTATCATTATGCAGCAATACCAGGGAAGATAGGCCAAGTTGGAAAATTGTATTTATATAAAAAAGGATAGTGAATAACAACCATATTCTGGTTTAGATTTGTGTGGATATAGTGAATTTTTTTCAATGTCAATGACTCAAGTTGCGACTTGATTACTTGATTATTATCTATTGTCTACTATTATTTGACAAAGATAGACATATGAAGAAAAACACACATACAATACCACATACAAAGGCTCTTATACCAACCCACCAGCACATTATTCCCAGAATGCCACTTCAGCCACACAATGTAAAAAGGCACGAGATATCAAATCACATATTACACCAATAACACTGATAGTATTAGCACTAGTGGTACTACTAGTGGCAATGACAAAGGTTCAGGCAGAAGCCTCATAATGAAGGGGCAGGGAGACATTTAAGAAAACAAAATAATGGGTTTTTAAAGGTACAAAAAGTGCTAATTGTTATTATTTTATCTGAGAAATTATTCACTGTGGTAAAAGCTTGAATTTGGTTTTGCTTGCAATAAGCACTAGTTCAAAGCTACAGAGTGCATTCAGAAGAATATTTAAAAAACTATGTTCCTCAACATTGAGTTGTATAGACTCAGCAGAACTATACAGAACTGTATCATCGGTATAAAGATGGATACTAAAGTCAGTTATAGATGAGACAATGTAAGAGGTACACATCGTTAAAAGAAAAAGACTGGGCTTAATACTGATCCTTGTGGAACACCTTTTGTTCATGGTAAAAACACCAAATCTATATTTCGAGCCCTGACTTGTTTAAATATAGAAAAAAATAATGTATTTTTTGAGGAATGTTGAATTATGTTGCAAAAATTTTAACTTTGAGCCTCTTGTACTCTTATACACTTCTGTCATTATTGGTACACTCTACTCTTACTTTATCTTCTTTGTAACCCTTAAAAGAAAGAAGTTCTGCATCTTGAATACTTCTGCTTAGATATTGAAAGGTTGGCATGTAAAATAGTAACATCTCAGGTTGTGAGATTTCAACTAAGGCACATAAACCCAACACATCATTCTTAGTCCACATTCATCTGCACTTACATGGTTGGCAAATATATGAATCTGTTTTCATCCATATTATTAGAGTTTTATTATACAAGAAGCCTGTTGTCCTTCCCTAAACCTCGTCTCACACCTACTCCTCCTCATCTGCTGCCTGTTCACTGTAGTAGAGAGTACAGACAACAGTCCTGCATGTCTTCCACTCAGCAGTCACTGTCACAGTGATCTGATCCATCTCCCTTGCTGCAGTACAACAGCATCTCAATAAATCAAGGACTTGCATGAATACACACACTGAGCAATTTAGAGCTTATCAAGTAAAGGCAAAGATTGCTCTGGGATAGGCACACAGGAAGTCAGTTACACACTCATGCATGCACACACTCTCTACATTGTTAATTCATAAAACTGAAATTCCCAAGTGGGATTTAAATATTTCATAATATGTAAACATTATCAAAATCTATGAATGTATTTCTTAATTGGTGAGATTGAGAATAATTTTCCAGCCAAGAGACATAGAGGAAGACAAAAGGGTCATGTATACAAATCTGCCAATTCTATATATCCACACGCATAAACTCAAGTTACTTTCTGTGTGGCTTACAATTTCTTTTTTGTGGGAGTCTGAATATTGCATTAGAAATCATGGCTATTCAGAAGGTCATATTCTTTGGCTCAAAACTGATTATATCTTATTGTGGTAGCCTAACCAACTTAAGGCTACTGGTAGCATTATAACAGCAGTGTTGAGTGAGTTATCTACATTTTGATATCTAGGGGCAGTGAGTGTTAGGAAGGGTTTTAAAGGCGTGATTGGACAAGGCAAGGGTCGGCAAAAAAACAAACAACTGATGGGCTGATCAACCTGTCTAATAGTAGGTCCGGCAGATGGGAAAGTTCTCGGTATCACATGCCCTACATCTCAGTTCTCTTAAATGCACCTAACGCAATTCAAAACGCGATTCAAAACTTGCAGCTTTTATTTTGAACGCGAGCTGTGTCTTTTTCCGGTTTTCGACTTCCGCGGTTCAATTTTAATTTGTGCAAGTTGGCTAATGCAACAAGCTGCGCTGAATAGCTTTGCACGTCCTCGCTCAAAGCAACAACAATATAGTCAAAGCGTTAACAAAATTAGGCTGAGTCGGCTGTGAGGGAATGAGTTAACGTGCGTCAACATATTTTTGCATTCGCCAAGTCGGACAATGAAATTAGGCAATACCCCTTAAACTGGCATGTTTCATTATACAACATGAATTACTGCAAATTAATTATACTTCGTACGCGGACCCATTTTAAGCCCTTTTCCATGTGGATAGTGCCTGGGAGAAATTATTGTTTGTTGTGTAGTGGGACTAATTTTAATTAAAAGGCTAAACATATCAGGACAGTGTTGTAAGCTTATGATGTGCCATGCAACTCGTTGAAAAATATTCTCTGTTTCTCAGCGAGAGAATGACAGAGCAGCAACACTAGAGCAATTACAGTACCCTTTGAACATAGATTTATTTGTTTGCATAAGAAAGAAAAATGTATTGTTGAGACGTAAGTGCCTTTCATCACAGAAGAACTAGTGAGTCTAACTGTAATTTGCTTCTTTTTAATAATTTAGTCCCATTTCTCAAAGGCTCAAACTTAAAATCCTTGTTCCATTTCATGGTGTTTGTTTTGCAGATTGCATGGTTGCACAGCTAATGAGCAGTGAGACAAACTACTCTTCACTTTTGTTCCCCCTCGGAGTGGTATTTCTGAATTAATCATCTTTAATTACCAAAAAAGTTTGAACAAAACAAGGTAATATGTTTAAAAAAAAAAAAATTCTCTGCACAACTTCTGATGAAAGGCTGACGTTCCTGCATTGTCAGTATTTAAGTATTGTTCTTGCTTCTTTGTTTCTCTTTTTTCACCTTTGACACATTTACATTTTCTTTCTTTTGGCAAAATGTTTTCTCTGCAAAGCTCTTGTCATGGTCTTTCGTTGACGTTGCATCAGTGTGTTTACAGGGTTTGTGTTGTGTGCTTCTATTTGTGTATATGTGTAGTCATTCTTTTTATATAGCCCCAGATCAATAATATCACATACTCAACTGACAAATGTGCTTTCCAGTGCTGGCCCTCACTTTAGTGCCACCGTGGCATGCCTTGATGTGCTCATGCATGCAGGCTTTCCTACTAACACCTCACAGCAGGGGATAACTGCACTGACCCGTAATGTTACAGTCCTGCCAGCAAACAGGACCAATCTGTGACCTTCTCCTAGCCTAGCCGAGTTTGGACATTTTAAACTGATTGGTTCACCAATTGTGGAAGGAAAGTTTCACCAGACTGAGCTCTGTGTTGTATTTTTCGTAGCCCTCGTGTAACCTCAGACAGGGTGGTTTCAAGATTTGCTTTCATCAAACCGATGACAAGCAAAGCTGTCAGTCTTCCAATAAAGCCACTCAAGTCGAGTTATAAATAAGACTGCTGAGGTAGAGCTGTGAATAAAACCCAAATAGTTCCATACTGCAGTTCTCATAACTATAGTCGCCTTTCAATGATTTGCAAGGGGAAAGCTTTTATAAAAGGCTACAACCAACACTGAATGAGTCATTTGAATAATTAGCCATGAACCATTCACTTGTTTGAAAATGAATCTACGTCTTGATAAAAATAGTGGACAATGTCATTCATTGGTTTATCGACTTTTGAATATTTTTGCCAGTCATGTTGTCTTTTCAGAGCTAGAAGTGACCATATTTGGACAAGCGATTGATGCATGAGAATAATGAGAAGTTAATAATTGGGAGATATCTAAGCTAACCTGTTCTATTTTGTTAGAAGGGAAACTAGCTAGTTAGCCATCTTGAGTTTAGCAGGTGAACATAGATTGGGTGAATAAAAGAGCTGGGTCTCTCTTTTTTTTTTTCCAAGAAAGCCAACAACAATCATGACTCCAACGTATGAGCTTCCACAAATAAGTGAATGCATGAGAAACACTACAAGCACGCTGGGTTTGGTAAGCGTAGACTGTGATACCTAATAATTAGTGCCAACATAGAAATAAAATGATAATATATGTTTTACTAAATGATCTCACAGAATTTGATGGACATTTTTTAAGACATCAAACATATCCAAGAGGTCATCTTTGGTTGCAGCAGTAGTTGAGGTGATTGTGAACTGTTTCCTCTGATGGACCTCTATGAGCAGAGAAAGAGCTAACAATAGAAAGTTCTCGGAGCTGTGTAATTAATGTGTCTTCACTTGAGTGGAACCAGTTAGTCATTGATTATTTATTGTCTCTGGAACCACTATTATATTTGTGACATCTTAATTGTCTTTCCATTCATTTCTACATTTTTCCTTGTTCCTATATAGTCTCCCATCACATTCCATGCTCATTTTTTTCTGTCACTTTCTCTGTTCCTTCCATCCCTTACACATTTCTTCTCCTCCACTGAGCATATCTTCCTTTTCCTTCCTCTTCAGTGGCCTTCAGAACCGATCCATTTCCATCATATCCTGCTTCAGAAAATAATTACCATGTGATGGAAGCCTGAGAGAAAACAGTGTAGGTAGAGAGTGTGAGAAAAGAAGGAGAAAGAGGGAAACACAGGGATGGAGAAAGCATAGATATTGATTGGAATATAGAATCTGAAAATAGAAAGAAGAAAGATTCGAAAGAGAAACAGGAGTGGGAAAACCAACAGACCTTCCCATAGCACGTCGACTCCTCCACTGTGTTCCAGAAACAAATTGATAATCCTCTCCATTAGCAGCAAATGTATAAAGCAAACACACAAAGCTAACCACCATAACCCTCATTTTAGATTGCTCGGCCATGCAGGAGCAATGTTATTTCCTGGTTAATGCTGCCAGGTATTCCTGAAACAAGGAACAATGCTAAATCCCTGTTCGCGAATCACAGCCGCAGGGGCTTAGCACAGCTTGGGTTTCCATCAGATGGTAGCTATACACACACATACACCCTCCCAGGAGTGAATACATTGTCTCGCCAAACACACGCTCAGCCCCCTGATTCCCATTAACCTGAGGGAGGCCCCGCATGGCTGGGTGAGAGAACCCTAATTTGTCATCCTGCCGTGCATGGGTCTTGGAGCTGAAGGTCGTTTAGCAAATAGAGTTCACCTCTAATTACTGCTGGACTTCCCTTAGCATGAGTGTGCATACTGTACATGTAAGTGCATTAGTGGTTTAATTGTGCACCGTTACTGTGTTCCTTCATATGCTGTTCATCAGTTTGCCCCTTCTAAAGGGGACTCAGACTGAACTCATATTACCCAGACATTTTCTCCTACTTTGATAATGCAAATACATTATTCTTCCTGTCTTTATTCTCTATATAACTCCCCATTGTTGCATTTCTGTCTCTACATTGCTCTCCTCTACATTATTCTCTCAAAGACTTCTTCTCTACTTGCCACTGTCTCCTTTATTTTTTCCTTTCTGTCTCTCTTTGTTGTTTGTGCGCAGTACATCTGCTCCAAAACAAGACTTATTGATTATAGAATTATACAAGCTATCAAACAATCATCCGTGCCTTCCTTGTTCCCTTTCTGCTAACCCAGAATCAAATGCCAACAGGTTACTTGTGGGGTAAGAGCTGAATCACCAATAGTGACTCTTCACTCTGCTCAGCAGTTCACAGTTACTTATTCTTTAAGGTTCAGGCTGATGATAAATGAGTCAGATAGATATGGTTCAAAGGTCAGGGTCGGCTGTGGTGCGGCAGCCAGAAATCTTGTGTGGGATTCAATATTCTGCTCGAGGACACGTTAGCATTGCAGAGGCCTGATGACAGAGCGGCTTCAATTTGGATCCTCTATTAGAAGGACAGTGTTTGTCTGAGTAGACCACCAGGCTGTCAAATTTGATAGTGCCTTTTCAGTCAGCATCAAGGCTAACAAAAAAAATGTATCCAACTCCTGGCACTGAAACTCTCATTCACTGCTGTAATTGTCAAATAGCGCTGTTTTTACTAGCTTTAGTTGGTGGAAATAATTCCTTGAGTTTCTCATTCAACTTCAGTCCAGTGTGGAGAGTGTCTGTGACTTTAATTATTCAAAATTCAAACACAAAGTAAAGCAATATTTTCAGCATAAGGTATCTAGGTAAGGAAATTATCTATTTCAGTATTTGTAGATGTAAAATTATTTCATGTTTTACGAGGCTCATTTTATTTTCAGATTGTAGCCATATAACTCCTAAATAAAGACATGAAGTGGTGTTGTATGAGGTAATGAAGCAATCAATGTTACAATATAGATTGCGGTCAGTGCTGCCCCGTTTGGAGATAAAGTCTCACCTAAAATAATACATTACAGTTTAAGTTTTTTCAGTTTAATATTTTAACTGTCACATTGAGAAGATCCTTTCCACAGGCACTACTTTTCTTTTAACCTAACGCTCCCAGTATTCCCACACACAGAGACGCTGCTTGTCAACAGGCAAGGCAGGCAACAGATTGGGGCCCCAGACCAGTAGGAGGCCCCAAAGAAGTGGTTCGAAAATGTGGACATTTTGCAATGATGGTAGGAACCTTTGCAAGGGGGCCCAATCTGACAGCAGTCACTCTCGTTACCCTGTTGAACATTGGTTGGAGGGCCCCCCCAATTGTGCCTTTTGCCTAGGGCCCCAACAAACTCCAGAATTGCCACTGCCCACACAAACTCAAGTGGATATGAATAGAATATACAGAGGAATCATTTAAACAGATAGAGACCAATGGAAAGGCAGAGAGGTTCACTGACATTTCTGACTTTTATAAATACTGTACCTTATATAACCATATGAAAAATATATTTATCTTTATTGAGACTAAAACCGTTGTTTTCCTACCTCTAGGCCAATTGGAGTAATAACTCTTCTCAAGCTCAATCCTGACATTTTGTTATTTTTTAACTTTTGCTACTGTAAGATTTCATAACCTCAATCATAATAGATTTAATATGTCTTTATGAAAATATTTAGATTCAGTAAGATGATGGTGGATGGAAAGATTTCCTTTTTAGAAAGTTTGCAGACTCAATTTAATGTTCATTTAATGAGGGGTCCTACCAAGCCTCTAGAAAACGTTCACCCATTTGCCCAATTTTCTTCCACCTCTCCTCATAACCCATTTCTGTAACCCCAACCAGACTTGACAACACAATGTGGTCTTCTTAACAAGGGTAATATGGTATGGTTGTTGCACATCTGTGGAAGAATATGAATGCTACATTTAGCATTTTACATTTGAATACATTTATTGTTTCTCTTTTGCCCTCTCTCATCCTCTCTCCCTGTTTGTCTTTTACTGCCAGTCAGAACATGTTGTTTCTCAGCATGGCCGACTTTAGGGTTGACATAGGCGTGCAGGCCAGTGGAGGGAGAGATATTATGGGCTTCAGTTGCCAGACTGGCAGCAAATCATCTTTATGAGCGCACAGGAGGGCACAGAGAGGCTCTCTAATGCTGCCTGACTTGTGTTAGAGTAATAACTGAGGCCCATTCAGACCAACAGGCAGGGATCAACTGATTGCTCTGATAGTGACCCATGGTTCAGATGCTCACAGTGGGGAATATGGAAACACTCAGCATGTTTTATTATTTAATATCTCTGTTTATTACCCCATGCCATGCTTCCTTCATCAGTTTCTGTTACAAGTGGTGATATAGGGATTTAAGGATCAGATAACACTCAAATGGATCATTAAATATTGTTGTACACGGAGGAATAATGATGAAATACTTCCAAATCGCTCATTAAATCATATTCCCCACATGTACACTCAGGCAAACATTTGTGTTGAGTTAAACTAGATCATTGTAGTTCTGCCATATTTATGATCTCCTCGAGACAATTTAACACATCATGTGATATCTAAGATGATGTGCGCGTGTGTGTGTTAGCCTCAACATTTGTACCTCTCCTTACAATGTGTTTGTGTATAGACATCTTGATATTTGAGACAGTTATGGATGTTGAGAGATAAAAGGCGCCAGTATTTTAATTAATTAATTTCCTGTAAAATGTCTGCATCTCAGTTAAAAGTCTGAAGATGCCAAGTATACTATTGAACCACATTGAACAGTACTTGGTTCCCACCTAGGGTTCTCAGACCTGACTAACTCTGTGTTTTCTGACCTTTCTTACTAAATGTCATTCTGAAACACACAATCCTTGCATCTGTGTTTCTGTTTGAGCTCCTTTGATACCAATATCCTCTCTAACCAATAAGCCAAATCCCATAATCCCTCTATGGACTGTGCGTGATGGTATTTTAATGGACTCTGAAATTAAAGCCATTCCCACCTGAGGAACCATGGGAAATAATTAATAATCCTCTGCTGTGACAAGCCTTGTATAACAACCTCATTTCTGTGATAGAAAACACAGTGGACCTGTGGTGCATTATTTTATTTTTTGTCATTGTATTTCTTCTTTTCTGACAAAGGAGAATAAATGCAATTTAATAGATGGGAATTGAATTTTAATGGAACAATCCTCCACTGGATTCTCAACAATGGCACACAAAGAACATATCTAAAGATGTACAGAACAGAAGAATATCATACTTTCATTAGAAAGTGTCTGAACAGAAGAACAGAGAACAGTTATGATACAAAAATGTGTTCTAGTTTTTTCTCTCTTGAGTTGCTGATGCCTTTTGTCTATTGCACTCTTATATTATAAGACAAACGTTGTATTGCTCAACGGCATTTGTTGTCACCACTATGTTGATCCACCTCTGAACCAGACTGTATAAAAATAATCACGGCGTGACAGCATCCCCAAAAATAAAGCGAAAACATTTGGAGCTCCCCCTACTGACTGGCTGCAGTTCAGGTCTTAAAGATTGCCTCCTCTTACAGATAGGACATGTCAAACTATAACATCTAAGACACGTCAAACAAAAATCTCAAACAGGATTTCTGTCATTATCATTAGCTCTTATCTGGACATTTGTTTCAGAGCAGCAGTAGGGGGGCCCGGACCCCAGGTTGGGAACCACTGTTCTAGTGAAACAGACCTTTAATTTTAAAGGTCTCATTATTTCCCTTTGATGCTTCCTTGAAAGATTTAATGATTTCCACTAACCTCATTTAGAAAGCAAAATAATTGGTGTCGTTTTTTTCTCTAATAATTTTCTCTCATTATAGAGTCACTGTGTTTCTTTTCTTTTCTCAACATGCTGATCTTTTGAACCCTCCTTGACTCAAAGAATGCGAGTGGAAGTCATTCACAGTCATTGATTGTGTAATGAGCTACTCACTTCGTTAATCAGGTGCTAATTGCATTGAGGTTTCGCGTGTAGATGAAATAAAATCTGTCAAGCAAATTTGCCATGCACTTTCATGTACAGATTTTTCCCTCATGACACCTAGCACATTTATCATCTGAGCCATTTAAGCTTGCAGCATTGTAGCTATTGGCTACACAAGATGGACATAAACTGCACACGCATACACATGCATAAAAACTTCATCTAATTCTCTCTGTCTTTAATTTGCTGTTTTTATCTCTGCCTGCTGTCCCTTGCAGGCATTTTTCTCTCTGCCAATCTGGACCGTTCATTCCTTTTTGCACAATCTCAATACACACACATATACCTGTGCACACATTCAAACACACTACAGTAGCTTTGGAAGGTGGCGTGTATCAGGGAGGGACAGAAGGTTCTGCTTCATGCAGCTCTGAGCAGGACAGTCGTGGTTTAGAGTTCACTGAATCAGGCAGCTGTAACTGATCCGACCTGGCACCAATTGGGCTGATCAAACAGCCAAGCACATGGCCAGAGAGAGACTTAAAAAGCAGAGTGATGAGGTAGTAATGAAGTTGTTGTTTGATATAGAGTGAAGAAGAAAAGCCTTATTCACTGATATGCAAGTTTTATTTGAACTCCTTTCTTAATGACAATTACACAGATTTGCATACAACGTTTTAACCAGAGATTTTGGAAGTGATCGCTCACAGCAACTGCTCCGGTGTCTTTCTATCTCACTGTGTTTCATTGATGAAGTGACACTTGTTTAATCAGTGTTTTGATATGTTGATATCATGTCAAACCATTATTTATTCCCCAAAGGACATTGAGGTTTCCCTCATTTCTGATGCCATCAAGGTTACAAGCACATTTAAAACAAGGAAAAAAACACTGATAATCAATTCCTAAAACAATTGAGATCAATTTTATACACTTACAATTCGCAACACAAAGTGGCTAGAAACCAAAATCCAAGAGAAGGATGAACTGCACTCTTTAGAGTTAGCTGGAGGGTATTTGTGAGCAGGTAATATTAGGTCTGTTTATTTGTGTTATTTGTGCAAAATTGTAAAAGAGAAAACCTTTTCAACAACTTATTCATATTAAATCATCATATTCAGTTTAGTTCTCTTGTATTTTCAATATTTGAACATGTTGGAAATCTAATGGCCTGACTTTGTGTGTAACGTTCCCATGCTGTTTTTGCCACCACTACAGCCTAACCTTGCAATATCACAACACAGACTGGAAAAGCTCGAAACACAAATTGAATGTTTTTCTCCATTATAACTAAAAGGGTTCATGGTCGAGAAATCGTGTAGATTACATAAAAATTATTCAAGACATTTTACTATATTTCTTGACAAATCCAATAAATCAAAATCGGGAGATGAGCTATGAGAAAAGTTTGCAGGTTGTGTTAATTCATGTTCTGATTGCTAGAACTCGAAACAAATTTACAATCCAAAAACATTGTGAGGATTAACTATAGGACTATATTTATGTGGTAATTAAGAGATAAACATGTACACTACAATTTAGTTATAAATGTAGGAAGACGTCATGCCATGCAACAGCTTATACAAACTGTTGTTTCCCTCCCATTTGAAGCAACACTGCAATTATTGCATGTACACATGACCAAATCTAATTGAATGCAACCTTGGCAATCACATCAGTCAGTAAAACCAGCTCAACAAGGACTAAGTGACCGCAATGGACCTGTCACTTTTCATTGGCCATGACTGTAATTTGTAACGTCACGTCTATTTGTAAGAACCAGTCTTATCCCTCGAAAACCCTTTTTCTCCCATTTTTAAAACATGTGTGTATCGATCTGCCCAACATTTCTTTCCACAACTGACTCAAAAGCGATCAGAGGAGTCCGACCAGGGGGAATCCTGTCACCACAGACCACCCATAAACTAGCCCGAAGCTCCATGAATTACCAGTGACACTGACAATCAGTCATCTTGAGCAGCTCTTTAATTATCACGATGAATAATAGATGAACTTATTCAGCAGGCCCAGGAGGGGTTTATTGAGCTGGCCAGGCTAACTGAGTGTTAGACTGAGGAGGGTCCATGGCCGGATGACTGGACAAACTAAAATAGTGTTGGCCAATGTTTGGTACAACTGGTACAAACTGACTGCAAGGACTTGATTGAAGAGAGGAAGCCACTGCCTCATGATGACAGGACTTTTGAGAGCTCTGTTTCCACTGAAGTATCATGTAAATCATGTAAATTAAAATGATATTCTTCCAGCTGTCACTCTGGTGAAAAGTGGCTTTGAGTGTTCTTAAATGTCTGTCGAAACCAAATGTTCGGTGTGAAATATTAATCCAACATAGCAAAACAACTCACAAAGCACTAACTGAGGGTTGTAATGGTTTGTGTATTTGAATGCAACACAGCTTGAGTGTACGTTTTTTTGTCTTCAGACAGCATTAAATATGGCCAACATTAGTTAACAACGAGGCACAAAATAAGCTTGTCAAGCATTGATGTTGTTTCAGTTTTTCTTGTGTTGGTGAGGCTTACCAGACAGCTCTAGCAAAGAGATGGCATGCCTGAGGGTGTCTTTGGGTAGTTGGAGAGTGGTCGAGGAAAGGCAGAGGATGGGGTGCTTGAAAGAGAAATGAGCCAGACTGAAAGTGTATTGACTAAATGAGCAGCATGAGAATAATCTATGTTGTTGTTTTATAAAAGATCTCCAAATAAGGAGGATAAAATTACTATCACACACCCTAAAATATAAACCAACAAAACAGATTTAAAAAAGGTGGATAAACGGGGGGGGGGGGGGGGTGAAAACGCATACTAGTTAAAGAAAAGATAGAGAATATAATAACAAGGTTGCTCACCCCAAGGCTAAGTTAGAGGGAATCCACGCACACACTCTTTATATATTTTCCAAACAGAGAGAGAGAGAGATATGGGGGGGGGGGAGCAACTCATCTTCCCCTCAGAGCTCAGCTGAAAAACAACTCATTTAGAGACCAACAGTAAAACGCTGAACATTTCCTTTAAAAAAAAAAAAGAGCATGGAAAGACTGTCTTCCTCATAGAAAAGCTTACTTCTTTTTATAAGTGTAATTCAATTTCCCTCTGGGTTACTGTGTGAAAAAAAGCAAACTTGAGTGGGCTTCAACTGTGGCCCAGACGATTGCCATCCCTTCATCCTTCTGTAGTGGCTGCCACATTTGTGAAGAATGACAAGGGTCTCACTTTATCTAGTTTTGTTCATTCTAGGCTTCCATAGGAACTTGGCAGTAAAACTTGATAGAAGAGCTATCTGGTCTCAACATAGGCTAATTAGGTGTAATTTGAGGTCTAAAACCCACAGCCATTTTTGATAGTGCTCATTAGTTTTTTTCTTCTCTGAAATAATCATGATGTTCATGTCATGTCATGTCTATGTTCAGTGCAACTCACCAAATGACATTGTGTGTACTCCTGAGTTTTTAAAACTGTGCTGAATGCATGTCTTTCACCGAAAACTATATGCTGTATAATCCAGTGTGATTAACATCAAAAAGTTTTACTCAAGAAGTTGTCTTCTTTGTTTTTTATATATTGTATATTACCACATTTCTTGACACGCACCAACATATTTTCCTCAGGGAAACGGTGTGGAACCTTTGGCAGTAGAGTGAACATTTCCCATCGGTGTCTGTTTGCATCCTTCTATTTGTGAAAACGGGACCACACTGATACTGTAGAACACACTTTTAAAAAAAATGCATTCTTTATAGATTAAAATTGTAGCACCTGACCTGTTGAAGTGTCCATAATTATCTCATGTCATTCTATGAGTCATGCATATTCTGTGTTTTTTTGTGTGTCGCCAAATGCTCTTGTAGGACCACCATCTGTACTGCCAATTAATGAGGCCTTCTCTGCGCTGCGAAACATCTGTTAACTTGTGTCCTATACCACTTTGTGAAGCCCACCAGGGACCTGCTGTCATGCAATCCCAGGTGTGCAGGACAACACGCATATATCTGCTTTTCAATTAGTGAAGTGCTTGTAAAGTGTTTTCTAAACTCTTTACTGTGACCCTGTGAAAAACTGTTGCCTTAATTCCTGTTTGAAAGCATTTTTTTTTTTTAATTGTATCGCAATCGCTTTTAATGGTTTGTTGACCAACAGTCTTAATAGGATTTTATTGAATGCATTTATGAGGTGCCAAATGTGCCTTCTGCCAGCAAAATCACCTACTTATGTTCCAACCTTCATGTCCTCCTGTAGATGAAAACCTCTGCTAGACTAATGAAGATTCTCAAACAGAAATAAATGAGATTGATACATTTTACATAAGGCTTTCTACAGCAGCAAACACAATTTAGTGAAAGACCCTCTCTGCTCCAGTCTGCTCCAGATTGAGCGAAACAGGAATGTATACCAAATGGAATAGTCCGGTTAGGCTACCGGCCACACCAGAGAGAGGCATGCACAGACGGAGAGTCGCCCACTCACTGGCAGTTTGAAAAGTCAGACTGTATCTCTATGCAGCTGTCGGCACTTTTGACAGCTTCCACAGTGTTCATGACTTGAGTCTAGAAAAAAAAAAGCCGTCGAGTCCCCAAACTTCAGTGTTCAGTCTTGTTGTGAGGGCAGACTTGACAGCACCACACCACAACTCTCCATAGGTGTTAAAAAAAAACAGAGTTGTGTGTATTTTTATCGCTGTCTGCTGGGCAGTCTGGTCAAGAACACTGAATATTCTTACTGTCTGACTGACTTACTGGCCCTATTGTTAAAAATGGCCACCAGGGTTTAAAGTAGTCTGCATCAAAAGTTCCTCCAACTTCATTCTCTCTCGATTTTTGAAATATGAATTATGTAAGGCCTTTGGGCTAAGTGCTTCAATCAAATTATATTATTATTTGTATAAAAAAATACGAAATAGTGATCTCATAAAACTTAAAATATAGAGCATGTCTACATTATTACCGACCATTAATCCACCAATTAGGAAGCAATTGGCAACATGGGTGAGGCAAAACTGAGCAGAACCAGACTCATTGGTAGGCAGCCATCTGCCTTGACTGGATTGATCTGACAAAGTCAGGATTCTTTTTCTCTGTGGAAAATGATGCACATGTCCATTGAAGGAGTTTGTCCCTCGCTGTTTTCATGTGTCAGTATGCCTCACCCTGGATGGCAACATTTAGTTTTATGGCTGAAATCTGTGATTTTATGCCAACTGACATTTAGGATGTCATAAATGTCTCCCCTCTAACTGTGTCCAGTTCCCTTCAGCTCCAGAGATGTGGCAGAGATGTGAAGCCCTTTGAACACGCAGGCCAAACCCCGTCTATCCATGGCTCTGGTCCCAAATGGTGGCAGCCAGCTAACACATCTCTTGGTTGCTATTTTTCCACATCCCAGGTTATTTACCTCGCTGGAAATGTCACAAAGAAGGCTTTGGTAGGAAGCCATCTCCCTTCTGCTCTCACCACCTATCTTCTCCCTCACTTGCTTATTTTATTTCACCTTATCTATCTCACTCTTCCAGCCTTCTTACTGCCCATTCATGTTTCTCCTCTCATATCACACCATCATGCGTAAAACTATATCCACCTCTCTCTCTCTCTCTCTCTCCAGGGAATAGGCTGACATTTGTACTTGGATATTGAAGTCATTTGCTTGTGCTAAAGTTGTTAAACATACAGAACCTTACTTTTCACTTGACACACGGGCAAATATCAACATCTGCAATCTCACATTATGACCAAAAGGGCTGCATCCATGAATATGTTTTACCTTTTTCACAAACCAGGGACACTGAGCTGTCCTGCACATGCTTACATGCATCTTTTGTATGGGTTTGTATAAGGGAACATGTGGTGCTTCAATTAATTGTTTCATTGATTTTCTTAAATAACCCATTTTAATATTACAGAGGATAAGTATGTGTGCTGCACCAGGTGGCTTTGTGATGCATCAGTGAATTATTGATGGCTTTGATTGTAGATCTCTTTTAAAGATGAACTTGAATCAAAAAGGCAGTCCCCTAGTGGGAAAATTATACAGCATGTACCTTTGTGGGGAAGCTGGGCAATGAACTTTCATCAAAGAAGTAAATCACTTCAGTCTATCTATTGTGTTGGTAAAGGGGCATTCATTTTAAGATGCTTTAAAATGAGACAACACAATGTCTGATTTATAACCAGTACTTTCAAGCCTGTAGAATAACTGAAATGAAATTTTGAACGTAGGCCTTGAGTTGAAAAAATACATTCGCTGACAGTGGCAGCTGATCATATAAAATAGACTTCCAAAGCAACAAAAGAGGCTGAATTGTTCTTCCGCGGCATGTCACAATATGCCCGCTTCAATGCAACAACAATAAATATAGCATGTCACTTCTTTGTCTTTGGTTCTTTATTGTCATCCGTCATCAAGACCAGACCACACAGATTAGAAATATCCAGAAAATGTTTTGTTGATGTGGCCATAATTAAAATTCAGTTCAAAGGAGCTTGAGTGCTTGGAAACCTGCTTCAATGAAACTTTGCATTATATACAGTGATACCAGTTTGAATGAAAAAGCCTCTTAGTGCATTTATTGATAACTGTAAATTGTCTCCAAAAAGCTGCTGAGCAATTCAGTTGAGTGTGTTTGAATTACTGAGCTCCTGACCTCCTCTTTAATGTCAGATACATCAAAGTTACAATCCAGCTTTTATATAGCTGTATTCAAACTGCACACTCAGTTCAAACATTTTATGAAGTCCTTTATTGAATTTTAGGTGAAACTGTTAAATGTCACTGGCTAGAAATAAGTTTAATTTTTCATGACGTAAAAGTAAATTAGCTCTATTTGTCACTGCTCTACATATGATTTCAATCAGCATGCAACACATCTATGCCCTGAAGTGCAATTTACCACAGAGAGGCCTGTAGAAATATAATTTGAATCTTAAAAATATGCTGCACATTGCAAAGAGATAATGCGGAGACTCAAGACTGAAGCAGCACGGACGAGTGTGAAAGAGTGATGAGCAGCTGAACTGGACCCATTAAACTGTCAGATGTGCGTGAACTGTTTCAGATTAGCTTCTGTTAACAAAAGTTAGCTTTTTTTAAAGGGGAGCTTAAGCAAGTCGCTCGAGCCACAGAATTTTCTCCACTCCTTTAATGCTTTTATATTCAATCTCTAAACTCCCATTCAATTCTATTCACTATATCTTTTCTTGCCTTTTTTAGCAGTTGAATGTGCGTGCGTGTGTTTGTGTGTGTGTGTGTGTGTGTGTGTGTGGGTGTGACCAACAAAGCATGCTCATGGTCAGTTGGAATACATCATTGGGATACTAAAGATACTCTTGAGAAGGGAGCTGCATTGTGTGTGCACGTGTTTGTGAATGAATAATGGCAGCCTAGATATGACTGCATCAATTTCTGTGCGTGTGTCTTACTGCAGATCAATATACACTGTGTGTGTGTGTGTGTGTGTGTGTGTGTGTGTGTGTGTGTGTGCGTGCGTGCGTGCGTGCGTGCGTGCGTGCGTGTGTGTGTGGGGGGGGGTTGTTTTTCTCTTTCTTGGGTTGCACATCTTTCCCCCAATGAGCTCCTCTTGTCTTGGGAACTCCAATACTCCCTCTATAGTCCTCTTCTGCTTCGCTGTGGGAGCGTTTGGATTGGGAATGTTTAACCCCGTCTTCCATCCCTCATGCCAGGGAAATTATGACCAATGTCAGACCAATGTCTGCCTGCGCAATGGATGACAACTCATCTTCAAGAGATGAAGGGTAGAGAAACCCTGTATTTCACAGTGTATATCATGTTTTATCATAACAGTACTGTAAACCTGTGAGTGCACCTAATGCATGCTAATGGAGTTTACTACAACACCAGTGCAAGGTCAATGTGCCTGCAACCTTATTACTTTGTGTGTGTTTGGGGAGTTTGTGTGTCAGTGTGTGTATATCCCCTCAAACCAGGCAATGGTGTAAAATATGGACCTTGCCTATATGGGAGGAGGCGGCAGAATATTTTCTCTTTACACATTTTTGCACAAACATACTGTACATTATCAGGCATAATTATCATTATCATTATTCTCTGGGTGTCCACATGTGACATAAGGCAAAAAAGTCAACAGACCAACAAAGTAACACAGCTTCACCCACAGTGAGTGAACTGCACATGTGCACAGAGGCACAAACAATACTCCTCCTTCTAAATCTGACTCTACCCAACTCACACACACACACACACACACACACACACACACACACACACACACACATGCTGGGGTATGACAGAGAGCTATTGACTGCCTCTACCTGGCCTGACAGACCATTCACAATTTCTCCCTGCGTGAAACCTAATGTACTGAGAGAACTGAGAGGGCTTGTGTGTGTGTGTGTGTGTGGGTGTGTGTGTGTGTGTGTGTGTGTGTGTGTGTGTGTGTGTCAGGAAAATGTATTGCTTTATTTCTGCCAGGTGATTTTTGCTGCTTTTGAGTGTCTCAAACACTTACTGCCATAGTCACTTTTTTTGAGTGCAAAAAACTGAGTTTACACTGCAGTCAGGTTGGCCAGCGCTGGTATTTTGATCGTTTTCTTTGACTGGTTTAAGACATTGGTCCATTGGAAGTTGTATTTAGACCCACATCTGTATGACTATATTAATGTGTAATGGGGGATGGCCATTGTTAAGTTGTTGTATTTACATTACAATGTTAATTATGTTAATTATAATGTTTTTTTTAACCTTCCTTAGTCAAAAATCCTCCCCTGGCTTCTTCTGTATGAATGTAGCCTAAAATGCATGATCCTGGGAGCTTTTTCTTTTTTTAAAGATCATTTTCTTGGGGGGCTTTTTATGTATCTCGTCGAGGCCGAGGTGCTTGTCATGGTGTAGTCGAAGCTTGATCCAATAGCAACTAGACTTGGTTGAGGATCGTGAAGATGTTTCACCTCTCCGCCAAAAAGTCTCCTTCAGTTCATAGAACTGATTCAGATCCAGAACTGAAGAGGGAGAGGAGAGGTGAAACGTCTATAAGAACCTTCAACCAAGTCCAGTTGCCTTTGGCTCAAGCTTAGAATTTACCACGATCAGGATTACTGACAATTTACACAAAGACGTTATCATGCTGTATGTTTTAGGATGTACCTAAAGGTTGCAAATTCTAGGCTGACTTACTCTCCCTCAACCTCAAGTTATACATGTTTCCTCTCCTGTGAGCGACTATCTTGTAGAAACCGTGTAAAAATGACTATATTTAAAGCTGAGAGTACTTGAATCCAGTGTCGGAGATGTTCAGTGTTTTTTACTCACGTATTGACATTCAATATACTTGTGATTTAGAAGTACTGTGAACTACTTGAACTACTCCATTGAAATAGTTAGATAAGTGTATGTTGAGCATGCATGTTCTATTTTATCGTAAAATACGCTAACATTAACTTTTTTTCTTCCCTCCTCCGTCTTCATTTCCAATTTTCTCTCCCTCTTTCTGACTATTTGTCCCTGATCCTGTCTTATTTTTTCTTTCTTTCTTCTGCCTCCCCTCTCCACAGAGAAGTGCGATGAAGCTCTGGCCTCTCCTCTTCCTCACACAGCCTTCACCAGCTCGTCCGTCTTCTCCAACGGATACGCACCTGGGTATGCCAAACTCAACAGGAGAGGAGGTAAGCAAAACATGCAAAGACGTACACCTCAAAAGCCTTCTTATGAAACACATGAACGATAGAACAAAGAGGAAAGTAAATATTTAATTGAGGCATATGTACTTACATCCTTATGGATGATTTTAAAGATTACACAAGCCCTCAGAGAGTCACAGACAGCTGCTCTCCTCTTCCTCCTTTTTCTCTTTATACTCTCTTTTTCCTTTTACCTCTTCTATTCATCCCCACTTTCTTTCTTTCTCTCTCACCCTCCCTCAGCTCCACTCATTATCTCAATGACTCAGACTCGAGCTAATTTCCACATCAGTCCACAGCAGGGAGAGAGAGATAGGGCCAGACAATTACACCCCTCTATGTTTACACAATTAATAATTCAATTGTTACCATCTAATATAGTCACACTAAAGCTGAGACAACAGCACTCAGAGCTGACAAATAGAGAAAAGGTAATCTGCTGTGCTTAATCATAACAAATAGAATTATTACTGAGAGAGAGGACAGGACTGTTCATCCTTTAACAAAGACACACACACAAGATAAACTATATATAGCTTTCTTTTATTCAGTCTCCTTAAGGATGGTGGTCCACATGTAGGGAATTAAAAATGGTTAAAGCATAGAACTCATTTTACTTTGACATCGATTTATCTTTGTAGGTTTACTGCACAACAACAACACAGTTAAAAATGCACATAAACAAATTCTAAATATGTCATTTAATCATGCGTCTTATTTTTGAAAAAACCTCTGTACTCAACTTTAACAAGAAGAACTTCAATATAGTACTCTCTTCTCAAAAGATCGTTGAAGAAAATCATTTCAATTAGTGTCTACTAAAAGTGTGAATTTGTTCTCCCCTTGGAAGCAGCCTCTATCACCTAAAGGAAAAAATACCTAGATGTACACCCAGACTAAATGACTTGGGGAGGTGGAGTGTGTTGTATTCATTTATTCAACTGTTCCCTATAGTTATGTTACAAATACAAATGTTGAGGGTTTCAGTGCTATGTGTGAAGACAAAATAATTCATATTTTTGTAGTGGGAGGTGTGATTATTAGATGGTTATTCGATATTATTTACAAGGTAACATCCCAACAGAGATCAGGTCGGGAAAACTTCCTTTGGGATTATTTGTGACTCCAACAGAAGTGTGCTTTTTGGACTTCTTTTGTTTGGGGATGAATAAGTGTATTTGAACTCCAGGCTGTTACACTGTAAAATATGGAAAAGAAGAAAGGGTTGAATACTAATACAGGGCATCGGAGCGAAGGGCTCGCACTCGCACTCAACACACACACATTCACAGAGTCTTCCATGCCCACGCAGTTATATTATAAGGAGGGGTCCCTCCAAGCAGCAACATTTGGCAGTCAAATGTGCCATCAGTAAGCTAATCTCCCAGAGCAGTGAAGGAGGGGAGGCACAAAATCAATGGGACACAGCGATCATATTAGGCTGTGTGTAAATTCTGGCCCCTGGTACAAACCCTGTGTACCTCTGACTACTGACACATCCACTGTTCTACATCCATATACATGTGTGTAAACCTAATTGTGCGTTTAATTTGGCTAAAAGTTTGTCAAATAGTTTTTCCTTGAATGTTCATTTAAGAAGAGAGAGAGAGCTGAAGGGCAAATGTGCTGCAATGGCAAAAAAAGTAATACTTTCGGAGGAACGAGCTGCAAATTGAGAATCAATGTGAATCCAAGAAGAGATACAAAAGTTCAAAAGAACTGCGAAAACTTAAATATGGTGCAAACAATGCTGAAATAATGCATGCATTATCACAGGGGGAAAAAAGGCCTGCAAAGCCAGTCTCTCAGAGATTGAAAATACTTATATGATGCGTTCAAAAATGTACAGACTCAGAAAATAAATGCAAGAGAAAAGCAGTGCATGTCATCATGACAGATGATCTCCAGGTTGGAGAGAGTGAGAGAGAATGACGTCACACAATAATCACACAAAAATAACCCTGCTTTTGGTGAAACTTGATACAAATTTGTTGAGATGGTTTCTGCGAGACAGAAGTTATGCTAAATGATTGATGAGATTTAGCATAACTTTTCTGGGTCTGTTCATATTTCTCTTTACTTTGTCCATGTGTTTGCTGTTGATGCATTTGGTTGGCAGCCTGTTTTCTTTTGAAACACAATTCCTTGTATCTTCTTTGGACATTTGTATAGGTTTTTGATGTTGCATGGTTCTGAATTTGCAGCCCATTCTGCCTCTGGGTTTTGAAGACAGCATAGAAAGCAAAGGCTCGGACACTTTGTCTCTGTGCCTCCTGCACTTCTCTGCATCAGTCTGCTAATATCTCACTCTCAATGTTCTATTCACTCTTGTTCTTTTTCACATTTCTGTACCTCCTGTTCTCTCTATTTTGGTCTTCTTTCTTCATCATCAACTCAATCTCATCCCTTTTCTCTTTCCTTTTCATTTCAATGGTCATGATTGTCTCACAGTCACTCTTCTCTCACTACGTTTCTATTTCACATGTTAAAAGAACAATATTCAAAAGAAATTAGGGTTACTGCATGTTAAATGTGGTGGGTATGTTCCTCCAAGCGGGAAGCTCAGGTTTAAATCCAGGCTGTGGCTTCTTTTCCGCATGTCGTTCCCCACTCTCTCTCTCTCCTGATTTCTGACTCTATCCACTGTCCTATCTCTAAAAATAAAGGCATAAAAAGCCCCAGAATAAATCAATAATCATCACCGTTTTATGTTTAAAACCCTGCACCATTCAATGGATGAGTTGGACAGAGATAAGAATTAATTAACTGTAGAGACGGTTCTTTTCTTTAAATACAAAACCTTTCATGTCTTAACCACCTGCAATCACTGTGTCAACAACACAAATGACTGACCCATTTTTAACATACAAAATAGTGACAGCCCGATGCTAAATGTGTTATATATAGTTATTGTATATAGTTGAAGGCCCCTCAGTGACATATTGTAAAGGAGAAATATACCATACTAGAATTATCATGATACTTTGACACTTCTTAGCAGCCACTGGAGTGTTTGGCCATAAAGACAGAATCATGTGTAGAGAAGGCTTGGAAAGCTCTGCTCTAACTTTTTAACAAAAGAGTGATGAGCTCCAAATAGGTTTTTTCAGCTGTCACATAGAAAGCACCTGAGCTGTGATCTGTAGCTCACACGGGTCCGTGTTCCGTCAGTTGAAGACACATGCCCTGTGGATACAGGTGAAAATAGAAGAGGCATGGAGAGGGTGGAGGCAAAAGAGAGAGAGGAGGTGGGAGACACAGAGAGGGTAAAAGAGTGTTGGATCACACTGGGAACAGACCGAAGAGAAGGAATACTGAGCTGTGATTGGAAGCAACTGATGAGTCATGTACTGTCAATTAATTTAAAGCCTATTATAAGTATTGTATTGATGTGAAAGCTTAAGTGATGACAAAAAAAACAGATCAGATTTCAAGATGGATGCATTAACTTCCTCTGCCAACAAGAAAATCATACTCTGAGTATTTCTATTTAGCTGTCATTCTTGGAAAACTTCAGAAATGATTTGTGCACACAGAAGAATGATGAATACCTTTGTGAAGAAAGAAGGCAAGGGATTGGTGAAATGTGTGTGTGTTTCACATACACTGTACATGTGAGCGTGTGCATCATTTCAAATATGTGGCCACTTATCTTTATAATCCATTTTCTTTTCTCCTCGTCCCTTCTCTCTCGTCTCTTTCGTCCCTCGATCACATCCTTGACTTCTCCCGTTCTCCCTCTCGATCTTCTTTTCTTACACCCTCGGTCCCATTCTCCATTTTCTCGGCTTGTCCCCTTTTTCTTTTCTTCCCAGACCTCATTATCCATTTTTCCTCTCTCGCATTCTCAGTCTGACGCATACTGTACTTTTCCCAAGTTTTAAAAAGTTTTAAAAGTTTGACTGTAACCCTTTCTTTTCAAACACAGGATGTCACAGAACTGCAGCAAAACTCTTCTCCGACTTCCTGCACAATTAGTCACATCCGTCCTCTCCTTTCACGCATTTCTTTCACTTTGTCATCTGGCAAAAAAAAGTTCTTTGATGTACAGTACATAGCTGTTCCACTCCATCGTTAATGGCGGTCCGCTCCTAATTAAATCACTCCGTCTCCCTCTGCTCCCTTTGCTCCATGACAGATAGATGAAGTAGCAGAGGGCTAACCAGCTGTTTTCCCTCCATGTCATTTTTTCTGGCGACCTTGCATCTTAACAAAGACGTCTCATTTTCTCTACATGTGATTTGCAGACTATGAGAAACACATTCTCACATGGTCTCTCGGGTGCATAAAGGAGTGTGTTAAAACCGCTAATGTGCTGAGAGAAATGTTGTTATTTAAACCCACTCACCCACACGTGTTCCCACACTGTTAGTAAGACAGAGGAGAGACATTCTTCTCGTTATGTTCTTTGCTTTGACACTGTCACTTTTGTTTGTGTGTCATGCCTGTCACCAGCTTCTCACCACTTGTCCAAAAACCACTCTGTGCCTTCATTACTTACTCTCAAAACTCTGATATTCCCATTGTGTTTGAGAACTATTTTTCCTTGTTTTTTGTCTCTCACACACACTTGTCTTGCCCACATTTTCTTTCTGCTGTGTCTACTCTATTCCTCTCGTCTGAGAGTAACTATCAGTACTGTAAAAGCCATTTACCCATTCAAGCAGTTCTATTAAATCACATATTTTTCACTTCCCTGCTGTGCTGCAACAGATAAAACCTCATATTGCATCACAAACATACACAGATGTTTACTCTCCACTCTTCCGTTTTTTTACTTTCTTTATATTCTACATACATACTGCACTGTATGTATTTATGTTTCCACGCTCACACCCCAAGGAGCTATGGACAGCCCTGTGACATGTCCAATAAGTTGAGCTCTGATCATCTGTATCTGTGAAAAACAACAAAGAGGTCGTGAGTCGACTTCACAGCCCAGTTAGAGACGAGCAGAGCAGAGGGAAAAAACGGTGCTTGGACTTGCTGATTTCAAGTTCAAAGCCACCAAAGGGAGCTTTTATATCTTTGCTTGCGGTCTGGTCAAATAACACATGTCTGAATTGAGATGTGATACAAGAAAAATAGCTACACATTGCAGTAGTTGACAGTTTCAAAAGACAACCATTTTTGGGAATGGTTTCTAGAGGCACTCCAAGGTTTAATTTTCTCTCCTTTGAGTTCCCTCTGTCTTTCCTTAGTCAGCACTTTTCTGCTGATATATCTTTCTGTGACTTGCACAATCCCAGGATCACTTTTTTGTGACAACTTTTTTTTTTAATGTAAAGATGGACTAGTATAGTGAGTATAATCCATACCCTTATAACATTCATTGTTTCCAAGATTAGAGAAGCAGAGATAAATATCAGGCAAGGCAATCTCTTAGTTTCACCTCGTTTGCTAATGTTAGCTTGGACCATTGTGAAGCAGCAGGGTTAGAGAAGATCAGCATGTTCTAGTTGACTTGAGATTTTTTATAAAGACACATTATAGTAGCATGTCTTCAGTCAACTAGAACTGGCTGATCCTCTCTCCCCTGCTGCATCACAATGGTCCAAGCTAACAGGTCACAGGTGGCTGGAGCTGATCCCAGCTGTCATTGGTCGAGAGGCGTGGTACACCCGGGACTGGTCGCCAGTCAATCACAGGGCTGATATAGAGACACACAACCAGCCACACTCACATTCACACCTACGGGCAAATTAAAGTCAACAATTAACCTAACAAGCATGTATTTGGACTTTGGGAGAAAGCCGGAGCACCCATAGAGAACCCACAAATCCACAGGGAGAACATGCAAACTCAACATAAAAAGGCTCCAGTGCCAGACCCTAGATGTCCAATTATAATCAAACATTCAACAAAGCTGCATGGATGATGGTAAATATATTGACATACACTCTTAAAAATACACATACACATACATTAAATATGTATTTGCCCACAATCAGCACTGGTATCTGTACAATGCTACTACAACACATACTTCTAGATGTGCTTCCTGTGCTACAATGCAGCGTTATCTGTCTCATCACAGAACTTGTTTTGCTGGTCTGGAGAAACTGCCAGCCACCTTTTTTGGCCTTGGTCAGCCTCTTTTATCTCAGAAAGAACCTGTCTTTGTGAATTCCTTTGAACCAGCACTGACCCGTGAAGGGCAACCACACAAGGACAATTTCCCAGAGGCAGCTTTGAGGTAGCAGATTAATCTGATTTCAAACATGTGGGGAAAAAAATGGCAGCATCAATGTGGTCACAGAAACGTGTCTGAATTCAAATGCATTAAAAGGATGTACTGTAGTGAAACCATACAAGATACAGTTCTCGACAAAAAGATTCAAAGAAGTTGCAGAATGGGCTGATAATACTGCTCAGGTATCATCAATACATGTGAATTTCCCCAGTGTGAAAAAATCTGATTGGATTTTTAATGGTCATGAAAAGATTTTCGATCTGTTTAACTGTAGCTGTTATGAACTAATCAGTTATTTTGTAGCAATTTTTATGTGTTCAGTCAATTAAACGAAAGAAACTCATGAAGCAGAGTTGCCTCTTTAAAACGCTTTTGCTGCCGACCAACAGTAAAAACTTTAAAGTTTTCAATTAGGGTCTGACTCTAACTCCCTTTTGTATGGTTGCTGGGAAGTGACAAACATTACAAAATGTGAAACTCTTTTACAAAGCTTGAGACAAATTTCCATTTTGTAAAACATTTTTACATTTAATAAAACACAATTACATAATCAAAACACTTTTACCAGTCCCGAAACAAATTTAAAATCAATCAAATCTTGCCAGAAAAGGAATGTACCAAACGCCACAAGTGATCCGGAAGTGATTTAGTGAGCGGTCAATTTGTGTGTTTTGGCGGAAAGACCCTATGTGACTAAATTATGTTTTGTCTGATTAGTGGAAACCACTACACAGTTGATTTTTCTCCCTTGTGCTAGGGACATTTACACAACAGAACTTCTGTGACCCTGATGAAGATAATTTTACATCATATGAAGAGAAACAGGCAAAGCTAACTTCTTACCCTTTGTTCTCTTTATAAAAAATACATAACAATTGAAGAATTGTTTTTTTCTTTTCAACCTGAATGCTCCAACAATTCTCCTACACTCTACCTGCTTAACTTGTGCACTCTAAGGGGCTGGCTACACGACAAAATCTACAGGACCAATTCCTTTTACCGACCCAGTCACCAAACATTTACGAAGTTAAAACAGTAAATATCTTGTTCTTTTTCGAAAATCACATTAAGGTACTAAAAATGTAACGGAATGATAAGATAGCTAGAAAACATTTCCGCACCATCCTTTTCAAGAAGGGCCCGACCCAAAAGGGATTTTTGGGGCCGATACCATTATCGATAATAGGAAGGGAAAAAATCTGATACAAATACAGTGTTTCCCACACATAGACAATACTTGGGCGGGCCACCCAGGTAGATTTATGGCCGCCTGAGTATATTTCCAACCTGTTTTTATTTATTTTTTCATTCATTTAAAACATTGCTGCGAACGGGGGAGAGAGAGCTAGGAGTTTTGCTGCACAGAGCCATGCGTGCGAGCCTGCACTCACTCGCGGGCCCATGGCTCTGTGCAGCAAAACTCCTATCTCGACTCCTGCGAGGAGACGGGGGAGACAGGAAACAAAAGAACGAAAGCACATCAGCTTCAGAGAAAGAGAGAAAAGGTCCGCTGTCTGCACCCCTCTTTCTAAATGCACCTTGCGCCAATCAAAACTGAAGCATGGCTTCGTTTTAAAAATGTTAATATACAGCTGCTTGCTGCTGATGCTGTGCTAAACTTCTATAAATAACGGAATATCAAGTGGAACTTTTCAAAACGCGAGGCATACGTCCTGGTGTTTGTGTCTGTGTGCGTGCGTGGATAAATTGAACAGATTAAAGTTGTTTGTTGCAAATAAATGACGATCGTCTGCGAAACAAGAACGGCAACTCTGCAATGAATAATTCCACAAAATGCAGCAAAGAAAGCAACACATTAAGGACTTCCATCAGTTTCAGTATAGAGAAAAACTAGGTGGCAATGCTCCTCTACTGTCAGCCTGTCTAGCTTTTATGCTACATTCTCTCTTTTCTTCTTGGCTTGTACTTAATCCAAAAGCTTTGTCCTGAGCTCCATCTCCTGATCTTTCTCTCTGTGTTACTCGCCTTTCTCCCTTTCTTTTGTATCTTCCACCGAAGGGCTTGCTTTGCCCTTCTCTGCTCCCCTGTCCTCTCCCCTATCCTCCTCCTGCTCCACTTTTTCTCCCCAAACATCTGTGTGTGTGACAGGTGATAGAACAATGACATTCCTCTGGCACTCCTCACCCCTCCCCATTTTCCCTTCCAATTTCTTTCCTCCTTTTTCCGTCGCCGATAGTCCTGTTCGCTCTGTCTCGCTCTCTCAACTCCTGTTTCTCCTCCACCTGTCTCCTCTATCTTCTCCACTTTATTCTGTCAAACTCTTCTAGTTTTCCTCCTCTCTCTCTCTCTCTCTGGCTTTCACTTTTCACTGCACCTCTGTTCTTTTTTAATATGTCAACCTCCCTCCCCCCCTTCATAACCTCTGTCAAGCCGCCCCTCCTACCCTCTCACCTCTCATCTGTTCTTCCTCTCCAGTCCTCTCCCCTCCTCTCTAATCTAAGACAGCATTTGGCCGTCTCACTTTTTGCTTCCACACATCCTTTATTTGTGTCTTTTTTTCGTCTTCTGACACCAGACATCAGCTAGCCTCTCCTAAATGCTTGCTATCACTTCAACGATCTTTTGAACCCCTTACGTTACGGACTGTTCAATCTATTGTTCTTTCCCTTGTTCACATCTGTTACTTCTGGTCACCCCATATACCTAACATGCTTTACTCTCTATCCTCTTCAACCCCAGTCCACATGTCCTTTAATTCACCCCTTTAAGAAAAAACATCAATCACAAAGTTGATCCTGGCTTGACTTCAGAAGCAAGAAGTTGTGAAATCCTCTGACAAGGTGTTTTGAACTTAGTTGTTGGACTCAAAAAAGACTCAACCAGACTAAGTTGTGAGTCATTTTTGCCACCATTTATTGTATCTGTAACATATATATAACATTTTATCTTCTCATTTTATTTTAGATAAAAACCTGCGGCCAAACAGTTTCAGTAAAAGAACCAAAACCAGAAATAACACTGAAAAAATTTAGAGATGCAGGTTGGAAGGTCATGAAGGAATTATGGGCAATTTAAATATTAGCAGGACTTGTGACTGATCAGGAATAAATGACAAGTATGGAGCATGGCAAGAAAGGCTGAGGGGATGATGATGGAGGGATGGTGAATGGGAAATCTGGCAAATGTATGTATGAAGGGGACTGGCAGTAGACTAAGGCTACATATTATGTGATTGCAGCATACAAATTTAGAGTATTTTCTTGACATGGAACGTTCAGTGTTTCTTCTATCTTACAGTACCCAACACCAGTGCATAGAAGGTGTTCACTCTGTCTAAACTAAAGCACTATAGTATGGAAGAGATTAGTGATCAGAATTCAAATGATAAAGCTAATTTGAAAATTAAAATCCATTAACAGAAATGCTTTTTAATTTTCAGAATATGAGTGTATTCTTTGACTCAAAAATAAAATGATGACTAATTTATCTAATTTGCATTTTAGTTTTCTGACGTCTGACGTCACTTTCCTGCGCCGTCCACTTAGCCATATTATTTTCGAGTTGGTTTGAATTATGATCACTTTTTAGCAGGGCAAGTTTGAAAACGATAAGCCAAAGACTTTTTAGTTTTCATTTGAATGATGTCATACAATATGCATACATAGAGAGTAAAAGTATAATGCAAACTGGATGACTGAATATTAATTTTTAATATAGGTCAAATAATGAACCTATATTCTGAAAGTTAAAACGCGTTTCTGTTACTGTATTTTCATTGTAAAATTAGCTTTTTCATTTGAATTATGATGCAAATTTAGTGGGGCATTTTTTGAAATTGAAAGAGCAAATTCTATTAGTCAGTAATTGATTTAGTCAAAGAATGTGCATTTTTGAATTTGAAAACTAAAATTCAAATTAGATAAATTAGTCATCATTTTATTTTTGAGTCAAAGAATACACTCATATTCTGAAAATTAAAAAGCATTTCTGTTAATGGATTTTAATTTTCAAATTAGCTTTATCATTTAAATTATGATCACTAATCGCTTCCATACGATAGAGAAGACAGAATTAGCAATACAAACCTTGATTGCCAGCAGGCAGTTACAACAAATTAAGGCCTTTAACAATGTATCAAAAATAGCTGACTACTTGCTTTAGGATTCTCCGTGACAAAAACAGCAATATGGCTAGCTTTGATTTCATTTCACTCCATGCCAATAAAGAAGTAGGGTACGGAAACACCAAGGGGTTTGAATCCTTGAGAGGTCCTGAGATTTCTTGGGTTCAAATATTAGACAAGCTTTTAAAATGTCATCACCGCTCAAAATTTATGACAAATAGTGGTGTGTTGGGTGCTGTGAAGAAAGATAGAAATCCAAAGATCAGGATGTGGAGCATGGAGCATGGAGAAGAGTATGTCTGCTTCCCATTCTCACCAGGGTTCTGGCCTCATCTATCACCTCTTTTACCATAACAACATTGCTCCCTTTTTGTCCCTTTTTTTTTCTTCCCATCCACATGCTATTTCATCTCGGGCCTCCCCGGTATCAGAGCCATATAATTCCCTTTCATCGCTCCCTCTTCTCCCCAACTCATCCATCTTTCTTACCCTTACTCATTTCCATTTCTCTGCCTTCTTCTCGTTTCTTGTCACCCCGTCTTCTCAAACCTTCTTTCTGTCACTCTTTCTGACACACTATCTTCAGACCTTGTTCCGAGCTTTGCACTGCCTCTGTCATTGCCCGCTTAGCTTGCTTTCTTAATCTTTATATCGACTGTCTCTTTACTTATCACCATCAGCTCGTCCTTCCCTTTCCAGATTCCTCACCCTCCCGCTCCTCCGTCCTCCTTATGCTCCTTCTTTTTGATTGTGTTTTATCCCGCCAAGGGAATGGCTTTGCTGCAACGTCTTTTTGAGGTATTGACATTTCAACTGATATGGGCCTTGTTATCTGTCAAGGCAGGGGCTGGAGTGTAATGGCTCTGTAATTGGATAAGATATCGGATTTTGTCGGGGGTGAGGGATACATTGCAAACTGCCTCACCCTCTATTTTTTAATATGACCAACATCTCTCATGAGTCCTCCACAATGCTTCGTACCCTTCTTTCCTTCTTGTACTTTATTCATCTTGTTATGCTTCTCTTACCTTGCCCCATAGTTTCTGCTTTCCCCCTCTTTCATTTTCAAATAAATCCATCTCCTCAACTTCTTCTTTCAACCCCTGCACTTTCTTATCTGTATTTGTGTCCTTTTGCAAAGAATCCATCACATAAAAATCAAAGGAGATGGCCGCGACATGGCTTGTTGGAAGTCCATCCACCACCCACTCTTCTTGATAATGATTTCAAAGTCACATTCTGTCACAGGCTCGGCTGTTTGCTGCCCTGATACATCTTCAGTGATGGCTTGTGTTTGTGTGCATGCATCTTTTTCATGCACGCTCACGCACACTGTGTTAATTTCCTTGTATTCCTTACACTGGTTTGACTGCTCCATCAGTAGCATACAGTACACACAATGCCGGCATCATGCCTCTTTGTTTTTTCTTTGTGGCAGAGAAAATCAGGTCAGTGGGATCCTGTTCATGTTTTTCCTTCCCTTCTGTCTAGCCATTCTCTTTTGTTTCTGCATCATTTAACCTGAGGCCCATTTAGCCTGCGAGGTCCAGTGGACTTTTACCCTGACTGGTATACACCTGGAGGTATGATATAGGGTACCTTTTGGAGGACACATAGGTGTCTGTCTAGAAATGAAGGCAGACTTGAGGTTTCAGGCAGGGACTCAAGGACACTGACTGCCACTGAGTGGATTACAAGACACACGCAGCCATCTATTCCAGCAGTCAAGGCTGTAGCCGAGGGAAAATAGCACTGAAAAAAAATCTCTTTTGCTCTTCCAGAGATTGTACCTTTCTTCAAAGCAGTATTTCACCTGCGTAGAATTCCTTTCATTTGCTTTATTGCACCTTTTCTGTAAATCAGATCAGTAACCCCGAACTTGATTTTGAATATATTTAATAACCACATGTGCAAAAAGGTAAAGAGGAAGTTATTTTATTTTACCAAACCTTGAAACAAGTCATTTACCTCTGTTTATTGGACTAATTGAGACTAATTTGTTAGCAAAGCAAACAGATTTGAGCACTGAAAATGTCAGTGAATGTTCCACCAGAGTAAACTTTCACTTTAACCTGCACTCAAGGATGCATATGTTGAAGCAGCTTAGCAAATCAATGGAGATAACCAGATGTGACTGTCAGTAAGAAGTGGATTGAATTTGTGCTGGACAGCATTTGCATTTTCATGTATTTACATATCTGGGAAATGTGCCATCCCTGTTTGACTCTTTTTAAGCACTTAGATATAATCTGTGACAACATTTGAATGTTGTGTTTATAGTCTTATCCTTTGTTGCATTTGAGCTTAATCTACACTTTCGGCAGGACTCCAAAATGTCCTGAATACCAACATTTTAAATGAATCCATCCTGAAACGTCATACATACTTATTGCCTTCCTCTTGAAGTTTAAAGTGTTTGCTGTGCTGGAGGATGAATTAATACATAATACAGGAGAAATGGTTGATACAGGAGCATGCTCTAGCCCTCTGTGCAATATCTTAATGAATCATAATGTCTTCCACAGTAACTCTGATACCTTTCTGGGTTGCGTACTGCTCAATCTAAAAAGGAATCAATTGGCAAAAAAAAACTTCTGAAGGTATCATTAATAACCTCATGATCCTTTATTATGTCACCACAGCTAACTGTTAAAGTAGTGATGGATGGAGTGCTTTTGTTCAAATTTTTTTTTAGTTAGAATGCCAGCATTTTTCCTGCCTTTTCTCCATTTTCATAATGCAAAAGCAGACTCCTCGTTGCTTGTATCTCGGCCTTGCCAATAGTAATGCCTGGTTCAAAAGAGTATTCTTTGGATTCCACATGTTTCAACTCAAGCTTTTAAAACTTAGATGAGCTTTCCTATGTAGCTTGTCTTTGTTTATATGTAACCCTAACTCCCCTGTGCAAAACTCTTAATAAAACATTGTCTTCCACACTTACTCCAGTACATTTCTGTGTTGTGTACTGCCCAATCGAAGAACCAATTGGCAACTGTTGACATTGATAAATGCCTCCTGTAGCAATGGCCAATGTTTCCAGGGAATCCAGAGGTTAGAGATAGAGGAGTTCCATCCATAAAGTCCTCTTCCTGACAATGCCTTTGTGCATAGTTGGTGGAATAACACTGATGCTGATATTTTTCTGTCTGTAACTCAAACTACACTCTCTTCTTGCGCCACCCAGTTATTGTCACATAATAATCTACCTGAATCCAGTGGGTTTTGTGGGGTCTGATAGGCTAAGGTGTTGGTTCAGTGCATTGACTGCCGTTCTTGCTGATACCCATTGACACATTTTAGGCTGTATTAGAGGCAGATATTGATATCCTGTATCAGTATGGGAACAGTTATAAAAGCAGCCCCATGTTGCTCTATGTTTACCACCTGTCTAAAGCTGGTCAGTGCTAACAGTGCTAACTCAGCATGTACATGCCACAGGCAGTCAGTGGCAATATGATACACAGATGAGACAAAAATACTTTCTTCTCCTATTTATTATTTATACCTTGGCTAAGCCATTTGACCTTAGAAAATATCACAGACCAGACACTGATAAATGAAAGGAAGAACTTTGAACACAACCTTTGATTTCTCACTCATTATTTAAATGTCACTGTCTCTACAGGTGCTGGAGGATGGTCACCTTTGGACAGTGACCATTACCAGTGGCTACAGGTGGACCTGGGTTCCAGAAAGCAAGTGAGCGCCATAGCAACACAGGGTCGCTACAGCAGCTCTGATTGGACGACACGGTACCGTCTCCTCTACAGTGACACAGGAAGGAACTGGAAACCATATCACCAAGATGGCAACATTTGGGTGAGTGACCAGTATGTTTGTGTGTACGTGTGGGTGTGAAGGTGTAAATGTGTTTGCACAAAAGCCATTGCAAAGGGACATGTTTATAGTTACAGTAAAACAGATCACGCTAGATCTGTGGTCCATCGGGATCGGGGAGCATGTTGTCCGCGGGTTGATGGAGAAATATAAAAATTAGCTTTCTGTTGCTTTTCTATGAATTGCACTTAAAGATGACAAACTTTGAAAATCAGTTTAACAGTTATTACACAAACAGTTTTTAAGGTTACGGTGGCCATGGGTATACTTTTCAATTTCAAGAAATCCAAAAAATGCATTAACAATGCGAAGCAACAAAACCAATATACAAATAAAACAGGAAAGCTTTCCAGCTTTAACAGATGAGGCCTGCAGGGAGCACTTACTTGTACTAAATAGGAAGGAAATGCATATGCATTTATGAAGTCATTAATTTATAAAAAATATATCTGAGATATACTGTGACCCAGTTCAGGGTAATCATCCTTCGAAGGACTAGTAGCCTGAGTAGAACGCTCTGTCCAAACAGAAATGAGACGTTCTAGTCTAGAGTGGATTTGCTGTTTGCATCATCGGCTACTCCTTCCCTTGCTTTTTCCTTTCTACCTCACTAAATGCCACCCCTGTCACCTAGCACACTCGACAGCTGAACTAGCCATCATAACTGACGTCATGTTACTTAACCTGTTATCATAAAGAAGGCTCCTTTCGTTCTTTAACATAAGAATTGCTAGCTATTCAATTGAAAGCTATGCTTACATTTAAAAGTGTATTACTCTGCCACTTGAAAGTCTGCTGTCTGTTGAAATGGGTGCGCAATTAATCTATATGTTGGGCCAAGAAAGATGCACTGGATGGATCCTGGCCCAGGGAAAGAGGGATGCATTTGTCGGTCACATTGGAAGGAAACTTTGAAATGGATCAGCCTGCGATGCGCAACTATGTGGCAATAGCTGGGCACACATCCGTTTGTTGTTAATCATTGCCATTATTTTCCTATACATTTTTAATGAGGGCGTTAATTTCAAAACTGATTATCAAGACCTTTAAGCTTATTGAGTACTGAGCCAAAATGCCCAGCTCTACCGGGGCGATTTTATTGTGAAATGCTGTTTGACCTACGGAGCACCACTAGTGTGGAGACAGTTTTGACATAGCAAAAAAGTTTCTATGATTTGTAGATTTTCAATACCGACATGTGTAATTAAGAACTCTTAAGAACTGAAATGTATTGACATTGCAAAAGCTGATGTTTTTTTGTTTGTTTTTTGTTTTCAACTTGAAAGTTAACTAGTTATTAATTAACTGATTGACTGCTATCAAAGCTAACGTCTTTGTTAACAGATCAAGGGTTAAAGTCACCTTCTTAACAAACTGTGTCCACCTCTTGTCTTCAAATGCGCCCTCTGAGAGCAGCCCCTGACTTGGGACACAGCAAAGCTTTTTAGGCTGCGGTGGACACACAGCAGGGGCAGGACACACACAGCCCCCCTGACGACTTTGACTTTCTGTAGTCTGAAGCGAAAGAGCTAATTACAACTTGCACAGTGTGTTGTTGTTGTTTTTTTTGCATCTGTGGATTTTTGTTTATAGGTATTAGGCTCTGCATTCATCCCCAAATGGCTCCATAGTTATTCTCCTTCTTAGTACTGTAAGGAATATTTGCAATGACAAATATGGATCCAAACAGTTGAGAGTTAATTACGTAGTTTTTTCTGTACTGCATCATAATCATTTGCAGATTATTTTCTATTTACAAGTGTTTTTCCTCTGCCATTAACCCTGACTTAATGCCTCTATTATTTCTGCAAATACTCCAAAAAACATTCATCTCTTGGATGTTCTTATAGCTGGAGCAGACTTTTTTTCCCTGTATTACCTAGATGTACAACATATATTGCTTTTTAATTTATGGCCTTTGGAACTCAAAATATTGCTTTGCAAATACAGAGCCAATAACTTTAAGCTTTGTATGCCATCAATCACACCCACCCACCAACCACCCCATCCCCCGAGCCGTTTGTTTTTCTGTGTCTCGCCTTAGCTAAAATTTGCATACACACACATGCATGCACACCCACTTGTGCTCCTGCTAGAGCTTAATGTGTGGACCTTCACACGCTTGGACCCTTTTTTGAAGTGTGTGTGCACCAATTTATACAGTAGGTGGTGATAATTTTGGAACTATCAGTGCTATGAGTCAAAAGCACAGTTGGGGATGGTAGGGCGCTTAAGCCTACTTAGTGGTCACACTCAAACACACACACACACACACACACACACACACACACACACAGAGCCTCAATCAGACCTCCTTCCAGCTCATTCAATCACATTCAACTCAATCTCATTCACCACTCGATGAGGTTCACAGAGAGATCCTTTGAGAGAAGGACCCACCTGTCCTGCAGTTTTATGCATGAAGGTTTTATTCAGGAACATTTTGCCACCAATCACAGCCTGCCAATACCCCTCGCTGATGACTTAACTCTAAGTGACCAGATACAGTGCTACGCTTGTTTTATTCTACAATACATTTTTGCCCATAACAGCTGTAACACGAGAATGAAATACTTGAATTGAGGAGTGAAAACACAAGACATAAAACGAAAAGATCTTTGAGATTAACACCAGCATATAATATGTTTTAAGCCGCTGTGCTTGGAAATGTTTGTCTTACCATGGATCAGCATGGTTCATCACTTATTTTTCCCAGTAAACTTACTGCCTTTAGAGAGTGAGTTCAAATACATACATACATACACGAGCTTCATACATTTAGTCATCTGGGTGACACGTTTATCTAAAGGTGCTGACAAAAGAAAGTAAGTTTAGTGCAAAAGAAAACTAACTTCTGCTGCTGCTGCCTGCTAAAGTTAATTAATTATGTTATATTGCATTCAGGTTAATTGATTTCACTAATCAGGTCTTGGAGGAACATGCTGCTTGCAGTCATGTATATCACTTTTTACAGCTTTTTTCGTCCACATTGATAAAAAGTCCTCTCAAACTTTCCGCTCTGTTTCTTGATCCACTGCGTTGACTTCACAGGACTCAAACGTCAGCCTCTTTAATGTCACTTCACTCCACTCTAGATAAGGGTTGTATAGGAATTAAAAACTGCTGAGTGTGAATAATGAGGACAATGACTTTAAAACAGATAGAGAGGACACTTCCCTCTCGGCTCATTGAAGCCTCCTATGGTACAACTCAGTGACTGCTATGAAAGTTTTATGAGTGCCTGTATCCGCATCAGAGATCACTCCACTACACGGAGGTGGTCTGCTGTTGGCTTTTTTTTTCTTTTTCAAGAAACAGAAGACTTTAAATAAGCTACGTACCAAATATAACCAGATTCATTTAGATGATAATAACATCATATTGATTATAACGTATACTTTCAAATCAGGAACAGAAAGATCAATCTATGAAAAACTGTACAAACAAAGAAAAAAAAGACAACTATATCACAAAAAACTTGAAAATGATCAATCTTAAGTTCTTTATTCAGTCTGCCTTGAAGTGCAAACCGAGGTCAGAAATCCACTCAGCTCCCACCTGAAACAGGATCACTGTTCGAGTGATTAGCAAGAAGTGTCAAAAAATCTCTCCCATTGTGCCATTACTTTTGTGTCCAGAAGGGTCTGTTACCAAATGCTGCATTTTATCGATCTGTAGTGTCAGGGCGACAGGACAGATTCACACCGAAAGACTGTAAAAGATAGACGGCATGACAGCACCACAAAAGTGAAGCCAGATCACAATCATCGGCCTTAAGGATGATGATGATGACAATGGTTTTGATATTGTTGATGATGATGGTAATGACCATGGTTTTGTTTGATAACGACGATTTTAAGATGATTCCTACACTAATTAGAGCTCTCAAGACCTGCCGTTAATGTTGTAGTTTTGCCTCTTGCCTGTCAGCACCTCGGTGTCCAATCGGACTCAAACTGATCATTTGCAGTTACTGACATTTTTTCCTCTTTTCTAGATCCTTGCTTGTGTTGTACTTACTCTCTGATGTACGTCGCTTTAGATAAAAGTGTCTGCTAAGTGAACTGTTAAATCATCCTTTATCGCCCCCTGGTGACCGGCTGAAGTACAGTTCAAATATAGTTACTGTTATTATAGCTATTAATTTATTTTTTGGAGTTTAGTTTTAAGTAGTGATCTATTGCTAGAGAAAGGAGGTTTCAAATAATGATTGACAGCTTCAATATCGTGGAGCTGTGTACACGAGATTAGGAGAGTGGAGGAGGAGCAGTGAGTGGAAACGTAACAAACATTTAGAAGGCTGGTACATCTTTATATCCAGTCAATAATTCATGCAAAAACAAAATGTATTCAATTCCACTCTTATTTAAAATGATGTTATTTACACATTGTAAAATCAAGGTTTCACTCTTCTTCTTAACATATTCAGATATAATGTATCACTACAACAGTTTTCTATTTTTTCAAGCTCGAGCAAACACAAAAACAACAAGACCTCCCGAAACACAAATTTCTCCACGGCCTGACTGTTTTGTCCTGTAAACTTATCAATAAAAACAAAAGACCAGACCACGCTGGACTGATTTCCCCTGCCTCTCTTTGAAAGAAGCAGACATTCACAACAGGCCAGACTCTGGGCTGGTCTGAAACAGGGTCCAGTTGCAAAAACAGGGAAAAAAAGCTTCCACTTCTTGTTTGTAATTATCTGGAGATCTGTTTTCTGGAAAGGCCTGTCTTCAGCTGTCAAAACAGACAAACACAAACCCAGAGAAAAATGAAAGATAAGGAAATACATGCAGCTAGTGAATGACGTGACAGAAAGATGGTGAGCTGCTGAAAAAGTAGATAATTGTTGTATTTGCAGCTGTGCCAGGATTGTTTCATGGGATACAAACAAACCAACTTTCATGTGACGCGTGTTTGCAAAGCAAGTGATGTGTGCTGGCGTGTGTGTGAGAGACAGTTCAGACACCAGGGCCGTTCACTGAGCAGCTGTAGCAAAGGGATCGGCTTGATCTTTCTTGAATGACTGCAGCCCTGGAGGTCCAAACGCACAACAAGGAGACGGGCTAGAGCTCCCAGCTTCCTTCATTATTCCCGTTTTCCTACTTTTCCCTTCATTGCTTTTCCTCCACTGATCTTGTACACTCTTAAAAAATGTTCAGCTCCATACTTTTGGGATTTTAGAAACTGTAGAAAATTGTAGAAACACAGCATGTTCAGTAGTGTAATATTTATTTAAATTTATGCATTTACCCACAGAAGCTTTCAAAACAGATACAAAACAGATATTTTTCGGTTGGATTTCAGAAAGATTCCCGAGTGCACCATTTTTTTAATGCAGTACTGCACTTCACTTCTAAAATAGCTTTTTTACATTGAATAAATATATATTAATATGAGGCTTTAACTAGGCTTAACAATCTATAAAGGCATGCACACAAACACTGAGTAAAAACTAAAAAGTTGCCTCACTTTGTGGCCTTTCTCACCATAAATGATTTATCTTCTTGATTAATCAAAACGCAAAGTGTGTCTAAGCTCTTAAGTTGCCCAACACGTACACACACATATAGCAAAATGAATTGCCAAACTTGCACAAAGTGACACGCGCACACACACACACACACACACAAATACCCAATGACTCATTGGTTTGCTGGTTAGTGATTTGACTTTGGAGTACAAGGAATTAAATGGTTGACTAGGCAGACTTTTCAGAGGTGTTCAGCATCCATAAGATTGTTTTCCTTTTTTTGTCTTCATCCTCCTCTTCTTCCTTTTTTCACTCCCCTATCCCTCTTTCTGCCCTACACTCTGCATAGTAAGGTCTTTGAATTGAGCTGTTCATTCAGCCAAGCACAGATAAGTGGCAAATAGGAGTAAGAACACAATAGCGAAATCCCCAAAAAAGAAGCTGGAAAATCGGCACAGGGGGATTGGGCCGTTAGGGCATGAAGACGCAAACAGTTTCTCTCGCTATCTCTCTCCCTCTTTCTCTCATAGCTTTACAAATGGATGGGACGGGAATTGGACAAAAATAAGTAGCCGTTCTTACAGTCTGCCAAATCCTCTCTAGGCAGACAGAATTCAGACATTTTTTGAAATATTTTTTTTCAAACTATGAAATGAGCTTATGGGTGATATAGTATTTGAACGTTTCAGGAAGGTTTAAATGGCAAGGTGGTGTGTGGGCGGTTGTGTGTATACTTGCATATGTGCTTTCGTGTGCGCATGCAAATTGATCCATTTGTGCCTTTATGTGCTTCAAATCCTGAGCTAGAACCACGGGCAGTGTGGAAACTGAATAGTAAAAGGAAAGGATGATGGGAAAGGAGGATTTAGAGGACTTGAAGGTAAAACAGTGTGTGTTGGGGGGGGGGGGGGGGGGGGGGGGGGGGGACTGGTAACTGGTTCTAATAACTGTGATGGAGGAATTTAAGAAGAAATTCTCCTGATTATATGTCCCTTTCCTGAAAGCTTTGGAAATGGCCACATTAATATAAACTGGTGCCACTGACAAATGACCAAATTTAGCTTGGTCTACTCAAATACCAAGTGGTGTATAGTGCAGGGTATAAGCAGGTGTACTGAGTATACCCACTTATTTTTCAGTCTCCATAGGGTATAAAAACTTCTAAATCCCCTCTGATTCACACCGATGAAGTGACAATATTTGTGGTATTCTGCAATTTTTTTCCTAGGATGGATAAGGGGTGACTCTCACTGCTCCGTCTAAACTGGCTCATTAGCACTAACTAAATATTCAGAAGGAGTCTTATAGATATCACTGTTTATAACAGAGGCAGATTATCCCCTGCTGGACATGCCACATAAAAAAAAAAGAGAGTATACCCACCTACTTCTTTATGCACCACTACACCACTGCAAATACCTACCAATTTGATGTAGCCTTTTTCTTGCCAGATGTGTAAGGGTTTGGGAAAGCGGGATGCAATTGCTGACCCTGGGTATCTTAAGATATCTTAAAATTGGAAGCAATAAAATAGGAGGGGACAAGAAACCAAAAAGTTACAAGCAAAACAAAAAGGCTCTCTTTTCTAAATAAAAACAAGATTAGAAACAAAACCACTGCTGCCGAGCAGCTGACAAGAAACTAGATCAAAGGGGAGACCCCATCAGGCCTGTATTTACAAAGAAACAAAAAGGCTGGGTCAGAAATTCCCCAGCACTAACAAACTGCACTTGTAGAGCTGCTAGAACCCATAAGTAAACCCACCGAGGAAAGTCAAGTCAAGCACAAACTGTTGCAACTCAATGATACATATAACCTTGATACATCTGGACCAAATCAGGGCCAATCAGTCACACACACACACCTGACACTGACCAAGATGATTAGCTCCACACAGTGTGATCTCCCTCACAAGATGACTGTGAGCTGTTTTTGTGTAACTTGTGACTTAACTGTCTCTCCACTGTACTGAAGGAGAAAGTGGTGCTTAGGTGTGATTTTATCCCATCCGGTATCTGAAATACTTTATTGTTCATGCAAATTGCATGTAAAGTAAAAAAAAAAAAAACATCAACAGACATCAGACCATTTTTCCCAGGCTGGGATTTAAGAGAGTGCACAAATGTGTAGAACAAAATGGTAATAAGACAAGGGACTGTAAACCTCATCACAAGCCTCAGTGAATCTCTGGAGAGTCTGAAATCAGCTTAAATATGAAGCGATGTGAACAGGGACTGTCTGACATGTACTTTGAGCTGAAAACAAGACACACTTTCCTCTTCCAACCCTCTGCAGTCAGAGAGTCTTATGGCAGGCACATTAGATATTTAGAGCATAGACTGTAAATAGAGTCCTAATTATTATGTATGTTTTGCGACTCTGCACCTTTGGGCAGGATGTGATGAGTGGAACAAATACACATGCACTTTTCCTAAAGCTGCTTGTTAGACTGCAGGCCTGCGGCTTGGATGTATTTAATTTAAATGTGTTTGTGTGTATGTGTGTGTTTACAGGCCTTCTCTGGGAACTCCAACTCCGAGAGCTCAGTCCGCCATGAGCTGCAGCAGGGATTTGTGGCACGCTTCCTACGGCTCGTCCCGCTGGACTGGAGCGAGGAAGGACGGATCGGTCTGCGCATAGAAGTGTACGGCTGCTCCTACTGTGAGTGGAGACTGACAAACGCTTACACATACTCACAGTCTAAAGCCAACTCTGTCTAATTTCTCATGCTTGTAAAAAAGGCTGCATGGATTATGTTCTCTGACAACAGTTAGAGTGAATAAAAAAATGCATTGATGTACAGTGCTAGAGGCATCAGGTGGAAGGCAGTCCTGATTTTAAGGGCCTTCACGGGACAGCAGAGAAATCTTTGGTTTGTAAAAAAAAAATGTCCAACAGTTCCAGATGTGTTTAAAAAAGCGGCAGAAATGTGTGTCGTTATAGAGCTTCACATCCTGGACGAGCCTAAACTCTCCTAAATCCTACTGTGCCCTAAGGACCTCATGAACACACACCTTCTTCCTCGCTGCTGCTCGTCTTCTCCTCCTCAGCAGAGGAAAGGTTACTTTCCCAACTGTTTATTTCGGTCACCATAGCAACTTGCGCTGTTGATTTGCACGCTCCCCATCTGCTCTGCACCATAACCCAGGGCAAGCGCGGTGCACTCCGCGTCCTATCTGAAAGGCCTTTTGTGTGACCACTGCGGTCAGCGCTTTAGTAAAAAAAAAAAAGTATTTATATGAACAGCCAAAATCTTTGTTTAAGGTGAGAAAATAAGGGGTATTTGGTTAATTCAAGCTTAAACGTGCCCAACATGACACATAAAACTCTCAAAAAAACTTGCAGAATATGCAGTACACAGTAAGAGAGTGATGGACACACACACACACACACACACACACACACACACACACACACTGTCTCTCTCTTATTAATGTATCGTCCAGGGAAGTGACTCTCCCACAGCCTCTTCGCTCTCATCCTATTAAAGGCTGCCAAATTGATTTTGATAACAATTTTCAATTAAGCCTCTGCATAAATTAACATTATGAGTGACACGCATACATCCTTCATTCTGGAGATTGGGATTGCACTTCGTGTGGATACGTCTGAGAGTGTGTATGTGTCTGAGTGAATACAAGGGCATGTGTTGCATTCCAGTCATTCTTCACCTCTTTGATTATATTTATCTTGGTTTTTTTGCTTACCATGTAACAAGAAAAGCAAGTCAGTAATAATAACTAAGACAAGAGGTGGTGCAAACACAGAGATGTGCGAGTGTATGCGCAAATGCACAAAGCAATAACGATCAATATATATGTTAAACCTGGGAGAAAGGTCTGTAGTGAACTATATGCAAACATACAGAAACTACGCATACAACAGGGTACGGGTGTTGTTCATCGACTTAAAGAGTCCAGGTGAAACTGCCCCATACTTAAGGTTCCTGAGTGCAGCGCTATGAAGTAAAATAGCATTAATTCAATCTATAACAATATATTTCTCAGGCGCCTCAGGCTACAGTCCTGGTTGCAGCTTTGACTCCTGGTCCTTGGGGCATGCATACACATTAAATCAGTTCTTCTCTAACATCTGATTTCTGCCAAAGTGTCAATTTTTGAGAAGTTTAGTTATATGATTAGTAATAATACAATTAAATGAAATAATACTTATAAAAGGGTAAAAAAAAAAAAAAAAGGATTGACAATTAAGGCTCTTACAGCATTCAGTACAGGATAAGTCAAGAGTACGAACACTACGAAACACTACAATCATCAAACTTTCAGTGATCATTTTATCGTCTTTTATCAGACCGAAACAAGACTCTGTGCTGCTATGGATAACACTCACCTGAAGGATCTTAAACATTTTATCATAATGATGTGTGTTTTGGTTAGCTGAAGGGGCGAGATGTCAATACTGCTGGGACAATCCTGCAGACTCTGGCTCCAAAGCGCCCATTGCAGGGCGGTATTTTGGCTTCACTTTGCTCAAGAGATGCATCATCCATCTGTATATACAACCAATGACTACATTTAAAAGAAAAACATTTGAACGGAGACTAAGATAAAGAACTGTAACTGAGAGAATGAGGAAGAGTTTCTGTTTTTATGACAGCTATGAACTTTGTCCGCCACCCCTTTATACTAATCAGATGAGACACATAATCAATAAACATTAGAAGAGCACATGCTTACACCTCAGGTTATAGTGATTACACAGACAGACAGAGACACTTACACACATTTACACTCGATCCCCCCTGTTTGGGGAGTCATTTTTCAGAGTTGTCAGCTGTTCTATGAGGCCTGCAGTGCTCTCTCATGATTGCACTGTCACTGCTCCTTTCAGAAAATGAGAAGTCAGACATTTGTCTGTTCTTCTTCACACCTCAAATCCCAAGTTCTGTTAGAGTCGACTTCTTCTAGATGTTTCCCTGCCTCCTGATCCAGTGATGAAAGAGAAAAGAAGTAAAGTGTTGTGCAACGACAAAGAGCGGATGAAAGAAAGAACAAAGACAAGTAATGACGAGGAGAGGGAGGCAGATAAATATAGATGTTGTGTTCTCATCTTAATCGCCAAATATGTTTTAGATGATAATTTGGGCTTTTGGAAATTTATTATAATTAAATGCAACACCATATTATGAGTCATCTGGGATTGTGCAATAACAAGACGCTGTGTTTATGTGTCCGTGCCAGAGCAGGAGCCTATAAAGGGTCCTGATCCAGCATGCTGTGGAATTGACATGCTCATTTCACTTTTGATTAACACAGGATCAACAGAAAATCAATTATATCTTAAGTGAGTCATGACATAGGAGCGCTGGATGTGACCTCCTCTGGTGATTGATTCATGTTATAATCTACATATAGAAAAAATAAACGGTAGAAAAAAGTAATAAATGCTAGATTAACGCTAAATAACTGCTCTGTGAGCCGGCCGGTAGTACGCACGAGCAGCGACCCAGACCGGTCGCAGAGTCTTCCTTTAATGTTTCTTATTCTCTTTTTCTGGATGCTTTTGATGATGTCTTGTGTTAAGCAATTTGAATTGCCTTGTTGCTGCAATGTGCTATATAAATGAATGTGTTTCGTATGCTCTTTTTCAGTGTAAGATGAGGTTGTTGTTATTTTCCTCTCCTTATCTGCAGTCACAGTTGACATCACTAATCATTTATCCCTTGCTCCTTTTCCTTCTCTCTCTGTCTTCCTGTCTTTTGTATTATGTTTTTTTTTTTCTCTTCTTATCTGTTTCCCTTGTAGGGGCTGGCGTGATCAACTTTGATGGACAAGGTGTCATCTCATACCGTTTCAAGGTACAGTATATAAAAACTTTATTAAATGCTATTTTCTCCTATGAAGTCATATTGTTTCAGAAAAGTGATACACTGCAAATAGCACTGTGATATGTGGGAAACATATTTGATGGGTAAGTGCTGGTATTTTGGTTGCTGTTGTTTTTTAATGAGGAGTAAAGCTATGAAAATCCATAACTTTGTTAACATTTTTCATTTTTGAAAATGTGTTGAACAACCACATCTGTGTGTTCCTTTTTTTCTCATGTTCCAGGTGAAAAAGATGAAGATCATTAAAGATGTGATTGCGTTGAGGTTTAAGACGTCAGAGAGCGAGGGTGTGATTCTTCACGGGGAGGGCCAACAGGGAGATTATATAACACTCGAACTTTGCAAGGCCAAACTACAGATACAGATAAACCTGGGTGAGTAACACAAGCATGCCATTCCTTTACTAAAGAAATGCAAAGCAGTGGTTAGTGTGCGTGCCCAATGTACGGAGGCTATAGTCATCGTAGAGGGAGGTCCGGATCCGAATCCGACCTGTAGCTCCTTTCCTTCATGTTATTCCCCTCTTTCTCTCTCTCTCTCTCTCTCTCTCTCTCTCTCTCTCCCCTTTTTCTCACTATATCCACTGTCCCATCTCTACAATATAGGCATAAAAGCCCAAAAATAAAACCTTTAAAAAAAAAAAAAAAAAAGAGGTTATCTGAGTAAAGAAAAGAAATGCAAAGTTTGTCTTCATGACGACCGTTCTGCCACAGAGTTTTCAATGTAGCTGTTTTGGTTTCAGTCATTTAGTGAAACCTTCTGATACTAGGCAAACATTAAGGAAATGTGTTTTTAAAACTATATGAAAGACATACAATACAAGTACACTCAGACAGTGTTTAAATATTTAATATGCAATATGAGGTCATTTGTCTTTGGCTGAACTTTCCCAGTTGCTTCTCCAGTCCTTTATTTTACAGGTAGGCTACTGGGCCAAATGCATGCAGCTTTCAAAGGAGAAAGCAAAGAATAGCATCAATATATAGGCTTGAAAATAACCCTGAACTTCTTTCAGATTTTTTTTTTTTTTTTGTAATTTTAATATAATATTAAAATATTAGTAACAAATATTTACCCAAAATATTGAAATGATTTCTGGCCTTTAAAAATCAAGCGACAAAAATGTTGTGTTATTTAACTTCTTTTGTAATGCTCTGTCTATTCCAGGCAGTAATCAGTACGGCTCTATCCTGGGTCATACCTCTGTGACCACTGGCAGCCTCCTGGACGACAATCACTGGCACTCAGTGGTTCTTGAACGATACCGTCGTAACGTCAACTTCACCTTAGACAGACACACTCAGCACTTCAGGACCAACGGAGAGTTTGACCACCTCGATTTGGACTATGAGGTTAGAAATAAATGATACTGAATATACACGTAACATTTTTCCCATTTGAAGTCCAAAACCAAGAACACATTTAATGAATGAATGTCCAAACACACAACCAGGTACTAACAGAGAATTATGTCACATATAGGATAAGATAATACTTTATTGATCCCCAGAGGGGAAATTCGGGCGTTGCAGCAGCACAGACAAGTAAGGTCACCTACACCTGGGCAATATGTGCTACCCCTTTGTGAGACTTGTAAGTTGGTAAGACATCATGTTTCTACAAAAACCTTCTGGTATCAAATGATTCAACAGCTGTACTTTGATAGTCAGTCTCTGGGGATATGTAGAAAAGAAGCTGGAAGACCATGATGGATAAAGTGAATAACGAAAAAATAAGCTGACTTATTTTTTGTGTTTTTCCTGAGTAATGCTTGTTAGTGTGTAAGCAGCCTGGGGTTAGTTTGAAGGGAAATATACATTTTTCATCCTTATGTGTTAAACGTAACAAACTAGATTTTGTTTAGAAAAATGGAATCTAGGCAAAGGCTGTTGATGCAGATTAGCACAATGCAGCTTTGGGGCTTTGGTTTAGGCAAGAAATTGCATTAGCATTTCCACCTGTTCTTACTAAACAATGGTGAAAACATAAAGTTTTGGTGGTTTTAGCTAACAGAACTTGTTTGAACCTTTCAATTTTCTGCACATTTACACAAATACCACTGGTTCACATGTGCAAAAGAGTACTACTACAGTGCAATAAAGGTAATTTGTAATAGGCTTGTTTATGTTTTAGTCTTCTATTTGTCTACTCTACTTCTATTTAATCTATTTGAGTTATAGTTCATGAAACACGGTGATCTATTTTCGGAATGTGTCAGTTTTGCAGAGGTTAAAAACCAAGTTAAAAGAATGATAATGTCCTATTTACTTAAAAACCTTTTGTGTACAGTTTTGTTGAAAAAAACAAACTTATTCTGCTCAATTTTCTAACACACAAACAAGTTCATGAGAGAAAAAAAGTGTTGTTCCTATTATATGCCAAAGGGAGGCGCATAGTGCCAGGCAAGTGTAAAAGGTCTGTCAGTGTACATGAAGAAGTTGAAATTCAATGTTCTATTGAGTTTTTTAATTTTTGCAGCTAAGCACACATTAGTGACAAAAATGTGTAACCAGTGTAAAGATGTGAACTGTGGATTCACTTGGGGTCACTGATGATATGGAAATTTTGTCATTTTCGGTGCAGTGCGGGGGGGGGGGGGGGGCATGGCTGCTTTACAGAATAATAAAAAGGTTGTTGGGTGTATGCTCTAAAGAGGTGGTTATGAATATTAAGTGTTGCCTGCTTGAACAGACTTGCAGGCTTTGTTTCACTGAAGTTTGAGTTATGTATTTGTGTTTTGGAGCTTATTGATGGATATGAACTTCAGTCCTCTAGGATCAAGAGTAATACTTCTGCTTGAGGAGCCTTGGGCTGTCCTGATTATCTCCCTAAAGTATTGAATGTGATATTGTGAAAAGTTCTCAGATAAAATCTTAACTCACCTAAATTGCTGGAAGTCTCAACAGGGTAGTCTGAGGATTAAAAATACAAACTCTCATCCTTACTTATAAATAGTCCTCCTTCATTAGGCTGTTTCGACCATGTTACCTAATCTTCTGGTCTTTCGGAGATTTTTCTGTTACATTTAAAAAAAAAACTTTATCACTGGTGGAAGCCTTTCTCTGTCTGTACAGTGCATTGAGTTCACTCAGGAAATCAGATGTTGGTTTTTACACTGAGCTGTAATCCTTTTCCATAAAACTCCAGTAATTAGTGTAATTAATGCAAAAAGTAAAATGGTAAATGGACTTGAGCTTGTATCACACTTTTCTCTGCTGACTACTCAAAGCGCTTATATATCGCACCTACCCATTCACCTACCCATTCACCTACCCATGTGTAAAGTATTAACTAATCCCATTCACACATACATAACAACACACAGCAAAGCATAAAGGCCCTTGTGATTTACAGAGCATGTGTGAAGCTGTGTACCGGTGTGTGTACTGTACTGTACGTGTTTGTGTGTTTGTATTGATTCGTTTGAGGGTGTGACCTTTGGCAGACATGCTAATATGGTTGATCTGTTCCAGTGTTAAGTAGGATACTGAGACATGGGGCAGGACAAACCACAGTCCAATTAAAGTGAAGCTGTTGAATTAAGGGATCTTCGGGGAAATCTATACAACGAGAGAGAGAGAGGGGAACTCTGAATGGATCCCCCTGGTGTTACCGCCTGAATGACTCCAGCTAAAAATAGGCGAATTGTGACCAGCTTTTACTCATGGTGTACCCATGTACTACATCTCGTCTGCACAAACCATCTTGTGCATGATGGTGTGTTTTTGTGTGTGTGTGCCTTTTGTTTCCTGCTCCCATTTAATCCTGCAGACCAAATATCCAGATGCAATTGTGTCTACCCTTGGCAGTAATTATGAAGACTACTGGAGCGTCACCTCTGACAGACACAGACACACATACACACATAGAGATAGACAGACACACATCGACTGGTGTCTCTAAGAGCTGTGTCTGGAAAAAAAAAAAGAAAGTACAGCTGTAGAAGAACTATGAAACATAAAGCATTTCTATCAGTTGCATGTCCTTCAGCACTTCCCACCAGATGCTTCTTTATTAACCTCCCTCTCCTCGCCTCAGTTCTCCACGGCCTTCTTTCTTTAATGCTGACTCCCAGAACTCGCATTACATATGTCCTCACAGATCTCACAGTTCGACCTATCACCACATTTTTTTGGGTGAATTTGATACATTCGATCACAGTATTTCATTGAAGTCCATTTGATTATTTTTTTTGTATTAGTAGTTGAACGTTCTTAATGTTCAAGTTGACTGTACTGGGCTTGTTTTTGTGTGTTCAGCATATGTTCACTGAGAGCAATGGAGTCAAAATACTTAAATGTTAATTCACCTAGCCAATAAAGCTCATCTGTTTCTGTTTCAACAATGCCACAATCATACTTTGTTGTTGTAAACTCTATTGGATCCGTTTGCAATTTTTGAGCAATGAAGTGACATGAAAATCGCTTCTTTTTTTTTGCTTTATCCATCTGTTTTTAAGTGTTTTCCTTCTGTTTTTATCCAGTTGAGTTTTGGAGGGATGCCATACAGTGGGAAGCCATTAGGAGGAGGAAGGAAGAACTTTAAAGGTTGCATGGAGAGCATCAACTACAACGGAGACAACATCACAGACCTGGCCCGCAGAAAGAAACTCGACACCTCCAGCTTTGTAAGACTATACACACACACACACACACACACACACACACACACACACACACACACACACACACACACACACACACACACACACTTGCATTAAGATAGACATGAAATTATAAAAATAAGACAACTGACATGCAAATAGGTTAACCTAAAGACATGAAACCACATGCTCAATGAGTCAGCTGGTTACTGAACATACCTCTTATTATCAACTACCTGTGAGTGTAATTTATTCTGTGTCCCAAAAGTGTCAGATTCATATGACCCATCAGTGGCCATCTATGATATGTGTTTGATATCATAGACGACCCATCAAAGACCCAGTTGTCACCACAAAAGACTGTAGGACAGTTTGTATTCAGGTCAAAACAGCTGATGATACACTGTTAAGCCTGGTTCACACTGTGCGATTTTTCCCCGATTGTATAAAAGTCGGGGTGGCATGTCAGCTCACACTGGACGACTGAATCATTTATGACGCCCGACCAGACCTTGAGATTTATGTGCTCACTCTGTACGACGCGATTGTCGCGAGCTCACACTGTACGAATCAAATTGGGACGGAGCGTTGACAAATGTAAAGAAAGTTGCATTTGAAAACTCCAACGGACGGCGTTTGGTGAAAGAGAAGCAAGTGGAAGTTGTTGTAGGATAGAGGAAAGTTGATACAATTGTAGCTATATGGATACAAGTTTCGGAAAAGTGCTGCACTGATGATCTGTACCGAAAACTCCAAAAAGAAAAAACGCCTGATTGCGTCCTGCCGCTGGTCGCCATGACTATTGTCCTCCTACGTCTCTCCCGATTACATTGTAGTCACACACAACTTCTGCCCGAACCTCTTCATGACGTAATCGTCAAGATTTAAAATTCGAAATATCAAACATGTTTGAAATAATCGGGGCGTCCCCGACGATCGCCGGGCAGATCGGGGACGTTAAGATTGGATCTTTGTACAACTCGCACTACAAGATAATCTGAGCAGATAATCGGTTCAGAGCAGCCTCGATTCGGGAGCGACCCTGCGATTGTCGGGTAGGAAGAATCGGAGCTCATATCGGCCCGATTATCGTGCAGTGTGAGCCAGGCTTTCATATCTCCCAGTTCTTCCTGAACAGTGAACACAAAGGATATCACCTTCGATCTCTTGTGAACCGATTGAAAAAACAAAGACGCTAATTAAGTTAATGAAAGCCTCACCTCATATTCCCTTTTATGACGCACACAGCTATCAATTCCTAGAAAAACTTGCTTTCAGATATAAACACATAAAGGGTCAGGCAATCAGAAAGCATGTATTGATCGGGAGGTGGCTCAATGTACGGTGTTTGCTAATGATTCGATAATCAGCACGAGGTTGGAGAAGCTTAATGGTAATTAGTTCCTGAATTCAACAAGAGGGTTTGTTTGCCTGGAGCGCTGAAACATCAGCCCGAAGTTGTTGTTCATCCCTGATTTAAAAGACTAAGACAAAAAGAGAGGTTTTTTGTAAGGTGTACCTGCAGCATCGGTTGAGGATCGGTGGGACTCGAAAGAAAACAAAGTCCCTTTCAAAAGATTCATTCAAACAACTTCACATAGAAGCCCACAGTCAAGAGAGTAGACTTGACTTTCACGTTTCCCTTTAAATACAAATTAATCTTGTCTTTTTATTCTGCTCTCTTCTCTTATCTGTGTCCTTACAGCGTAACCTGTCCTTCTCCTGCGTGGAGACCCACAGCTTCTCTGTCTTTTTTAACGCCACCAGCTTCCTGCAGCTGCCGGGACGAGCCAATCACAACGCGATATCTGTCAGCTTCCAGTTTCGGACCTGGAACCCCGATGGACTCCTTCTTTTCAGTAACCTCGATGATGGCACACTGGAGATCTCCCTGGAGGAGAGCAGGGTGATGGTTCATATCAACGTGACGAAGGGGGCGAGCAACAACCAGGTCGACTTATCGTCAGGTGAGTTTGCTAACAGATGACCTCCCAAAAACACACATGGTAGAGAAAATCTCCAAAGGGCCTGTTTGAGCGCACGCTTTCTGAAAAGTGGAGCAGGCAAAAGACGGAGTGGATGGACTTTCTCAAAAATTGGTGGGTTTGTAGACGAGCTAGGAACACATGTAGTGTTTATGCAGTGAATTTTGCTTAATATGCACCTTCAAGTTTATGCAAATAATTAGACAATGCCGTCCTGACTTTTAAAACCTGAGTGCAGAGGGTGCATTTCTTGCCAGGAATACATTATTATTATTATTATTATTATACATTATACAAGCCATATTCTAAAACTCTGATTTCTCTGGTCTGAATTAGATCTTCTTTCAACATTTTCACAGCATCAGTCCTATCCTGACAACACTAACATGCAGTTAAAAGAGATTAGTCAGGGTCGCTGTTGGTGCAGTGGTTAGTGTGCGCGCCCCATGTATGGAGGCTGTAGTCCTCCAAGCGGGCGGCCCAGGTTCAAATCCAGCCTGTGGCTCCTTTCCTGCATGTCATTCCCGATTCTCTTTCCCTGATTTCATACTCTATCCACTGTCCTATCTCTCCATTAAAGGCACAAAAAGCCCCAAAAAAACATTATTAAAAAAAAAGAGAGATAAGTCAGTAGTCAGCGTATCTCACAGAAATAATACAGTTATGTTTATGATAGCTTTTAAAAGTATATTAAAAAATATCTTTTCAAGTTTTTCAGCTTTTTTTCAGCTGCTGAACATCAAGCTGAAATCTTCCAATAAAATTATTTTTCCACACGGCAGTCCTCTGTAAACACATTTCCATTTATTTTCCTCCGTTCCCACCATTTGTCTTTCCCTGCCTCCCTCTTTCTCTATCCTTAGACGCACTTGTTTATTCTGACCACTGCAGCATTAATAGGCCATTATGCCCCAGGGGAAGGGATTAATATGGAGTTAGCCTCCAGGCTAATTGGGCTTGAGCCTGCGATTAAATCAGAATTACCAGAATATACAGACATGAAAACACAGACTAGCACACCCAAACACAAGCCCCCTGCTTTGATTGTGTTATTAACATCTCTCTCTTAAGCCACTCTTCTGGCTCCAAAGACACAGTGGGAGCTCAAGAGTAATGAAATGCTTTGTCCCTCTTAATGGCAAATATATCAGGGAGAGACCTGCAGATGTGCACACGCTAAAATGGACAGAGTTAGAGATGAGATAAGGGAGGTTCTTACAGAGACTACACAGTTTTCTTCTGCTAGTGGGGATAGTTTGTTTATGAAGCTGTTTAGCAGCGACTTATTCAGACACATAATTAGGCTTCTGCTGGAAGGTAAAACGTATTGTTTTAGTATATTATTTTTCAATAGTACGGGACAGAAAGAGGCTAAACAATGCAAAGAGAAGGAAAATCTTTCTTATTGGAAGATAAGAATAATCCTGCAGACCAAATATGCAGGTGCAATTTGTAAGATAGGCTGGGATAATTGTGAAATAATTTATACAGACCATATTTATGTGGTCAAATGTGAACTATAAAGAAGTTTTTTATTTAGTTTGTACACCTGGGACCAACCACCCAGTGTGCTTCACCAGAGAAAAACTCCTAGAAACCACTTGTGTGATGTACTGTTGTTCAGAAACTCTCACATTATTTGCACCACCTGATTTTTACCAACAGTGTGAATTAATGTGTAAAAAAGTGAGCCAAGTGTTCGACGAATCGTTGACAACCGTCACTTTGTCTACACCAGAAACCATATTAGCTTAACAGAGATGCATGGATGAGTTTGTTAAAACTAATGAACTGTTGCACCATTAATCATAATAGAAAAGAATAATGATTCTTTCTTGTTAAAACCAAATCATGTAATTTATAAAAGCTTTATTGCTTGCACTAAGAATGAGCATCATAGTTTGCAGCTTCCTTTGTCATATAACAAAAAGGCATGCCTCATCAACCTTCATTATGTTTGAGGATTACCTTTTTAAGTCAGACTTGTAACTTTCAAATGTCTTTCCCCTCCAAAAACCCGAGTGAATGCACAGTTGTAGTATGACAAAGGGAGGTTGGATAATAGAAAAGAGGTGGTGAATTAAAGCGTCATATCTCTGATTGCATCACATTAATATCTCTTCAATGCCTCAAACATGTATCCCTGCTCATAGAGATATTTCAGACCCTGATTGCAAACAGAGTGATAGGTACAATAAATCAGCCTTTTATAAGAAACACATCAATGTAATCTACTTGTGCATACACACACACATATACATAAAAAAGTGTGTCTTGGATGTGTTCAGCAAGAACATGCCTGAGGTTGTTTTTGACCTGCAGAAACATGAGATTTCTTCTGTCATTTCATCCTCTTATCCATCCTTTTACCTCCAGCAGAGAGACAGAGGATGAAACTAAAGGGATGATGAGGCCTCTGAGAGAACACTCTACATTAGACTGTTGGTTCCTGTTTAATGATACGCCTGTGTGAACGTTTGCTGTGGGTCTATTAATAGAGAGTACTTAGTGGGGATTCCTGTTGGGACTCTGGTCTATTTTTCCCATCACTCTCCTCCTTCCTTACTCATTGACTCTCCAAGTATTTTCACTTTCTCTCAACAGTCATTGTTATATGACTGTATAGTATACAACAGCTTGACAGAGTCGGTGTTGATAGTGTTGCCCTGATGGCCGTACAGCTGGATGACGAAACAAACCAAATCCAGAGGGGATAAAAGCTGCTTTTGGTACCTGATACAGAAGTGTTAGTATTTGTTTTTGAGTGTGTGTTTTGAGGATGTTTTCCACTGATCCCGCCCTTGATTTATTGTCAAATTATTGGATACCGGCATTGTTTCCATGGAAACAATACTCATTGTCTCCGGTGCTTGTGCAGAGATTATTCTAGAGATATTCTTGTACTGCTGTTAGATTTTCAAAAATGAAAATGAAAGTAATAAGTAAAAAGAAAAGCAAACTAATCATGATGATTAACCTGAGGACAATTCACAACTATATTTTCTTCGTATTGATCGGAGAGGGAAAAAAAAGGAGAAATCAAGTACCACTATGTCCAACATTTCTAGTTGTAGTTGATGTTTTTCCCTTTGAATACTAATTATAAAACTTTTTTTTTTTCTTTTGAAAAATGTAGTAATTATTTTCATTGTTTCTGTAAATCAGTCTCTTTGACTCCACTGGTTAAAATTGTCACAAACTGTTCTCAGTTGGAGGCAATGCTCATTGAACATTTGGACAAATCCACAGGCAGCATCAATTGTTTGATTGAGCCACTTCTTCAGCAGAAATATTTAGCTGTGTTAAAACTGTGCGTGTGTGTTTGTGTGTTCTTGCATGCATGCATTCACACCCATCAACTCAGCTCCAAGTAATAACATCAGTTCCTTTGAGATGCTGAATTACCATCAGTCATACACACACACACACACACACTCACTGGGTTACTTGCACAGTCCGAATAGGAAGGAATCACAATAATGGAAAGGCCTGAGGCACAGATTCGAGGGGAAAAACATACCACAGCCACCCTTGATTATAATGTTATATTGGTTCATTTCCCCAGTGTGCATGCGAATCCCTGTGCCTGTGTGTATGTGTGTTTATCTGTGTGTGTATGTGTGTTTATCTGTGTGTGTATGTGTGTTTATCTGTGTGCGTTTGTGTTGGCAGGGCTTAGAATGTTGAGTTTTCAAGCTCCATGTGGCTGGCAGATTGCCACCTGTGAGGACGTGCAAAGCTCTCCAAACTACCTCTGAGGACAGAATATTGAGGAGAGAAGGAGCTAGGGGAGGATAAATTCATAGATGCCAGAGGATGTCATAAATTCATAGCAGACAAAATTCATTTATACTGTATATACAGGATCAATATTTAATAGAAACAAGTGAGAACTGTGAGGAGGGGAGAAGAATGATGGGGAGAGGAGGGTAGAAAGAAGGAGCAGTGAGGATAAGGAAAGTTACTGCAGCAGGAAAGTGCAACAAAATGTAAGTCTTATAACCATGATCTTTTTTTCACTGTGTGATATTTTCCAATATGTTGGCCAACAGTCTCCTTGGTGTGACAAGGGCCTTTAGGGAAAGAATTGTATTTTTAAAAGTCCTTTTGTCTTTTTAAAGTGACTGATGCTTCTGTTGTGCTGATGAGGGGTTATCAATGTAATCACCTTCTACCTCTTACTATCTGACCAGAATTCACTTGGCATCCTCCTGTGTTCTACATGTTATGATTACTCCGACATCTATTTCCTGATTTATCGTGGGGATTTATTATTTACTTAGTCCATGTTATCATTTAAAATGTATGCAGCCAGAAAGACCAAGAGAGTAGAAAGAGTAGAGACCATCTATCTAGAGCCTGTACAATGAAACGTCATCTCGTAATTTTTTTGGATTTAATAGAATTTAGATATTTAATTTATTTATATTCAGTTATTTACAAAAACAACATTTTTCAACATAAACCTTCTTAACATTGACCTGAATATATTCATAAACGTATGGAAAGTGTTCACTTGTGCCTAACTTGCATTACTGTTTTTATTCTGATCCTGACATTCAAGTGTGAAGTGTTTCCCTGACATGAAGGAATCAAGAAAAGAGAAGCAGCCTTACTACGCTTCTTTTTATGAGACTATTATTTATTTATTCAGCTAGACTGTCTGAAAGTCATTGAGGGAACATTATTCGTCATCTTTAAAAACCACAATTTATTATGGCGACAACACTTCTCTAAATCAATTAATTTGTGAATTAAGAAAGTTTGACCATAATTACCTCTGGAATAAAACAATACTCTTGAACTATTATGGAGTAAATTTACTGTCAACCTTTGTTCAATTTAATCATCTAAAATAAATAACTTTTTAACAGGATCTATGAAGATATATTTTACACGAGAAAATCGAAAGAGTGTCAGCTTCGTCAGACACTGTAGGCAGGTAAGCCTCGTCAATTGGATGCCAAATTCTGAACATATTTTACAGACATCAATCATAGAAACAAAAAGATTTTCATGGAAGCCTCAGAAGCCAGTTTGACATGTGAAATGTCTTCATGTCGTCAATTCAATTCAAAGCTTCAGCTCTCTTTCTCAGGACCATCCACTTTGTCTCTGTCTTTGCCGTTCAGGGTTGATATTCCTCAGTTCCACTCTCTGCTCCACCACAACAAATTTCTGTCTCTCAGCACATCCCAGATATTGATCCTAGTCTGGCTACTCGTCTGTAAACCTCCGTCAGGCTTGTGTTGTTCCAGACAGACAGGTCAGCAAAACCAGCAGCAGAGTTGTCCTCTTTGTGATACCTCGACCCAGTTAAAATACCTCCGTTCAGACATTTTTGGGTTTACATGAACTCTGTAAAAACATCTTACAGTGATCACAAGTATCATTTGTGAGTGCAGCACGAGAATGCCATCAGTGACTGTATTAAGCAAGAATCCTCAGCTTATTCATTTCCTTTTAGTTTCAGTTTGTCGTCTTTTCTGTTTTGCCCTGGAACACCAGAAAATAATTGAAAAGGATAAAACGCTTTTAAAGAATTGGCTTTAACATGTGCATTAACAGAGAAGTCTTGGCAATGTTCCCACAATAAAGAACACATGTCACTTCATTGGATTACAGAGTGTTTGAGATATTTAAATAAGAGTTTAATGTCATGTTTAAAGATTTTTTGTTCTTACAGAAAGGGAAACGATGTGCCATAATGTCCTAACAATGGTATCTTAAAGTTCTACAGTAGCATTTATTGTTGGTGTTTGTTGGTCGTTTTTAGTTATTTTTCCAATGGGTTGCCATTTTTGTCTAATTTTGTTTGTCTATTTTCAAACAATAGTATGTACTATAGAAGAATTAAGAGGATGGAGTGGGATTTGTGAACCCGTAGTCAGTGGCGATTCTAGACTCTGTTGGTGCCCTAGGCAAAAATCAATTGGAGGACCAGTATGTCTGCCAGCCCACCCTTACTCATCTTCCTCTTTTTTCCTGTCTCTTTCTTTCTCTCCTGTAGTCGGATAATTCCTCTTCCTTTTCCTTCTGTGACTTTCACTGACAAACTTAGGGGGTTTCCTACTGCCATTGCAAAATTTGCTCATATTTGGCCACTGCTGCGGTTTTAACGTTTGTCAGCCCTCAGGGGCCCCCTACTGGTCTGGGGCCCCAAGCAGTTGCCTGCCTTGTCTGTTGTCAAGCTGTGCGCCTCTGCCCATAGTGTATGTTCTTTTTTAATGAATTTGTTTCAAATGACCAATAGTAATGTTCAGCCCGTCATCCTGCTGCATAAATATGAATGACAACACAAAAGCGAGTCATGAAACAGACTTTTTTTTTTTTCGTCAAATCTGAACAGTTCTCTCCCTCCTTCTTCCACTCTCTGTCATTTTCTGTCCTTGTTTTATCTGCGGCAGACAGCTGATATGATCCTCTGAGTCTGACGTGTTTGACAGATAAAGAAAGAGAGAGAGAGAGAGAGAGAGAGAGAGAGAGAGAGCAACATGCATTTGTCTTTTTATTCAATCCGAGCTGCAGTGAGAGTTAAGTTTCCACCCTGCTATCACTGATCAGCTCATCTTTCAAAAAGCTGCTGGATTGCAGGCGATGTAGAACAGATGAGAAAACAGGAGGTTACACGGTATCTGTTTTCCATTACATTCAGGAAGTTATAGAGAGGGAGCGGCCGGAGCGGCGAGCTTGATGGCGATAACATCAAACCAATACATAGTCAGAAATGGGATTGTCGGTACAGGTGCACATCAAGGTTGCCTTTTAACCGGGGTGTTCCCAAAGTATACAACTGTGAAGGCCCAAATGGAACACAAACTTATACACAGGAGTTAAGTCACTATACAGGTGCACACACACATATACATACCATTCATTTACAACTTAAACTTGTCATATCTACTTTCCTTGGTAATGTGAGGTGTTACTTACCATTCCATAGAAATGTTTGAATTTTAGGAAATATGAATATAATGAAAATATACTACTAATAATAAGGATGTTAAAGATAATGAAGACACCTTATCTGCTGTTATAACCTCTTGATAAATAACACTTTCGATATTTTAAAATGCACTGCTGTATTTTTTGCATCATCTCATTCATGCTAGCAGAGATGTGTGTCTTGCATGTGTGTGCATATTTAACCAGTCTTCTTTTTACTTTGGTCACTGCTATGATCCGACACACACATACCCTTTATACATACACACCCCTGTGTAGGTCCCCCTGCTGATGGAGATGAATGAGGGCGGGACATGAAAGCCAAGTGCAATCTGGGTAGAAATAAACCATGCAAAAGTGTGCTTCATAGGCGGTAGTTATCACATGCAGTACAAAAGGCGCGGAAGAAGCTAGCACCAGATCATAAGTACATGGGTCAGATGTATTGACACATGCAACATGCTTGGATGCATGTGCATTGACTTGAAAGAAGGTGCACACGTTAATGCTCTCTGCCATGACCATACCTTGAATTTATCTGCAGTGTCTTCACTATTAAAGTATTACAGTCAGTGAAGCAGTTAGCAGAGCAGGGATTTTAAAAAAGATGAACAATGCTGCTAATGGCCACAAGAGAAAAAGAAGACAGAGAGAAAAAAGGAAAAATTGAAATGCAGAAACACAGGACAGGTAATAAAGATAGAGAGACAGATGAAGGAATCAGGGACAGAGAGGTATAGCAGGGAGGGGCGGGGGAAGAATAGAGATTGGTGTCAGTGGGAGCTGATGTATGGATGAAAGTGTGATGGGAGCAAGATGGCTTCTCTCTCAGCGAAAGTAGTGATGTTCCCTTCCAAAACATCACTCATATTTAATGGAGCAAAGTTACAAGCAAAGAGACAAAACGGAGAGTACAAAACCTGCAGGCACAAACCAACACTCACACACTTCATCCACATAATGCATGAAGGCAACTTGTTTCAGACTTTTAGTCACTTGTACAGAGTGGTCAAAGCCCACAAGCACTAAAAGAGATCATGCATGTTTCTCTGACACACAAATAGGGCCCTCTGTGAGTTAATGGAGAGAAATCTGCTCAGGGGACTTGAGACTTGAAGCTGCTATCGTCTTGCAAAAAAAGGAGTTAGAGAACAAAAGTGGAGGGGAAGAAAAAATTGGGGGGCACTGGCATATTAGAAGCCATGTGGAAGTCATGAACATGTGGTGGAGGGTAGATCCTCTTCTTCGGGCATGTCTCTGTCTGAAGCCACATTCACCAGTCAGATGGATTGAGGCAACAAAAAAAAAAAAAGGATAAAAAGAAACCCAGGGGTGCTATGATTGTGGAGAAAAAGTAGTTATATGACAAAGTAGACGGTAAAGAGAGAAATAGAGAGCCACTTACCACAGAAAGAAATGGATTTCAGCTTCAGCCCCCCACACACACATTTCTCACCCAGGATGAGGGGATCTGTAATTTAATTCAAACTACTGAAGTCTTTGTGTAAATGTGTTAAAGCTAGAACCCTTCTAAGAAGATTTAAGATTATAGAATATGATGCTTATCATTTTTAACCTTAGATGTGGGAATTCAGAGTAACTCGAACGATAAGCATTACAGTAAGTGGCTTGAGATAATGATACTGTCACAATTCAGCGATAATTCACGTATTCCAAGACAATCAAATCATGATACATGATTATTTAGAAGAATATGATGATTATCATGATTATTTACACAAATTTACAAGGATATTTAAGGTCCCTAAAAAGGTGAAGTTCAGGATAATGTATTTTTTTTTTTTCTGCAATATGGTGTCAGGTTCACCTCTTATCATCTCTTAACTTCTTATCAACACTCTCTGACATCCGGCTGTCTTCTTCTTCCTCTTTTACCCCGCTGTCAGCTTCTCTTATGTTCACGTTATCAATAACAGAAGCACCACCTTGATGGGTCATCAAGTGGTGCCACGGAAAGTCAAATTTATTGGTATTCCATTTACAGGTAGAGCACCATCATATATTATTTAAAATTGGAATATCGATATTGGGCACCAGTGATTCAATAACTGTATCATACAAGTCAGGATGAGGATAATTGCTGTATCAATATGTTTGATCCACTCCTACTTTAAGAGCTTATTTTGTTTGAATCATTTTTTATTTTTTTTATTTACACCTTTTAGGTTCAAGCCTTAACGACGGACAATGGCACTCGATCCGTTTGGTCGCCAAGGAGAACTTTGCCATGTTGACGATAGACGGCGAGGAGGCGTCTGCTGTGCGGTCCACCTCACCGCTCAGCATCACCACTGGAGGAACCTATCACATGGGAGGTAAGGGTCACCTCAAAACCCATCGCTTCCATCAGCATTCAGTGACAGGCGATCAAATGACTCTAGAGTGTCCGTCAGGGAGGTGTATGTCCCTGAACATTTCAATCAATCATGATTCCTTGAACAAAATACTGTGTGACTACACCCACACATCAAGTCTTATTGCTCTATTTCGATTTTTGCTCGGATCTGATGATTTTTTTTTAAAATGTTCCCTGTATTAGACTCCTGTGTGAACTGGCCGTAATGGTTTTGAACTGATCCTCATGTGCCACAGAATAACAACAATCAGGACTGTTTGTCCTGATCTCATTTTGGGGGGGTTAGGAAAGACAGATAACCGAATGATACCTGTATGTTGTGCTCACAAAGCCCTGCTCCCACCAGCCCTGCCAGTTCAGAACACTCAGTGACGTCAAACTGTTGTGACAGATCTCAGTCACATAGAAGCAAAAAAAAAAAAAAATTGGGATTTTGAAAATTGTATTTGGGTCACTTTTTCTTGCAGTGTGAATGTAACCTTAGGCAATTCAGTTTTTCTTTGGTTTGTAGTTAATCCTATAACCCAGGTTAATTAGAATGATTGCTGGACACAAAAGCATGGTATTTAATCTGCTTCTGTTTTAGAGCTCTTGTCCATCTTTGTGTGTGTGTGTGTGTGTGTGCGTTTGTCTGTGTGTGTGTGTGTGTGTGTGTGTGTGTCTGTTGGTGTGTTTGTAGACTAAAAAGTCTACGAATCATTTATCTATCTGTATCCCAGTGGTGTGGTCAGAGTTCAGGAAGTAGTTTACTCACAGCAGCCACAATCTGTCTGAGTTAAGACGAGGTTAATGAAGCCAGACACCGCTGAATGTCTGTCTGGAAGATGGTCCATGTCTAAGAGGGCATGTGTGACTGTGTGTGTGCATGTGTGTGTGTGTGTGTGTGTGTGTGTGTGTGTGTGTGTGTGTGTGTGATTGTGAACCTGTATGAAATGACAGTAACTGTGAGAGATAGTCTGAGCTCTGATTGCTCCATCAGGCCTCCGTCCCGTTCCGACTATCAGAGAACAATCTCCTGCATCAAGCAGAACCATTTCCAATGGCAGGTCAATACGGATTAGAACACCTCTCTCACACACACACACACACACACACACACACACACACACACACACACACACACCCTGATTCCTTATCCTTATCTTCATTTACTCCTAGTTGCTCTTGAGTGAATTCCCCTTAAAGCCATGACTGCTGTTTACTTTTGATTTATGATATCACAGTTTGTTAGGCCTTGATATGCTAATTACATTCACTTAGAAGCATTCAAAACCTTTCTAGGTCAACATTTCAGATATGGGGATTTATTTGCTTCTTTAATCTGCAGCGTTACAGAATCAATCGCCATTAACACCTCATCTTTTAGTTTCATTTTTCTCTCCCTCACTCAAACTTTTTATTCTTTGTTTTCTGGTTTATTTCCTCAATTCCTCTGTCATATTCCCTCCCAGCCTCTAGTCTTTGTATGATCCAACTGTTGATTTATTGATTTTGGTGAGCTGAGTGGGGATCAATATCGGCCTGGAGAAGAGGAACTGTGTAATCTCTTCATCCCTTGAAGAAGACAGAGGCAGGCAGGCAGACAGACAGGCAGAGTTTGAGAGAAAGGAAGAGGGAAAATGAAGCGAGACAGATATACTGTAAACGATTGCTACAAATAAAAGGAGTAGAGAGAGGAAACTATAGATGGAAAAAAAAAAAAAAGATGGGAGAGAACGGGCAAAAGGAGGGAAAAACTTAGTTTAAACTTAAACTTCAACAATCGCTGCACTCCTGAGGATCTTTGGTGATCCCCTACCCCTTTTAGGGCGGGTTGTATGCAGGAACATAAACAGTCCAATCTGTTTGTCCAAATCTTTTTTCTGCCATATACTCAACCCACCCCACATGAAAAGTGTCCGAGATAATCAACTCCTTAAAGAGACGGCAGCTGAACTGAAATGTTTCAGGCATAGGCTGAAACAGCAGATTTTACTGACACCAGTATACGATAAATAAGGAGGTTTTTGAGTTGCACATCTCGCAACGCTACTCAATGTGTGAAGAGTCTCAGGCTGACACATTTAATGGTGAAAGTGAGTACAATAGATGTCCTTTAAGGAAGACATTTTTGGAGTATAACATAATTTCATTCACTTCATTCTATTTGTTTTAATTAATTTGTCCAGTTACATGACCTGATTTTATTTCCTGGTATTGAATACCTTGCTTCTCCATTATAACAGTTTTACAGTGAGGGCCTTCAAGCCATCTGAATCCGTGTGTATGTGGAGCTTGTTGGTGTTCATTCTCCAACGCAAAGCTGCACAGCGAAAACACTTCACTTAAAACTCAAACAGAATCTGCAGAATGTATTCCTAACGCTGCACCTCATCATGTGTACGGAGCTGATTTCCATTCCAGCACAGAAGTGAGAGAGTAAAATAGAGAGAGTAGAAAAGGTAGTTTAGCCTTTGGCTCGCCCTCAGTTCCTCTGTGTGATCGCTCAGCTCAATGAGTCAGAGAGGCCGAGCACATTAAGCTGTGTAAAAGCTCTCTAACAGTTTTCCATCAGCACTTTCTATCTCAATGAGACTCATTTGTGAGATCCACTATTATTACAAAGCCCTCCTGAACAAACCCTGTTCTTTTATATACAGAACAAAGCTTCAGGTCATTTATGATTAAGTCTTCACAGGTAGCCTCCTTCGTTAACTCTCATAGTCATGAGAAGTACAGTAGGAGTGCTGTAACACACCATGAAGTTAGAAACAATTAAAACCATCATCTTTTATCACTTTCAAACCCCTTTTTTGATGAGATATGTAGAAGAAGTTCTGCGATACATGTTCATTTGCCGTAAATGTCTGTGACTTGTTTCACTTCCTGCAGACTTATACAAGTCACAGCAGGTTGTGCACAAGTTGAGGTGTTTCAGAGGTTTTCAGCACACCATCAGTGTAGTCAAAAGACATCTGATCATCCTGTCAGAGCAGCAAAACTAGATGTTTCTCTACAATTTGGAGTTTGAGTTTAGTTTGCATTGGGTCCTCAGGCATGCTCAATCTGTAATATACACATATAAAGCCATGCACTTACACGCTCACGACTAAAAGCTAGAATTTTTTGAACACCAGCCATAACTCTAAATACCATCAACCATTGAGGCTACATATTAACACAGACTGACTTGTGTCTATTACACATGCAGTAATAAAATTTAGCCATGTAAAACAAGCAGCATACGACGAGTAAATATTTGCAGCCTACCTTTATCTGATATTAAGCTCACAGATTGTGTCTTCACATAAGATCCTGTCTGATACTTGGTTTTTATTGATATTTTTGTCACTTTCTAACCAGTGGTTTAAGACCCACCACCAACTCCTCTATAAGAAATGAGCGACCCACATTTCTGATATTTTTCAACCAATCAGATTCATGAAAACTGTGCGGTTTGGACCTCCGATGGTACAAAACATGCTACAGATGTAAACAATTTAACTAAAGCATAAATTTGAAAGATTTCTTCACATACTTTTTGACACAAGTAACTTTCAAGGCACACATTCATGACCGTATGAAAATGGCTCCGTGACCCACTTTTGGGTCCTGACCCACAAGATGAGAACCCCTGTTTTAAACAACTTCTGAGCGAGAGGGAGGGAGGGAGTTCGCACAGACGAGCAAGAGTAAAGAAACTTTAAAGAATCATTATGCTCAGAGGTCTACAGACAAGAAACAAAAACGTTGTTTCATCTGCCCTAATGTAACTCAGTTTACCAGTCAAGTGTGTGTCTCTGTTAACAGATTGACGCTCTGTCTGCTCATCCACTCATCGCCTGCATTACTGACCAAGCTGTTTTGGTGCCAAGCATGTAACATTTTCACATCTGCATAGATCATGAAAAGTATGCTGACAATTATATAAGTTAAAAAATATAAAATGTTTGTTGAGAGGTTAGATTATAAATTATATTAAGGATGCAATCCCGACTGCTCTATTTCAAAGTTCAATGATATTTTGTATCTTTCTTAATGCAAATGCCACCTTGTAGCCCTCCTGTGCTGAAGTGACAGAGCGGCACTTTGAAGGTCATATTTCTGCCTGGAGTGTTTTTCATACTGTGTGCATAGCCAACATTACAACTTTTTCTTGGATATGAAAAAAAAGAGGGTTGTACTTTCTGTCTTTTTCTATGTTTTTCAATTAGTGTTTTTTTCCCACTGTGGCTTAATGTTAAATTAAGCATATCCAGTTAACACATGAAAACACATTACGACTGATTACACTTATATTGAAGCTTGACTGCTCGGAATATGCAGCGCTACACATACATTTGCACACACAGTCTGAAGCAAAATGTATGAATTGGCATTTAAAGAATAATATGGTGTGAAAAAAGTAAGAGAGGATACAAGCACTTGGGTAATTGATTATTTTTATTTTTAAGGTATTTAAACTAATATTTGCCAAATTCACAATAGTATCAAATTATTATAAGTCTGTGTTTAATGAAATAAAAAGAGTGTGAATGTGAGTAACACAGCAGAGAGTATACCAAGTTAACTGAACAGAATATCACTAGTATGAAACATTTAGAAAACCTTGTCTCTATTAAGTGTTTAACATGGAAACCAGACGCTGGACAAGTTCTCTCACATAATATTAAAACATGAACAAAAAGAAGAAGACACACCAGCTGTCTGTGTCCAGCGATGAAACAAAAAATGTGACACGGTACTGAAACCAGAGGTTTTCCTCGAGAGAGCCTTGACCTGTTTATTTTATGACAGTACTTGAATTCATTTTAAAATGACAACGCTTAGAAACATACCATCAGTGTATGAAGACAAGCATGCTGACATCAAAATATTTGCTAATTAATGCTTTAATGTATGTAATGAATTACCCAATTTGCACTAGTGGTTATGTTTAATGTATTTTGATGACCATGTTAGGACATTGCACCGCTCAAGGACAATTAGCAAAGATATTAATAAATGACTTCATAATTAAATAATGAAGCAGGACAGATAATTGGTGAAAAGATGCAGAAACAGCTTATTACCGCTCACACACTGAATGACTTATACTTTCATAACAGTTTGAACTGGGTTCAGTGGCTCTAAGATTTAATTGCAGAGTTAAAAGATATAAGACTTTCTATAATAGAGGGAGGAAAAAGATTTGGATCTCGGTCTCCTCCTCAGTTTAATTTGTTCTATCTTGATTCTCTTTAGTTTTTTTCTTTATTTTGTTCAAGGATACAATTATTCATCTTTTTCCTTCTGTTTCTGGCCCTCATCCTCTTCTCCTTCCTCTCATCCTTCTTATTCTCTTTAACTGGGTCTACCCCTCTCATCTCCGCCCCCTCCTATCCTTTGAGAGTCTGCTTTAGATGCAGCCTCCTGAACCAAAAGCCTATTTAACGGCCGGTAGTTTCTCACTTCTGACGCTTCGCTTAGAGAAATTAGCAAGTGACTGACACGAGACATCCACAAATTGAATTTCTCAAGATCGAGGACAGAAGCACACTCACACAAACACACACATGTACATACAAGTCATGCTCTTTACTCTGCAGGATCAGAGGACAAATGGGTGGATAGACTAATGAAAGAAAAGTCATGCGACATTCCACCCTGGAGTATACGTTTCTTCTTTTACTTTTGCAAGCTCAAACTTTTTTACCAATCATCTTCTGAGTTCCTCCAAAATCTGTGACAGCAATTCTCACCCACTTTTGTTTGAAGTGCATGAATAAAATGACAGTTCTATAATAAGTTGAAAGTCTTACACTTTGCTGTTCCATTACAATGCATACAGTAGAAGCTCCTCTTCTTCATCTTCAAGTTTGTGATGAATTAGACATGAGACTCTGACGCCCACATTTATCAAAGAGCAGCCTCTGCTGTCTGTACATGAGCGCTGTGCATTTTCTTAGTGCATAACATAGGCGTCGATTCCGTAGGTGCTTTGGTGTCCAAACACCCACGGAAAAGTCGAGCACCCACGTGTGCCAACATATACTGAAGACAGATTCACCCTCCCGCACCATACGAATGCATGGTTGTGATGTCAGGTTAGCTGCCAAAAGGGCTTGATGGCAACTGGTTAAACCTTTACATTGTCATGGACCTACAGAATGGACACATTTGTGATTAACAAAGCAAAAACATCTGGCTATGTTACAGTTGCACTGCATACATTCTTGTTTATTTGCACGTCTAACACGACTGGTGCATCTTGTCCCTGACTGAAGTGTGTAGATGTTTGAAAGATATGCAGTTTATTATTGTTTGTTAAGTCTTGTAAATGGTAAATGGACTTGAGCTTATATGGCGCTTTTCTAGTCTTCCGACTATTCAAAGCACTTTTACACTGCATGTCACACCCACACATTCACACACTGATGGTAGTGATAGCTATGTAGTATCATCCATCAGAAGTAACTCATCTCATTCATAGCGAGCAATTCAGGGTTAAGTGTCTTCCCCATGACACATCGGACATGTTGCCCAGCTGGGGATCGAACGCTCGACTTTCCGGTTGAGAGGCGACGACTCTACCAACTGAGCCACAGCCATCCAGTATATTCCCTTTATCATTTTTTATTATTATTAATTTTTCAGAGGTAATTTATATTTTTGGAAATGTACCATTCTGGCCACAATTTTCATCATTTGTTTGAATATTTTTTTTGTAGTTGCATCCTCAGGATATTTGTTTTGTTTTTATTCCGACCTAAATTTTGGCGGATCTCCAGTGCAGATGCTTCCTCGTAAATGTGTTGAGATGTGGAAACAAGTGTTCTGTATCCTGAGATCCAGCTGGGCCAGTCAGATGGTGTTCATGAAGCAGAAAGAGAGGGTGCTGCTCTTCCTGTGTGTTCTGTAAAAGAAGCTCTTTTAGCACCACAGGGGGGCTGTGATAGAGTGCCAGCAAGGCTGCGGGGGTTTATTGCTGCTGTTCCGGAGCGTGAGGGGTTACAGGAGTTTTGATACTACAAATTAAAACCACAGAGCATCTTAAGTTCAGCGGGGGTGGGGAAGTGTGGTCAGACATCCTTAACATGGATTGCAGGTGTGTGTGATAGCTGGAGGATGAACAGATGTATGACTACAACTCTGCTTTGTTTACAAAGTGTCTATGTCAGACTCTGCCTCACAGATCTTGGTCTGTATCTACCTGGTTGTCACTGTAGCTATATAACAGCAGTCTGAATTATGGAATATATCTGGAAAGCACAGAAAAAAAAACATAAGGGTGAAATGGACATGTTTATGGGTAGGAGGACTGTAAGACAAAATATAAGTAACATACAAACATTGGTCATTTCAGGTCATGATTAAGAGCAGAAACATGTATTTTGAAGCAAACTGAAAAGCAAATGCACCATAGCCTGTCAACCGTTTTTGAGGTTTCATGTACATTTACATATCAGCATCTTGTAGTTTTAAAAATAAGTGTCAGTGTGTTTTCTTTGTCATTAAAGTTCCCAAAAGCCTCTTCAATAATCAGAAATAGCCAGAAAATATAGAAAATATCAGATATTGATTTGATTATATCTGTCTTGTTTGGTACTGACTTTTTAACCTTAATGGATTTGTAGAGTCGACTATATTATAGAAAACAAATATATTTAAGAAGAAATAGATGCAAAAACACTTAAGAATGTGCTGCATGCACACAACATGATTGGTATATGAGTTCAAAAAGGTGCAACCTATGAGCTCTGCCTAGCTGTGATGACGGCTGCATTTTCTTTGCATTGAGATGCTCTTCTGAGGACACAAACTGCTGCCAACCAGCTGTAATCTGCTGCTTTAGCTTCCCTCTTCTTTGCTATCTTTCTCTCTCTCTCTCTCTCTCTCTCTCTCTCTCTGTCTCTCTCTTCTGCCTGTCTCCCTTTTCTCTGGAAAGACAGCAGAGGTGTGGCAGGAGGAGAGGCAGATGGCAGGGATGACAGGAGAAACTTTTGGGACATGAAATGAGAATCTAAGTAGAGGATGAATCCAACACACACACACACACACACACACACACACACACACACACACACACACACACACACACACACACACACACACACACACACACACACACTGTGCATATTCCCTCTATAATAAGCCTTTTTGATGCATTGGCTTTGAGGCTAACATGCTGCAAAATATGAAAGCTAATAACACCACTATGATGGAGATGTCATTGAGAGACATTGTTTTATGAGTGGCCTGTGTGTGTGTGTGTGTGTGTGTGTGTGTGTGTGTGTGTGTGTGTGTGTGTGTGTGTGTGTGTGTGTGTGTGTGTGTGTGTGTGTGTGTGGCTGGCTCAGATTGAATCCCAGGTACTCATCTCCTTTATCTGACTGTGCGTGTGTGCTGTAATAACACCTCCACACAGGTATACCGTACTATAAACGGATGCACGTCGACGATTTATAGATGTAAAACACACAGACTCACCATATATCCATGTACTTTCACTCACTCCCTCACACCCTTGTTCACAGTTTGATCCTAGGCTTGTCCCCATTTCAGTCAAGGCCTGGTGCTACCTCAGGCCGGGCCATTGACTCTTGTATCTCATAAAGGTTCTGTAAACACTATATGTCTATCACAGCCTTAGTACAGATATTAAGGCTAAGGGGCCTTGTGAACAAGATTTAAAACAAAAGGGCAGATGAAGGTTCACAGCCCTAAAAAAATGACATAACTAAAGGATGATGCCGTTGTTCAGTCTGATGACTGCTTCCACAGAAGATAGTGTTTTCTTCACGTGTTACCGAATCCATCTTTCATCAGTTGTGGTAATCATCTTTCCCTGCTCTTTAACTCTGATGTTCTAACAAAAGCATATGTTGCTTCTCATTCTCCAAAGCTGTTCAGTATTTTGTTTATTCATCGTCAGCTCTCGTTTTGATCCAACAGTCCTACCAGAAAAAATTACTTCAATCCCTACTCAGTTTTGCAACATTGCAATTTTGGCCAATCACACAAGCTTTTCTACACATTTAACCAATTACTCATGTATTATGATTAAGTAAGTCACCAAACTCACATATGATAGTCAAACTATTCATACCCTTTGGTCTGCACATCAGATGGTATCATTTACTGTGTTTTAAATGTCTTTTTTTCCTGTGAAGCAGATCACTGCGCCAGGCAGGCACTCCCTAATCCCACTTCAAACTACAGTGTCCTAATGGAGACTCTATACCGTGCATCCATAATAATAAAACCAATACTTGATGACTACTTGTGAATATTTCATTGATGTTGAAAACTGTTAACCATGCACATATCTGCTTCTGGATGTGATGAGTCTATAGTTTAATTTCAAGTTTCATTGCTTTTGATTTTCTTTTCTTTTCGTCTGTTTGTTTTGTTCCAGGGTATTTTCTCCAGACGTTGTTATCCCCCTCCCTGCGTTCCTTCCAGGGCTGCATGCAAGCGATCCTAGTGGACGACCAACCAGCTGATCTGCACGCTGTAGAGAAAGGCACCATGGGAGCTTTTGAGAATGTCAGCCTGGACATGTGTGCAATCATAGACAGGTAAGAGTGACCATTCCTGCTTCCATGCTAAATCCATACAGTCCTTCAATAGATATAGAAGTCATATGCGTAGAGCCAACACAATGTGTCATAAATCAAATGGTTTTAATTTAGAAGTTGTATACATTGAATCATAAGCAGAGCCTTTGTGTTCTTATCTAGTGGTGTACAGTATGACTCAGGAGCTCTGCTTGCTGCGAGTGCAACTGCACAAGAATGAGTTTGTTGAAACTGAAAGACATGAGTAGGTTTCATCATCCGAAAACACAGTATGATCCTATCAAATGTTTGTTTTTAAAAACAGACACGTATTTCTCTTTTCCATTGGCCAATATAACATATCAGGAGGTTCTGCACAGCACGCCTCAGTGTTGGAACACTTTAAAATATATTACAGCTTGTTGACATTTCAATTTATTTCCTCGTCAGAGAGTCCAGAAACACATTCAGCTATACATGGAATCATCCACGTCTTGAGATCCTTTTGAATGCTTCTGAACATTTAACTTAATGCATTAGTGCAGAGCATTTCAACTCTGCGGGATTAACTGTTAAGCCTTTTCTTTTTTAAGTAAAAGTTAAGCGGGTTCCCCTCATGCAGTGGACACAAAGAAGATCTCAGCCATGATGAGTTATTTCATGGATTGCTCCATTAAGGTAAACAAGACTGAGAGGCAACAATTAGGAGTCGACCTTGTGCTAAGAAGAGAATTAACCCCGACCTTAGCCGTTTGTCTTCCGGTCAGTTTTGTCGATAACACTTACCTTCATCAATTTCCCTGCTCTGAGGAGAAGACAACAACTGTCACTGCTTGGTTTGGATCCATTTTGTCCTTAATTCAGATGTCTGGCTTGGTGAGATCACATATTAAAGCCTCTGGAAACCCAAAAAAACAAAAAGCTCATATTAACTCTCTGAAGGTTTAAAGAATGACATAAGGAATGTAAAGTGGGCGGGGTTTGCTCTGATATTTATTACAATCACTTTGAATGGCTTACAGCAGGCTTGCTCGTGTCAGATTTTAGATCAAACTCTTGTGACTGGCTGCTTGCTGTATTTCCCATCTCTATTATTTCTATGTTTTGTATCATCCTGCAGTATTGAGGTGTGCCCTGTCCTGCTATGGAAGATAAATGGAGGCAGTGTCACCACCTAACTAATCAGAACGTCTTTGAAGGCAGCGCAGTAGCCCTGTCTGACCTCCTTTTTGAGCAATGCCTTTCCACTGTTCTACTTTTTTGATCTATATGCTGGAAGCAGCGCGTACACATACCCACAACATGCATGCAGACACACACAGGGACAAGGCTACGCAAATAAAATGATTTTATTTCACAGTGTCACTGTTGTAGGACACACCTAAGCTCATAAAAGCACACAAAAGGTGCTCTTCATTGATATTCTATTTTTATCATGCAAAGCATAGAGCATATATAGTGCATGCTGTTCATTGCTCACAGCTTTCTATGTATAATTTATTGTATTTTTGTTTGTCAATGGTTGCCTGTTTTTAAAGAAAAAAATATTTTTATCTGCCTTGCTGAAGGTACAAAACATGATGGCATACTTAGAACGTGTGCATTTTCATTGCAGTTTTTTACTTAGAATATCATGTTCAGAAAGTCATGGTTAATTTAATTAATATCACACAAGAGGGGCTGATGAAATGCATATCAGCACTGCTGTGATTTGCTTGTAGGCATGAGGCCGCAGGCTTAGTGCCAAAGCTAAAAACAACAATGCATCATGCTAGGTTTCTCTTATTTCTTTTGAACTGACAGTAGTGCAACTTTCAGTTTCTTTCCATCTGGCGTCGTAAAGAACTACCTGCAGCCAGTAGAATAGTACAAATTAAACCGAATAGAGGAAAAAAACTCAAAATGATGCAAAATAAAAAGCAACACAGATATTAATATCATAACCTGTTAGATCTTTAAGTGGTCGTGAACAGTGGAGTGAATGCAATTTTGTGAGTTCAAAACTACACTGTTAACAGGTAACAAGTGGTGTCTTGGTTGTTTGAGTTTAACATATGGCGTCCTTTACACCCCAATAAATCTGTCAGTCAATGCAGGATGTGAACAATACGGTCTTCAAAGGTGTGACCTTTATCCTTGAGCTGTAATTGGACAGCTGGGTCCTGACCTGAAGAGCTGGTTCTCCTACAGTATATTGGATCTTTTTTTTTCCACCATGTAAATGCCCATGCATTCCTTGTTGTATTGTACAGTGCAAATGGCATTACTCTATGTGTCGCATTATGTTTTGTTTCCTTTTGTGGCCAAGCTCCTGGCTTAGCTTGCCAAACTCCAGACACGTAGTATGGCAATGCTGTGGTCTCAATTGTTTTCGTCTTCTTTGCCGGAACTGTGTTTGTTTGAGGTCTTGATAAAAGTCCAGTTTTGGCTAGCTGCATGACTTGAGTTTCTCCCTGCGCTGGTCTGTGCCATTTTCTGTCTTTGTAGACACGGTCCAAGGCAAGGCAAGGCAGGTTTATTTATATCGCACATTTCAGCAAAAAGGCATTTCAAAGTGCTTCACACAAGACATCAAAAGCATCATGACAAAGGGTTCCAATGATGTAGGATCATGACTTGTTTTCTAGTTTGTGATGAGAATCAACTACTAAGACTTGATTATTGTTAGTTTGTTTCGTGTTATCTTGAATGTTTTTGTTTTTGTCGTCTTTAGTGTTCACAGAGCAAATACAATGCAGTACACTCACTTGCATTTGTTCTTTCCTATTCTCACCTTTCTAGCATCTTCTATGAAAACAAACATTTGCATTAAGTATGAATAAGTTATTTAAAACATGACATGTTCCACTTAAGTCATCTAGTCCTGTATCATCTGAACAAGCCTGCAGTTGTACATCAGCTTTTTAGTCTCTTTAGTTGTGAAAACAGGGATTGCCTTATTTCTTTAGAGATTAAACGTCTCTGTGCTTCTTAACTGCCCGACTCCCTGCATGTCTGCAGAAGAAGCCAGCATTTTAAAAGAACCCCTGCAGCTCCTCTGTGTCACTGTTTGTTTTTCCTTCCAGTTGGCTTTCCTCTTAACATCACTTTGATTCATTCAAATAAGCATACACAGATATTTTAATCAAATCACTTATGTATGAGTACATGCGAGTTTTTCTGCTAGTTTGTGTATGTGCAAAGACTACAGAAACCTGGGATCCATCCCCAGCAGGCCTGCAGGCAGATCAAACCACAGACCTTTGATGTGTTCAGGATTTGAGATGCTATTCAATTTTCAATGAGAAAAACAGTGATGTCTTAACTGCTGAGTGTGTAGTTCTGTATTCACTCTGAGGTGAATAAAGCTGTTTTTTCCCGACTATACTCCTGGAATTTTTAAAACGTGGGTACTGACTTACAACAAAACAAATCTACCTATTCTTGCTTAAAACGTACAAAAAACATACAACAAAATTACATCTGGAGTTTGTGACTAAAACTTTTCCATCACTTTGTGTATGAGTTTTATTTCTGTGGTGGAAGAAAACATTTTAGTTATTATCATTGACATATTTTTGGGTCATCACAAAAGGTATTAGTATCAGTACAAATAAGGATTTATTGCCTCCAATAATTGTCTCCTGTTAACCAAGGTGACCAGGAATTGCAGCCTTTCTGCTCTGACATGTTCAGTCAAATGCTCTAATGATCAGTGAAAACATCTGTATTGTGCCATTCATTGGGAATCCAATTCAGAAATTTAATTTTTAACTTTGCGCTGTCATTGATACAATCTGATCCATATTTTTTTTTTTTTAAGTAATCAACCAACTGGCTACAAATCACAAATCTGAATAGTGCTTTGTGATTACTATAATTGATGAACTGAAAAGCTTATTTACATTATATACTTAATTTACTTGCATATCCATAAAATGCTTAGGAAACATGGGTTGTGATTGTTTTTTTGTGGCATTGTCCTTTTTTTAACACCATACTGCAAAGATTTAAAAGTTCTCTCTCTCTCTCTCTCTCTCTCTCTCTCTCTCTCTCTCTCTCTCTCTCTCTCTCTCTCTCTCTCTCTCCAGATGTATGCCTAATCACTGTGAACATGGCGGTCGCTGTAAACAGACGTGGGACAGTTTCAGCTGTAGCTGTGACGGAACAGGATACACAGGAGCCACCTGCCACACATGTAAGTCTGTCAGTGTGTGTGTGCAGCACGTGCTCTTTGTTTCCACTTTAACATCACTTTATTCTGTTGCTTGTGTGTCTGTTTGTCTATGCTTTATTTCCTCTGTTCTCCTTTGAGTGATTAAGCTGTTTCCTCCCTCAAAAGCCTCAGCAGAGGGACCGATGAGCTTTTGAAGTGTTCACAGGCCGGGCTGTTCTCACTGCGTTGTGTGTTTTGTTCTGGGCTGAGAAGAGGCAACATGACCGAACGCACCCCAAAACAAAGCACAAAGAGAGAACAAAGTTAGAGAGAGAGAGAGAGAGCGAGAGATAGAGAGAGATAGGGAAAGCCAAAGAGGATTTTTTAAAGCTTAAACATTTTGAGAATGCCATCCCTCCTCCCTCATGCTCAAAATGTTGTTCTCCCTCTTTTAAGAGAGGATAAGAGAGAATTGTTTTAGCGGTTTGTATTAGTTCAACATGAAATAACATATTTCATAAAACGTAGGTGTGAAAAATGTTGTGATATACTGCTGGATAGGTGATAGTGTATATGAATATGTGCCACCTCATATCTCTGTCTCTAAGAAAGACTTGTTTTCTAAGCAGAAAACAAAAGAGAGCATAGCTTTTGGAGATCAGGGAGTCTGATTTGGGAGTGGAAAGTCATGGGTTGGATGTGGGGGCAACCTGGAAAAATGCAGATATGGAGATTGAATGAGTATGCCCATCAAGAGCCACTACTGATGTGTCCAAAGCATGGAAGTTATAGCACCCAATCTCAGAACCCACAAGCTATATGTTTGATATCATTATCGGCTAACTTTTGGGGCTTCCAGTGTTGCCGGGGGTTTATGATAAAAACAAAAATATATCCTTCCAAAATATCCTTTATCTGTGCGTTGCATTGTAGAACTTTGAGAAGCGGGAATGCAGTCTGAAGTTGAGTAAAGACACCCGTTGAGTAGTAGCTTCACTCTTGTGCAAATATACCACAACATTACTACAAAAAAAGCAGAACACTTTAAGATGATCCTGTGCCTCATATGCAGAATCTGTAAACACAGATTAAGTGAGCATCAAACTGTTAGCAGAGCTCGTCAAGTGTATGATTTAAATGAGCAAAGCCAAGATTTGTTAAATGAGTCACTCCACCTAATTAAACTTGTATGAGAAGCCATGAGAGCGGATTATTGAACCAAGTGAGCTTGTGTATATGGAGAAGAGAAGGGTACCAAGCACTGACCCTTGAGGTACCCCTGTGGATAAGCTGTGCACTTTGGACACTTCTCCCTTCCACAACACTCTAAAGGATCGCCCAGAGAGGTAGGACACGAACCAGCAGAGGGCAGATCCTGAGATGCCAAGTTCAGAGAGCGTGGATAGGAGGATTTGATGGTTGACTGTGTCAAAGGCAGCAGACAGGTCTAGCATTAATAGAACTAAGGACTGACCCGCAGCTCTGGCAGCTTGTAGCGATTCTGTTACAGCTCACTTACATTTAAAGCCACAGACACAGAAACAGCCTGTTCTGAGCAGGGCTGAAAAAGAGGAGTTCATAGGCATGATCAAATACAGAATCGTGGTGGATTTTTAACAAGAAACTCCACAGACATTTTTTGGGAGCTCTGGGAGTTATGGCATTTAAACTAGTTAAAAAGGAGGATAATATGTGACCTTTAATCCACATGTGGGTCTGCTGTAGCTTTGTCAAGATTGAGATAAAAACTAGGGTTCCTTTCATGTCTTAGACATAATGTATAGTGGGATTGTATAAGCTTTTAGAGTTTGACACATATGGGGCACTGGAAGTGATCATATCTCTACTCTGAAAAATGACTCTGTTAGTCTGCCTCTGTGGGTCAACAAACTATTTATTCTAAACAACTTCATAGTTTGTATGTTTCACTAACAAACCATTAAATTATAAGGGAAAATATGCAGGAATTTGGATGATTGATTTTTTATATGGTATTAATAAAAAATATACTCAGTTGCCCATTGCAATTTCTAAAATTGATCAATATGTCTGATTACTTTGTTAAATATATCTTGAAATGTTGAATACATGGCTTCCCAATCGTTGTTTCCACCAAAAGGAGGGGATATGTTTCAGCTGAAAGTAGCTGGCTGTGGTTGCTGCTTCTTGCCTTTAAGAACATAAAATTGGATGTAGGTTGATATATTTTTGACTGCACCGCTACAACTATTTAATGTGTTTGTGAGTATGGATAACACAGTGATAACTGTTTTTTTTTCTGAATTTTTAGGGTCTTTTTTACTCTGAAGGAGAAATTGGTTAAAATAAATATATTTTATTTACTTAAATTTTCTGTATTTACTAAATCACATTGCCTGGAGTGCAATGTCTCTAACTTTCTCTGTTGGCCTTGGCCTGGAATCATTCAGTTATGTCTCAACACAATGAAGAGATCCACAGAAACCATACTGTTTATTACTTCCACTCTGTTGCAGCCTCTGACTGACGGTTTTGATCAGAAGTTCAGAAGTAGTGCTTTAACAGCTCTGTTTATTTCTGTGGAGATCAGTGTGAGATAGTTCAGCGGGGTCAGGTCCTCATAACAGCGGTTTCATTGAAAGGTGCACATCCTGTCAGCAAGCTACTGCATCACTAAACTCCAGGAAGTGTGGAGGGATCTCAAAGAGAAAAAGACTAATAATCAAGAATTCAGAGGAAGAAGCTGAGACTTAAGAAATTCAAGAGAGAGAGAAAAGGTGGATTGTCTCCTTTTTAACTCGGTGTTAAGCCTACGAGCAGTCCTCATCAAGAAAGTTTCACTCCAAGTCTCACTCTTACACTGCTCTTTGAGGACTATTTCCTCCTCCTCTCTGTCTGCCAGTGTGTACATCAACACAAACACAACATCAATATGTTGTCCTATAGATTGCTGGAGTGTGTGGGACAGGACAACACTTCTTGACAGGCGCTGAATGGAGACTGGCATGCACATGAAATTGCCTTTCTAGAAGGCGGGAAAAGAAAACAACTGTTGACATTGATATGCTATTTTAGATCCATCTTGGAGTGATACAATCTAATTAATCTTTGGTCCATGACATAAAAATACTTTACAGTGTTGATATGGAATGAAGGCAGAAAAGAAGTTTCTCATTGAGAGAAACTGACACATGCTATCTTGGGAAAGTGCTTCATCTGTGACAGTGGAATAACAGGACTTTCCCTGTGATTCCAAAACCTACTTAAGACATTCAAAACAAGATTTGAGATTTTTTATTAATGAACATTTTCATTTTTTTGAAACATAATAATGACTGAATGGAAAAGTTTCCCAGAGAATCAGTCCCTCTGATTTATATTTTTAAAACATGTCTGTAAAACAGCCACCACTCTCAGACCAACATTTTGAATTTTTAGACCAAGAAAACCACTAGAATAGTGCTAGTGACAAAAAAATAGGTTTTTTTTTCCAATATTAGCATAAATCTCAGCATAGAATATTGTAGCAATGGTCCTCCATGTCAAACAAAGACATTAGAATTCATTTCTATTTCTGTTCTGAGCTTAAAATGTCATTCTGTGTTAACCTAAAGTTTTGACCATAGCTTAAGGGATCAGTCCCACAGATTTATAGAAAAGAAAAAAAACATTGTTGTATCACTGCCACAACTCTCAGACCAACATTTTGAATTTTAGGACAAGAATTACTGCTAGAATAGTGCTAGTGAAATAAAATAGGACTGTTTTCCAATATTAGCATACATCTCTGCATAGAATTTTGTAGCAGACGTCCACTGTGCCACATTTACCATCATGCATTGTGCTGGACTGAAGTTTATTGTTAATGTTTGAAAATGTGTTTCATTATTCCTTGTGTTGCTATGGAGCATATTCAGTAGATGTTGTTAAATGTTATTAAAGCTCATGTGAGAAATGTTTGTTTTGTGTCGATTTTGGTGCCCCATGTGGACAAAGTGGTATGACTTATGACTTACAGATTTACAGGACAAAGGTAGCAAAGAGATGAGACAAAAAGACTCATCCTGCATAATTCAACTGTCAGATATATCATTCACTGTCAATCTTTGATGTGGAAATGGTAGACAAAGGCTGTTTTCACTGTTCATCACTTGTCTGACACCTACCCTGCATTAGAGGTTTTAGACATTAAAAATAACTATACAGAAACTGGTTTGATTTTGTGGGTCATACAGAAACACCAGTATTAGTTTCAGTCTGTTTCATAACTGGCTGAAAACTCCTCACAGGAGCTTTAAATGCAGTTTTGTGTTATAGTTTTGACCAGACAATTACATTTCAAATGTGTTTATGTCTCCTGCAGATTGTTAAAAGCTGCTTCTCCTCCCTATCCCTCAGAAAGTTGCTTTCAATATTTAAATTGTCAGTGCAACCTGATGTTTAGCTAAGAGTTGGATTTCACAGTCATGCAACACAACACATAACTAGAACCCATTTTAAAGTTAAACAACAAGTATAGGCTCGTTCATTTGAAACAGTGTTTGAGGAACTTTTACTTGCATTAATTATGGGAACACCTGTTGACAGAAGGCATTATATTTATTTGCTACAAAATCTTGTTCTGCTTTTTTTTAACTGCCTGAAATATCACTGTCTTCAATGTTTGCCCATAAAAGTAAGTAATGTCTCTTTGTGTGTAAACTGTATCACTTCGTTAGAATCTGACTCTTCAGTGATGAAAAAAAACAACTTTAGAAACTGTCAACCTTCTAACTCGTGGTCTGGTTTCCTCTTGTTGGTCATAGAGACATAATTATTTAAATGAGTCTATTTCATGGCAAGTTATTCACTACTGCATATGTTTAATATAGAGCTTGAAATGTGTAAAAAATAAGCAAAATATATTCATATTATAATAATATATATTAGTTGTATACATGTATTTTATCACAGCATAAAGAAATAAGGACATCTCGTTTCCTCCTCCAACTCTTTCTTCCTTTTTTCTTTTCTTTATCTCCCTCTCTCAGCTATCTATGAGCCGTCATGTGAGGCCTACAAGCACTTGGGCAGGTCCTCTGACACCTACTGGATCGACCCTGACGGCAGCGGACCCCTTGGCCCTTTTAAAGTCAACTGCAACATGACAGGTGCGTGTGGGCGGGCAGGGAATGACTTTTCTGTCACTGCATGCATTTTATCTTTCTTACATCTATGTGTGTGCGCGCGTGCAAGTGTGTGTGTGTGTGTGTGTGTGTGTGTGTGTGTGTGTGTGTGTGTTTGTTTGTGTGTTTGTGTGTATACCACCCTGTCTAGCCTCAGTGACCTGCGAGGGAAGAAAACTGCAGCCCTCCTCATTCTTAACCTCAGACAACAGCACTCTTAACCTGCCATAGACCTAGGGTTTCCATGGCGACACAGATATTTCATGCAGCCAGCTCAAACACATACACACTCACACACGCACGCATACCACAAACATGACTGACACAAACCAGTAATGCAAACGTAAGAGTGCTCGAACCGTCTGAATGACACTTCTCTCACACACACACACACACACACACACACACACAGCGTGGAATAACTAGAAAGCGGAGAACAGCAGAGCACAAAGGCAGAGCAAAGGCGAGACTTTTAATGAAATGTCACTGCACTCCGCTGACTGGCCCCTTAGTCACGCTGAATAACACTCTCACACACACCTCACAAATGTGAAGAGCTTCTCTCTCTCCGACACATACACACACACAAGAGAGATGAATTTCATGCACACACACACGTTCCTTGACTGACAGTGTGAATGAACAGAATGATGCCTGACTGACTGACTGGCTGGCTCATAACTGCTGTATGCTATAACAGCACAGAAGTGTCTATTAAACCTTATAGCATACCTTCCTCGGTTACACAGAAAGAACTTCACTGCCATGACAGCTAAAGTTTTCAGTTTGAATTTTTCTGTACCATCATGTTGGTGAATCTACTGTGTGTAAACTTGTCCCCACATAATCTACTGTGTCTAAATATTTCCAGCACTTGAAGAAAAAAAATCATGGAGCGCTATTTTTTTGTTTGTTTATGTGTAGAGGACAAAGTGTGGACAACGGTGATGAACAACCTGCCCCCCAAAACCACAGTGACTGGCTCCAGTAGAGAGAGACGCACCGTCCTACAGGTTAACTACAGCGCCTCCATGGACCAGGTACTGTAGGCACACACTGTAGGCGTAATGCTTAGAAATGCTTTTGTTTCTAACTTTAACATTCATATTTTAGATACAATTAAACTTTGAATACATGCATCAGTCAGCTGTAACACTGTTAACAAAGTCAAAGATATATGAGACTTGCTATAGTCTTAAAGTACGATCTTAAGGATGAACATAATTGAATGGATTTTCTGTATCCTCAATTAAAGGAAGAATATGCGATTTTTCACACTTAAATGTAGCAGAAATCAAATACATCCACTGAAAATAACTCTGAGTAATGACTGTCAACAATGAGTGTAACACCCGAGTCCCACTGTCTGTGATGCTTTCCGAGCTTTCCGAGCCGTATCTACACTTTGTTTATATCGCCGGGCCGGCCGGCCAGCTCATCCTCTTGCATATAAAAGTTGTTTAATGAGGGACTAGAGAAAAGAAGAACGACATACTGTACTCACTGCTTATTTGAATGTCATGTAAGCGTTTTTGGATCACAGTCATTTTGTGTAAATTTACATGCAGTGTGACGAGACGAGCAAACTAAAGATCGCTAGCATTAGCATGCCAACACAACAATGCAGCGCAAGTTGTTTTGGTTTCATGCTGGTGCTCAAGGGGCGACATCTGCTGGATAAAAAAGTTGCATATTCTCCCTTTAAGCAAAATAAACTTTAAATATAATCTGACATTCTTGCAATTTTAATATTATTGACATACCATCTATTTCTCTTAGTTTTAATAAAAATATCTTGAGTCATTTCTCAGTGGAACCTGCTAATAAAAGAAAGAAAATAATAATAATTCATATATCTTCTAAGATTGTCTAAAAATAAGCTACACCTTCAGCAGTGTCATAAACAATAAGAACGTGAGCTCCTTCCTGTCATTGTGATTCCTCCTAATAGATCATTGGTTCCATTTTCAGCCTCTCTGAATCACCTGAAGCTCTATTAAAACGACATTAGTAGAGTACATGTTACTTCATTTTGCTGCCTAGTATTTTGTTTCAACATCAAATGGACCTGTCTGGCTGACTACAGTATACTGAAGAAATACATCTGTGTGCTTGTTTTCAGATGACAGCCATCACCAACAGTGCAGGAAGCTGTGAGCAGCAAATCGCCTACAGCTGTCGCATGTCCAGACTGCTCAACACTCCAGGTAAGAGCTGAGGATGGCGTCTTTATTCACCGCTGACTTTTAAACAAGCACAGTGAGACAGGCAGGATGTTCTTTCTGTCACACCGTCAGGATTTGATGGGAAATTCATTTTAACAACAACCCTCTCTTCCAGTTCCTCTCTATGTGAGGGATACTACAGAGGAGAGTCAAATCAAACAGGATTGGTATGGACATGAATAACTCGAAATGTTTGGAAAAGTACTGAGACGACTTAGATCAAAGAAGTAATTTAGATGTGAAGCGGTTAAAAAGTACTACTGGCCCCTAAAGTGACAAATTTGGCTCTATTATGTGCATTTGGGATGGCTCCTTACCTTAAGGAAATGAATGTGTCCATTATAATCAAAGCAGAGAGTGTACATCATTGATTAGAGGCATAACACACAGATTTGAGAATAAGCCAGCTAATTACACGAGCATAAACTTTATGAACAATTCATCACCGAAAGAAAAAACAGATATAGATATTGAGAAATTTTAAATCACTAATATTCAATTTTCAATGCACGTGGCAAATTTGTGTTTGGCAAAAGAAGTTTGAAGTAATCCAGAAGGATGTTGGGATGTCGACGCAACACAAAGCGGATACTTCATGTGTTGAAAACTGAAGATGATGCCGAGGTGCAAAATCCTGTAGTTCGTCGATTGTCTGCTTCAGACTGGCTCTGGAAGCACCGGAAGTCGCATTCACACATTAAAAGCAACTGTTTTTACAGCAGAAATTAACACGTTGACAGCCTGGTTTACAGAAAGAAATTGGTCTAATTAGGTCTTCCCCGGCACATTTGGATAACAGGTTGGCACAATGTAACGGTTTGTCAAGAGGCTTAAAACCCTCAGCTCCAGCTCTCAGCCTGTTGTTAGGCTGACTGAAAGTTAGGGTGAGACAGCATTTCCAGCAGAGCGACCGTCGTTCATGGGACTTCAAAGCCCTCGGCAGTAACATATGGGTGACTTCACTCAGACTTCATTCATTTATATTTACAGTCGATCTACAAAACACGTTACTTTGTAATTCATTACCCCTAACACTGTTCAAAATTGGCTAAAAATGTCTCACTGGAGCTTTAAAGGGTGATCAAAATAAATCATTATGTCACTTTTTGCAGTTCATAGGGCATCCACTCCGTCTGTTTTTGTTTTGAGGCTATAATCTACTTTTCCGGTCTTATAGGAAAGTCGGTGTTGAGAAGATTTTCCACAAACCAAGAAATTGACCTAAAAAGCAGGCTATGGCTGCTCATGGGCTCATTGTTGACCATGTCAGCTGTTACAGGCCTCACTAAAGCTGTGATCATGACAGCTGCTTCTCTACGCTGCAGCAGCAAAGCAGAAGTACCATGGTTACCTTGATAAACAAGAACATAGAAAAAGAGCAGCACACTTTTTTTTTAAATGGAGAAGGACACAGTCAAAGATGAGCTGGATGATACGATGCATGTCCACTCTACAGTTTTACAGTTTTTATTCTCTACTCATGTGAAATCAATAAATTACAGTCAATCTTGGAACCTATCAGATGACAAAACAATTGCCAACTTTAGAGGCTTCCAGTGTATCAAGCTGTTAGCAATAAGGACGTCTGGGCATGACTTCCCTTTGTTCACTGTCTGACCAGCAACATGGGAGGCAAGAATTGAGTTGATGCTAAGAGAAAAGGTCAAAGAACAGATTGATAGCTGGATTTGTATGCAGAGATCTTTTTAAATACATCTAATTTAAAACATTTAATCAACAAACATGATCAAACCTTTTTTTTTTATGGCGTTTCTTCCCTCCAGTTTAGTCCCAAAGACTTTCAGAATGGAGGCAGAGCAGCGGTATTGCTTTTCCGTTGACTTGTGGCGACTTCTTTTTCTTCTGTTGCCCATCTGTGTGTTTGAGCTCTTTTTCTTCACCCTGTCTTGAGCTCGACTCTGACTACAGATGACAGTGCTGAAACAGACCATGAGAACGAGTTGTGTCCTGGCTCGGCTCATTCTGAGAAGATTAACTGGGATTAAATTTATTTGCATTAGATTTCATTTGACTCTGCCTTTTTGGATGTTATGTACTTGAGTAAAGCCAATTGTCAGTGTGGTTTGGATTAGTTAGGCTGGCTTGTGAGATGCTGGAGTTGTGTTAGATTTGCCCTAGATTAGATTTGTTTGATTAGTGCTGTAGTCGGGGTTTACTGGGGTTTCGATTGGATTCAGAACAGAGAAGAGAGAAGGCGGCTTGAGGCTGTATTTTACTTTGTATTTTACTCTAGTTTAAGCACAGTTTATGTCAATGCTTTATATTTAGTCTAATATGGAGGTGGAATAACAAACATGCTGTCACGCATTAACTGTTATTTTCTTCCTTTTTAGCCAACAAATACATTATTAAAATGTATAGAAGCTACACGGCTTGGGGATGACATCTTGAAGACAAGAGACTTCTGGCAATTACAATGAGAAATAGGAAATAGAACGAGGGAGAAACAGGCTAAAAGGGATTGTTAGATGTATTACAGGGTGTGTGTGTGTGTGTGTGTGTGTGTGTGTGTGTGTGTGTGTGTGTGTGTGTGTGTGTGTGTGTGTGTGTGTGTGTGTGTGTGTGTGTGTGTGCGTGCGTGTGCCCAAGCCCAAAATGCTTCTGTATGAGCACACACACACCCACACACACCCACACAATGACACATGCATGCACACTGTCAATCAGCCCTTTATTAACTAGTTTACTCCCACTTCACTGCAAGTTAGGGAAATCCAATTACCAGTGTACAATGACTGAGGAAGTAGAAGCAGGAAAAATAATTTTCTCCAAAATATGTTTCATAAATTAGCTTACATCCTTCATCAAATTATACTGTCAACAGCATTTTCTCTGTGCACAACAGACACACACACACACACACACACACACACACACACACACACACACACACACACCCTGTAATACATCTAACAATCCCTTTTAGCCTGTTTCTCCCTCGTTCTATTTCCTATTTCTCATTGTAATTGCCAGAAGTCTCTTGTCTTTAAGATGTCATCCCCAAGCCGTGTAGCTTCTATACATTTTAATAATTTTTCCCATACTGATCTCATCTATTACACTAGTGATGGCATTTGAGAGATAAACAGAGCGTTACATGGGAATCATATTCTGCCACCAGTGACAACGCTAATTTAGATCGGGGGCCGTAATTGTTCTAACCCCTTCCTCACCTCTTACACAGATTCTGTCCTTTTAAAATTTTGTATTGCCTCTCTTTTACCACACACACACCCACCCACACCCACACACACACACACACACACACACACACACACACACACACACACACACACACACACACACACACACACACACACACACACACACACACACAATATTTTAAGGGGATACATTAGAAACCTGGTAGTATTTTTGAATGGTCGTGCATCCCGCCCTCATTTACCCCTGAGTCGGAAAAGGAGCTTCCAGTGACGCAAAATGATGATTTTCGCACTCACTCAAAAAGGCAGTTGCTAACAAGTGGCTAAATGTGACTACAGTGGTTGTCGGGGACATTAAACGTCATCACACCGGACACAGAGGCCGGGAACTCTCTCAGTCTGTGATGTCTCATGTAGGTTTAATCTTTAGGTAAAGTCAAATATTAGGTCAGTAAACAATTGATTAAGCTACGCAGATTAGTTTATCGGACATCGTCTGAAGCATAGCAGTAGTGACGTCACAATCATCCGACCGTGGTGTAATTTGCTTGTAGCAGAACGTTAGCTTTTTACTTCTGTCAGCCGCATTGACGCTTCAAACATCATAAAAACGGTGTTCATCTGTGAAGATTATCCTGCTGAACAAAACGCCTATGCTTCAGAAACGTGCGTTTGCCACAGAGCATATTTCTGCAATGATCCAAAATCCAATGCAAAAATCCCATATGCAAATTCTCGTTAGACCCCATGGCGATGCTACGTCTGGGTTGGCCTACAGAAATACGTCATATGATTTGTTCTCCATTAATAAGAGGTGTCACTGACTCCAGTGATGGTGATATGTAAAAATTGGGGCTATCTAACGTAGGCTTCCAGTGGAAATTACCCATAAAAACACAAATACTTCATTATGGGGATTAAGTGGTTCCAAATTAGTGGTTTAAGAAGGCAGTAATAATGACAAAGAAGCGAGCCAGCCACTGTGTAGTACTACAAACACACACTTAAACACACTCTTTTACAAAGAAATAAATAGAGCACAGAACTTGGATTAGACCCCAATGACTTTATGTTGCAGTGCTGTTAAACAGCTTGTTTGTTTTGTCTTTTTATTTATGGATTTTTATTTGAATGGTTAACCTTTACAATGCAGCAGCAGCAAGAGGAGATTTGATTTTTCTTTCTTCTTTCTTGCTTCCACTTCACATGCTCGTGTCTCTCTAAAAATATAACAGGTATCATGAATGGAGCACTGCTCTGGAATGCAGGTATCTCGATTAAATACTCAAATCTGTCTAAATGCATGTATACGACAGACAATAAGGAGTCCTTCACGTATCCAAAAAGTTATGATAACTCACAATTTTTAGACTTTAGACTTCATTTCACTTCACTTCTTTTTAACAGCCTGGTTTCTGTGCAGCAGACAATTCCCACCAAAGAACAGTATAAACACAAAACAAAGTATACACTACTAGACACTTAAATGGGACGTTGTGTGGGCTCAAACAGAGTAGGGTCTATTAGGGGTGGGAATCACCAGAGTCTCCAAGATACGATATTATCGCGATACTCGAGACACGATGCGATTCTATTGCGATATTTAACATTTTGCAATATGCTGACAATTGCGATACAATATATTGCGGTTAAGATTTTTAACTGCATATTATGTCCACTACACTAAACTAAATCAAGAACTGTTTTGTCAAATAAGAAAAAAATCTCAGTCTGTTCCTCTCACTTCAGTCTTTTTAATTGCATTTCAGTCTAATTGAACTTTAACATGAATTTTTAACAATGCAACTTGTTCAACATGAATTGTGCAACCCCTTCAGCAGTTAAATTTTTTTTTTAAAAGCATATCTAAAATATGATATTAAAAATATCGATACTTGGGCGCCATGAGACGATATAATATCGCCACACAAAATATTGCGATACTATACTATACTATCAATTTTTTACCCCACCTCTAGGGTCTATGCTGTCGCAGTGGAGCGTGCACTATCCTGATTTTTATATCTTGACTTTCATGTTTTTCTTTTTATATTTAAGCTGTTTGGCTGCAGAGAAGAACAAAATGCTGATCTGGGACCTTGTCGTATAGGCTGAAAAACAGTGTATGTATTTAATTTAATGCCACTTTATATTTCATGTATTATCCCTTTCTTATTAGCTTATTTGTGCGCACACCCGGCTTGACTGTGCTATGTCTTTCATTACCGGACCAATGTTCTGGTTACAGTGTTTTTAATTTAGGATCACACTCAAGGCAAGAAACAATGTGGGAGCTGAGAGAGAGCAAGAGCTAATATATCACAAGACAAGAGAGAGGAGAACTATCACCAGAGTCTTCAGGCAACAAACCAGTCTCTCTCTCTCTCTCTCTCTCTCCCTCTCTCCCTCTCCCTCTCCCTCTCTCCCTCTCTCCTAATCACCCCAGTGTCTGCCTCTCTCTTTTCCCTTCCTTTAGCTTCCCCTGTAGACAAGATGCTAATTAACGCTAAATTATCCTCTCTATTTTTCCATGCTTCGCTGAGAATCTGCCTCCCTTCATGTTTGCAGGCGACTTTTGGCCACCTTGCGGGCAGGCTCAGGGGAAGCGGAGGTTGTTCGCTCAGTTGCATGCGAGGCGTTCGAGGCCCCTTGTGTGAAGTTGGGCTTTTTAAAGCACAGGAAAATTAACAGATGGAGTCGGCCTGGATCCTTTTACAGCTTTTACGAGAGGGTAGACGAAGAGGAAGGCTTTTGTGGGTGCGTGAAAAGGTTAGCCACAGGGAAACAACAGCCCTGTAGTGTGTGAGTGTGGGGACTATTTTTGTGTTGTTTTGTTAGAGAGAATACAAAAATAGAGCAACATAGTGTATTCTTCTATCATTTATATCCCATAATATGTTTTCTGTGGTTGCTGTTCCTGGTGTAATGCGTCATTGCTCGGGATAATGCTGTCATACGTTGGGTTGACAGAGTCATGAGTCTTATCCCTGCACGTCGTCTGTCTATCTACCTGAGAGCAACACTTAGAGCTCACAGACACACAGGAAGAGTTTAACACTTCACAGTACATTAGGTTGGAGTAGCTGCTAGTGACGCTTTTAGTATGTGTGTCTTTGTAGGTTTCAAAGCCTCTATGTCATCATCATGCACCTACACACACACACACACACACACACACACACACACACACACACACACACACACACACACACACAGCTTTGTCACAGAGTGAGCTGTCCCTGGCTGCCGGCCTCCGGCTGCAGTGTATGACCAGAATGTCAAATAGTCTCAGCTCCCAGTCTGCCCAGTGTTGAGCTCTTACTCAGACTGTAACGACGGTTGCTGTTGTAAAAAAGGGATAAAAATCGTCTTCTTTTTTCACAATTTCTCAATTCACCTAGCCTTATGAATGTTCTTATCATATTATACTGTTTTGATCAAAACATAAAGCATGTTTTCTCTGTTAAAAAATGTGATTCAGTATGCTGCACATCACATCGTGTGATTACAGGCTCTGATTGTATCCGAGTCTCTACAGTACAAGACGTTTCCTTCCTTTTGCTTTTTCAGCATAAATAAGTCATCAGTCAGCCTAAAGAGACAAAAAGGAGTCCATTATGAGTACACAAAAGTGATCACTCAGCTCATAGCCTGGTTAACAATTTGATAATAGTTTGTTTACTGCCATTGTGTTGCACTATATTTCCAAACGGGACATAAAACTTTGTAATGGTCCTCGGTGACTGAAATAAAGGCCGGTCAGGGATGATGTTTTTCACTTTATATTCTAGTTTGTGGGTATAAACGGCACGAAGCAACAGATGTACTAAAAAGGAGGAAAATCTCAGAAAATAAGAAGCTCTGTAGAAAGAGAAAGACAGTAAATGTCAGGCATACCTGCCCATTATGTGTCTCAAAGAAAGCAGCACATTATTCAGAAACACAAAGCAGTGATAGAGTTACGCAAACCATTCATTATCTTTATTTTTTATTTCTCTGTTTATATTTTTCCTCTGTCTCTCTGCTGCGTTTCTATTTCCATTTCTTTATGTTGGCAATTTTCTTCTCCGTCTCACATGTATTCATTTTTGTATCTCATCTACTCTGCAATGCTGGGTGCTAAAGGGTGAGCCCAAGGCACAACAAACACAGAGACAACACAAACACACACACACACACACACACACACACACACACACACACACACACACAGACATATACATCACACACATGCAAATGAACACATTATTCAACGGGAGTTTCCAACAAATCAAACAAACGTGTTGTTTTTGTGGCTTCATGTCATAAATGTCAATCCTTCACAAATGAAACTCTGTTTACCTCAGAGGTTGGATTTAAAAAAAAATGCTTATTACAATCAGTAGAAAATCTGCACAAAGCCGTCTCTGTTTGTACACTCATCACTGGTCTGATCTCATGGCTGTTAGTGAGATAGCTGATCCACTGTAACTCTTTGTGTTTCATTCTTATAGCTTAAATAGTGAAGTGATTACTATAATGGACTGACACATTTCAAAATATTTCAAAAGACTCCCAGAGGCTTGGACTGCTTTAGCCACACTATGAAATGTTGAAGGAACTGCATGCAAAGCAACAAATTAGCACAGTTAGTCATTTTGTAAAATACAGTGGACTATTTGCTGCTATACTTGCAGAACCTTCACAGACTATTGTTTTTGGATCACTGAGTCAGATACTGAGCTGATACACCTACTGTACACTTTAGTCAGATTATACCCGTCGTACAGATACAACCATAGGAAACATAACTGAATCATGCAGTAAAGAACTCTTAACATGGCTTCTTCTTTCAACGGTTGTCTTTATATTTATATTCACTGCTTACTTTCATGCAGTCACATATTTAACCTATCTCTTTGTTTTAATAATAGGTGTCTTCATTTAATTTCATCTACATTTTTCTCGAGCTCCTTTGATTTATGTCATATTCTGCTACGATGGGAAAGAACTTAGATCAGGTTGGAATCAAGACATTTTGCAGTTAGGAGAGGAGACGAGAGGAGACGAGAGGAGACGAGAGGAGAGGAGCGGAGAATGGTAAGGAGGGGGATGGACAGTGTGGCATATCGACGTGGAAAAGCAATGAGAAGAGAAAAGAAGCAGAGAGAAGGCGGCGTGTGAGACAAAGATTGATGTGGACTGACAGAGAGGGAAGAAAATAAGTAAAAGAAGGAGACGAGAGCGAGGAAGGAGCAGATTAGTTTGTTTTCGGCAGCTCGCTTTGACATTGAAAGATGTGTCGGTACTAATGTCCCAGACAGCTTTGAATAACACAGCAAACCAATACATATCCCCCTTAATGGGATTTTTTTCTGAGCTGTACTTGCTCCAGCACGACCACATCCACAATAAACCATATGGCTGCAGCCTGGCAGAGAGGAAAAACAGTCAAAAAACAAGAAGAATAGAAACAGCTTGCTCGCAGAGTAATTATGATGTTGTCTTCTGACTTGTGACGAGCCGAGGAGTTGGTTTCATTTGTGAGACTTTGTAGGCAGTCCCCACATTTAGTTTGTCCTTCCTTCCTGGGACAACAGATGCAGAAAAAGCAGCAGCATATGACCACAAACTGATTTCAAACATGGCCGTTTCAGTGATTGATCACACAAGCAGAATCATCCAGATCCATTATGAAGACATGCATACACCTACATCAACATGCATACTAATGTTCTGCTTTTTTTGACGTCTTTTCCTCACATATATTCATCTGGATTTTGCACCGTGAAGTGTTTGCAGTGTCTTTAATATAGGAGTGAATGCTTCAATTAAGCATAGTTATAAACGTGTCTGTTAGTGTGTTCGCAGCGTTTACTCGAGGCGGTTTCGACGCAGCTCTCGGATTACAGCGGGATATTGGGGCACAGACAGATTAGACCAAATCGAACAACACGGAGGAAATATCACTCAGTGGTGCTAATGAAGCAACACGGGGAGGAGAGCTCATTATCCCGCTTGACCTTGAGGGGTTTTATATCCAACCAGTTGCAAGTTAGAGAGACGAACTTTGGGAAGTTACTGAGTTTCACAGCTGTCATATAAAACAAGGAGATTAGTGCGTGTGTGTTTGTGTGTGTGTGTGTGTGTGTGTATGTGTAGATACGACACTGGATAGAGTCAGAAATCAGGGAGAGAGAGTAGGGAATGACATACGGGAAAGGAGCCACAGGTGGGGGTTTCGAACCTGGGCCACCCGGTTGGAGCATAGACTGTTAAAACAACATCTTTACCTGTTTTATACAATGATACTGACACATAATCTTGCAATGTTGTGTGCAGGTGTCTTTATCTGCAGACAATCTTCCCTCGTTGACAAAAAAAAGGGGGGCTCGAGCGCTTGTCGTTCCTGTTTGTGCAAAGCTACAGATACATTTAGTTAAATAAGGAATTATGTGATCAAGGCCAGCACAGTGCTCACTCCTCCATCCTCTCTGCAGCTGCGAGTTTACACGTGCACACACATGCACAGGCACTCCAGCGGTGTGATAATGAGTGGCTTTGATGCGGAGACAGGCATCAGGTGTGTGGCCAGAGTTGTTCATTTTCATTTTTGTATTGAAGGGCTTAAAGAGAAGCGTCACACTATTTTTTGAAGGATGAGGAAGAGTTTGTCTTTATTTGAACAGTTAAGTCGTATAAACTAGCCTCCAACACATATTGTTAGCGTCGATCAATTGTTCTAGTGATGTTAGGAATCAGTGGAATATGAATGTTGGAGTTGATTTGACCTCAAAAGTTTGAAAGTAGTAAAACAGTGAGGGAGCATTCTGGAGCTGATCTAGTCACTGCTCATGTTTCCATTGGTCCAGTGGTCTGTCGCCGACGTGTGCCTGAAGCGCTCCGCCGCTCTTCTACAAATGAGCCTGAGTAAGTAGGCAAGGCGGTGGCTTTCATTTGAGTAAAGTTTAACTGCTTCCAAAGCTACCCTTTACTACTTGCGTCAGTAGTCTTTCATTTTCTACGATTGTGTTTGTTGTGCTGAAACGCTCTCCTCCTGCATGCTCCAGCCTTCCGCCCCGCCTCCTCTGACCCGAACAGATTCATTTTATTATCTCTCGCAGCAAGGGACACGTGTGAAAGGACATATCAAAAATATCAGGGTGTGTCACTCAACCCTTGCTCCTCTCTCTCTCTCTCTCTCTCTCTCCTAATCTGGTTGTGGATCTTCAGTACTTTTTGATATTTTCAATGTGACACTGATTGCACTATTTTTAAAACAAGTAGACTTACAAGATGAACGAATTTCCCTCTGGGATTAATAAAGTATTTCTGATTCTGATTCTGAAGATGATATGATTCTTTTGAATAGTCCATCAGTGAGCACCTGTCTGCTGTCATGTGTGTGTTGTGTGACTTTTTCATTTTGATTCTGTGTAGGTGTGTATGTGTCTTGTTCTGTTACTCATATATGTGACATCTGTGTGCGGCAGTCTGTTCATATTAGGCTGTGTATGTCATTGTGAGTGGGGGTATCCGTGTGTGTATGTGCCCGTGTGTCTTTCACAGGGAGAATAAACAAACCCATGAACATGTGCAATGTTTTTTCCTTATCCAATGTTGCTGCACCATGCAACACTCTCTTCTTGTTACTCAGCTCCAGTCGTTTGTGTGTTATTGTGTGCAGAGTGTTCATGTGTCCGCTGTGCTGAGCATCTGAGGTCCTCTTGGCTGTTGATAAATCAAAGCATTGTCCTCTATTTGACATGGTCTATAAAATCTGAGTCATGCTGTATGAAGGCCTTTTGACTAATCTCCATATTTTGGAGATCACTTTTCAGTGCATGATTAATGTAGTAATGTTCTAAAACATACAAGAAACAGTCCAGATTGGAATCAGTTCAAAACATTTGAGAAAGAACAAATGTGGAGGACAGTTTGATGGATGCCGTGATATTCATTAAATCAGAAGGAGAATAGAAGGAGTAACAGCTAGACACCCACAACCATTTTCAGCATGTTTCTATCAAGACTGTTCAACTGGTACCACAACACACAAACACACACACACACACACACACACACACACACACACACAGGCAAAGACACACTGAACCTTCTCGCCCCCACATGTCTTTAATTTCCCAGCTGTGTCGGGATGCAGCAGTGGGCAGTTTATTCCCCTGACCAGGGTCACTGACTCGATGAAGGGGAGAGAGCTTTCTGTCTCACCTCCTGGCTGCCTGGATGAATGGAGCGCAGGCTGGAGATAAACACTCAAAGAGAGAGGGGAAAAGAGGGAGGGATAGGGGTCAACAGGGGGGGAGTAAGAAGCACGAATGGGTGGGATCGAAGGAGGCTGGCACGGAGAGCGGGGAAATGAAGGGAATAGAGCTGTGGCAGAAAGGCAGCATGAAGGGTGGAGGTGAAGATGAGAGCGGGGAATCAATGTGCATGAGGGGGGAGAGAGGGGTCCAGTGAACCACAGCGTGATGAATCACGATGTTAGCGTATAAGATGGATGTTACGAGGGGGCAGGCTCGGCTTGTCGAGAGCAGCTTTTATCAGAATGCAACAAACAGGCACCGAGAGAAGAGAAGGAACAGGAGAACTGAAGGGCTGATGTATTTATTAGTGAGTAAGAAGGGCTTTTTATAAGTGAGGAAAAAAGGACGAGTGGGAGAAAGGAACTGAGGCCACACTTGCGTAGTCCTTTTTGATTTATGGAGCACCATGAAAGGCAATTTCTTTGTCTGCTCCTTACACACTTTTCCCTGAATCCTGACTTGGCCACGGCAAAAACGCTGTAAAAGACATGGGATGACTTCAGTTTAAAGGAGTTTAATCATCTGGGAGGAAAAGGCCTTTTTCATTATATATCAGGTGCTCATCTTGGCATAGATAATGTGTTTCTCAGTCCTAGGTCGGTTTATTGTTAAGGCATAGAAAATACAAAGAGAATATAGCTTTGGTGTATCCAGAGATATCATACTTGAAATGCACATGGGAACAGGTTTTTGATAGTGGTAATTTAAAAAACTAAAGGTTCACAGCTCAATACTAATGTATAGTTTGCAGGGATTTTAAAAGGGTCTTCCTGCCACACACAAGGCTTTTACTGCCCAACTATTTCAACGAGACAGTGAGAGCCGGTTACACCGCTAATGTGCAGCCCGCTGCCTGCAAGTAGAGAGGCGAGGTCCATAATATCTACCAAATAACTTCTGTAATGTGGACTAAATGAAACGACTTTTGCCTGGGGCTTTTTTTAAATGGAGGCTATCAACACATCCCGCTCAGACGGCAGATTCTTAGCTTGATTTGGATGTACGTTGTGAAGGTTTGACTGAAGTGAAGCCTCAGTCAATGAACGCGAAGGGAGTGGAAGAGAAAGAGGAGGTAAGGATTAAAAAAAATGAGGCTACCATTATCACGCTTAATATAATTATCTGGTACTCTCCATGTATCTGTGGTTTTCTAGCCTTTCTCTAAAACTGGTGTTATCTGTGTTTCTGCCTTTTTCTTAAACGGGTATTCTCTATGCATCTATTGTTTGTTTGTTTTTAAATCAAGAACTCTATGTGTATCTGCCTTTATCTAAAACTAGTATTTTACCTTTAATCTGCATTTTATAAAAAGTATTCACAGTGCATCTTCCTTTTTCCTCAAACCAATCCTCTCGACAGACACACTAACCACGACTTCCTGCTTCAAAGTGTCCCGTCGGAATTTGCAGGATGCTATTACTCTCATATAAATTTGACACATTTTCACCAGAGTATAAATTAACACGTTCAAATCTCACTGAACATGGCGTTGCGTTTCAATCTGTCTCTTGTTTATTACCTGAACTCATCCTAACCGAATCCCTCCCTTTTGTTATTCCTTATTTCAAACCCCTGTGGTTTTAAATCATGCAAATTGTGTCTGTGGCTCAGCAGTGTTTGGGGCTGCACCTCTCAGCCCAGACTAATCCCATCCAATTACAGGAGAAGAGAGCTTGATGTCATTTGTTAGCGCTCCTTTTGCTCACAAAGGTACATGTCAACCCAGAAACAGCAGCTCAGTTCATAAATTGTGAGTCCAATCAGACTGCTAAGTGCCTGCAATCCAAATGACGTCTCCAGAGGATCAACCCTGGGTCAGACCACAGAGCAGCTGAACTCATAACCATCAATGTGTTCAACAAGAAAATAGAAGAGACGACAAAATGAGCAATTCGGGGGGGCTTCATCCATGCAAGCAAAATGGTTTATTGCACATTTAAAAGACCTCCTGCATTGACTTCATCTCTTTAGTCCCTGAATAATCAGGTAATCATATCAGATACAAACTTGTTTTCAGGAACAAATCCACCTGCTGGAGAGCAACTGTTTGACATTTTTGGGAAATATACTCATTTTCTTTCTGGCTTGAAAGTGGACGAGAAGATTGATACCACCTTGATTCTGGTTGAGTGTGCAAACGATAAGCTACATTTTGGATTTTTGTACTTCAAACGAAATAAAGAAGTGAAGGATAGGTGTTGAAAAGGCTTTGATTTATCTCGAGGTGGTGGAAGGTGTCATTTAGGATAAAGACTGTAGCTGTTTAACCTAGAGTTAAAGTTTTGTTTTCAAGTATACATATCTTCATTTCTTTCTATAGGGAAAGACTGACCTGTATAGAAGTTCATATTGAATTCATTTATTTCTCCTGTTTCTGCTTCTCTTCAGAAACATTTGTGTCAATACTTAATTGTCCCTCACATTGCCTTGCCGTTGACTTTGCACCTTTCATGTCTGCTGAAGAAAATGGCATTGAGGTTGTTTCTTTATACGCTTTCATTCCAAGTTTTTATTGTCATTGAATAAGGACCTTCAACTGCTCACTGAGAGAGTGTTTTGTTTACTACATGGTGTGTTTTGTACCTCGCGGGGTGGAAAATAGCAACCGCTAACAACACTCTGAGAATCATTACAGCGTGAGACTACGAGATGCCGTGTTGCTCTCCATCTTGTACCTCATTGTGAAGCCGTGAGTTTTTATTGTCCTAGTTGTCAGCGACATTACACACTTAAAGAACGCGCCACCACAGGACTTGATGTTATCATAAAGTTTTTTTACCTTTTCAACCGTTTGCTGTTGCTGTGTTTGGGTTTTTAATGGCGGTTAAAGTAGAATGACGGAAAAGAAGAAAGACTTTAAAAATGTCAGAAAAGGATGGAAAAATAAATGTTACGTATAATGCAGAAGAGGAAAACAAGGAGAGTAGAGGAACATGAAAAGCTGTTCAGAAGTATGTGTTTAGTTGTTCTTTCCACTGATGTCTCCTGCTGTACTCCTCTGCAGGAGGTTAAAGAGAGACAAATTATGTCTCTGCACAACTCCTTCTTACTGCTGCTTTCATGGCAGTTATGGAATTATCATAATTCGTTTTCAGGTTGCACTGCAAGACTCATGCCATGCAGTGGGCCGTAAACTGAGATTAAACTCACAGCAGGATAGGGAAGCACCTCTGTGCATGCAAATGTAGATGGGACGTAAGCAGAGTGACATTTTTAGTTGCCAGATCCTTCAAAGGACATTCTACTGGTGTGGCCTTAAGGGGATTTAAACTTGCAGGGTATATCTGAACCTCTTTATCAAATTCAGATTCCCCTTGGCTTTGTTGTACGTTTCCAATACTCCTTTGAGGAACTTTCATGATGAGTCCACATTGGTGCCACCTGAAGACAAAGTGCTATCTCGTAATTTTTTTTCTCGTTATTTTGTCCTGCTCCTGTGTTAGTAGTGTTTTATTGGGAACAATTCAATCCTCCTTTCTCTAAACAGTCAAAAGATCAGTCATTGTGAATCTATGCTGTTGGAAGTTATTCAATACTTCTATGAATGACAATTAGCATCAAAGCTAAATGATTAAATCTTCTTTTTTGTAATAATAATCATTATTGTACTCACTCTCTGTGAAATGAAAACATAAATCAATCAACAGATGGATGAGCCTTTAGAATGGTGCAACCTTTTGCGCCCAATCTTTGTTCTTTGAACAAAGATCTTAAATTAAGCGACCCTTGAAATGAGACACAGCTGGCATGTTGTGCTTCTACAGCAGAATGCCTGATATAAAAGTCCCTCTGAGTTTATCAGAGTATGCACTCATAGTGACTGTGCTAGCATATAAGGATACTTGTCTATGCCTTGGGCCATCCTGTAGTGTTTAAATCTGTGTATCATCTGCCACTGATAGTAACTCTCTATGCCTGTGGTTCTCAGAAGCCCACTGCCTCCTCTGGGCTATCCCAGCTCCACAATGACTCAGGCAAGTTAACAGGATCACTCAGCGCAGCATGACTGTTGCCGACACCAAGAGTGGATCTTTGCTTTGTTGTTAAGCCTTCTTCTCTCTGTGCTTAGAAATGTTGCAATTTTCCATTACAGTTTCTCTCTCTCTCTCTCTCTGTCTGTCTGTCTGTCTGTCTGTCTGTCTGTCGGTCTGTCTGTCTGTCTGTCTCTCTCTCTCTCTCTCTCTATCTCCATATCTCTGTCTGTTTGTATCTCTGAGTTATCCCTAGTCCTGGTCTCTGGTATCACTACGCTTTCAATATTCATAAATACAATGTGAGAGGTGTCATAGGTATTCATGATGTTTAAAAGAGGATTTTCTAATTTGGCAAAATTGGTCTCGATGTGTTAAAATTGGCCTTTTCAGTCTTCTTTCTTGTACAAAATGATTTCTGTTTCACTGAGAAACATGTGTCAGATAAACAGATGCCTAGAGTCACTGAAGTTAAGTTCCTGGAGGACATTCAGAGGTGTTTCTCCTGGTGATGTTTAAAAAGATTGTAGAAACATTTACTGCTGTCCTAGTGATGCTTTTAGCTCTTTTTCAAAGCTGTGTAAATTAAATTCAATATTTCACAACCACTGCCATCCACAAGATTTGTACAGTGCTGAATTCAAGTTTTACAAATTTCACTGATCATTAACTTTAATAGGGTCTCAATCAATTCTGTGCAAAGAAGCATAGCTTGTTCTTTAAGCCATATGATCCATTTGAATCCTTTCTGCAGGAATGGTAGAAGTTGTGTTGACAGCATCTTACTTTTCCCAGACAGTTTGAAGAATCCCAGTTTGTCTTCCTGGGAGCGATAGCTTGGCTGCACAGATTGTCGTTAGACGGTGGTGATTAATTGTAAAAGGCAGAGATTGGAAATACTCTCTCTCTCTCTCTCTCTCTCTCTCTCTCTCCTCGGTGGTTAGCTGTGGATTGCTGGGTGGGGTTTCAGTTTCTGCAGAGTGTCAGAGAAGAGGAGGCTGGCAGAGCAGACAATCATGACAACATTGTCACCCTCAAGGCCCCGTGCTTAATCTCAATAAGCCCCCCAAAGTCTCCCTCCAGCGCCAGATCAGTTGGAAATAGAACTTGGGATTTGTGCAAGTTCATGTGTGTGTTTCTGTTGGCGCGTCACTACACGTGTATGTTTGATAACAAAAGCAAAAAAGATTTCAGCCAGTGAGAGGTCATGTTTCATTGTGTCAAACTGACTGCAGAGGAAAAGAATGGAGGCGGTAGAGAGAAAGCATAAAGGAAAATGTTGTGCTGCAAGAGTATTGTGTAAAAAAATATGATCAAATCATAAAGAAAAGAAAGAAATGAAGCTAGAACAAAGCCACAGCTGTGTCATTTTTTTCCCTATCATGGTGGCTGCAGTTAGACACTACTGTGGATTAACTACGGCGTGCCAAAATTAAAGCTGCCACTTTTCCAGCGCGCAGCTTCATGCTTTGTCTTCATAATAAAAGTAATGTCAGAAAGATGTTGGACATATTTTGGAAAAGCTGGCACTTTACTGCTAATGCTGAAAAGTAAAAAAAGTTTTAAAGTTTTAAAAAAGTAAATTATGTTTGAAAGACGTGGAGAATACTGTGAAAGTGGCCTTTTACTGCTAAAGAACAAAACCCTTTTGTTATACTTTTATTTTGTAATTTGTTCTGTCTAAAGCTGGTATCACTTTTGGATGTGTTGAAAGAAAAAAAAAAACTTGCTGTAAAAAGTTATGCCGTTAACTTAACCACAGCAGAGGAACTCACTAAAGATTGAAAATTAATGACATTAGCTCTAATGAAATAATATAATTTTTAAGTTCCCCGAGAATGCATGGGGATGAGGGAAGTAACAATTAAATAAAATCCAGGGAAAAGACGTAGGAACTAAATATAAGCAACGTTTGAAAGGATTTATTAACAAACTGAAGACAAATGTTTAAAACAAAACAAGCTTCTTCCACAAAGCACACAACAAAAGAGAAGCCGGTCTAATCTGAAATAACAGTCAAAACGATCAGGCAAAATACAACCAGAACAGTAAAGCCTCAATCAAAACACACTCCTTACACAGAAGGTTCTCACTAAAGTTGCTTGACGTGAAAGACACAATCGCAAATGCAGCCGAAAGACCAACTGGTTGCCTCCTCTCTCCTGCTCGTTCAGCGCCTGATTGGAAAGTTGCCACAGGTGTGGCGTGACACTCTGAGGCTGAGAAACAACACCTTTTGGTAGCACACAGTAGAGAGAAAGGGAGAGAAAACACAAACACACACACACACAACACTATGGAAACAATATTATATATAACAATAATATAAGAAAATATAGTACAATATCATGAAAACTCAAATATCTGTTAGAAATGTCATACAATTGGATCAAGCATAGAGAAGTGACTTTAGAAATAAATCACTGTACATGGTTTTGGGGGTAGCAGTACAGTTGGGAACCAGAGGGGCGCTGGTTCAAGTCCCTATGCGGACCATAATATGGAAGTTGGTCTGGTAGCTGGAGAGGTGCCAGGGCATCCCTGAGGGAATTTCCCTCAAGAATTAATAAAGTAAAATTAACCTCAGATCAAGATATAAACCCCCAGTAATGTTTTTTTTTTTTTTTATCACAGCGGTAAACTGATCAACCTTAACGGATCTGACACTTCATTTTCCTCTGATGAAAGTACAGGATATCAGCGTCTCACTACTTATGGCTAATTATTTTAAATGAACCAGATTTTTTTTTATCCGTTTCAATCAGCTTTTAGACACTGAACACTTTGTCAATAACTATTTGTCCTTTCAATAGTGATTAACTCCATCACCGTCAGTTGTGTTGCCCCAGTGTCCTGCTTGTGACTGTATTCATTTAGGTGTGTCCATGTCCATGCGTTCATGCATGTGTGCCTTGATTAAAAGTCAGAAGATGATATTGACAAGGTTGCTCGCACACCCCAAGGAGACTTCCTCCACCATGAACGCAGATGATCAATCACCAGCCATCATTTTCCTGGGAATCGCATTCATGAAATGACCTCCAGGAATTATGACAGCTTTGACATTTGGGAAGGTCAAAGCTCCGGGATAACTTCCTGTTAGAAGCCACTGATCGTGTTCCAACAAGCGATCATTCCTGGTCGCCCCTCTTGTATGTCAAAGAGCTTCGAGCATTACATCTTGCTGAGAGCACCTTGATGCATGGCTGTAATCCAGTAACTGGCTGAAGAACATCCCACACAGGGGTAGAGCCAAGGCTGCAATTTAGGTGTTAATGTCGTGAAACCATGATCAGAGAGTAAAGGGGTTGTGTCATTTCACCAAGGTTCTGAATGTTGGGACAGTATATGTCATGCAAATAAAGTATTTTTGACAGAAGGCTAGAAGAGAAACTGGTATGTGCATATATTTCCTTGGCTGGGATGAGAGTTTTTTTTAAGCAGTGGGGTTATGCAATTGTGTCTCTGTCGCCCTGAGCCCTTCTGCTGTCTGGTGACCCCAGTGAGCCATGGATTTGGGGGGTTATTATGAGCATGGTATGAAACCACTTTTGGTTTTGTCTTGCAGTTCTGGTAAGTGATCTGATAGAAGCAGAGGAGTCACAATCAAATCTGCTGTGTGGGTAGGAGGAGCGGCGACCTGTTTGAGGTCGAATGAGAGGACAGATAGGAAGTCAGTTGTCACCATTGTATCACCAATCAAAAATATTTGCCATGGAAATGGAAAGAAGGCAATTTCGGAGTTGTGATGTTAAAAACTTTGTCTGACGCCAACCCCCAGCAGATGTTTAGGACATTACAAATAACTATAAGAAATAGTACATCTTTATGACGATTGTCTCGTTTGTTTTTGTGGGACATAAAAAAGGCATCACTGTTATTTTCATTCTGTTTCATGAAAACTCCTAAAAGGAGCTTTAAGTATGAGGGTTAACTCATAGTTTGTGTTAAAACAATGAAATAGTGTCCCAAAGAGAAGAGGAGATCTCTTCAATAAGCATTTAAAATCAGTCTGGTGAAAAAAACTTAATAAAAAATAAAAAGCATTTATAAGATCAGGGGCAGAAAGATCTCTGAGTTAGAAATGTGTACGATGGTATGTACTGTAATAGTTACAAAGACAGAAACAACGTGGGGGAGACGATGGAAAAAGACGGACTGGATATTGAAAAAATAGCAAGTGAAAGTTGTTAAATTGGAAACATGTATGGATGTGTGAGGTTACAGCTGAGGTGCCAGGTATTAACAAGTGTATGTAATGCAGTCATAACAGCTCTTCCTAAGTCTAACTTCCACGAGGATCACAATCTGACAACCTTTTAAAATGTTTTCTTTTGGTTTTGCCTGAGTATTATTTTCGACGTGAAGGATTGTTTACATCTCTTTTTTCTGCACTTAAAGATGCATGGAGGCATTCAAACACCTTTACCGACATAGAAATCCCCTCAGAAAGATCTGTGCTCGATGTGTTTTTCATGGAAATATAGAACAGTACTAAGTGACTGTCAGTCATTGCAGTGTTTGATTGGGAGCAGTTTTAGAGTCATGATAGAGACTCTCCTCTTGAACTTAACACAAAGAGACATAAATGAAGCCTCTGAACTCTGAAATAAGAGTGTGAGCTTGTCTGAAGGTTTGTTCACAGCCTTCTTTTTTTCCCCTCGTTATTTAAAGCAACCATTTAGCAGCTTTATATTAATTAATTGGTGGTATAATGTTTGCTACATGCTCTCTCCTCATTATCTCCCTGTTGGGATTTATCAGCCAATGTGTAAGGTCATGCCTGTGCTGTAACTGCATGCGATGTATATGTGCTAAAGTGCACATGCATGTATGTGTACTTGTGTGTAATTGTCGTCCCTCTGGGAAGGTCAGGGACATTAGAAAGATCAGTAAAGCGGTCTTGTTCATTTTATTAAATGTCTTCCTGATTACATCTCGCCCTGGGGTATACTGCCTCCATTAGCCAGGTCAAAGCATGATCACACCAGAATAGATTAGTGTCTATTTTTGTCCTTTAAAAAGGACTGCCGAGGATGGAGATGCTCTGAATGCAACGACTAGAGAAAGTCTTCAGTGTCTATTAGTCCCAGTTCTGAATATTTAATCAAAGGGAAAATTACCCAATTGCAGGACTCAAAAAAGGTTCGATGAAACAAAAGGCAAAACAAAGTTCACTTGTTCAGGAGTCCAAAACTCCAACTTAAAAAAAAAACAAAGAAAAAGCACGACAGCGTTCAGAAGCACCGTACACGAGGGACATTTGACATATGACAAACTGACAAGGAAGAGAAAGCACACAGACACTAAATAGACTAGGCAGGTGGAACTGGTGAGGACAGTCGAAATGGAGGGAAAACAGACAAAAGTCAGGAAAGTAAGACAAGAAACACTGGGGTCAAGAACTACTTGTCAAGTAGTAAAACAGGAAACAATAATGGAACGACTAGGGAAATGCACAAATAAAGCAAATAGGTAATCGAAAGTATGAGCCCTTATAACATTTGAATGTTTAATTATTCTTTTTGATAAAGCTCAAACTGTGTCTGCTTAATGGGCAGCCTTATCCTGTGGCAATATAAAGGCCACTCAGCTGACCAGTTTGTGCTTTGAGAAGTGGCTTTGAAATAATAATGAAGGACAAGGAGACACAAGTGTCTAGATAAAACCAGCCACCTGTCTGCTAATATTTTAAATTGGACACACAGTTAGAAAAGACATAAAATAACTTTTATCTTCAAGTACTGAGGTCTGCCTGCAGCACAATCTCATACTCCATCAAATCCCTTAATGGAGATTGACTTGTTTGACTAAAAACTTTAAAAACTTGGATTGATGGCTACTGACAGGCGTCTACATCCTGTGAACCAAACTGGGATTTCCCTGCTTTGAAATTCAGATACATGCGACATTTCTAAACCTAGTTTTTCAATAATGGACGAGGCCTGTTCTCCAGCTGCCTACAGCGAGCCTGATGACTGACAGCTGCAACAAATGATGAAGGCCTGTCTCTAAATTATTGAAGTCTATTCATAATTTGCTCTCCTCTACAGCGAGACAGGAAACTTCAATTCAATCATGCTGGCCCTCATTATGGCTCTGCATTACACAGAAACACAAATACACACTCTTAACCACACACTTAATGAGCTGCATTACCTGATACAGTTATTTCAAAATGAACCCAACCTGATAAGTACAGTCTAATAAAATGTTCATCTAAGGACATAATTAATCAACTATTCATACCCGATGATACTTCTAACTGTGCATTAATGAAAGTATTTTGCATTATTTAAATCCCTCACATGCAAAAAGAACTAATGGTTGGTTGATGAGTTGCAGAATGAGTCAGTGCTCTCTTAAAACAGACACTCTGTGCAAGTGCAATCATTCAGTTTTGTTGTGTTGTTGTGTACATTGCTCAGAAGATATTGAACTTAGCAAAAATCTGGGAACCCACCAGCAATCATCTGATGATGATATCTTATATGTCCTTTTTTTCTCAAGACAATGAGTGTTCATGCAAACATTTAAAGCCATATCATCTACTTGTGCTACAAAAAGAAAAATGTACCAGAATTAGGTCCCCACATGGATGTGCTAGAGGGGGAGTTGGGCTAGAAGAGGCAGTGTTGGGAGTAACGCGTTACTTAGTACTAAGTACTGGTTACTGTAACTCCACTACTATAGTAACAGTAGTGCATCTAGTTTCTTTTCAATAACTCGTTACTCTTGTAGTGAAAATAGCCGACAGGTACATAAGATTTAGGTTTATTGACATTCAATTCGGTTACGCTAACCACTTAGGATACGCTAATGTCAGTGCTCTCTGAAAGCACATATGTGCTCATTGCATACATTGAGACACAACTAAGTTGTCGAGCTTTTCAACTCAAAGCCCCTTCCTCACTCCTCCTTTTAGAAAACCATAATTAGAATCCAGCACCGCACGTGGGCTCATGTAAACTCCTGCAGAACTTCTTCCACTGGCACATCCATTAAGAGCTCCACAGATCTCTCCGACTGTGTGTGCATTCCTGCTGTCAAACCAGACCAAAGCACCATCGCTGCTCACCAGCCAAAACAGCATTCAAATAGAGAGACAGGACAGAGAACCGGAAAGTTTCCTAGTTATGAAACACAGGACCTTATTAAGACTCAGTAATGAGGTCCAGAAACCAGGTGCAGACCTCACCTGTCAACCTCATCCTCATTACTAATGTGGTCATCATGTCCCCAGGACTTCATGGACAGGTTATTAGAGAGTGATTGGCAGGTGAGCAGCACTTAGTACGCTGTTGCATTAGGCTGCACTGTGGAAACTAACAATGTGTTGCAATAAAGATGTTATCTTTCGATCATAACATTAAGAATAATAGCTCGACAAAGCAAGCAATGAGAATTGCAAGCAGTCTGTGTCTATGTCTGTTGGAGCAACAAACCAATTATGCTGTCTGTTCCTATATAATGCCAGATCCCAAGAAAAGTTATTTCATTACACTTATTTACATGGACATCAACAGGTTTTTTTCTAAGCCTCTCTTCGTGCTCAGAACATGGGAGATTCTCCAGAATGACTTGAAACCAGCAGATCTCATTTCCCTTGGAGCCTTTAGCTCTATCTGAAATGAAAAAAAAAACACAAAACCATAATTTGAGAACCAATTTGCACATTTGAATTACTGTCGGTCACCCTTGTGAAAGAGATCTTGATCTCAAAGGGTTCATTACCTGGTTAAATAAAAGTCAAATCAAATGAAATGCATGCTACATATCTGACCAGGATGAGCCAGTAGGCAGCCTATAACAGCCTGTTTTAACATCACCAACGCTCAGCTTGATTCTATTGTTTCTTATTGGAGCGTCCTAGCTGCCCCCCAGCGACCCAGGGAGGAAGCGCGACGCAGCACGCTGTTTTTACACTGATACCCCCTTTTCTATGTTCCTCTCTGTCGCTCATGCATACAGACAAGGAACGAGGAAGGAGGGGGCTCTACACGACAATGGCACTCGCTCTTCTCACGCAACAGAGCTTGTTAGCTTGTTTTACAAAGAAGAGATAACAGTGCGTTAATAATATACACATCTGTGTTTTAAATGTTGAGCTTTGACTAGTGTCAACACCGAAGAAAAACTGTATTTGGCTCACTGCGAGCTGTTTATTGAAGAGCCTCTGAGTGTTGGGATTTGAGTCAACAGCTCGTCAATACACAGCTCCGCAACTCCATTTGTCCACCTTCAATAAAAAAGCACCATATGTTAGAATGTTTCCAAGGGGAAACTGAAATTCACAGAGCAGACAATTCAATATAAAACGCTTGTGTGCTGTTAGGACACGGTGTAAGATGTGTGGGCAGAGGTCTCCTATATGTTTCTGAGGTTTACATACAAAACCGTTCTTCAGTTCCTGTATTGCTAACCTAATAGACATGCCCAATATAATCATTTCAACCTATTACTCATTCCAATCACTCTGCCCATCAATGCACTAATACATATTCATGAGCAACTTTCCTGGCCGTCCATTGCGTATCAGTGGCATCAATATGACCTCTTTATCTTTAAGCACTTTCAGCAGTGTCTGTTCTCGTCATTAATATGCAGATTTATGCAGGAAGGCCTTATTAAATCTACAGGGAGAGATATGAACTATGTCTCTGAATATAAGTAACTGTGTGCATAAGAATGTTTCTGCTCATCACAAATCACTGTCATCATAAAACCTGCTGAGTTTACAAAGATGAGAACACAAAGTGTTTGAGATAGTGATTGTGATTGAGATTGTGACTATAATAAGCAGACTAACCCTTAGATAGAGGATTGAGAAGCAGTTTAAATCCATGATCATGTCTCGGTCACATTTTTTGTCTTATTCATGCATTATTTCAGATGTAATTATGACAAATTGTTGATTGGTTTTACACGGATCACAAAAAATTACAAAAAAATCTACCTGTGAAGCCTTTTCTTTTAAAAAAAAAAAAATGATGCACTGGAAGCACGTTTCAGTATTTCATCTTAAAATCTGCCTCAAGGTACTGAACTTTAAAAAAAAAGTTTTTGCCCATTTACCAGATGAATACTTCCACACAACACTTGTTTTGTCTGGTTTGAACATATTTATTTCATTTAATATGTTTAACTTCTTTGCTTTTAGGGTACAATTTCAGTAATGACTTCAATGCACATTCTGAAGAAAAGAACAATCATTGAAACTTTCTTCAAGCCTTGTCTTCTTTTGAAACTTTTTCTTAAAAAGTGTATCCTTTGAATTTTGAAATTTAAGTTAATTTTCACTTTTGTGCCAAAGGAAATTCCAAAAGACAGATCACATAAGCTCACCCTGTCCAGACCACAGCGCAGGCAGAGTAGGAGTTTGAGTAAAGACCAGATGTTAATTAAAGTGTGGACTGAGTTTTATTCCGAAGTTTAGCTTTAGAAAAGAGAGGAGAAAGACAGATAAGCGACTGAAAGAAGCAGCATATGAAGTGGAATTAAATAGTGGTAGAAAGCTAAAGATAGTGAATCAAGAGAAAAAGGGAGTAAGGGAGATAAAGTGCAGAGAAAGAAAGGCAGCTGCTGCAGTCAACCTTTACAGAAATCAATAACTCAGACTAAGATGGAGACAGCAGGGCAGTGAGGGAAAGAAGGGGAAAGGGAACAGAGAGATGGGGAGATGGGAATACCAAGGGGAGAGAAGAGAAAGCAGCTGGAGCTGGAGACAGACTGAGCGTGTAGGAGAGGTAGAATAAGAGAAGGATGGTGGGTCTTTGTGTCTTCAAGTAGAAGCCCAGCGGGTTTGTGCCTGGCCCTGTGAGGTTGACCTCTTCACCTGCAGATCGACTGCAAACAAAGAGCAGACTAGTGGAGAAAGAGACTGTAACATACTGGATGAGAGAGGAGTGTCACAGGTTATTCTTTGTTCTCCCCTTAAAGACATGGTGTATGGATCTGAAATATATGCGCTGTCTTAAGGCTCAACCTTGAATCCACAAATCCGTGACTCTCAGAGGCTTGGACTGTTTCATTTTCTCAAGGCTGATGACGAATTTCCAAAACATGCTCTCAGAGCAACAATTTTTGATTTGAATGAATTATTAATTTTAAAACCTTTTGCAGGTTTTAATATAAGCCCCGCCTCTGACAGAGCAAAGAGACAATCACAGTTTAGGATTTTAGAGGTAGCACCTGGGGCCATGCCATCCCTGGCCACCCCTCTGGACACGCCCCTGTGTGTTACTGTTGTATCATGTCAAAGAAACATAGTAGTTTACATGTTGGTGTGGGCTTGTGCATGCGGTCGTATTATGTTAAAAAGCATGGATCCCTGCGCTCAGGTGAAGTCATATTATAGCTTACACACAGCTCACTTCTCACAACTGTGATGGTTGACGTGATGTTGCTAGTTGTGTCTGCTTCATGTGCGACATCCCAGTCGCCACATATATATTTTTACACTCTGCGTTCTGTGCATGTAGACTAATGAATTGCTTGAAGGAGCAAATAAAAAACCTTTATTACTGACAACTTTGATGAAGTACTTTTCTGAGTCACACTTTAAAAAATCTCAACTGATTGCTCAAGTACCGTGTGTTTTTGTTCGAGCGCCCCATCTTAATTAAGTAGTATGCAATGAACGCAGTGAAGTCAACCAAAAGAGGCGACATTTAATCCTTAACAACGGTATTAATCTTTACATCTTGGCTGTGAAATATAAACGACTGCTACAATTCTCTTGTCACTAAGGTCACACTCACACTAGCAAAAATTTCCCATACCTTCCCCCACCCCCTATTCCCCTGCTGGCCTGCTCAGCCTGCGCTTACACTGCTCCAGGGCAAACCAGGCCTAAGCATGGTTACCTCTTGTACATAACGTCCTAATACAGCACATGCATGGCTTTATGTTATTATGAAGCGTGCTCAGTTTACAAACAGATGACTTGCCAGCTTGATCGCCCCCTAAAACTCTGATTTCCCTCCCACTTTCAAACATCTCTGTCATGACCTGTCCCTCGTCTCTTCCTCCTGTCTTGTTATTTCTTGAACTTTTGATTCCTTCCTTTCTTTTCTTTCTCCTGTTTCTGACAGTTCTGTCTATTTCTTTTTCTGTTTGTCTGTGTACCAGCCTTCCTGATTTCCCCTTTCTCTTCCTCTTTGACCTCGTAGGAGTTTTTTTATGTCCTGCTCCTCCTCCTCTTCCCCTGTAATTATGAGTGTTGTTCACTGTATCCTCGTCCATATGACGAGTCTGACAGTTTTGCAGTGAGATGGATGGTGTGAGTGAAAAAGCAGAGTGAAAAATGAGCATATCTTGTCAGAAGCCATTTTCCTCATGACACATCTGTCCATCGTCCTTGACCAGGAGGGAACAGGGTATTAAATCTGACTTATGGTCATAAACACACAGACATACACACACACTGATTGAGATTACCCTGCATTAAGATGATAATGGTTGTTTATGGGTTTTAGGCTTGTGTGTGCATGTGTGTTTTCAAATATTCTCTTTAGTTTGTGCTTCTGCTTGTGTGCACCCACATGCCCGCTCTATTGCATACTTAAAAGTAGGGGATGGAGGGTAATTTCAGCAAAGTCGGGTTATTGTGTCCTTTATCAAGCAGACACGCCAATTATAGGCTCAACCATTGATATTAATTTTCTCCCTCTCTCCCCTCTTTCTGAGGAGTTTTCATTTAATAGCTGGATACACTCGGTGATGACCTGTGAAGAGTGGTATATGGGTGCAGAAGTATGTAACAAGAATTCACTAAAGAAGGGTGGGGGTGGGGGGTTAGCTGTCAGGGAGGTGGATCACATTATGGGTGCTCTCAGGTAGAAATAGTTGAAATAACTCATTATCCTTTCTCGACCTGACATTGTATGCACTGCAGGCTACAGTGAACTCATTCCTGCATCGCTCCTCTCTCATACAACTTCAAAATTGAGGTTTAAAGGATTTGTTTGTGCTTACAGATGCATTTTTTTTGATTTCGGATAGAGTTGATTCATTAGGGATACTAGCACAGCAAGATCGTTTTAAACTTGTCATGATTAATGGGTTGCTTGCAATGCAAAATAGAAATGAACATGCAGAATAATGAACCTATGACTTACTTGGGGGTTCCCTGCATGACTAGATTGTATGTGTAAGTTGTGTTTACACTGATATTGGCTGTACCTTACCCCATTTGGCTTCACCTTGGTAGTGCGTGCAGGAGGAGGACTGCTTCCAAGTTAAAGCTCCTGTGAGGGACTGAAGGTTTGTGTCCATTTTGGCACCCTTGTGGACAAATCAGCACCTCCTATTCACGTTGATGATTTTGTCCTTTATAAGTGGAAATCTCATTCTGCTTTATTTTACAGTCAAATGTATCACTGATAGACAATCTTTGCTGTGGAAAAAAAGGTGAAACGGGCAGTACAGCAGTGTACTGTTAATAACTGACCTACTCTTGCAGCAGTGCATTTCATACATTAAAAATAATGGTTAAAAATAGTCAATGTTTATGCTGACTCAGTGTGTTTCATAACCACCTAAAGACTCCTCGGAGGAGCTTTAATATCATTACAAGATGTGTAAGGATGTAGCCCCAATATCAGCATAAGAACACAAAACATAACACGAGCAATTTAAGCAAATAGCAGGAATTTTTCAATTTTAAACATAACTCTAGGTTGATTTCAGGAAAAATGTCCAGATTGATTTGGAGAATTTGACATTTTCACCTTTAATTTTCAGTACATGCCTGTCCCAAAGTCCCAATTTTTTAAATATTGCTCTACAGCACTACTAGTGGTCAAAAACTCCCCAGGAAAAAATGCTTTCCTTGTAACAAAAATAACAAACTCACTTCACACACTTTTACCCAACCAAGGGTAAAGAATTACAGAGACTTATAGCTTACAGGCATTTGATATTTTGGTATGCAGTGTAGGCCGTTGCAGATCAAATCATGACAGAGACAGGCAGGGTGGGATGTGTTTCAAAGACAAATTTAGATCCGGATCAGGACAAGAGTGGTTTGCAATTAGCAAGGATTAAAGGGCAGATTATAGTGGGGCTAATGAGAACATAAAGAGATTAGATGCCAGGAAAGAGTCTTGGACACATGGGGTAGATGGATAGATATAGAGCATAGAGATGGAGAAAAAGAGTGGGGGGCGCTGAGACCAACTGATAAAAGAGTGAAGGGGAAAAGTCTGCAAGGCATATGAGAGAAGGGAGGGGAAAAGGCTGGTAGAGCAAAAGGTCCAGGAGTGCAAAAACAGAAGGTAGAGAGAGATAATAGGAGGAGAGATAAAGAGAAAGGGACCTCTGAGACAGAGAGACGGCAAGGAAAAGGTGAAAGTAGAGAGGGAGGCCTAAATATGGGAGGGCCATAGAGACAGAGAAAACGGTGGTGGGGATTTGAGGTAGGGAGGGGTTCTTGGAGTAAATTGATGGATAGGTGGTCCAGGAAAGGAGGAAGATTGAGACAATGGGAAGAGACAGGGGAGCAAGGGAGAGACACAGACAGATTAAAAAGAGCAAAGAGGAGACTACACACACACACATACGTTCACAGAGATAAACACAAGGACAAGACAATAGAAAGAGGAACACAAATTATTTTTTTCCTATTACCACACACACAAAAACACACACTGCATTATTTGTAGCTCTCTGTAGAGATCCCAGGCCACGGCTATTGTGCTTCCTAACAGTCTCCTCACAAAAATAGAAATACTAAGAGGATAGAAGGCTAACAAAGGAGCAATGGGTGCAGAGGGGCGACACCAGGGCTCTCTGCATAACAAACAAAAATAGCAGACAAACGATGACAACAAAGAACACACACAAACAGCGCTCTGTTACACAACTTTGCACAAAAACTTCCAACGTTTGAAAATGAATGTGTGCCTGGGAAACTCTGATTCTCATTGTCCAGAGCCAAAGTTTTTGTTGTGATACCTGTTGGGTGCTTTTCAACTAAGAAAAGCAACCTAAATAACACATAAATAATCCTGTGCACTTGTGTTGAATTCGGTATGAGGTCTTTTTAATGGACATGAAGCAACTTGCTGAAATAAAATCCCCTCTGGGAGCAAAGAAGAGGCTTCTTACCCAACAAAACACAACATTATTCATTACAAACTTAATCCAACCATAACCCTACCCCCCCCCCCCCCCCCCCCCCCCCCCCCCCCCCAATTCGAAGGTTAATCAGGGAAGTCTGTTCTCGCATATATTCAAAACACATTTTACTGTGCAAGCACTTGGCACTTTCAACCCAAAATTATACAGGCTGACACACAGCAGTTCTTTGCAAAACACACACACCCACACACACTCTTTCTCTCCCTAAATCTAAAACACACACACACCCACATACACACACAAGTTTCAAAGAATAAAAATATAATAATACAATATATCACACTTCTTGATGCAGTTGTGCTGAATCAAAGTCTTCTTCAATCCCCTGCTGAGACGCAATTTGGCTCATGAGATTTCATTGTCTGATGGAATTTGGCAAAGCGATGTTGACAATGCCGCTTATTTTCCCAGAATAAAGAGGGAAACGTAATATTGTTTCATCCTCTGTGGCTGTTTTGGTGATTCATTTCCAGGCACCAAGATCTGTCCACCTATCTCTCCACCTTGTTACTGTCTTGAGCCAGAATACATTGTCGAATGCAAAGTAAAAAATATTACATTTCATGTTCAGCAGCAGTGATCCTTCACCTCATAATCTGTCATTAAAACACAAACAACCAAAGGCACACATGCACACAAAGAGGTGTCTCAACACTTTTGCTCTGCACATCTGTTGCATTTAACAAACACTCAAATAAAAAGAGATGAACTCATTATTATGCAGAAGATAAATGTAAATGCAGCTCTGGGTGTGTTTGAGTAGATCTCTAAAATCACAGGTGTGATCTGTGTGAATCTGTGTGTCTGTCAGTCTCAAAGGCTTTTACCATCCTGCTGTTTAAAACATGTGGAGTAAATTAATTTCATTCACCGTGCAGCTGCCTGCTGTCTATATAAATCACATTAATGTGACAAAAGCCAAAAAAAAGGTAATAATTTAACAATTAATCGCCTGTAATGGGACTGAGTTTGGAAAGTTTAGTAACTCAACTTTAAAACCTGAACAAAGGTTTGTGTTTTTCTTCTTCATAGACTACTGTACTCTTTCTATGAGGGGCACTGAACATAGGTTACACATCTGAGACCTGTGTCAAAAAGTCACTTACGTCCTACAACAGAGACTGATAGATCATGGAAATGCTTGTTTTATTTAAAAGACGTGGAGAAAACGACTAAAAGATCAGGAGGATGTGTTTCATAACTTTTCATTTGCTCCCAAGTAAAACATTTCAACTGCAAGGGTTGGAGATAAAACATTCAGGCTAAAATTGACGCTTCTTGAAAATAAATATAAGCGACCATGATTTGCACATGTATTTTTTTTTACAAGAACAACATATGCATCAAGAAGCTTGTAAAGGAGAATGTCTGGTTATAAGTTGTACTCCAGAGGGTTCCAGGATTGTGTTCTGGCTTTTTTTGCATTCTGACCGTTTTTATTGACCCCTGAAAAGGTTTTGGACGATACTCCTCATACTACATAGGTCCAAAACTCACGCCTACAGAATCTGTTTTCTTTTGCAGAATATGTAATAAGAGAGCAGGCGAGGTGAGGCCAAATAAGAAAAAGCTATCGTTGATTTGTACAGGTCCTAGGTCTTTCAATGAAACAAACTCAATGTCCAGTTGTTTGTGTTCTCTCCACAGATGGGACTCCTTACACGTGGTGGGTGGGTCGTGGCAGCGAGAAGCACTTCTACTGGGGGGGCTCTGCACCCGGCATCCAGAAATGTGCCTGTGGCATCGACAGAAACTGCACTGACCAAAAGTATGACTGCAACTGTGACGCCGACCACAAACAATGGTAAGACAGAATTATCAATATTGTTGTGTATTATTCAGATATTCAGATTATCTGCAGATATAATTTGGTGTATAAGAAACTTTCAGGATAATATCATATATTTTCAGATATTATCGGCTCTAGCCAGGGGTAGAATCAGTTCTATCTGAACCAGTTCGCTTGCCCACTTTAATCACTGCAACACCTGTTGATTTGCCATGATAAATGGTCTCATATCTGGTAAACCAAGGGGGTCCAAAATGGCCATATGGGGGGTGCCTTAAAACTGCCTCCAGTCTGTGGGCAGATCAAATCAAATCGAGAGTTAACATCCTATCATTCATTTAAATATAATGTTAAAATATGGCTTATTGAGAACCAACAATGTCAACACTGATGCTGCACCTACTCTTGGTAACTTTAACTGTATCATGTCCTATGTTGGAGATTATTCGTTCTCGTCACACAAGTTGTATTGTATATATCTGTGTTTGTCGTTGTTGGGTTTTTTGTCTTATATTGTTCCTTTACTAATGAACATATGTTAATAGGTTACATTTAATTCTATGATGCCAAATAACATCTGGCAAAGGGACTGTCGATGAAAATTAGCCTTTCGGCCAATTCGGGTACATTTACATCCGTCTGAATGTTGATTAATGTACACTGTCCCCTTTCAAATAAAATAAAAAAATACAGACCATTCCGGACGGGAATCTAAATGTATGAGGAGGACATACTGCCTGCTGCATTGTTGTCATTGTTGTCCAGCACTTCAACATATTTCCTTAGTGTCTGATGCTGTAGTAGTAGTAGAAGGACATTTTATGATTTCATTCAGTAGATATCTTACTTATTGCTCCTTTATAGATTGTGTTAATGTACCTCAATCCATAAACTTATGAGGATATTATCAGTAGATGTTACAGTATTACTACAGTTTTATGATAAGAAGCAACCTTACTGGAAGTTAAGGTCTTACTCAGAGATCCATTTTCTCAGCTACAGAAATCAACTGCTTCAATATCTATCTTTTGATGTTCCAGTATTCAATGTTTTTCAATTGTAATTCACTTTAGACAAGGCATAGATAATAAGTTCAAAGTCATATCCACCTTATGTCATCAAAAACAAGTTATTTTTACCGTGGTTAGGTAAATATTGTATCTTCGATCTACAGTCGATCTATTATATTATTATATCCTTTTATTGCATACATTGGTTAAATAGTGTAGCCATATGATCACATGTGCATGTTTATTTTGACTTGTCTTACAGGAGAGAAGATTCTGGTCTCCTGATTCATAAAGAGCACCTGCCAGTCAGCCAGGTTGCCGTGGGCGACACTAACAGACCAGGCTCTGAGGCCAAGCTGACCGTTGGACCACTCCGTTGCCAAGGAGACAGTAAGTGATGAGTTAATTATTAATTATTTTGAGTGATGGGAAATTGGCGAATATGTCAGAATCCAGAATGATTAAAGTTGGTTTGTGGGCGGATATCAAATGAAGAGGATGTTAAATCTGAGGGTTTTGAAATGTGAAAAATTAATGATTGAATCAGAGACAAACATAAAGCAATTCAAGACAAGAACTATGTTTATTGAAAAAAGATGTCCTGATAATAATAAGTATTTACTGATGTTTAACACTGAACAGGAAAAACTTGAACAAATGTAGTTCAATCAGGAGAGACAATTGAATAAAGACAATTATTTATTACAATGAAATATGGAAATGTTCCTTGACAGAAATAATTTTGGCGCTTGGACTCTATGGGGTGGGCGATGTGAAGAATGAGAATTCTTAGCAACGGCAGAATAGAGAATAGATCCCCCCACGGAGTCCAGACACTGGTGGTGGTGAAGCTGATGACTTGATGAGACCAGATGGGATGAGAAATGATGGATGATGATTCTGCGAGATGGCGGTGTTGGGGAGGTGGAGGGGCGCACGAAACATCAGCATGAAGGGACTAAGGGAGAGAAAGAATCATATTTAAAAGGGGAGCAGAACGATGATAGGTTGAAAATAAGGGCGGAACACCATGCCATTGGTTAGATGAGCACCGCTGACGAGACAGCTGATTAACCAATGACAGCCCCCAGAAAATGGGGCTTACCACACTGAGCTTACAGGGAGCCTGCACATGGAAATCAAGGCACAGGTTGTGAAAGGGACATTTCACTGCAGAAAATGGACTGCTGGTCTAATTGACAGGAAATCTGTGCATTAATGACTTTCTCCAGTCAGCAGCTGAGAGAGGTTGTTCCGTATTCCAAAAAGGTCTCAGCTGGTCGTAGAGGCACCGAATGCTTAACCTTTATGAACTGCTCATCAGAGGTTTATTTTAGTTGATGTGAAGTTGTAAAAAAAAAAAAAAAAAGGGCAAATCATGTAACTTGAGCACAGTGTTAAAGCAGCTGGCTTTATAGGGTGTGACAGTTCCCCTCAGACAGTGGAAGAATTAATAGAGAAAATGAGACGGTGCTTACAATAAAGGTCACTAGGCTGTACGGTGTTGTAATGATAAAGGTAATCGGACCTATATGATATCTGTTGAACCATGGCAGTGTTGTGTCGTAAATGCCAACATGTTGCCAGAGCAGGTCAAGCATCACTGCATGGACAACTGAACACAAAGATTTTTTTAAAGGTAAGACTGCTTTCCCTTTAACTTTGGTCCAAAAAAGGTCATTTGTGACCCTTTTGGAGAACAGTCTCTTTCATGCAGGGCAGCAGCCTAAAGCCAGACTGGAATCTTTCCAAAATGTAATTAAGACTGAATAAATGAGCTGTGGGGATTCTGCATTCTGAATAAAGTATAACAAGTGTTGGCATGCCAGTCAGGAACATTGCAAGAAACTGACTTTTTTTCTTTTTCAAAATCTTTTGATTAGTTTGCACAGATGATGAGAAAACATACAGTTGGCATAAGAGTTGACATTGTACTGTGGTCATCTTTTGTAAACCCCATTCCTGCCTTCTCCCGCCCAACCCAGTTAACCCCATACCCACCCACCGAGTCAGGAGTCCTATTCCCACTCTGAAGGTAACCTTTTTCCATAGTAGCCTACCCAGGAGTCTCACACACACTCACTCATGCATACTAGGACAAGGAGCAAGAAGAGAGAGGAAATAATAAATTAATAAAGTAATTGAAGAAAAAACCATTAGAAAAAAAATTAATAAAATATATAAAATATATAAATAAACAAAACAGACACAAAACAAAACTTCAAGATCGTTCCTTTAATAATTCCATTAGACATTCAATTTGCAGGGTAAGACAACATAATTTAGGTTTCTATTTTTTTATTTGGGGGGGAGAGAGAGAGAGAGAGTGAGTTCATCTCTTATTCATTATTTTCCTCATTGATATGATGTTTCCATCAGGGCCCACTGGGGTTGTTCACCCAGTGTCACATTAGCATTCCAAAAAAGAAGCTTGTTGATATTACAGGACTGATGACTGATAACCTCCTGTGTAGAAAATGTGGGCTCCTAAAAGGCTTGAAAAGGACATTGCTCTTATGTGTGTCTCACGCATCATCATGTTCAACATTATTGAAATACTCTGTTTGACTCATGGCTAACTTTGGTATAGAGCATTTTTATTGTAGATATCTTTTTTTTTTTTACTTCTTACTTTACTTTTAACTTCTCGACGCTATATTTTCTTTTGGATCTGTAGGCCAACGTCAATGTTAACATGTGTGTTGCCAGATTAAAGTATCTGAACTCTTTTCAGACTAAATGCAACTGAACATCAGATACTGCAGCGAAACACACATACACACCGAGGGCACTTTAATCCTGGCTGCTTCTCTTCCTGTCTATTATTCTAATCAGTGTTGGTACTCTGTTCTCTGTGGAAATCTTTCATTTTAATCACTTTACTTTCTTCATAACTCTTGAAAACTCTGTCCTGAACCTAACTGCAAGATGTCAGTCCTGCAGAGTGTCAGTCCTGCAGAGTGTCAGTCCTGCAGTGTGTCAGTCCTGCAGAGTGTCAGTCCTGCAGTGTGTCAGTCCTGCAGTGTGTCAGTCCTGCAGAGTGTCAGTCCTGCAGTGTCAGTCCTGCAGTGTGTCAGTCCTGCAGTGTGTCAGTCCTGCAGAGTGTCAGTCCTGCAGAGTGTCAGTCCTGCAGTGTCAGTCCTGCAGTGTGTCAGTCCTGCAGTGTGTCAGTCCTGCAGAGTGTCAGTCCTGCAGTGTGTCAGTCCTGCAGTGTGTCAGTCCTGCAGAGTGTCAGTCCTGCAGTGTCAGTCCTGCAGAGTGTCAGTCCTGCAGTGTGTCAGTCCTGCAGAGTGTCAGTCCTGCAGTGTGTCAGTCCTGCAGAGTGTCAGTCCTGCAGTGTGTCAGTCCTGCAGTGTGTCAGTCCTGCAGTGTCAGCCCTGCAGTGTGTCAGCCCTGCAGAGTGTCAGTCCTGCAGAGTGTCAGTCCTGCAGAGTGTCAGTCCTGCAGTGTCAGTCCTGCCAGTCCTGCAGAGTGTCAGTCCTGCAGTGTGTCAGTCCTGCAGAGTGTCAGTCCTGCAGTGTGTCAGTCCTGCAGAGTGTCAGTCCTGCAGTGTGTCAGTCCTGCAGAGTGTCAGTCCTGCAGTGTGTCAGTCCTGCAGTGTCAGTCCTGCAGTGTGTCAGTCCTGCAGTGTGTCAGTCCTGTCAGTCCTGCAGTGTCAGTCCTGCAGTGTGTCAGTCCTGCAGTGTGTCAGTCCTGTCAATCCTGCAGAGTGTCAGTCCTGCAGTGTGTCAGTCCTGTGTCAGTCCTGCAGTGTGTCAGTCCTGCAGTGTCAGTCCTGCAGTGTGTCAGTCCTGCAGTGTGTCAGTCCTGCAGAGTGTCAGTCCTGCAGTGTGTCAGTCCTGCAGTGTGTCAGTCCTGTCAATCCTGCAGAGTGTCAGTCCTGCAGTGTCAGTCCTGCAGTGTGTCAGTCCTGCAGTGTGTCAGTCCTGTCAATCCTGCAGAGTGTCAGTCCTGCAGTGTCAGTCCTGCAGTGTGTCAGTCCTGCAGTGTGTCAGTCCTGTCAATCCTGCAGAGTGTCAGTCCTGCAGTGTCAGTCCTGCAGTGTGTCAGTCCTGTCAATCCTGCAGAGTGTCAGTCCTGCAGTGTCAGTCCTGCAGAGTGTCAGTCCTGCAGTGTGTTAGTCCTGTCAATCCTGCAGAGTGTCAGTCCTGCAGAGTGTCAGTCCTGCAGAGTGTCAGCCCTGCAGAGTGTCAGCCCTGCAGTGTGTCAGTCCTGCAGTGTGTAGTTTCATGCAAGGGGAAATCCAATAGCTGCAGAACTAAAACACTCACCAGCTTTGATGCATACCAGGGTGTGTTGGCAAGGCAATTTTAAGATTCACATTTGTCACCACTTGAAGCTTGCACTAGAAGCAAGTCAATCTTTTTTTCAACCCCTCTAGTCTGCGGTTGAATATAGCTCCTATTTTTCAAAAAAAAAAATTGTCCTTTTGTCTTTATTGGATAGGACAGCTAAACATTGAAAGGAAATATGGGGAAGAGAGATTCGGGGATGACATGCACCAAATGGTTGCTGACCAGAAGTTGAACCAGTGACCAGTGCAACAAGGACTGTAGCCTCTGTACATGGGGTGCATGCTCTACCAACTGAGCTAAACCAGCGCTCAGGGCATAGCTTCTTTTAGTGACATGTGGGTGCTGCTAGCTGCCTGAATGACATCCCCTCACCTAATCTGGTCCCTGGACTTGACCCCTTGGTCATGCTTGAGTTTTTGCTTTCTTATGCCGATCATTTTTTGTTGGAATAATGACATGACTAGCAATCCTTGAACCAATCAGTGCTCAAGCATTTTCAGTAAGAGGAATTCAAGGTTTTTTAAATATATTTTAGCACAAATAAGGTATTCTTGTCTGCGTTTACATGTACTGGCTTGATAGCCTGCTCAGCATTTGTCCTAAAAATATTTACTTGCAGCTGCCAGTGCAAAGGAGTCAGGATTGTACTTGTCTTTTTTTGCAGACAAGATGGAAAGCTGTTATGACGAGTAGGCTGGTTATATAAAATGACCTGGTTGGTGTCAATCATCTGCCAATTGCCCTCCCACCAAAGCTGAGGCCATCCGGTTATGTTGGTTAAGTAGCTATCATCTAATTTCCAAGCCTTGGACGTTGAGTGTTTGGCTTTGATAACTTGGCATTTTCCAACCACTAACTACCCCCCAGTATAGTCCTCTCTTCCAAATATGGTCACTACACTTCTTCCAGAAAACAACATGGCGACTGCCAAAATGCCACACTCCAGGCTTTAAAAAAATTCAACTCTTTAATGGATGGAGTCATAGTGGCTACTACCATTACGTATACAGTCCATGTTCACCAGGCAGACAACTCTCTTCCAGTCCCAGAACTACATGTCCTTTTAACTGTAGCTTAATTGTTTCTTTTGTCTTCATGGTTAGTCTGGAGTGTGCTCTTGGCCTTAATTGCTCCCTGGAGGCCCCCAAGAGCCAAGAGGCTGCTCACTTAAAGTGCCTTGGGCTTTCTTTGAATGTTCTCTGAGCTCTCCTGATTGTGACCTGAACAAGACTTCACTACAGTAAAACGTATCAGTGCATCATGTCTTTTAAAGTCTTGAACAAATTATTTAAAAGAGTGAAAGCAACATCAATCGGATTCTGACTTATTAAAGAAGATGTGGAAGAAGAATAGAGCTGCTGTGTGAATTTCTCTGTTGAGTGATTTAGTTTTGGTTTTTTTCATCTGCCTTCCTCATCCTCTCTATTTGTTTGTTAGGAAAAGCAAAATGGATTTAATCTTTAGAGCCAGGCAGCATAATCATTATCATAATAATGCTTTATATATTATCTATCGACAGCTCATTTTTCATAGTAAAGGGGGTTATTGATTGGGGGTATGCAATCTCCATGGACTGTGAGTGTAGGAATACAGCAAAGAGTACCATTTAGTTTGCAAAGTCCTGGTACACATCATAAACACTACACTCCCTCATTCATTCAGGTCACCCCTGTGAAAGAGATCCTGATCTCAATGGGTTATTTACCTGGTTAAATAAAGGTTATGTAAATAAAAAAATTAATTCTAGTTCATTGGTCCGGGTCAGGAAGTGGCCTGGTTCTGTCAAAGGCGCATAGCATGACAGAACACCTGCCTCGCATTTCTCACTGGTGTCACACTCGATATGGTCACTTCATCAGCAATCTGGTGCCATTCTCACTAATGTTCCCTCATCAAAGAGCTGCCACCATACAAACAAATCACCACGTAATGACCCATGACTTCACATCTGTATGTGTGCGTGTGGCTCTATCACGCTGCAGTATGGCAGATACAATTACTTACTTACTCTATTATCCACTGTGCGTGTAGGAGTGAAGACAAAGAAAGAGCGGTTTTCTTTCAAATTGACTGACCAAATTAACAAACTCCACAATGAAGATGACTTTGAGCTATATGAACATCTTCCTTGATAGTAAGTTAGGAAGTTGTTAACCATGAATTATGATCTTTATATACTTGGCTTACTTCTACATACTGTAACTACGAATATATTTTTATATATGTGACTAGATTTGTAATGCTGCTGTAGGGGATTGCTGCCAAGTTGTGTTGTGTTCTTTTATACAATGACAATAAAAAGCATATCTAACTTACTATCAATAAGCAGTAATGAAGGGTATTATTGAGGTAGAACTCTTAGTTAATGGCCTATTAGCTATAGAAGATGATCATATAGAGTACGGTACAAATAAGTGCTTACTAATGAATAATAAACAGCCAGTATGCCACTAATTAGCATGCTAATAAGCAGGTAGTTAATGAGGAATATGGTGACCTTTATAGAAAGTGTTACAAACTTTTAGATTAACAAAGAAGACATAGGATTGTTGTTTGACAGATAAACAATTTTTCAGAACGGCATGTTAGCTCTAGTGTTTTTGCACACTGATGTCTGAATCATACCTTTATCAAGTCAGAGAAATCCCTTCAGAGGTTGATGCTCCTTTCTTCTTTCTTGTATGACATTACTTTTAGCCCTTTGATTGAAGAAAAAAAGCCTTTCCACAACATCACACCTGAAGTTTATGGCAAAATAAGTTAGTAGAAAATTAAATTAGTTAATAGATTAAATAAGTTGGCACAGCGTGTGTTGGCTCCATCAAACTGGGAAATAAGTGCTAACAATATATATAGATCCTAAATATCCCACTGTACATACATGACACACATTTGAATGAGTTAGTAAAAAGCAACAGGCATTAAACATAGTCTTTTTTTGCCTGCAGCCACGGTTAACTGTACATTGATTCTGTTTATTTTATCTTATTTTCGTCTATTTTTTGTCTTTTGTGTGTGGGTGTATGTGCCTGAAATGTCCTTGTTAATGACCTGTAGAGCAGTCAGTCATCCATACCATCTGCGAGTACTGGCACATAACCCATCTAGTCAAGCTTAGACACATGAATCATCTTGTTGGCTTTCAGACCCAAACTTCCCCTCAAACTGGATATCACATCATGCCAGCAGCTACACTTTAGTGGGCGTGAGGGATATTTTTAAAGATTGACTACATCCGATTGTTGTTGAGATATTTCACTCTGAAACAGAATTGTTGAACTTGGAGTCAGGCCACTAGCAGTAGCTGTAAATCAAACACTACAAAGGACAGGCTGAATTATTTACATGTCTAAATTGTCCTTGTTGGCAAATGAATTTGTATGAAACCCAACTGATAAGTGACTGTGGTCTGCAGGTGCCTGTTCATTTATTGAACTGGTTTCAAGAAATCTGTGCCATAAAAGTTTAATATTCGTGGTGTCTTAGTCAGTTAGTAAAGATAATTATGTATTTGATGGATCACTTTCTGTAACGTTTGTTTGATAAACATTTCAATATGGGAGTGTTAATGTGCCACAGAGCCAATGAGCTGCATCTGTGGATCTGGCACAGGAAGCATTCAGAGCTTGATGATTTGGTTTTTAGTTCTCCACTCCTCCTCACAACATAGATCCCCTCTCTCCAAGCTCCAACTCCCCTCTTTCCGCTCGTGTTCCCACTCCTTCATTCTGTAGCACCACTCTCCTCCAGGCTGCGATTCGATATCCTTGTATGCTTCTTCTTTTGTTGATGTCTCTGTCAACCTTCTTTTCACTCTCTTTCCTGAAACTCCCATTCAGTTGTATTTTTTTTTTTTAAATATTACAGAAAATGAGACTTGCATAAAAGTGAAAACGTTTGAAAAATAAGGTTTTCCTGTAACCTCTTCTCCAACACCCTCGTGTTTCCCACATAGCAGACAAAGAGACACGAGAGTGCAGGTGTAGTTTGTCGGATGTAGAAACCTTTGTCCTACAAATCCAGTGACAGTATATTAGTTGAGTTTATTTGCATACATATCTATTGTGCAAAATCTAATTGCAGAAACATAAACTCTTCTCCTTCTTACTGTTTATATCTTGTAAAATATCATCATTATATTCCCCTAAAGATATAATGCTGCAATCTTCAAAAAAATCATTTAATTATCAGTTAATGGTTGTGAAAATAAGTTTCACAGCTATGTGGGAATTTTCCCCTTCTTGCTAGGATGTAAATGGATGTAAAATACATAATCATTTATTTCTGTGGCCTCTGCGGGCGTCCTCCTGTTTAGTCCTCAATTAACCCTGTTTAATAATTGGCAGTGCCTCCTGCAGAGAAATGAACAGTATTCCAACTTCAACCTCACTAATCACAAAGGCAGCATCAGCAGGTGGTGTGTGTGTGCGTGTGCGTGTGCGTGTGTGTGTGCATGTGTGCGTGTGCGTGTGCATGCGTGCGTGTGTGCTGCCCTTGCCCCTGGTGATGTGAAACAAAGGGGAATGGGGAGTAACTCAGCTCCTGTCATTGTGGAGCGGTTATCACACTGAACCAGGAGTTCTGGTGTATATACCCTCAGCAGTCACTTACCAACATGTGTGTCCACCTAAAATGGAATAAAACTTAGACACTTTCACTAAGAAGGGTTATCCAGGTAGCTAAAGGTTGAATAGTAAGTCTCGTTATAGATTTGTCGCTTGAATGAAAATAAATTAGCAGCAATTTATCATTGTATATCTGGAGCCCAATCATAACAGAAGTTATGTAAATAAACTGAAGATATAGACTGTATTGGTTGTAATATTATATTAAGACACCTAACATTAACCCTCAAATGAGCAAACACTTGGCAACAGTGGCACTGACAAGCCATATGGCAGTCTAAAAGGGCCAAATTCAAACACTAAATTCCCATCTCATTTAACTACAGCCACTCGTTGTAGCAGGTGTTATGGCTTAGGGTCAGAGGACAAGCCTCTGAGACATCAGAGAGAGCCCACACAGACTTTTCAGATCTCCCGTTGACCTCCCATCCCATTAACTCCTCTTCCTCCTGCCCTCAACATGCTCCTCCTCTCGTAATCTGCCCTGTGCATGACTTTACACTCCTCTTTTCCATCACTTCTTCAACATTCTGTCCTCTCACCTGTGTCTGACCTCTTTCCTCGAATTCTCCTTTACTCTGCTCTCCTTTACTCACCCTCCTACACTTCATCTTCCCTGAGCGAGACAGAGACAAGGCAGCGAGAGAAGAGGAGACAGCAGAATCTCTTCATCAACCACAGTGTGATCATTCATCAGCAGCTATTTAACGTACTTTATCTTCATAATCCTCAGCTTGTTCAGCTTCAAAAAAGTCATCAGAAAAGGTGTCACCAAAAATTCCTGTCACACTTTAGTCCATGCTGCCCCCCTTATAACGGCCTTAATTTGAGTAAGGTGGTTTCTCTCTGATAAGATCAACTTTATTTTAAAGTTTCAGGGCAATACAAGGGACATTAAACTTTCTGCACTGAAATATAGAGTTTGAGGTGCTGGATGCATTTCTGCTGAGAAGTTAAATAAAACAGTAGAATGAGAGATTAATAGCTTTTCAAAATAAATTGAAATCTGAATCAGAATTTATTTCCACAATACATTTGTCACGTAGCTTATCAGATTTGAATCTGCTAAAGGAGAGGTCAGCAGATGAATGTCATACAGGATGAATCTGAGCTCTAAATCTTTATTTTTTTCTTTCCAGATAACTACTGGAACGCTGCCTCCTTCACCACCCCGTCATCCTACCTGCACTTTGCCACCTTCCAGGGTGAGACCAGCGCTGACATCTCCTTCTATTTTAAGACCAGCGCACCCTACGGAGTCTTCCTGGAGAACCTGGGCAACACTGACTTCATCCGCTTGGAGCTCAAATGTAAGAAACGTGTATGTGCGTGTGTGTGCGAATGTGTCAAACCTCCCTATTTTGTCCTTTGTCTAGCACAGTTAAGCTTTAAATCCAGAAGTCAATCCAACAGTGCAACCTTTTTCACACACACTCACACACACACACACACACACACACTCTCTCAGAACAACCGAAAGCACAGCCAGTCAATTGCCATCATGATTATGACGCACCATACTTTGTTTGATTGCAAGTGAGAGCAATCATTTGTTTAAGGTAATTGGTGTGTGCCATAATTATGTCCATTATGATCCTCTGTTAAACCAAATCTCCCATTTTCAGGGACGACAAAACACAAGCCCAAGCTTTCTCACACACACACACACACACACACACACACACACACACACACACACACACACACACACACACACACACATGCAGGCACACGCCTACACACACAACTCTCTCTCTCTCTCTCTCTCTCGCTCCCTTTTTGTTTGTTTTTTAAAACATTCAAGCTCATAGAAATAGGTTTTATATCTCCTCAGAGTACAACCTTTTTTTTTTTTACTACCTCACAAAGAATCCACACACTCACACACACACACACACACACACACACACAGTCGGTGAAAAGGTAAATCAATGTTCACTACCTGCACATTGAGAAACGTCAGAACTAAAGTGGAAGAGATGGCTAAAGGAAAGAGGAGAAAGAAACATTTAAATTTAAACAATGGGACACCATTCACATTCTCCAAGTCTTTTGTCAGGGTTATGATTGACATGCCACATTGTAGGTTAGGGTGATCCTGTTTCAAGTAAAAACCATTCAGCACTGGTTGAGCGGCTCTGATCAGGAATGCTAAAATCTCGGGCAACTATTGAACCGCTGAGCTGCATTGTGAAGCTTCCTGGCACTGCACAGCTGTTGGTACATGAATTACTTTTTTTATTCAAAGGTGCTTGAGCGAAGTGAGAAAGGTTTTTTTTTTTTTTTAACGATTTCCTGCCAGTGTGCCTGCCGCTTTGTGTCAAAATCCCGATGAGGAGATGGATTTTTTTTTTTTTTTTTGCCAAAGTGCATTTTAAAGCCACCATACTGACTGGCAGTGTGTCAGCTGCTTTGTGGAGTAAAAGTTCTATAAGCTTTTCATTTTCTGTTCCAGTTCTTCCATAAAAAAAAAGTCAAATACACATCCATACAGGCCCAAATGTATTCTTACACAAAAGAAAATGTGCTGACACTGCACATTCAAGTGAAGTGAGAAGTTTGCCAAAAGAGTGTTGGTATTTCCAAACTTTTAATCAAAGATACACTAAGTATATCATCTGTCCAGACTGCACAGCAGGCCTGAGAAGATAGGAAATGCATTTGTGTGTTTGTGTGTTTTTTTCCATATATTTATAAGTGTGTGTGCGTGTGTTTCCTCAGGATTGCAAAATGCCCTTACATCACTTTTTATCACTCTGCATTTTGCCCCACAGAACACATTTGGACACACAATTACATAACGCCTCGTAAACCACATAAACACACACTCACACGCGTCACAGTTAAACACACACACACGTAATCCCTGCCCTCTCGCTGGTGCAAAAATGATCTGCTGCAATCCAGTCAGGCCATGAAATGACTAGCATTAGGCTGGAATAGCATAGCCGTGCTGTTGCAGGAGCTCAAAGCACAAACACACACTTCATTATAGACAAACACATGACCTTGTAGAAAACGGACATTACTGGGACCTCAGCAGTCTCAGGAGGACTATGAAGAAGGAGGCATGGGCACATTTGAGGGGCAGCACTGAAGATGTATTCAGAAGCATGGGAACTTGGCTGGTGACTGGATTGAGGACAAACAGAGAGTTCCTGTTATAAATGCTCGAGTTCGGTGGTGCTCTGTAGCACAGTGGGGATCCAGTAGAGAAATTTGCTTTCCCACTTTAAGACCATGGCTTTTAAGATACTGTATATTTTGGCCTTTTTTTTTTGTTTAAAACCAAACCAATGCACATTTTACAGCAGAAGTTGAGCAGAAATCTATGCAGCTCTGGCTTTTAAAAGTTGTATTTCTGACTAATTAAAGTGATTTCTATTATGTACATAGCAACCAGATAGGACTAAGAATTGTTCAGACTGTCTTGAGAGAAAATAAATGTCTGAAATGAATCCTTATTCCGCTTCATTATCTGTTCCATTTAAGCACAAAAAATGTTTTAAGACCGAAAGCATTGCATACGTTGGCATTGAAGTTTATTTATTTGCATTGGTTACATATAGCCTGAATTATCAAGCCTTCCAAGAATGTTGGTAAACCAGGCAGTCGAGTCTGGATCTCTCTTCTGGGAGAGTGTCAGGACAAACTTTATTGAAGCTTCTTGCTACATGGGGCTGAAAATACACAGGCAATGAATCTGAAACGTCACATTAGACAAACTCACACACACACTTATCCCTCCAGACTCACAGCAATCATTCACACAAACACACATAATACACAATCTCCTTCACCATTCATCATTGCTTGGTTGTACTCTGGTATAATTTAGATCTTGGCTTTTTCAGCCTTCACATCAAAAGATTAATAGAAAAACAAATGGTTAAAAAATGTAAACGTGCAAACAATAAATAACTCACACACATTAGCACTTACAGCATCTATCACAGCTATGCAAATAAATAAGACTAGCTGCAAGGGCACTTCAGTTTTCATTCCTGCCTGTGGATGGGGGAAAAAAAATAGATTGTAAATAAACATAGACAAAGCCTGAGTGATGTCACAATTTGTTACTGATGGGGGCTTTGGAGGCGTCCCCATGCTGGAAATGCTGTCTCCAACTAACTTTCAGTCAGGCTAGTAACAGGAAAAGAGCTGGAGCTGAGGCGGGTTTTAAGCCTTCTGACAAATAGCTACTTTGTAGTGCATCAATCCTGCTTTACAGCGCTGCTAAAACAATAAAAATATCAACTAATGCACACACACAAGTTGCTTTAGCTTTTGTTTCTGTTTGTGTTTTGTGATATATGTTTGGCTTTCTTCAATCATTTAGAATAAGTGCGTTTTCTCCTCCCTGCCCAGCAGACCTGCTCTTTGCATCCAGACATCATTAAATCAGTGTACTAAAGCATGTCAGAGGGCTTGCACTCTGAGGCTCACTGTGCGTGTGCTTGCATCTATTTGTCTTTATGATGCTATACATTCTGGGTAGTTGAATGTTACAGAACTTTTTAAGGTTGAGGTTATTGGTCAATGCACTCATCAATCAATGACGGGATTTTGTGGAGATGATGTTCTGGGTCTTTTTTCATCTCATTGAAGTGGTCATGTTAAAGTCTGCAAAACGATAAGAGTATAAGAAGGAATGAATAATGGAGGTGAGGAGGAGGGGGGGGGCAAAGTGACTGATAAGCCTGAAAGGGGATTGGTAAGTGAAATTCTGAAAGGCAGCAGTAAATAAAGAGACAATGAACAAACAATAGAGGGAGTAAAACGCAGGGAAGTGTGGACTTAAGGAGGGAAAAGAACAAGCCAACAAGAGAGCACAAGAAACACAGTGAGAGGAAAAAATGAAGGAATGGAAGAAACAATGGAAAATATATGAGCTGCAGGAGCACAAGTTAGCAAAAGGGATTAAAAAAAGATAATAAGATTAGATCAACATAAAAAAGGAAAGGGCGGGTCCTATTGATTGGAATGCGGAAAGAAGAAGAAAGTTAATTTCCCCATTGACCACTGCCTAAAATAATCTGCTCTAATATCAGATCCTAATGAAGCCATAATGACGCAGTACCACACACAGCTTTGTAGTGGTTATTTATCATCTTTATGACTGCAGCACACTGCTGCCAATATATGTCAGAACACAGAATATATCATTTTCATACTGCACTTACACAATATTACCTAATTAAGAAAAGAGACATGTTTGATTTAGAGTGCATATTTACCTGCACAGTGGACTATAATGAAACAGAGAGTTATATGAGTTTAGAACATTTTAACTCATTGTTTCTTTATGTGTGATTAATGACTTTTTCTTACTGTCCTTCCTCAGCTCCAGAAGTCGTCTCCTTCTCCTTCGATGTTGGAAACGGACCTGTAGAGCTAACAGTCAACTCGGCCACGCCCCTCAATGACGACCAGTGGCATCGGGTGATGGCCGAGCGAAACGTAAAAGAGGCGGTCCTTCAGCTGGATCAGACGTACCGGGCGTCTCAGCTCGCTCCTGCACAGGGACACACACGGCTAGAGCTGTTCAGCCAGCTCTACGTGGGTAAGACGAATACGTGCACACACAACGCTTATATTAGAAAAACTATATGTAAGATTGAATCACTTACACACATCAGATTGCACGTTGAACATTAAATATCAGCTGTATGTAGGAGGGACCCTCACAGAGACAAACTGATTGTTTCCAAAGTTACAAGATGTTGCTGCACACTGGAAATCACTGGGCTCTCTCTTAAGAGGCTTAAGCCAGGTCTAGTTAATTAGTTTATTGTAAATCCTGCACACACACCTACACACGCACACACACACACACACACACACACACACACACACACACACACACACACACTCACACACACACACAGTCATTTCCCTCATTTTATTATTCAAACAAATGAAGAAGCATGCATGTCCTCAGAAAATCATCCCTGTAAGTGATCAGAGTTTTAATGAAGTTGAAGCCTCTTTGCTGAATGTGAGGGCGAGTGACTTTAGAGAACTTAGTTCATTCATAGAGAGCATTTCTTTGATGCTTTATTACTCTATTACATTTATAATTATTTGGATTAAAAAAGTATCATTGCAAAGGAGGATGTCAAACCTTTGACTTTCCCTTTCCCTCACACACATTCTGTATCAGCTATCACGTATTATCACACTTATTATACTTAAGTCTAATTGAAGAGGAATGGTTTGTCCTAAGCTTCCTCTTCTCTCACCAAAAATGCTTCAAAAGCTCATCAGGAGTCCAAACTTCAGAAGATCTATCCACTTGTTTCCCTTAGCTTTTAATTCTTCGTCCCTTTCTTCTTTTGTACTGAGCCGTCACAGGAGATAGTGGAAGATAAAAGAGGAAAAACTTGAATGTTCCAACCGCAGAGGTGACAGAAACTTCTCATATCTGACCTCTTATCCTATCCTAATCCTCGTTTTTTTGGAGAAATAACAGATTGACTCTCAAGAAGTCAACATCCAGGGAGCGTTATGGAAAGGAAAGGGATTTTAATTTGTTTTTTAATTTTTCTGTGATCCAGAAAAGATGGATATCTTCTTGTGTTTAATCCTACCGATCCTTGCGGTAATCCAGATTTGATCACTCTTCCTTGATTCTTCTTTGTCACATTATCTTCGATGTCTTATGATGTACAAAAAACAAACCAGTGCAGAATTCTGATGGGGATATAAACGATCTGTTTAGGATTTTATATAGACATACAGCAGGGCAGTACAACAGAGAGCTTTATTTGGCTGCTCCTTGTTCTCATATCCGTCTCTGCATCATCTCCGTCTCTCTTTCTCACATTTGATTGCTTCATTGTTTACTGCTCAGTGGCTCATTTGCTCTAATGGCCCTGTGAGTAAACGTTATACCATCAGCCTGCTGTCTGTTTACCTCACACTGTTAACTTTTAGCTCTATCATTCAATTTATGCATGCACATAACTATCATTTTTTATTTATTTATTGCCTCCTTCTGCTCCTTTGATTTCAATCTTGATTAATGGGCCCACCATCCCACTTTGTCATGATTTTGCATGTTTTTGCTTTACTCTCTCATGGTTGGATTCCTTTGTCTTTATTTTCCTTTTTAAATATTTTGCTTCTTTCTTCACGGATCAACATTTTGCCTGTTACATCTCACTGCATGTGTGTGACACCTGTCACAGGGAAGCCGGCCTCGCTCACCTGCCAAGACAGTAGGTAACATTTAATGAGTACAATGAGATATCTTTGTTATTAATAAAGGCATAAAGGAAAAAATCTGTTTTCACAGTTTACACAAAGACACATACACTTCAGTAAGACAAAGGAACAGAAACAATACTGGGTGTTTGTAATGATAGGTGCTCTTTGGACACTTATTACTGAAGGTGTTAATGCATGAGGGACAGTAAATTCAATCAAAAATATCAATTACAAGTCTCCTAAAAAAAACTATCCAAGGCAGACCGTTGAATATTATGTTCATATGCCTTTGTTTTACATGTCTTCAGTTGTGTGGGAGGATCATTTACCTTGATGTGCAAGCCTGAAGACATTGCACATACCACACATCGGGGACTCACAAAGGCCACACTTAAAAATGCATCATCACACCCCAAACAACACTTTTCAGTTCCTGCCAACAACTCCACATTGTCAGCACCTGCACATGTTAAATCTATAACCCTTCTGAGACTCGCTTACTTTGTTGTCTATAACTGTATCATTCAAAAAAAGTATCATGTTGGAGTTATTAAGCCATCCCCTCTTCTAATGTTGTCCTATAAATCCTCTTTAATCTTCTAAAATGTAACAATTCGTGCTTTTAGGCGCCTCCTTTTTTTTAAATTTCACCATGCACTTGCACACAGGTGTGAGGAAACAACTGTCGACTCTGCCTTAGTGCAATTCAGTTACATTTCCATGCATGGATCCCTCAAAGCAAGCCCATTATGGAGCTGTAAGAGAGATAGTTGAAAACACATATAGCTGTAAACCATCATATGAAATGCACTGGGCTGGTAAAATGGGATTTATATGATAATATCTCTCTACTGGAATTGCTGCGGGGTGAGGAAGGCTTTTGAAATGGCATTTAGACTATATGAATCAAACATGGTCATCTTAAAACAACACCATCAGCATCCTGCAGTAATAAACATGGAGTGGGTAAACACTGTTCTGGAGATCACTCTGGTGTTCAACCTCAAACAGAGAAACAGAGAGAGATAGGACATACCACCACTTTAATAATCCTCTTATACAGTGATAATGGAGGAAAAGCAGTGCAGCAGTCCTGCAGCTCAAATGTAGAATTTATCTGCACGGTTAGATCAGGCTTCAAAGACACTCCATGCAAACGTCACCCTGTTCCCTTAACACAGCACAGTATATAAGTGCACACACATGTTTATTCATTAATCACTGATGTAGGATCCAAATGTTAACATGCAGACACACAGACACACACACACACACACACACACACACACACAGACACAGTGAAGGTCAGAATGTCACCTTTCTTTTAATTAGGCCTTTGCATATTTTGTATTAATATGCGAGTGTGTACTGTATATATCCTAATGAGTATAGTATACATCTTCATTAGCACATCATTAAAAGCTTCACAGAGAGCATCTATAAATAAATAGCTGCCAACACATGTAGCAAGAGTTAAATTTTTCATCAAAGTGTATGTGTCTGAAGTTCTGTTTCCATGTCAGTTATTATGTAAAGTCGTGCCATGATGTGTTTGTGTTAACATGTGTGTTTGTACTGTACTTTATGTGTTTGCACAGCCAAGTTTGGATTTTTCAGGCTGATACTCAGATAAAGAAATCATTCGAAACATTTTACAAATAATCACATAACATGAGCCTGTTTGACAAGATTTCAGATATCAGATATGTTGCAGCAAAAAGATAAATCATAATAGAAAAGAGTTAAAAAAAATGTTAGAAAATAATGTTTGTGGTAAGCTGTGGTAAAAAAAAGGTTCAAACTTCACAAAGCAAAGGCAACTAGATTAAAACATAGAACATAACAGATTTGCCTGAATTTAGAGAAATGAAGGTATAATGTCCCTGCAGGCCTTGGAGCCTGCTGTACATTTAATCAGACACTGATTTAGACCTGTGTAAACAGGTGGCACAAACCTCCAGCCAATCAGAGGAACAAAATTGATTAATTAACAAGGTGTACTAAAAGTCAAATCCGCTGTGGGAAGGAGAAGTGGAGAAAGTGTTCGAAAGCAAACCTGCATCCTGATGCATGAATAGTTTACTGGCTTGAAAAAATAAAAAGTTGAATGCAGTATTCTTCATATGCCTGTGTTGTACCTGTGTGGCTCAGCTAGCTGATGTGTTTAATACAACTCATGTTTAAGTCTCCTTAACATGTCCCTCTGCGTGCACACTTGTCCTTAATCAAAAGGATGCAGATGAGATGTTTTTTTAATAACTAAACTGTCCCTCAGCTCTTGTTAATGATGGTGTGTATGAGTGTGTGTCCATGCTTTTGTGTGTTTCTCCATACATTACAAGCGTCCTCTGTGAGTTTGTCTGAATCTATACCTGTGGGTGTATGTTTATGAGTGTGTTTAATGTTATAGTCATTTGGGCTCAGATTAATCTATTTAACTCCCCTCCTCTGTCCAAGGTAATGGTTAGTTAGACATTAATGGAGCAAGGCCAGAATGAAGATGGTAGCACATTAGCGGAACGACTATCGACACCCCAAGGCTAAGCATTGATGCCTTTACTGACTCATTCAAGTGTCAGGTGTGTGTGTGTGTGTGTGTGTGTGTGTGTGTGTGTGTGTGTGTGTGTGTGTGTGTGTGTGTGTGTTTTTGACATGACATTGGTGGTTTCCTCCAGGCTTTGGAATACGTTTGAAATAATTGTATTCAAAATGGCAAATGGCTTTTTTGACCCCGACATCTCTTTGTCTTTCTCTATTTATTTCCGTTCCTTTCTCCTGATGCTTTCCATATCACTGATGCCACTTCCCATTCTTTTTCCATTTCTCCTTCCTCCCCCCTCCTCCTCAGGTGCTGCAGGGGGACAGCGGGGCTTCCTGGGATGTATCCGCGACCTACGGATGAACGGCATCACCCTGGACCTGGAAGAGAGGGCCGAGGTCACGCCTGGGGTCAAGCCCGGCTGCCAAGGCCACTGCACCAGTTTTGGGATGTACTGCCAAAACGGAGGAAAGTGTGTGGAGAAATACAACGGCTACTTGTGTGACTGTACTGACAGCGCGTACGATGGGCCGTTCTGTACTAGAGGTGAGGGAATTCTTTTGTTTAATAAAACATTGAAGCCTTTAGATTTGGAGGCTACTGCAACTTAAAAGTGTGTCACACTGCTTTTCATCTGCAAAACTTGGAAGTTAAATCAAGCTCCTGGTGTGTGGATTTTCAGGTGTTTCTTTATTTCAGGATTGATTTTGCCATCTCAGCGGGGATTTTTGAAATTCTCTAAGGTTTCTAACTGTAGCAGATAATCTATTCCCTTCGTGCAAACACATTATCTTTGTTGAGTCCTTGTTCAGTTCACAGAGTCAGACTCAAACTGCACCAGGATAACTGCTGGAGTAGTTACGTTTCAATGAGCCTCATTGCCTGACAACCTGCTGGGATTTTTGCTGTAGTATTCTCCTCATGCCCTGTTCAGTTCACACCTGCTGATGTTCAAAGTGTTTGAGCTTATAACAAAAGGTATCGATTGAGAATCTTATTGTGTTTTCCTACCAGTTCTCCCTGACTTCAGAGTGCACAGCGAATATTAAAAACTCAGAAAAATGCAGAGCCGAGAGAACAAACCGCCAAACAAAATGCCAGTCCTGTTACCAGACAGTGTGCAGAAGTTTAGAGAGGAGACACGTCACACTGTTTCTCTGCGCCTGCACTGTTGCACATTGCTAAGGCATCGTGTTTGTTGCACGGGGATTCATTAGATGCAATATTAAAGTTGTGCTTCTCAAAACAAGTTCTGGTGAAATGCTCTGGGGAGAAGAGCAGCAACAGTCAGAGACTTTCTGCTCGCTCCCAGTCAGAGAGTTGATCCCCGGCATGTGAATTAATTTGTTTCCTTAAAGCTAAAGAGTGTTTTTTTTTCTCCCTGAGCTCATGGGGGGGGGGGGGGGGGGGTTGACAAATGACAGAAAGGCAAAGTGTGAGTCTGTTTGTGTTCGCTCGGAAAAAGGGTGAAGTTGTGGGTTTGTGTGTTGACATGCTCGTGTAAGACATGAGAGGACCTTTGAAATGCTGGCATGAGCAATCAGCGTGTGTGTGTGTGTGTGTGTGTGTGTGTGTGTGTGTGTGTGTGTGTGTGTGTCTATGTGTCTGTGTGTCTGTGTTTGTGTGTCTGTGTTTGTGTGTGTGTGTGTGTGTGTGTGTGTGTGTGTGTGTGTGTGTGTGTGTGTGTGTGTGTGTGCGTGCGTGCGTGTGTGTCTGTGTTCAGTCAGGAAAAAAAGCGTAGAAAGAGGGAGAGCACACCCTTGTGTCTGCTTGTTTGCGCGACATGTCCTCTTCCTCTTTTGTTTCCTCTTTTCTTCCTTTTTCAGTTTTTCCTACTTCCAGTACTCTTGAGTCTTTGTTTTTTTTTTTATCTTTGTTATTTTTCTTTTATTCTCTCTCTTTTTAAACGTCGCCTTTTTTCCGTGTCTCTTTTCTTTTCTTTTGTCTACCACTGACTCCTTCATCTTTATTCTCTCCTTGTAGTAGTCCTATCTTTATACAAAAACATTCCTTTTCAGTCTATCTCTGCTTTCCTCCTGTTCTCTTCTGCTTCATTCTCTCCTTTTTGTTCCTTCTCTATTTCCCCTCCCTGTACTCTGAATCTAGGACTTTCTTCTACTTTCTTTGATCCAGTCTCATTGTATTTTCTTACTCTCTCCTCCTCTTCCTCGTTTCTCTTTTCATTTCTTCTTTCTCTTCTTTCTGGCTTTTTCGGGTTTTGTTTTTTTCAAACGTCTCATCCTCCTCTCCTTCCTTCTTATAGTTCCCCCAAATCTTTTTTCTCCCTCTTGTACTTTCTGTCTTGGCCGTATCCTTTGTTTCCTCCTCTCCTGTTTTCACACATTTCACCTCTTCTTTTTCTTTAGTCCCTCTCTATGCCGTCCTCCAACTGAGTGAAAAATGCATGAATCCAGAGTGCATTTCCAGTGCATCCATATTTACACACTGCACAGGGGACTCTGCTGTATTATTAGTAGTATACAAACTCATTCTTGTGCTTTTCTGCCCTTTAGGGTCACCAAAACCAATGTTCATATGTACGCACACATAAATCTACCCCCATGTCACAAGCATATACACATTTTGAGATACCTGTGGAGGTTTTCTTCCCTCTCCAACACTCCTTCATGCACTGACAGAACACACAGGCGCGTTAAGAGTCCCTGCCCTGGAGCAAAGTCTTCTCATACCCTCTCATGCTTCAAGACATGTGCGTCTCTCTTTTTCTCTTATTAGCAGGGAAGAGAAGACTGACACGAGACTCACATACTGTAACCTATTAGAAATAAAAAAATAAGAAGGTTTTGTGTCTGAAGTTAAAGAGGGTTGTAAGATTACACAAGTGTCTTGTTAAATTCAGCTGTGGCCTTATTGTGATGTGGTTGTTGAGATTTATGCATAAGGGAATAAAGGTGTAACTGTTTCTTAGCTAACTTAATAACTAAGAAAGCTAAAAAAAAAAAAAGTGCCTGCTTATACTACTGTACACATGTAAAGTGAAGACTAAAAATGGTTATATGGAATGTTTTTTGGGACAAAAATAAAATGATTAAATCTTAAACTGTGAGGTAAACTTAGAAGATGATGAAGTAAACATTTTTAATTGACTTTATGAAAAAAATGCCACAGTAATAACAGTATTTTCATCAGCTTGCTGATAAGGTAGGATGAGCATGACAATTACAATGTGGCTTCTACAACCCCAAGTACAGTAAGCTAGGTCAAAATAATTGGTCATTTGGCATAAATATGCATAAATATAACTAGCTCTGATTCCAGTAACAAAAGTAACTTCATTACTAATTAATGACTTTCATTTCTGAAAGTTCTACCACAACTTGTGCTGAAGTATTTAATAGTTAAACCTGATATTCAGTAAATTGGTAGTTTGAGCAGATACAAAAAATAGGGGGAAACTCAATCTGTTACCTGCAAGGCTGTAACTTAAACTAAATTAAGTGAAGCTTTGAAATAAAATGCATAAATGTGTTCACTAAGTATTCTCCACTCGTAAGGATTCACATTTTCACTGCTACCATTGAGGGGAAGCAAACATGTCAAGAAATGATGGTATTTACACACACAGCGGCAGGCTGGCTTTTTTCTCCGTAATCACTCCCTTTAATTGAACGCACATTAAGACCTTTTTTCTTCTTGCAACTGACACCCAAACGCAAACAAGGAGAAGCATAACAGAAGAAGAAAAAAAAACCCTGCTTCACAATATGTGATTACAAGAATCGATAAGCGTCCTGGAAGGGCTGGAATATTCCATTAGGTCTGATAACAAGCTGGTTGTGTTTGGTTTCAGATGCTAGAGCACAACGATTTAACATCCACTTTACTGCATCTCCTGAGCAAAGCCGCATTAATGTGTCTGCTTTTTCTCTCTACCCTGAAGGGAGCGCTTCCTTATGGCCTTCTATGTGAAGAAAGCAGGGTTTTTTTTTCGTTTTTTTTTCCTAATAATTCAGTAGTCGGACATTGACGAAGCGTTTGTCATATTTCTGTGCATAACATACACTTAATATCACATGCAAACTACATCATTTTGTCACCTTTTGTTGCATGAAATATGTTTTTGACAATCCCTGACAAATAAAGGATTTTTATATACTATCAGAGTGCCTCGGACTGCCTCTCCACACTTCTTTTTTTTTCATCAGGACAGTCAAACTTTTTTATTAGCTATTCAACTATTGTCTCCCTGTTCCTGAAGAGCACCTGATTTTTCTAAAAAAATTTGACCAATTGCAGCACTCACTTCTATGTTTTTCCCCTATGTTTTTGACATATTTTCCCTATTCCATCTGTCCCACACAGACGTTGGGGGTTTCTTTGAGGCAGGAACCCTGGTCAAGTACAACTTCATGCCTGAGGCAGTTGCAGGAGCCAGCAGAGACTCAAAGATCCTGACGCACCAGCTCACGCCACAGGAAGTGAATCTCACAAAGGAGGAAGTGGCCTTCAGTTTCAGCACATCCAATGCTCCAGCTATTCTGATGTATGTCAGCTCCAGGACACAGGACTACCTGGCTGTGGTTTTAAGGCACAATGGTGAGATTCTGACATCATTCCATGTTGATCACAGCTGACTGTTTGCTTAAAGTATGCTCAGTGCTGCAGAGTTTGTAGAAAGCCTTCCCCTTTTAGTTCAGTTCAGCTCCCAAAAATCATCCCACGTTTATAGACGTATAGAAGTAATACACAATGCACAGTACAAGGTTTCAGCAATCACTTACCAACATAACAAAGCACTAAAAGCTGCCATGGAACGCTGCCTCAAGTTTTTCCCCCGCTGTATAATCCGGCCATGAGATTGTAAAAGTCACTCACATCTTTTTGATGAAAATCACTTCAAAAATAAATAGATATTAAACATAATTTCTGATCATGCACACAAGAATAACTAGAAAATTCATTATAATGATTTTTATTATTATAATTATTGATGAGCGCTCCTGCTTGGACACAATATTGAGGTTGTTTGTTTCTAGGTTCACTGCAGGTGAGGTATAACCTGGGAGGTCTGAGGGAGCCGTTTTCTATAGACGTGGATCAGCGTAACCTGGCCAACGGACAGCCTCATAGCATCAATATGTCACGTGTCGACAGAAGCATCACCATCCAGGTACAGACCTCACACACACACACACACACACACGCACACACACACACACACACACACACACACACACACACACACACACACACATACTGTACATTTTACCCTCAGGTCGGCAAGGAAAACTAAAAGATTCTAGGTCTTATTTGTCCCTGTTGCAATTAAATAATTAAATAGCAATAACACCTTTGGTTGCTCTTTTTGCACTTTAACTGCACACTACCACATTGCACTTCATAAATCTTAGTAAAAGTCCACATTTTGGTGTGAGCTCTTTTGTTTTAATTTTGAGTTTACGGGGATGTTGTCCTTGTATTTTTTGTCTTCTGTGTGCTCCTGCTGCAAAACAAATGTCCCCTTATAGGCCAATAAAGAATCTGAATCAGAAAAATACACACCCATCTGAGCACTCTCCAAAGCATATTTGAGGCTTTTTGATAAATCTCATAACCTTATATATTTAAGTTTCAATTCCAAGTCCCTTTGTAAAAAAAAGAAGTCTTTGGGATTGTTGTCCAGCTGCATGCGCGCACACCAAATACCATCGACTCAATCCGAGCCAGTGTTTGCTCGATGGTTTGCATTTAGTCTGAGTGCAGAGCGGCGTCCTGTTCTGTCTCGTGCTGTGATGAAACTGCTCGTCTTCTGCCACTGTTAATCCACCTCCAGTAGACAGCCTAAGCACAGCGGCAGAGGTAAAGCATCGACCGGTGTGTGTCTGCACGAGCTCACAATGCTGGGTGATTGATGCTACATTTAGTTGTGTGTAGCTGCGCGACTATTAAGGGCAAATAGTTTTGTGATTGTTTGTGTGCGAGACATGAGAAAAAGAGACGTGTGCATGTTTGTGTGTGTACATGTCATTGTGTTGTAACATTTGTGTATCACTGTTTGTGTGTGTGGATTACTGTTTTGTGCTCTTGGCCTCAGTCAGCAGCTGTTAAGGATGGAGTGAAAGCTGCAAGCTGTAACTTCCACCTTTAAAATGTTAGCATTTTTGATTGCATCTGGATACATTGGTGTCTTGTGCTTTATAGTTTTCAAACACAGTGACTGCCTTTTTCCTAAAGAGAACCAAAAATGAAACACTGTGACTCCCTACTTTAAAGTTTCATGCATTAAAAACATTTATAAAGTTTTGATCTTTTTTGTTGTGCATATTTGTTTCTTAGATGCTTCTCCTCTACTGTGTATCCAGAGAGCTGCTGCCTCACACATTGTCTCAAGGAGAACCAGTTTGCCCCTAGTGGCTTTAAGGAGTAATAGCATTACCAGACAAATTGATTGAACATTTCCTCACAACTGCCGAGCTAGAGAGCATCATGTAGATCATTCTGTATGAACTATCTTCTTACCCTCGTCAGTAGGACTTCTCTGTGGATTGTAGTGCTTATTTGGTGAAATGTTCATAGTGTAAATTAATTCATGATCTCCTCCTGGATTCTTTTTTTCACAGATGAAACAAACACTTAGTCTGCCTATACTCTGATATAGAAAATCTTGCAGAGAAAAATATTTTCCTTGAAGCCAAACTTTCTGAACAAAGTGTTAATCAATTCTGGCATGGCGGTACAAATTTGAAAAGTAGTATATACCCCTACACTGTATATATGTTAAGAACTGGATGAAAAGATTATGATAAACATGAGAATAACATTTGAGATTTATTGTTTCTTTCCTTCATGAGTCCTAGGACACGAGATATAAGACGATTTAAAAGGACATATTAGGCTCAGTAAAAAAAAAAATGCAGATAGTTGTATTCTCTCTAATTGTGCTTACAGAAGTGAAGATGTCATATTCCCTTGTGATAATGACAGGACTAAATAAAGCCCCTTCACAGTTGCTTTAATGAAGATGATACCGAGCAAGAACATGCAAAACAGGTTGATTCAAAGAATACTTTCAAACCCTTTGATCTTTGCATCTCTTACTTTGCATAAGCCTAGAGCCCTCTTCTAAGCCATTTTCACATACGCACTCCTGAAAATATCTCGATCATGTCAGGAGGAAAAAAAAAACTATGCGGACAAAGCAACAGAGTCGGTGCTATTGTACGCGATGCTATAATGTGAAGAGATGGCCGTTTCAGTTCACACTTACAGCTCCTCCTGGAAATATCCAGACTTTTCTGCAAGTTTGAAAGCTACTAGTCTCTCATTACATTGCCGCCAATTAGAGGCAGGAATGTAAAAGGAATGTAAAAATCAAGATTCTTATCTTCCAAACATCTTCTTTTTTTTGGGGGGGGGGGGGGGGGGCTAATCAGTCACTCCCTGCTTAGTGCTAAGGTTAGCTCTTTAACCCAGAAGAATGCCAAATGGAGCAGCAAGAAATTCAGCCAGTCTCTCAGATGACTGGAGTAGATCCTGAAGTGATTTTTGAACTAATTCAAAAATAGACTTTGAATCATGAATCCAGAATTGTTTGAATGGAAAATAGATTCTGATTCGTGAACCTAAGAATCGAAATCGAATCGAATCGTCAGACACTCCAAGTTTCCGAGCCCTAGCGCCAATCTATACTGGAATCTCATCACCTTTGTTCAGCCAAAAACTTCAACAGCTGGAAAATTAAACTGAAACTTTCAATGGAAATCGTTCTCATCTTCTGCACAAATCACATCCTGCAGCTGCTGATCACCCCGATGGGAGCACTTGTACGTAACACATCACTTTTTACTGGCATGGGAAGTGATTGGAGCGACTGTACAATGCTTTGCTCATCACACACACACACATAGACATGCATGCACTTCTTCCACTGCTTGATTGCAGCTCAGCTTTGTCCAGATAAAGATGCAGAGCTCCGTGTGTGACTGAAATGTTAACTTTCAAGTTGCACATCCCCACTTTAGCATTCCCTGAGTGCACAGAGTGTACTCTGAATAGATCCTTTGAATCATTTATTTTCTCAAATCATAGGTTCAGTTCTTAAGGAGTATTAAGAGGAACACTGGTCGGCATAATGTGGTCTTTTGGATTGAAGAACAAAAAATCAGCAGGGGACCTGTGGAAGAGAGAAAAAGGATGAAGTTTAAAGAAAGCGGATTAAAACATAAAGAGCCCGAAGGTGTGCTAACCAAGATAACTTTGATGAGTAAAACTTTTTCTTGTCGTCTCACTGCCTCTGGGCTGTCTTTTCGTAGTAAAAACATGTTGTTTATATCCACATGTAAACACACACGGGCATACAAACCAGCAAACACCCATTCACACGCAAGCTTCACTACAAAAATCATCATGTATCGGCCTTTTTCATCTGTCTACTGCACTTCTCTCCTATTATCTCGCCTTACCTCTCACCATCTGCTGTCTCAATCCCAGGAGGGCTTCTAGTGATGGTTTATTTACTTTCAGCCAGGAGGCATGACTCGAGCTCACTGTTACCCTGATGAGCTGCAGGAAACCAGAGCTATTCTGCTCAGGAGAAACAATTATGCCAAAAACATTTAGCCAGGAATCTGAAATTTGGTAGAATCACCAGGAGTTTTCAGTCACTCAAATCATTGTAGAATTTTACTTTCACACAAGAGATAATCTATAACTTCTCTAACAGCATTGTATAGTACTGTAGGCAATAACATAAATCAAATATGAGGTAACTTACTGCAGCACACTAATCCATATTAAATAAATAAATCTTGACAATGATTTTTGTGTTCTACAGCAATACAGTTCCCTCCACAACAAACCCATCGGCATACGCCCGAGGTTCATTTATCTTTCAACTGCTTTGTTCACACCTCAGCTCACCCAGACTCTGTGCAAACCTTTACTAGGAGACTGGGAGTAAAAAGTTTGCATAAAGTCTCGGAGAATGTGATTCATTCACACATTCAGCGCCCACCTGGACAATGTCTGGAATTGTCTGACAGAGTTTGAAATGGGATTTAGTGTTCTACTCAGCCACAGCCGAAAAAGGAAGAAAAAGACCTAAACATTGATTAAACTGACTTTGCATTTCATCCCAGGCCTCAGAAGACAGAAAGTAAGCAATTATCTAGAAGACAGTGGAGTTTTTATCATTAAAAAAAGAGCCATATAATACACTCAAGAGGTAGTTGACACCATAGACTGTATATAAAGATGAAGACAAGTCTACACCTCCTGTTGTACAAAAGTGAAGCCAACAACAAGCCCGGGAAAATTCGCACTAGTCACGTCATTTGTAGTCAGATTCTGCACAGTTGGGATTGGCTTGTGGATCTGCAGTATTGACGTCCCGCCCCTTCTGCCAACATAAACACATATTTAACTTAGAGGTAAAACAGAGATACAGGATCTGTCCATAGCAGAGATGATTGTTGAAGTTATGGAAAGTTCAAAGACACTTGTGAATTAAAGGTCACATATTATGCAAAATACACTTTACCATGGTTTTCTTTTTTTTTCTTTTTTTTAAGATTTATTTTGGGCTTTTTGTGCCTTTAATTGAGATATAGGACAGTGGATAGAGTTGGAAATCAGGGAGAGAGAGTGGGGAACAACATGCGGGAAAGGAGCCACAGGCTGGATTCGAGCCTGGGCCGCCCGCTTGGAAGATTACAGCCTCCATACATGGGGCACGTGCACTAACCACTGCGCCACCAGCGCCCCTTTACCATGGTTTTCTAACACTAATATGTTTCCCCTAGTCTGTCTACAAACAAAAATCTTCTTATGAAGATAAACATTTGGACATAAATTTTAAGAACTGCACATGACAGAAACCATGTTTGAAAAAGAAAATTATTCCACAAGTAGTTTGATTTTATGGTTTCACTCGAGTCCAATCTGTTGACATTAAGGAGGCGGAGCTTCTGTCTCAAACTGTAGCCAGTCAGTGAGGGGGGGGGAGCTGTAATGTCATCCATCTCTTTGCAGAACTAAATCCAAACCCCATGATGTTTACATTTTTTGTACCGGCAATGTCCACTAAAATGTACACTTGCTACTTAGTTTGTTCTAAATTTAAAAGCAAAACTAAAATATATTATACATCAAACCTCTAAGTGCCATTTTTGATTGAGCGTTCCCTCTGCAATTTAAAACCCCACTCATTGTTATTAGGTGCACACTCTAACCAGGGACCTTGTTTCAACATCTTTTATCTGAGATACAACAACATGCGTGGGAAGCAGACAGATGAGTCACATTCAATAAAAGTCAGTTGAGCTGGTGGGCCTTCTGGTGGATCAAATCTAATTTCCATCTTAAAAAGAGTGAGCAGAGTGTTTACCCGAACCTGCAAAGAGTTTTCTTCTCTGCTTTCAGGGTTGCAAATCTTAAAGGTAATAAGACAAGAAACTGTGTTTAATGGCTGGGCAGACAACAAGCGGGAAGATCAGAGGGCGTTTCATTGTGGTGATCTGAGACAAAAGTGAGCTGAGGTAAGGTGGGGAGCAAAAAAAAAACATTAGAAATGAAGTCAGAGGGGAGTTGAAAAGAAAGATCACGTCTTTAGATAAAGCTAAAAAAAAATATGACAACAAAGATCACTTTGATGATCTGGCTTTTCTAACACCTTCACAGTCCTGAGGCTTGGATTAGCATATTTACAAAAATATTTGTGGAACACACACAGACATCCAGAGTGCGGCACACAGAGCTGTGTTTGGTCTTTAAGCAGTCTGTGAGGTCTCGTCAGGTTAGCTCGCTATCAAAGGAGGAACACAAAGCGATCAAAATAAGTTCTCATCTCTGACTCTTCCTTTCCTTCAACCTCTCACCCTTCGCCAGGGTGGAGATGAAGACAGGAATCCCTTCAGGCACCAAGACATCTCATCTCTGTTTCCTCCTCTCCTCTCCTCTCCTCTCCTCTCTTCCCCTCTCCTCCCCTCTCCTCCCCTCCCCTCTTCTCTCCTCCCCTCCCCTCTCCTCTCCTCTCCTCTCCTCCCCTCTCCTCTCCTCCCCTCTCCTCCCCTCTCCTCCCCTCCCCTCTTCTCTCCTCCCCTCTCCTCTCCTCCCCTCTCCTCTCCTCCCCTCTCCTCCCCTCCCCTCTTCTCTCCTCCCCTCCCCTCTCCTCTCCTCTCCTCTCCTCTCCTCTCCTCTCCTCTCCTCTCCTCCCCTCTCCTCCCCTCTCCTCTCCTCTCCTCTCCTCCCCTCCCCTCCCGTCTTCTCTCCTCCCCTCCCCTCTCCTCTCCTCTCCTCTCCTCTCCTCTCCTCTCCTCTCCTCTCCTCCCCTCTCCTCTCCTCTCCTCTCCTCTCCTCCCCTCCCCTCCCTTCCCCTCTCCTCTCCTCCCCTCTCCTCCCCTCCCCTCTTCTCTCCTCCCCTCCCCTCTCCTCTCCTCTCCTCTCCTCTCCTCTCCTCTCCTCTCCTCCCCTCCCCTCCCCTCCCCTCTCCTCTCCTCCCCTCTCCTCCCCTCTTCTCTCCTCCCCTCCCCTCTCCTCTCCTCTCCTCCCCTCCCCTCTCCTCCCCTCTCCTCCCCTCCCCTCTCCTCTCCTCTCCTCTCCTCTCCTCTACTGTCCTCCTTCTCTTCTCTACTCTACTTCGCCCCCCTCCCCTCTCCTTCCTTTTCTTTCATTTCCTTTTCTTTTCTCTCACTTTCTTCATCTTCCCTCCTCTCCTTTCCCCTCCTTACTTTCCCTCCCCACTCCTTTCATTTCCTTACCTTTTCTTTACTCTCCTTTCTTCCTCTTGTTTCCTATCATTTCCTCTCCTCCCGCCTCCTTTCTCCCCTCCTCTGATAGCTGTTGCAGTGGGATTTTTCAGTGGTATGAATAGCTGGCTAAAACTGGTGCAAGACAATAATATTGTATTAGCATTGAGTTACATTTGCTTGTCTAATGTTTCATTGTGTGATGGGACTATTTTCTGTCCCTCAGACATCAGTAAGGAAACAGAGCAGTGACTTCTCCGAATACAAACAGAACATTGACTAAATTAGATTCTCTTTGAGCACATATTTAGGAAAATAGATTCCACCTGCAGTGTTAGTTTTCTCCTTGCCAAACCTCAGATGACTTTGCTAATGTAATCTTTGTGTTAACTAAGAGGCACTCCAGAGTTTAGAAGGAGAAAACTGTTACGTCTTAATAGCGTTGCGTAAAAAGAAAGCATCCCAATCATTTCGGTTGTAATTGACAAAGTTTTGCAAAATGAGGTTACTGCCCCGGCCTTCTCCCTCTGTGGACCTTTTTTTATCACATTTTCAGACTCTGACTGCTCGCCCCGCCTGTGCAGCCAATTTGTTTACAGAGATAAAAGTATATACGCTGAGTGAAATTTAATTGTGCCCCATTATCCTGCCATCCAGTCACAGTGGGAAACAAAAGCCACACAGTGCTCCTCTGAGACCAGCCTTTTGGAGGGAATCAAATTAGGAATTTGTTTTTGTGTTTGTGTGTGCATAGAGAGAAAAAGGGAGGAAATAGTCTAAACTGATCCAAACCCGTAAACTACATCTCAACATGTAAGCAACAATCCAGTTCAGCTGCCAGCTAACAGGCTACAGCAGCTATTCAGCACATCAGTGGAACATATTTTCAGTCTAACACATGCTAACAAAGTACATTTTATTCGATCATATACTCTCCTGACTTGGTGTGAAACCTGCAGACGGGCGCCTGCAGAGATACAGGCTTCTAGTGAGCACTGATAAGAAAGGAAGAAACATGTTTTATTTCTGCAACACACTTTGGTGGAATTGAACGATTCATGTCAAAGGTATAGCGACTGCAGCCGTCACGCTAATTAGAAACCTCAGTGAAACAGCAAGAACAAGTTCATTATGTTGCGGAGATTTTGAAGTCGTGTACCCCTTCCCTCCATCAGCTCTCTGCAGACAGTCTTCTTTGTAAACTCGCCGCTCGTTCCCTCTTTGTTTTCAATTCTTTGAACCCAGTGCACACTTTAGAAATAGTTAAATAATGTTTGAACATGAATCTGTGGTGCTGCTTTCAGAGTCATATAATGGAAGATCACCCTCCTGTTTGTGTTCTGCTCGACTAAACTAAAAGAAGAACACAATCAAAGCTTTTTTAATTGGATGTTTTCTGCCATTACTTTGATGTGATGTTGTGACTCATACATCTGCTGAGAAGTCCCCAGAGTCTCTAACTGCTACATGGTTTATATCAGTCTTACATGTCTTATCATTACTATAAATGTTGATGTGAATCTAAGAATCTCTCAACTTGCACTGCTTAGATTGACATTATCAGTCCTTCCCATTTTATTGTCATAATAATTGTTCGTGTTAATAATGTTATAACGTAAATATTAATCTTTAAAGATTAAATGGTATTCTCATCAGGATGAACTAGTTAGTGTGTATCCACCTTCTTATTTATCGACAGGATTAAAAAACATTTGAAAACTTTAGGCCTGTTTTTTCATGTTATGTTGAAGCCAAAATGTGTGTTTTATTTGTTCTTATTTGATCTCTGCCTGAAACTTTGGTAAAACTGTGATTTGGTGTAACGGGTGTAATTCCGCCACTAAACACTGGGTGGAGCCGGTTGGTACTGGGCCTTCAGCCATGATTCCATGTGATTGTTTGTAATGTTGGAAAATGGATCAAAATGTCTGAAGAGAATGGTGGGTTTGTTCAGAATCGGTCTCATCATGATTCTTACCCAATTGCATGCAAAAGCCTTTTTGTGGAAAGTATCTGAGAATTACAACATGTGGCATGCCATGATAGGAGTAAAAAAAAAATGGTTCTTAAACTTGGTTTAAAATATGTAACTGTTAAATAAGAATAATGTTTCAGTCCTGGCTTCGGTCCTAAGGGGAATGTTGATTTGGTATTCCCATTATTGTTCTTCTTTTTCTTTTTCTCTATGTTTTTCTGCATCTTTCCTCCTTTCTTCCTCTTATTTCCTTTCTCCTCCTCCTCCTTTATCCTCTCTTTGACTTTTGTTTCTTTTTAGATGTGGGCTTAAATGGGGAAAAAAAAGCCTAAATACATCTGTCTTTCTTTCTATCACGTTTTCTCTATATATCCTATGGGTGTAACCCATAACCCTATGTACTTCCCTTTAAAGTTATTTTGTTTCTTCAAACCTAACTCCACAGAAATTCTAAACACTCTTAAATCTTCTGCTCTTATAAAGACATCAATGCTCTGTTACCCTCCCTCCTCTTATCAGTGTTAACTCTTTACTTCATGCTTTTGCAGTGAGTGTATTTCAGCTTCCAGTCCAGACCATTATTTATTTAGCTTTTAAGCACTTTCCTTCATATTTCCATCTTCTATTTCTCTAGCCACAGCCACCCGATTTTATTTTTTTTGCTCTGTTTTGAAACGGTATTCAAGCTTTTCATATTTCAAAGTGTTTTCTGCAAGGAATTTCTATTCTCGCAGTAAGTAGAGTGAGTTTTCCAGAAATGAATTTCGAGCTTCCCTGCCATTTAAAAGCCACCAGAGGGAGCCATTGAGCTCTCGATGGCGCTGGCAGTGATTTATTATTATCTACTCTTTCTCGTCTTGTTTAATCTGTTTAAATGGTGCAGCTTTGTAGGCTTCTTTCCATCGATGTTTTACATCTTTACATTCTTTCTCTCTACCTCTCTGTTTTAGTTGGATCATTACCCTCCTGTCAGCTACACCCTCCCAGACGCCTCAGACACACAGTTCAACCTGGTCAAGACTCTGTTCCTGGGCAAAGTCTTTGGTGAGTAACTCAGCTCTGCTAAGTGCCTTTCAGCTCACAATTATGAAATGTGAACAAGCAAATGTTTATTCTGCAGACTTTTAACACACGTCTTGTGATCATATTTTCTTGCCTTTTATGAATTGCATAGATTTATCCCGACCCATGATAATTCAACTTACCTCATCAGGAACTTTGTAAGGTTTGGTTAGGTTCAGTTATTGGAATCTTATTCATTTGTTTTGCTCCACTGAAACTGGAGCCCCAATCGACCCTCTTCATATAAACAGGACAGAGTATCTCATGAGGTAAACAGTCTGGTCTTTTCTCTTCTTTCCAAAAGTTGGCACGTGTTGCAGTGTTGTACTTTAGACTATTTTCATTATGTAGGTTAACTGTGTATATTTTATCTGTTTGTCTACATCTAACAGATATACCTTATTCTCATGTATAATTTAATGCACAGAGAAACACCTTACTAATAATTAGGTTGTTAAAAGGAAAATGGAGCTTGGCAATTCAACTTGAAATCTTTGCAAAATCTAAAACAAAATAAAAATCAAATTTTCTATCTCTGCATTGTGTTCGGATGTAGTGACTGATTGTGTCCACTAGAGGGTGCCAGGGGACTGCAGAGGTGAAATTAGAGCAGCACGTGATCCCAGCTTCAACTCTTTCTGTCTGAACAGAAGTGTTTTTGGATTTGTCGGTCAATTTTTTGAAACATTATCGTAGCAAACACTTGAACTGCAACGCTACAGTTGATTCAAATTCGATTTTTGACCTTGTGCTTGAGGTCATCTTTTACCCATCGTAAGGCTTTGCAAAGCACTACACTGTCTGCTCAAACACCTTAGACTTTAACTTCTCTAATTACCCCAGTTATCAACAGACAATTACCTTCATGGATTTACAGTCAGTCTCAAGTGGTTAATGGCCTGATTGTTTTTCATTTTAATAAATTCCTAACATAGATCTGATTGAAGATTCCCACTCGTTATTTGCATCCTTCTGAAGATTTCTCTGTTCTGTTATTTCTTCTTCTTCTCTTTCACCTCGTCTCATTTGTCCTCTACCTCGAGTGCTGAGAAAGTCAGTGAGGTTGAAGCAATGGCTGACGTCACTCACCAGCCAGAACTATCGACTGCTGCAGACACCTGCAGAACCCCTGGGAATACAACACAGTGCACGCGCGCACGCTCACACACACACACACACACACACACACACACACACACACACACACACACACACACACACACACACACACACACACACACACACACACACAAAACCCAGCCATCCATCTTTACACCATTAACACAGCACAGATGCTTGGAGGACATGAAGGACAAAGTTCACACACATCACCAAACAGCCCAACTCATAGACATCTCCTCATATTCAGCCTTACGCATCAGAAGGCAGAACAAATAGTGAAATATGTGGCTTATGTCATAGTAAACAACAAAACAGCTTAATGCATATGGAAAAAGCAGGGAGAGACGGAGGTAATTTGATAATAAAAAGAAGGAAAACAGACAGATGAGAGGAGTAATATGATGAGAGAGACAGAGGAAGAAGACAAACAGAGCAAAAGCAGTCATTCGATTCTGCACATCTCATCAGATGTGTTCCGTTTCTGTGTCGGGACCACAGAGACAACAGAGGCTGTCAGACAGCGCAGCTATCAGATCCTCTATTTCTGGAAGACAGAGCCTCCGTGTTTGGTGCAGCACACACACACACACACACACACACACACACACACAAACACACACTGAACACAGCGACGTCTCCTACATCACCTCACAGTCTGCTGATTGTTAGGGTGGGTTGAAAAGCGTAGAATAAAGATGATAGAAAAAAAACAAGGACATTTCAGAGAGTAGAGAGGTACACAGAACATATGCACAGATTATCAATCCATATAATCATTTACCATAGGGTGAAGATCTGTTATTACAACCCTTCCACCCTTATATCCTTATCCTTATAACAACGCTGTATTTCTTACTGTACACAGTTCTGGTCTATTTACATCTACTCACAGTGTAAAGACTTATCCTACAGACGAGGGCCCCAATATCCCAATATTATTCATTTGTTAGTTACTGACATTTTGCCCTTGCATTAGAAAGGGTGAAATACTTTTAACAACCTTGTGTTTTTTTTCTGTTTTTTTTTACACAAAGGCCCACATAGATGGTGTAATAAATATATGGTCTCTTATTTTCCATGAGTATTCTTAAGAGTAACGTATTCAATTTGTTTCCGACATATGCAACCCTTTTGACCCAGTGTGCATGGCTCCTCCAATGCAGGTGAAAGAAAATGAAAAAATAACTTTGATCTGCTTATGACACGGTCTGCTTCAATGAAAAGTTCTGATCAAATAAAGACCTACCAACGAAAGTTTCCTAATCGTGAAGACGGTTCGAACCTTGAAATCAGCTGCTAGTCTGTTCAATGTTCCCTGGACTTCAACATTTTTTGGAATCCTACAATAAATTTTGGTTATTGATATTTTTAAAATAATAAATACAATTTAAAAAAAAAGGGAATTTAAATAAGAAAGCTTTGCATCAGTATGGGAATCCTTCGTTGCAGTGGTGGGATACTACAACAGTATAACAATAAAATCACCTTTTTTATCCTCATCATTTACAGTTTAAAAGAAAAAAATAAGTGATTATATATTTCTAAGCTTATCACCTAAGATTGATAATGTCCAGATTGAAGACCAGAGGCTGCATCATAAAATAATGTAAGAGCTAAATTGGTCCAATCAATATATGTGGAAACATAAGCAGCAACCATTGTCATAACTAATCACTTCTTTTAAGTTCACTCACTTCTAGCTTCAACAGGTTCATCATTTGCTGATCATTTGCCGTTTTATGTCATTGAAGCTGTAAATCTCTGGGTTTAGGTTGTGTTTCATAAAAAGCCAGTTATTTAAAGACTTACCTTGGACTCTGTTGTATAAATTTCACCATTGAGCCTTGTTTGTTGGAGCAGTCAGAGTGGATCCCTCAGGTTTGGGGTCAAGAGATCTGCTGTGTTTGCTGCTCTGGGTAATTGTTCTTAAGTGGTATTGATCATGAGACACGAGGATGATTCAGCACATGCTACAGTTTGCTGTTACTGAAGCTGCGGCAGCTTGATGGCGGGTGACGGTTACAGTATCACAACAACAGTATATTTAAGTCATATCTACGTTGGGATCGCAATCAAGTGTGCGTGTCTTTCCATCCATCATGAATCCTTGCGTGTGTGTGATGGTGTGTATTGATGTAACGCTTATGGCTTTCTTTTTATTTAAATGTAGCCTTTATTTAACCCGGAAAACCTCATTGAGATTAAATGGTAAATGTTAAATGGACTTGAGTTTGTATAGCGCTTTTTCTAGTCTCCTGACTACTCAAAGCGCTTTTACACCGCATGTCACACCTACCCATTTACACACTGATGGCAGAGGTTGCTATGTAGTGAGACCATCAACTAATTCTATTCATACGCATTCATACGCTGCAGACGAAGCAGCGGGAGAAATTCGGGGTTAAGTGTATTTCACGAGGACACATCGGACATGTTGCTGCAGAAGATGGGGATCGAATCCTCGACCTTCCAGTTGAGAGACGACCGACTCTACCAACTGTGCCACAGCCGCCCGAGATTAACAGTCTCTTTTTCAAGAGTGTCTGCATCCTGTTGTAATTAACAGGGGGGAGATGAGTCATAATTTACCAGTGCAGCAGGCATGCTCCCAGTCTTTAGAGCCACAAATATCTGTGCATGTGTGTGTGCAGGCATGGGTAGGTGTGTCAGTCGAAAAGGAATCGAGTTAGAGCTAAAGGCAGAGTGTGTGAAAGACATGGTGACACTGTGAAAGTGCTTTTAGAGACAGATGATTGGAGCCCTGAGGGGCCTTGTGAAGGACATGTACATCAGTTCAGCGCTGAAATTCTGATTTCTCTCATGTACTGTAGTTCTTTCATCCCTTTTCCTCTCCTCTCTTTTTAACTCTGCCAACTCATACTGAACATGTTGCTCCCTGTAGGCTTCTTGCTCTCTAAACAGGCTGTAATGTTTTGCTGCCATGTCAAGGTGCAGTGGATATATGGAAAGAAACTTAGTGTATAAAGCTTTTGTTTGTATCCTGAGGTCTTTTCTCACATGTTTTAGACCCAGTTAAAAAAAATGTGGGTAATTGCTGTTGTCAAGGCATGTTAACTTACAAATGATTTGATTTGAAGACATTCTTGAGTTTATAAAATAGGACTGCACAACATTTTTTAGGTGGAGGTCTAGTGTTAGGTCAGTGTAGAATATCACATCAAGGGTTTCTGGCACAGGACTAGCGTACCAAGGAAATCATTTTCAATTTGAGCCCTAACGATCATATTCTATTTGCATAATGTTTATTTTAAGGCTGATCATCTGAAAGGGCAAAGTGATATTGTTAAAGAGCATTACCTGCGTTATTGAACCTGAATCATTAATTAATTCAAAAGTGGAACGACATCTGAATTGAACAGCTCCTTATTTCACTGAATTTCCCCATTCTTCATTAAAAGTGAGGTGCAAAAGTCAGCAGATGCAACTTTGCACATGGAGATGGGGTTTGGTGCATTCATTAATCATTTCATTGGACTGCTGTCCTGCTGATGATGCTGTTTGAGGGTTTCTGGTTCTAAGGATTCAGCACTAATGGTTTCAAATCGCAGAGCTGAGTCCTGTGATTCTAACAAACAAACTAAGTAAGAATGACGTGAACTTTTCTTTACTGCTGACTGTTTTCCAAAGCTTGATGAAGTTCAATCATTTTCCTTCCCCCCAGGCAGCCACTTGTTCAATGCCTGGCTCCTGTCTCGTGACCTTTGGTTAGAGAGCAGATGTCCTGACTCTGAACAAAGCTCTGATGATCCCTGATTAATGATCAGGCTGATAACACAGCGTTGTATTATTCTTTATCGATCCCCAGGCTCATATATCTGAATCTGCCTTTTCTGTAATCT